>NC_059074.1:52478614-53103614 GCF_020497125.1 Mauremys mutica
CTGAATTTGATGCTGTACTCCAGGAGCATCTAAGAAGAGTAACCACCCAAGAAATGTACACACACCACTACCTTGGAAAAACAATTCAAAATGAGATCATACAGTTACTGGCAACAAAAGTCAAACAGAAGATTGTGGCAGACCTGAAGTTAGCAAGATATTACTCTGTTATTCTGGACTGCACACCTGACATCAGCCATATGGAACAAATGACTTTAATGTTGTTACAAAATGCACCAACAGAACCTAGTGAAAATGTCCCTGCATGGTGACTGTCAGAGAACATATTCTAGAATTTATTGACATTGATGATACTACAGGAGCTGGTATGACAAATGTGCTTCTTAAAGAGCTGGAAGATACGGGAATTGCGATAGCTGACATGAGAGTCAGGGCTACGATAATGGTGCCAACATGAGAGGAAAGAACAGAGGAGTGCAGCCATGGATCCAAGAGTTAAACCCTTGAGCTTTTTTTGTCCCATGCAGTTCTCATTCATTGAACTTGGTGATCAGTGATGCTTCTGCTGAATTTTGTAATGTAATTCAACGCATCTATATATTTTTCTCTGCATCAACTCATCAACTCAAATTTTGAACACCTGGGAACATCCTCTCTGAAACCACTGAATGCCACATGATGAAACCACTGAATGCCACTTTGATAGTAAAGCCTATCAAACGCCAAATTAGGAAGATAGATGATGCCATAGTTACCATTATGGATGATGATACTATGACAGGAACTATTCATGGGAGAACAGTGGCAGAGGGAAATGGAATCACCAGAAACATACATAACTTCAAATTTCTGTGTGGCTTAGTGTTGCATGACATACTATTTGAAATCAATGTTGTAAGCAAGAGAATACAGATGTTGACCTTGATATATCTGGAGCAATGGAACAACTGTACAAAGCAAAGTCATACATACAGTCTTACTGGTCAGATGAGAGATTTCAAAAGTTTCTGAAGAGTGCACAGAAATTGGCAGAGGAACTTTACACTGAAGCTATTTTCCCACCCATTCAAGAATACAAGAGTCACCGAAGAAAACGACATTTTGATTATGAGGCACGGGATAATCCCATAAGAGACCTCAAACAACAAGTCAAAGTTGAGTTCTTTAACCAGGTGCTAGATTGTGCAATACAGTCAGTTGAAGAAAGATTCATGCAGCTCAAGGAACACAGCAGTATATTTGGGATGTTGTATGATATTCCAAAACCCCTCACTATACCTGAAGAAGACCTACACCAGCAATGCAGGGCATTAGAGACAGTGTTGACACATGATGACATGCGTGATATTGATGCAAATGATTTAGGTGATGAACTGAAAGCCCTTTCAAGATACATTTCAGCAGGATCAACTCCAAAGGCTGTTCTGGAATATATGTGCACAAATAAGATGACCACCCTCTATCCAAATGCTTTTGTTGCTCTGTGCATACTTCTAACACTTCCTGTAACAGTTGCCAGTGGAGAATGCAGCTTCTCCAAGATGAAGTTAATAAAAACACATCTATGCCCCACAATGACACAGGAGAGGCTGGTCGGCCTTTCAACCATCTCAATAGAGCATGAGCTGGCCCAGACTGTGGATCTTCAAGAAGCAGTTTAAATCTTTGCTACCAAGAAAGCACTGAAAGCACCACTTTGATTATTCAAACAGATAAAAATGCCAGTGTTGACTATGCAGACAAGAAAAGTTACATTTGCTGTTCGGGCGTTTGGAAGTTAAGTGTTACTTAAAATTTGTTAACAAGGCATTTTAAGTTGTTAGTTCTCCTTTATTGGGGTAGGTAGCAGAGCAGTACCATAAGAGGAGTAGAACAGGAAGAAGGCAGAATTGAGACCTTTCAAAGTTTTGGCCCAAGTGAGGGGGCATGGGAGCGTCATTTGAGCTCCCCACCTCTGGTGCCAAAATGTTGTGGGCTGGCCCTGCCTGAAGGAGGCAGTTTTTGAAATTCACAATAGACCTAACATTATTATACGTTTAGGCTAAGAATTGCAAAGCTGCCTAGAGGATTCAGATGGAGAGTTTCCACTGAAATTGATGGTATCTATGCATATAAATCTCTAAGGTAGCTTCGAAAATTTCAACCTTAGCATAGTTGAGAAATGTACAAGGCAAGTTCACTTTTTTTTCTTGCCTGTCAGTCCTGAAGGCAAATATGCAGTAATGCTCACCTAGAACCTTAAAAAAAATAATGCAGAAGCATCAGATGCTAGTGCACTTAATCTGATAATGTAGACAGAACACAAAACAGGGCAGTAATTCATGAACTTGCCTCTAATGAGTACTAATGAAATATAAAATAGAGAATGTGAGAGATTCTAGAAGGCTGGTAGTGATGAAGAGACATTACATTTTATATCAGTGTGATCATATTAAAATACAGTATTCACAGACTTATTAAAATTATTACACACATGGTCTCATTGCTTTGTGTTCTTTCCAGCAATTTGAAAATTATCACCATCAAATGCACTACACATTTGGCTAATTTAAGCATTAGAAAAGACAACTCAAATCTCATTAAAATTTCTCATTAGATGCAATTGTGACCCATAGAAACAAACTTCTGTGCCAGGAGTTGAGGTGTTTTGGCAAAAATAATCCTCCTGGCACAGGCTCTGGAGTTCCAGATAGGTTACATTTCAATAAATTATCTGCTCTTCTCTCCAGAGCCACTCAGTTGCTGCATCAGATTCAACAGTAGGAGTACTCCACATTAAAGTGTGTAACCAGGGTGAACTTACTGTCATAGCAATATCCATGGAGACAAGGGCTGGAGCTGCACTCGTTGACATTGATCTCGCAGCGTGGACCTGTAAAACCCTTCATACACTGGCACTGGAATCCAAGGGGAAAAATGTCCAAATCCATCTCTTGTATGCACACAGCTCCATTCTCACAGGGATTGCTAACCTCACAAGGCCTAAACTCACAGTTAGAACCTGTGAAAGGAAAGAGGCAAAGCTGTCAGTGTTTAACTAATGAACCAATCCTAGCAGCTGCTGCCTATTATGTGCTGTATTTTCTTTAGATCCCCGGTTAACCTCCTTAACTTGGAGACTCTCAATTATATTTTCTTTTTTTATTTTATTTTAAATAATACATTTCTTTGATTTACAATTTTACAAACAGAAAAATAGATCTCATTTTGATGTGTTTTATCTATACACTCACTACAGCATTTTAAAATCTAAGTAGTTTTTTTAGTATATTTTATTATTCTTTTGTCTTTACCAATGTCCCCTAAAATGCATTTCATAAAATGTACTTATTTAATAGACATTTTATTAATGAATTTGATGCTTCCCTGCCTTTATTCCTGCTATTTTGTTGTCACAATCACCCTATGATTTTTTGTCAATTCATTCCAAATCTTCAACATGAAAGAAATGCAAATAATTGTTTTCGGTTTTAATGTTGAATATATGGCACATTTGAATTATGTTACATAAAATACCTATTTCTGAAATTAAATATTTTCATAATTAGCTTCAGTGGTTTAAAGATCATGGCTTTATTGAGAAATAATGTTGACAATAAGGAGAAAGAAGTTAATATGGAAGTAGCTGAATCAGATATATACTTTCTAAATCTGAAAAGTTCGAATTTTTGTGTGTGTATATGAATCCATTTTACATACTCTTTTCCCTTTGTGGTGAATGTGGTCTCTACATGAATATTACAGTTGGTCAATTGCAGCTCATTTTTCAGCTGCTTCTCACTTAACTGGTTTTACACAGGACCTGCAAGGGTTTCCTGAACTGGCTAGCTGGCAATATGGGAAAATCCATAAAGGAGTAAGCACCTATTCTCTGGTCATGGATGAGTCAAACAGGGAGGTAGGATGGTGCAATGGTTAGGGCACTAGCCTGGAATTCAGAGAACTGTATTGATTTCCCTGCTCTGAACTTCTTTCCCTTACTCCTTGCATGACCTCTAGCAACTCACTAGGTTCACATAGGGACTTTGGCTCCTAAATATGACTTTAGACTCATAGATTTTAAGGTCAGAAGGGACCATCATGTTCATCTAGATTGACCTGCACATTGTAGGCCACAGAACCTCACCCACCCACCCACACCTGTAACAGACCCCTAACCTCTAGATGACCTCTATTTAAAGACTTGAAGTTATAGAAAATCCACCCTTTATGCTAGTTTAAACTTGCAAGTGACCCATGCCCCATGATGCAGAAGCAGGTAAAAATCAATGCCAATCTGACCTGTGGGGGGGACTTCCTTCCCAATCCTAAAATGACCACTTTACTACAGTAGCTTAAAAAGTATAAAGCATTGGAAACAATTCAATGTAACCTCTGTAGCAAAGTGGGCACCGTTACACTTTCTGAGTCAAAGTGAATTCCAGGCTTTTAGACCTGATTCAAGCTTTTTGTGAGTAGAATTACTCTGGCTCTTGGTGGAAGAAGGCAATTCAATACACTATTATGACCCATGCTGCATATCAGCCCCAACCAACTGAAGCTCCACATTTGATTTTATTGTCTCACCCCAACTAAATTTGCATGCCCAGTCACAGTATTGGATATGTCTTAAATTGCTTCCAAATTGAAGACTCCCAGTCTTACATGGGACTTGGAAATCACAATTCAGAGCTTTATTTAAAAAAAAATCTGTGGGGCTGGGTCCCCTAGTATAAATTATCACCGCATGGGTAAGTTCTGATAGCTTCCAACAGCCCCAATAGCCAAAATAGGAGCTGAGAATCACTAGAATATAGAGAAGCGCTGACCTTGATAGTTGTACTGGCAAAAGGGCAAGATCTGGAGTACTGTGTCCAGTTTTGGGCCCCACACTACAAGAAGGATGTGGAAAAATTGGAAAGAGTCCAGCAGAGGGCAACAAAAATAATTAGGGGGCTGGAGCACATGACTTATGAGGAGAGGCTGAGGGAACTGGGATTGTTTAGTCTGCAGAAGAGAAGAATGAGGGAGGATTTGATAGCTGCTTTCAACTACCTGAAAGGGGGTTCCAAAGAGGATGGATCTAGACTGTTCTCAGTGGTTTCAGATGAGAGAACAAGGAGCAATGGTCTCAAGTTCCAGTGGGGGGAGCTTAGGTTGGATATTAGGAAAAACTTTTTCACTAGGAGGGTGGTGAAGCACTGGAATGGATTACCTGGGGAGGTGGTGAAATCTCTTTCCTTAGAGGTTTTTAAAGTAAGGCTTGACAAAGCCCTGGCTGCGAAGATTTAGTTGGGAATTGGTCCTGCTTTGAGCAGGGGGTTGGACTAGATGACCTGCTGAGGTCCCTTCTACCCCTGATATTCTATGATGGCACAGGAGACATTATGCTACCTGTTTCGCACCACAGGACCTCCTACATTGGGTGATCTTCCCCTGGCTAGTTACACTCCAGTGCTAAATTCCACTGAGGTACCATGAGAAGCTACTCCCAAGATCTCACTATACCACAACAGTTTTCCACTTTTTGGAAACAGATTGTAACACTGACTCCATGCACCATTTACACCCACACACAACATAGCTAATGCTGGATATGTGGACTTTGCAATGAGCAAGGCTGTAAATGAGTCCTGGTTGTTCTCTTGTGTAGGTGGAACAGCTACCGATGTCTACATAAACAGATTTGTGAGTCTTCTTACTGCCATGCCTCTGTGTATGTGGACATATATAGGAACACAGTAAAGGTCATACTAGAGTAGAGCTGTAGCCTATATACTCTTATTATCCTTTTTTCAAGGATGGTCCTCATAGCAAACAATTATGGAATAACAAGCCCATAAGCAAAATTTCTTTCTAACCCTGAGATACAAGTAGTTGATTTATGCCCTGAAACATACTGATTTATATCCCTAATAAATATTTATCATATGTAATGTGACTGTTCATTTCCCTACATGAATTTCTAATACATTTTAACATTCTTGTTCTCAGTACCTTGTTGCAGTGATTTCCAAAGGCTAATTGTATGTTGTTTAAGAAAAGTATTCTCTTTCCTGTTTTAAATTTGTTTCCTTTCAATTTGAGTACAATTTGCTCCTATGTCATAAGAAAAAGGTAAATCAGATGCTCTTACTTTATCTGTATATATATTTGCCTAGTTCTAACATGTCCTAATTTATTTGAATCCTCTCTAAATGAAACAATCCTAATCTTTTCATTCTCTCCTCAAAATGAATTTCCCTCCATACCTCTCATCATTTTCATTGCCTTTCTCTTGACCATTTCCATATCTGTTCCATCTTTTCTAAAATAGTGGCGACCAAAATGAATGCAGAATTTAAAGCAAGCGTGTATCATCAATTTATATACTGGCATGTTATTTCAGTGTTATTTTCTATCTTATTCTTTATAAAATCTAACATTTTGCTTGAAATTTTATCCACTGCTGCACAGGGAACAGATATTGTGATTGAGCTGCCAAGTTCTCCCTCGTATTAAGAAATTATTAGACTAACCTAAGTTCAATTAACTTGTTAAATTCTTTCTAAGGAAATAACTTTGAAGGATCACAATGGGGCATGAAGTTTGAAAAAATTTTCAATCCCCCCGTGTTTTTCCTTTTCTTTCCATTTTAAACCTTGTAAACTAAAAGAATCACTGTCTCTGTGACATCTAAATTGCAGGAAACAATTAATCAGATTTTTCTTTTATTTGGAAAACACAAAGCAATAAAAAAGTGCAAGAATTGAAGCATTCCTGGTGGATCAAACCCTGATTAAAAAGAAGCTGATGTACTCCCTCCTGAATGTTCTCTGTTAATTATTAACATAATTTAAATAGAAAAAATCCCCAAACCTCTATAGACTATAAAGACAGTGCTATTTTTATCCTATTTTTCTTCAATATTATGACATTTTGAGATTCAATCCAGACCAATGGGGGTCTGTGAAAGCATCTTCACTCCAATATGAGGTCCCTCACAAAGCTTTGCTGCTGTGGCTTCCAACCTAGACTCCTCACAAACAGCCAAACAGCATACAGGGCACATCCTCAGTGTCTGAGTATAGCCACAACCCTGGTCCAGCTATTCTGACCCCAGCACCTTGTCAGCAAACACCAGCCACACTCTGGTTTCTAGCAGCCTTGATTACTACATGTAGGGTGACCCCAACACACTCCCAGTCCTGGATTTTTCCCCAAAATTGTGTGTTCTGCATTGCTTAATCCTCTCCTGGACAATCCAGATATATTAGGTCCGTAGCCCCTCTAAGGGGATTAAGATACAACAGCTTGCCACCTTAAATGGAGTTACCAGCCAGTTCACATCACTGGATTAGTTTTGATTAAAAATAAAACTAATGTATTTATTCATACTCACTGAAAACCTGTCTGTAATTAATGAGGCATGTAAGTCAGAAATGGTTACAACAAAAATAAAGATAAAACACTTCTTAACCTAGACTTGGTTAAAGATGAAGTCCCTTACCACACTTTCCAGTAACACTGCTAACCAAACTCACAGGTGGGATAACTCACATGATTGGAGTACTGTCATGGATGGATACAAACTGTTCAGGAAGGATAGCCGGGGCAGAAAAGGTGGGGGAGTTGCGTTGTATGTAAGAGAGCAGTATGACTGCTCAGAGCTCCAGTATGAAACTGCAGAAAAACCTGAGAGTCTCTGGATTAAATTTAGAAGTATGAACAACAAGGGTAATGTCGTGGTGGGAGTCTGCTACAGACCACCAGACCAGGGGGACGAGGTGGACGAGGCTTTCTTCCAGCAACTAACAGAAGTTGCTAGATCACAGGCCCTGGTTCTCGTGGGTGACGTTAATCACCCTGATATCTGCTGGGAGAGCAATACAGCAGTGCACAGACAATCCAGGAAGTTTCTGGAAAGTGTAGGGGACAATTTCCTGGTGCAAGTGCTGAAGGAACCAACTAGGGGGAAAAGCTCTTCTTGACCTGCTGCTCACAAACAGGGAAGAAATAGTAGAGGAAGCAATAGTGGATGGGAACCTGGGAGGCAGTGACCATGAGATGGTCGAGTTCAGGATCCTGATACAAGGAAGAAAGGAGAGCAGTAGAACAGAGACCCTGGACTTCGGAAAAGCAGACTTCGACTCCCTCAGGGAACTGATGGGCAAGGTCCCCTGGGAGAATAACATGACAGGGAAAGGAGTCGAGGAAAGCTGGCTGTATTTTAAAGAATCCTTATTGAAGTTGCAGGAACAAACCATCCCGATGTGTAGGAAGAAAAGTAAATATGGCAGGTGACCAGCTTGGCTTAACAGTGAAATCCTTGCTCGTCTTAAACACAAAAAAACAGCTTACAAGAAGTGGAAGACTGGACAAATAACCAGGGAGGAGTATAAAAGTATTGCTCAGGCATGCAGGAGTGAAATTAGGAAGGCCAAATCACACTTGGAGTTGCAGCTAGCCGGAGATGTTAGGAGTAACAAGAAGGGTTTCTTCAGGTATGTTAGCAACAAGAAGAAAGTCAAGGAAAGTGTGGGCCCCTTGCTGAATGAGGGAGGGAACCTAGTGACAGAGGATGTGGAGAAAGCTAGTGTACTCAATGCTTTTTTTGCCTCTGTCTTCACAGACAAGGTCAGCTCCCAGACAGCTGCACTCTGCAGCACGGTATGGGGAGGAGGTGACCAGCTCTCTATGGAGAAAGAAGTAGTTCGGGATTATTTAGAAAAACTGGACGAGCACTGCATCTGAGGGTGCTAAAGGAGTTGGCCGATGAGATTGCAGAGCCATTGGCCATTATCTCTGAAAAATCATGGCGATCGGGGGAGGTCCCGGATGACTGGAAAAAAGCTAATGTAGTGCCCATCTTTAAAAAAGGGAAGAAGGAAGATCCAGGGAACTACAGGCCAGTCAGTCTCACCTCAGTCCCTTGAAAAATCATGGAACAGGTCCTCAAGGAATTAATTCTGAACCACTTAAAAGAGGGGAAAGTGATCAGGAACAGTCAGCATGGATTCACCTAGGGCAAGTCATGCCTGACTAACCTAATTGCCTTCTATGACAAGATAACTGGCTCTGTGGATGAGGGGAAAGCAGTGGATGTGCTATTTCTGGACTTTAGCAAAGCTTTTGATACAGTCTCCCACAGTATTCTTGCCAGCAAGTTAAAGAAGTCTGGGCTGGATGAATGGATGGTAAGGTGGAAGAAAACTGGCTAGATGGTCGGGCTCAACTGGTAGTGATCAATGGTTCCATGTCTAGTTGGCAGCCAGTATCAAGTGGAGTGCCTCTAGGGTCGGTGCTGGGGCCGGTTTTGTTCAATATCTTCATTAACGATCAGGAGGATGGTGTGGACTGCACCCTTAGCAAGTTTGCAGATGACACTAAACTGGGAGGAGTGGTTGATACGCTGGAGGGTAGGGATAGGATACAGAGGGACCTAGACAAATTAGAGGATTGGGCCAAAAGAAATATGATGAGGTTCAACAAGGACAAGTGCAGAGTCCTGCACTTAGGACGGAAGAATCCCATGCACTGCTACAGACTAGGGACCGAATGGCTGGGCAGCAGTTCTGCAGAAAAGGACCTAGGGGTTACGGTGGACGAAAAGCTGAATATGAGTCAACAGTGTGCCCTTGTTGCCAAGAAGGCTAATGGCATTTTGGGTTGTATAAGTAGGGGCATTTCCAGCAGATCGAGGGATGTGATCATTCCCCTTTATTCAGCACTGGTGAGGCCTCATTTGGAGTACTGTGTCCAGTTTTGGGCCCCACACTACAAGAAGGATGTGGATAAATTGGAGAGAGTCCAGCGGAGGGCAACAAAAATGATTAGGGGGCTGGAGCACATGACTTACGAGGAGAGGCTGAGGGAACTGAGATTGTTTAGCCTGCAGAAGAGAAGAATGAGGGGGGATTTGATAGCTGCTTTCAACTACCTGAAAGGGGGTTCCAAAGAGGATGGCTCTAGACTGTTCTAGACTGTTCTCACTAGTCTTGCCCCAAAACTCTGCCCACTTTGGCCCCCAGATCACCCAAGCACATCATCCAAGATACAGCAGAGAGTTCTCCATGAGGTCTGACGGAGGGAGCCTTCCACATGTGGGGCGGATATAATAACTTTACATATAATGTTCCTACATACATTTCACCATGATATTATTGACCTGTGAGTTATTAGTTTTCAAATGATATCTTACAAGGCATATCTTGCACTAAGATTATTAAAATGGTATGTACGTTGTGACTGCAGGAGTGCATTTAGTCACAAGTGCATTTTGCCTTTGCCCTTTCTTCCTAAACTATCAGTCTATTACAATTGTTTAAGGTTTATATGAAATAGAGGGTGAACAACTTTGGTCTGGTTTTAACAGTGGTCTTCAAAGGTCTGTGGATAAGAAAATACTTTGTCTACTCAAAATATCAGTTTATTTTACCTCATCATCTGAAGAAGATTCCCATATTCCCAGAATTTTGGAGAATATTTCTGGGCATATGTAGGAGTTCGGCTGGGGCTCCCCCACACCAGGGGCGGCTGGGAACCAGGCTGGCTCACTACTTAGGTCCAGTGAATCAGGGGAAGTAGCCTGGCTGGGCGTCAAACAGTCACCAGCTCAGGCCCTCAGATAGGGGCTGGGCGAACAATTTAATATTAGCAAGGCCCCGGCCCTGGCTCAGGGTAGGGCAGCGAACAGTCAGTGTTTCAGGCCCTCAGGCAGGGGCTGAGCAAACAGTTCAATAATAGGCCCAGGTCCTAGCTCCTCAGGCCTGGGAGAGGGGGAGATGGCCACCCACAAGTTGGGTGGCAGGGGGGATGCAGGCCCTCCCGCTCCACTGCGTCCCAGCCCGGGGCCCTAGCAGTGGTAGATGACCCACTGCTGCGTCAGTGGGGATCTTGGCCACAACACACTGACATGAGTTCTGGGCGTGCTGCAGCCAGACTAGGGTCAGCTGCTCCTGGGCTACTTCCAGACTCCCCCTCCACAGGTACCTGCATCTGGACAGAGTCTTCCAATGAGTCAAGCACCATGGGCTCCTCTGGGTACCCGGCGAGCGCAGGGGCGGCTCTAGGCATTTTGCCGCCCCAAGCACAGCAGGCAGGCTGCCTTCGGCAGCTTGCCTGCAGAGGGTCCGCTGGTCCCGCCTGCGGGAGGTCTGCCAAAGCTGCGGGACCAGCGGACCCTCCGCAGGCAAGCCGCCGAAGGCAGCCTGCCTGCCATCCTTGCGGCAATCGGCAGAGCGCCCCCAGTGGCTTGCCTCCCCAAGCACGCGCTTGGCATGCTGGTGCCTGGAGCTGCCCCGAGCGAGCGGTAAGCTTGGTAGCTCCTCTGGGCAACTTGCCAGTGGCAGGTTTACCAGCTTCTCCAGGGTCTGATCGGCGTCAGGCCAGTCCTCAGGTTGGCCGCAAGCTGCAGGAGTCTCTCAACCAGGAGCTAGGCCACAGGCATCTGGCTTCTCTGGTGGCCGGGCCTCTAGTGAGCTCTGGGGTTAGGCTTTTGTACTTCCGGTTCTGCGCCCTGAACTCTGCGGGGAGCGGGGGGGGCAAGCTCCACTGGCTCTGCCCACTTTGGCATCTGGAGGGGCTCATCTCCCTCTAGGGCGGCTGGGAACCAGGCCGCCTCACTACAGCATATTTTTACAAGGAGTAAATAAATATCAACAAGTTCATGCAAAGTATTGGAAGATATACTTGGGTATTACATTTTAAATTCCTTGTCTTCTCTTCGCATATATAAATATTCATAATACATGCAGACAGATGTATAATCTTTGCTTCACATGGTGGTGATAGCCAATGTGAATGAAAGCATGGATCCTTCAGTCAGAGTGGAATTGACCTTGGTCTTGGCATCATATGTTCACTGGAATCAGGATCTCATGTAACTAATGAACCAGTTTTACAAAATGGCAGAAGAGCTGTTAATGCAAAAAGCTCTAGAGAGCAAAGCCTACTGTGAGTGAACAATGGAAAAAAAACTAGATAATCTTTATAATTGTTGCTTTAGTTATGAAATGAATAACACCCCCCCAACACACACTTTCCCATGTCTCCCCCCATCCCAGCTAGTCTCTGTGGACTCAGGGATAATTATAGTGCTGATTACAGACACAGTTAGGTGCAGTATATAAACCTGAACAGAACAGCATTGAATAGGAAGTACAGTAGCTGCAAAGGTCCCTTGTGGTTACAGACAGACTGGGCTGTAGGTAGCTGGAGAAAGACCAGAAGATCAGGACAGAAATCTTCTCTCTCTCTCTCCTCTCAGCCATCCCTATCTGCGGTGAGTGTTAAGACAGAGGACTGAAGGAGAATCCATGTGACAGGACAGGAGGCACGTTGTCATGAAACACTGGAATGCGGCGGGGGCGGGGTGGGCAATCTAGTAGCCTAGATCTTAATTATTTTTCCCATTTTCTCTACTCACTGCCTTCACAGCTTCTTCTAAGTTGATGGAGGCCAAAAGGAAAAAAATGAAATAATAAAAAAAAATAGATGTGACCACCAGGCTTGTAGTACATATTTTTCTACTTGCAGCAAACATTCCTCAGAACAACAGTGTGGTAAGGAAATAGTTACAGCAGGATCCCTATCATCTGCATGAATTCTAGATTTTGAAAACAGGTGGATGCTCAGAATTTAAATGGTTTCTTTAGACTCTTGCTCAGTGCCACTGCCTTGAGGAGTAAGAAGAGAAATCCAGAGAGGATGGGACTGACTATAGATTAGATAGATACACACTCACCTGCATCGTATCTGGAGTCTAACAAAATTTCCATCCTTTTTCCTTTTATCTCATTAAGCAGAGAAATAAGGGACCTGATTCTCCAGTGTTACACTAGTTTTGTGCCTATTCGACTTTTCTTGAGCCAGTGTACTCACATCATCCTAAAACTGGAGAATTAAGCCTAAAATATAGAGCTGCTGTTAACCTCTAAAGTTCTCTTGCTTACTTTTTGTAGCATCTAAAATATTCAGTTGCTAATAGATTCCTAACTAAATACATCTTCAGCAAGTGTCCATCATTTCCCACTCTTCAATCAAATACTTTCAGAAGTGCAACTTTTTCCCTGCAGTTTTCTGACTAGTGATTTTGAAAAAAATTTTTGGCTAATCCTCAATCTTATTTTAATTTTGAAATTCTTGAATCTTTTAAAATTACCAATTGGGAACTGCATGGACGAGAAGAATATCTGCATATAGTAAATGATTTCCTCTTCAGAAAGATCAGCTGTTTCCCTATGGGATAGGATGGAAAGCAATAGGAGGCCCTGTTAATGCTGGAAAATTGAAAATATTTCCTAGAAGTGTGTGGGGGAGAAAGTTGTATAAAACTAATATTGTACTTGAGGCTATGTGTTCCATTATTATACCTCATGTGAATTCTAATTACTCCCTGCTTTACTTTGGTGTTTGTACTGTATTGCATATAAATGAGAGGTTATCCAAAGGCCAAGCCACCATTAACTGAACATGCATGTGAAGAAAGGAGACATTTTGACATTACCACTATACTTCAGAATGTTAGTTAAATACTCAAAGTGCATTACCTAATGTTCTTCTGCTACTGAAATGCAAATGATTTTATTCATCTTCAAACTGGAAGGTTGGGAAAACAATGGGACAGGGAAAAATTATATCCTCTCCCTTACATCCTACCCTTTCTTTTTCAACCAGCAGAGGCAAGAATCAGGGTTATAGTCACCTATTGTTCCCATCCCTCATTCCCTGGAATACAAGAAATCTATTAAATTTAACGAAGGTCTACAAAATAATGATTAATAAAAATGAGGAGGTCCTGTTTTTTTTATTTTTTTCAATAAAATATTAATATGCAAAGAATACTCTAGTTAAATAGGATTCGTAATACTGTAGCCAGATTACAAATACAACTCTAGAAATATTTAAAAGAAAAAAGGAAAAATAGTTGCAAAATGTATAACGGTGAAGGAATTAAGTTTTCTATAAATCACAATTTAAAGTGGAATATGTATAAAATTATGAAAATCAAAAGGAAAAAAATAAAATCCCGTCTGTCAGTGTGTCAACAGGCAGTTGAAGTTACTGGTCACAGTTTAGTAAAATGATTTCACTGCCACTACTGGTCTCTTTTAGTTCCATTTATAATTTAATTTAAACAGATGTAGATTAATAGAACAACAGTACTTGGAGGTTGGTCACTAGCTTCTTTATTAAAATGTGTATTAAATGAAGAATATAAAATTAGTATGGCTGCTGCCCTCCCATACTTTTTTAAAGCTAGACACTTATGATGGACTATTTCTATGTGAAGCCAAGTAGAATACTAATATATGCAAGGCACAAAAATATATTTGATTCATTTTAATTAATCTAATTATAAAAAAGCAGGAAAATTCCTTAGATGTTTGGAATATCAATTGTGTTTCTAATTTATTAGATCAGAGGTTCCCAAACTTGGTTTGCGGCTTGTTCAGGGTAAGCCCCTGGTGGGCTGCGAGACGCTTTGTTTACCTGAGCATCTGCAGGTATGTCCACTCGCAGCTCCCAGTGACTGCGGTTCATCATTCCCAGCCAATGAGAGCTGCGGGAAGTTGCACGGAGTGGGCCATTGCTTCCCGCAGCTCTCATTAGCTGGAAACGGTGAAACGCGGCTACCCCTGGAAGCTGCAAGTGGCTGTACCTGCAGATGCTCAGATAAACAAAGCATTTCACGGCCCTCCAGGGGCTTACCTTGAACAAGCCATGAACCAAGTTTGGGAACCCCTGTATTAGATCCATGGTTACTAAAGGAGCAGTGTGACATGATAAGGCCTCAGCTGGAGTATTGTGTCCACTTCTGGGCACCAAATTTCAGGAAAGATGTGGACAAATTGGAGAAAGTCCAGAGAGGAGCATCAAAAATGATTAAAGGTCTAGAAAATATGACCTATGAGGAAAGGCTGAAACATTTGGGTGTGTTTAGTCTGGAAAAAAAGAAGACTGAGATGTAACATAACTATTTTCAAATACATAAATGGTTGTTACAAGGAGAAGGGTGATAAATTGTTCTCATTAACCTCTGAGGACAGGACAAGAAGCTATGGGCTTAAATTGCAGAAAGGGAGGTTTAGATTGGAGATTAGGAAAAACTTCCTAACTGTCAGGGTGGTTAAGCACTATAATAAATTGCCTAGGGAGGTTGTGGCATCTCCATCATTGGAGATTTTTAAGAGCAGGTTCAACAAAACACCTGTCGGGAATGGTCTAGATAATACTTAGTCCTGCCATGAATGCAGGGGACTGGACTAGATGACCTCTCACGATCCCTTTCAGTCCTATGAATCTATGATTCTATGATAATTGAAATAATAGTATTGTAAAGAACCAACAAGGAAGTGGTAGAAATCTGATTAGGGTAATTTTTATGTTTAATGTTAATTAGTGTTAGAATATATTATAAAAGGAGTAGTTTTGTTAAAATTGGGGATCAGATTTTTAATTAATTAATAACAATTAATATCTAAAGGGTACTGTTAGCTTCCAGGATTATAAGGCTGTACTTCACTCTGATGTCACTATTTTATCTTTGAGTGTAAGTATAGTTTTAGTATTGTGTAAATAGTAATTGCATGCCTGTTTGCTTATTTAATCATTTTTCTTTTAATTAAAATTTGTTTTTAATCATAGTGACACCTAGTGATCCTCTACTAAATAAATATTCTTTACCTACCTGGAGGCTCAAACCTGAAAATTAAGGGCAAGTCTACACTACAAAATTAAATTATGTTGACATACAGCCACCACAATAATTAAATTGCTTTTGCATGTCCACACTATTCCTTGTGTCGGCAGTGTGTGTCCTCACCAGGAGCACTTGCACCAATTTAACTGTTAGTGTGGGGCACTGTGGGATGGCTTCTGAAAGGCAGCAACTGTCGATGTAAGCAACACAGTGTCTACACTGACTCTGCATTGACCTAACTACATCAACCTAAGCGCTATACCTCTTACAGAGGTGACGTTATTAAGTCAGTGTAGTGGGTGAGTTACATCAGTGGGAGCTACATTTTGGTGTAGATGCTTACAGAGTTAGGTCGACATAAACTGCATTACAACACCATAGTGTAAATCAGGCCTGAGTTGGATTTTCCTGCACCCTTATTTTTAACAACTTAGTATTAATTGGGAATGTTTCAACATTAAGCTCTGGGTTCACAGTGTATAACTGGGATATCAAAGGGTAGGTAGATAATATTTATTAAAAGGCAGTAACTTGACAGAGGAGTAAAGGAAAGAATGCCAGTAAATCAAGATGAAAAGTGGAACAGACCCAAAGACCCAATCAATTCAATACACTTTTCTAGCCATGGTTAGCTAATGCTAAACTATTTTAACTTCTTCTCTTCATTAACTCTTTGTATGCAGTCATTGTTTGTTGATGGAATGGATTGTGTGTATTCACTAAGGCTTTTTTTAACCCAATGAGTAAGGCTATGTTTTAGTCACGGGTATTTTTAGTAAAAGTCATGGACAGGTCACGGGCCGTAAACAAAAATTCATGGTCCGTGACCTGTCCATGAGTTTTACTATATACCCTAAACTAACAAATTGGGTGGGGGACCACAGGTGTGCTGGGGGTGGAGGTCTGGGGGTGCCATGGGTGCTGGGGGAGGTGGCCCAGCACCCCTGCTGCTGCTGGGGGGGGGGTTGGGGGGGCTAGCAGGGGCTCCCTGCGTGTCCCTGCAGCTCCTAGGTGGCAGAGAGGACAAGGGGCTCCACACACTGCTCCCACAACAAGCACTGGCTCTGCAGGTCCCATAGGCCAGGAACCATTGCCAATCAGAGCTGCAGGTGCAGTGCACGGATCCCCCTGACCCCTCCACCTAGGAGGTGCTGCAGAGCCATGCCAGTGGGAGCCAATGAGCCCCCCACCTCTAGGTAAGCACCCCCCCACAGCCCCAACCCCATGCCCCTAGCAATGAGCCCCCTCCCACACACCCAAATTGCTGCTGCTGGCCACTGCAGAAGTCATGGAGGTCACGGAAAGTCACAGAATCCATGACCTCTGTGACAGACTCACAGCCTTACCTATGAGAACTTTATAAATATCTAATAACATACATAAAATAATGAAAAGAAAAATTACATATTCCATTAGAGGATTACTTTTTTTGTGACAGCATATCCTGTGCGTGTAAATGATATGCCTTTCTACTAAGCAAAACAAGCATATACACATGAATAATGAACAACTTGTTTCAGGATTCTTAAATGTATCTTAGTTTAAGAATGACACATGTATTGCATATTAGTAATGGCATTTCACTCACAATCATACCATTTCACTCTTTCAAAGCATTTTTCTTATAATATCTTTGCAAGTACAATTCAATAAATGCCATGATCTAGTACCAGAAATAGGTGATTTCCTGTTGTGGAATCCTTTGATTTCCGAAGCCATTACTAATTGACAGAAGTGTCAATTTTCAAAGAGTGATATACAAAATAAATTATCTAAGATAAGTTTGTTCCCCCCGCCCCACCCAGAGAATACGGACATTTGTTTTTTCCCACTGGAAACAAGTGACCTAGTGTTTCTCCTTCTTGTTAGAGAAATTTCAGTTCAAACAAAAATAACAGTTTTCTGATGGCAACTAACAAAAAATTCAATTTAATTTATGAAAATGTTACCAGATAATTTGAAAACAGTATTCAAAGTCAACATTTCCCCAGTGGAACTGTGAATCGGACACACAAATATATTTGAATTAAAACTTTCAATCTAATCATGACAATATGGTGGAAGTTGCAATGAGCAGCTTTTATTAACTGCTCTTGCCCAGCTCCAGGACAAAATGCAAATGCTCAGTTAAAATGAATATTTTCCAAACAAATACTAAATATTCTTCTTTAAAAATATTGATAAAAAGGTACAGAGATGGTTACTACTTTTTGTGTGCACACACAACATATTCATGCAGTATACATTGATCACTAATGCACTGTTTCTCTGCTGGCCATTTTGATTTCCTTGTGGGTTGGAAATGAGTTTTGAAAATAAATATAATAATTATATAAATACTTTTCACAAGTGGTGAACATCCATCAGTAGCCTCTGATTGCAGATACATACTGCATTCCGTTATTTTTTCTTGAAGTGAAACTGGAAGCTGTTTCTCCTGATAAATACATATAAAATCACCACCTCTTGCTGATCCTCCATAACAGCCCTCCTTGACCTGGTACAGATTTTCTAAGTTCACAATAAGTCAGAAACCATGTTGACTTCAGCTGCTGGGTCTTCAGCAGTCTGCAAAATCAAGATATTATTTAGGTGTCTAAATATGGACTTTCAGGCTAGGTCCAAAAAAGGACTTAGGTATCATAGCATTGCAATAGCTTTAGGTGCTTTGCTACCCAGTGCAATCCTCAAAACCAGACTTAGGCACTCAGGCTCCCTATACAATTCATGGGGAGAATTAGGTACTTGAAAGGGATTCACAGAAACTGATCAGGGAGCCACCTAAGCTAGCCAGTAGGAAATGATGAGGAAAAGGGGGAGTCATAAGTGCCACCCCTCAAAGGTAATTAGCTGCCTGACTCTGGGCTGTTAACCCTCTTCTGGAATTAGGCTCCTAAGCCAGGTCAGCAATTTCTAATGAAAAAAACAGCAGTATAGTCAATAACCCAGTAGTTAGGGCTACTTATATGGAATATGAAAGACCTGTTTTTAAATTACTGCTCTGCCTGATTTGGAGGAGGGACTGGAATTAGCTCCCCGGTGAGGGCTTTAACTACTGGGCTACAGAATTACCCTCTTGCTTTCCCTCTCTGGCCCAATTAAGATTTATTTTTTATATTGGGAGACACCCCCACCCCTCAATCGCAGAATATGGTATAGCCTGGGGGTTAGGGTGCTAGGAACCTCATACAAAGTCCCTGCTTAGAATCAGGGAGAGTAGGGATTCAAATCTGGCTCTCTCACATTCCAGGTGATTGCTGTAACCGCTCACGGGGTAATGGATATTCTGGAAGAGAGATGCTCCCCAGCCAGCTCCCAAAATTCCTGATCTGGTCCCCTCCACCACCAGCTGTCTTTTGTAGAGGTTAGTCATGCTTTGAGCAGGCCAAACAAATTGGCCACCACAGGCTAGTTAGGCAGGTTAACACTAAGATTGAGAATCTCATCAGGATTTAAGTATGAGCTAAAGTGAAGAGCTGTTTGGCAACATCAGGACTTCAGCAGTTTTGCATATGCCCACCAGCAGAAACTTAGGCACTATGGGGACTTCACTGGCATGGGCACCTAGGAAATTTGGGTGCCAACAAAGCTGGGTGGCAGCTGAGCAGGGGTTTTGAAGATCTCAGTGGCACCTAAATATTGGACTGAGGCACTTAAACTGGCAGTTTAGCCTTAGGAAACTGACATTAGCCTCTTATGCCCAGATCCACAAAGGGATTTAGGTGCCTAAATCTGGGACTTAATCACCTAAATCCCAAATGTAGGCATTACTGCAATCCACAACCCTCCCCCCCCCACACACACACACTCAGATGCCAGCTAACCATGTAGGTTCCTAAATTCACATGCCATCTGAATTTTCACCTAAAATTTCCATAGGTGCCTATATTTCTGTCTCAGGGTATGCACACTACTGCCTCTGGCAGGAGCCCAGATACCTACCTCACACCTAAGCCTCAACACAATCCTCAAACCAGGTAAAAGAGAAGGTGCCCCACCTTGTTAGGATATAGATATTCAGGCCTGTCTGCAAAAGTACACAAAAATTACAAGAGCAACTTGCTGCAAGTGCCAACAGTTATACACACTTACAATACACACTACAGGATGGCGCTCACAAAATTTTAACCCTATCAAAGGAGGAGAAGCAGTGTTTTTGGTGGTGGCCAGGATGTTGGACCATACTGCAGTGGTCAGGACTCTCAGTGTTGCTGTGGATTTTCATAGCAGCTGGTGTATTGTTAACTGTATTTGTGTTATGTTGTATATGGAAACAATTAAGGAGGGCACAACCCCCTAGTAAACAGCCATTAATTATAACCTATACGTAATGTAGTAAGCCCTTCCCCTCAGTGCACTACACAACCCGGACCCAACCTTCTCAGGCCCACTATAATGGGAAGTCTGGAACACTAATTGGAATAGGTGTGGTATGCCCGTATGAGAGAAGGTGCAGGGCACGGTACTACACTAGGGGCAGTGGGACAAATGTAACACCGACACCTTCCACCTTAATGCCTGGCCCTATCAGGAAATGTGTCGCCATATGTCCTATGCTTTTCCAGGGATACCTGGGCAGGAGTATCCCAAAAGGAAAAAGAAAAAAAAAAGGGGTGGAGTGTTAGGATATAAATATTCAGGCCTGTCTGCAAAGGCCTATACTTTAAGAATTTAGGTGTATTCTTATCACTTAGCTAGTTATAGAGGTATAAAAGAAAGAATCAAAAATCATTGTCTGTGTAGTGGCCTTCTCTTACTGTGACAGTCTGAGGCCTGGTTCTTTAGCAGTCTCACATCCTGGGTGAGCTCCCTAATCATTGGGCTAAAGGTTATGAGGCTAACTCCTCCTTTGATCATTTACTGTGGATGTAATTGGGTGTTTAAGCTATTTTTGCCAAATATGCATAGGTAGTAAGCCAATTCCACTCCAGGAGACACGAGCACCTGATTCAGTGAGGAGGATGAGCTTTAGATACACTACTCTGATAGCCATCTGCTATTGGCTTTCTTAGGCAGCTTCCCATCCTCTCTCTTGTGGATCTTTCGCTCTCTGCATTGTATAGGGTGCCTAACCTAGGGTTGGTGGATTCCAGTGATTTTCAAGGGGCCTGCAAGTGAGACATTACAACATTGAGGACACTGAGCATGGTAACACCTAAGTCCTGTTTTGTCTCCAGATCGCACCCTATTATATTCCTTCACTTACTGGCAATATAGTATTTTCCTAAGTTCAGGTTGTACATACCGGTACTGCAACTGTGTCTTCCTCTATGGTGAGAATGCAATTTGGATGCAATTAGAATATTAGAAGAGCTACTGTAAAAGAAATATCGATCTCTATAACCAAGATAGGGAAGAATGGTTCAGGCACTATTTGATAAGAAAAGTGGCAAACTTCTACCGGTCATTGATTTTTTTTTTAAATCCTCCTCTTCCTTCCACATTTTCCCTTTGATATATATAAAAACATCCAATTTCGGTTCAAACAAAAATAATGAAATACAGCATGCCTGTAAGCATGGCTTCTTACTTATGAAATTAACAAAACTGCACTTTGGAGAGAATAGGGAGATGTTATCTTTTTATTTTCAGAAGAAATGCAAATTATGCAGATTTTGTTGCACAAATATATGAAATTTTTCACACCTTTATAAACTGTCATACCATAACACTCTTACCTTCTTAGTATTACTGCAAGATAAATGTTCTTTTAGTTTTACTCTGAAATAACTGTCACCCGATTACTGTTTTCTTTTGTATTCCCTTTGGTGAGTCTCAGGGCACAGATAGACTTTCTTTTTTATCTACAAATGGCACTGTACTGAAATTATGTATAATGACTAATTAGTAACTTTTGTATATTGTCTGTGTTAACTATTTTCCACCTAAATGTTTTCTGTGTTAGTAGTTTATGATAATATATTGCATTTTTTGTGATATAGTATTAGACATCTCTGTCTGTTCCTGTCACTGTATTTCTAATAGTGCTAAAAGGTTTCTACAAGGTTACAGTGAACCACCACAGTATTTTCCAGAATAAATGTAATCAAATGGAATTTGTGGTGAATGTTTCATTTCACAATGCCGCTCAATAGAGAAATGTTAAATCTCTGAAGAGGTAGCCTCATATACAGCTGAGACTTTATAGCAACCTGAAGAAAAATGCTTGATATCTGTATAAGCATCTATTTTCCCCAAGGACAGGGTTTTTTTAAGCTTCTTGAAGCTAAATGACTGTACTTATTTTAATTTGACCATCTAAAAGAAATCTACATTGTTTTCTAATCAATATCTATACAGTCCAGTAGCCCTAAGTAATAAGTTTTCATGAACACACTACGAGTGTCAAATCCTAGAACAGCAGGTAAGCAGGATTCAATATTTAAGCTGTAAAGTTAAAAAAAAACACAACAAAACTCTAAATATTAAAGCCCTGGGAATTAACTTTCAACACCTTTGTTAAATTTTCTAAAATGTCATTTTTCCTGACCTTGAAAAAGGTTAGGTGCACCTCTAAGCTTTTCATCACTTCTATCAGCTAGATGATTAGTTCCATCTATTTCATGGCATAAATCCACAACTGGGGTGATTAAAGGCTAGTACACGTAAGTTAAAGCCTGAAGAACTGTAGAACTGGATTGCAAAAATAAATATCTGTAGATGCATGCATAAATTGGTTTCACTGGAAAACAAGAAAAGTATTGCTCTCCCAATTTAAAAATATAACAAGCTCTTTCAGCCCATATTTACTGCAGAGTAATGAGCAAGTGAAAGATTTTTGCAGAATGTGTGTTCTCATTTCAATTTCAAAAAAGGTTCAGTTTTGTAATTTTTCATAGACAATGCTTATATAGTATGTATAGTATTTAAAAAAAACCCATGAATATATTTGAGAAGCAGTACTTAGCATTTTTAAAACAGGAAATGTAAAATCAGTAAGGAAAACAAGACCATGCAACCATGCCAAATCTAAGCACAAAAAAAGTCACACATCACAAACTTAAAACGAGAAATAAAACAAAACCGAAGTCCAAATATTACTGTTCCATACCTGCATACATTTCTGCAAAGACAGAGATAAAACACAAGTTGAATCTATTACTTCTGTGAAATATAGTTTCTAAAAATAAAATAACCAGGCCATACAAATAAGATAACAATTATTGAGTAATGGAGATATGTATCTACCTCCATGTTCCCAAGTTTTGTATTGTTCAACACTAAAGCACAATTTATTGTAAAAATTGAAGAGTTTTATTACTCTCTCTCAAAGTTAGGGAAGAACATTTCTAAGAAAGTTACCTGATTTTTATTTTTCTGTTGAAATTGAAGAGAAATGTTTCTTTTCCTACTCTGGTTTTAAGACAAAATCTTTGCTTATTACAAAAGCTTTGTTTATTACACCAGAGTTTAGCAAAAATGACATTCAAGTATATTAGAAAGAGAAGGTGGGTGAGGTAATATCTTTTATTGCACCAACTTCTGTTGCTGAGAATTACAAGCTTTCAAGCCACACAAGAAGAGCTCTGCATCACTCGAAAGCTCGTCTCTCTCACCACAGATGTTGGTCCAATAAAAGATATTAGCTCTCCCATATTGTATCTCTAATATCCTGGGACCAACATGGTTACAACTACACCGCATTCAAGTATATGAAAAATGTAGGTGATGGGCGGAGAGGGGGGAAGTCAGACTGATATGACCAAGTGCTCATTTATATCATAGATAGGGCTGGCAGAGCAGCCTATTATTAAGGTTGCTGACACCTCCCATTATTAGACTCTGTTTTCAGTTATTTATAATTTTGCCAAACTTTAACCATTTGGGCTGAAATGACAAAAATGCTAGGTGTCTGCTTCAGGCTGACTGACTTAGTTAGTTGAAGTTTCAGCCAAAATGGTTGAGCCATTTCTAAGAATAAGGTTAGGGGAAATTATGTTGTTTTACCATTAAAAAAAAAATCTGGTGTCCCTTCCTTTGAACAGAACTAACACGCTTTGGAGGAGGGACTTGGTATTTGTTAAGGGAGTGGTCAGTGTATCAAGGGTGGACCTTTTGCCATCCACATGAAAATCCACACAAATTTAGCCAAGGTACAAGCTTTTGAGAAAATATCAGTTTCAATACTCTCAGTACATATCTTTGAGTTTAGCAGCTAACTTCCCCAAAGAGTCCATCCTCATTGGATATACTTTATCCCCTAACATCTCCCACACAAGACCAGACAGTACATGTGCCATTCACAGTGAGCAGGCTCTAACCCCCGAGTTCCTAAGTGTAACAGGACTGTGTATGCACCATAGCTAAGAGTGACTGAGAATGGTCTTTCCAACGTAGGGCTATGAGGGTTCAGAAGAATTTCCCCAGTAATGGCTGCTTCTGGGCTGGGCTGGGGTCAGGCATGGGAATTGAGAGTAGAGAGCCTGTCTGATGCTGGACTCTCAAGGACCCCATACTGTCAACCAGGAAGCAGTATGGGGTCCATGAGAGTCCAGCATCAGACAGGCTCTCTACTCTCAATTCCCATGCCTGACCCCAGCCCAGCCCAGAAGCAGCCATTACTGGGGAAATGGAGAATGAAGTCATCTGATCTGAATGCAGAGGAGACAACAACTGGAAAAAGGGGAGGAAAAGAGTATATTTGGACCAGGAGACTGGTAAGACCGGGAATGGAGAGAGAAAATGGGACTGCTTGGGCAAGGATACTGGGAATGGGAGCTGGTAAGGGAACAGAGAGAGTGTGAGAGGAGGTGGAAACCAGTTATTTCAGGTGCAGGGAGAAAACTGAGACTGGCTGGCCAAAAAAGAAACAGGGACAAGGCACCAAGGAGTGAGGAGACTAGGTCATGGAACAGGATAGGGGGCAGAGGGTGGCTGAGATTGGATGAGGAGCTAAGGGAGGGAGTCTAGCGTTGAGAGTCAGTGGGAGAGAGGGGATAGACAAATCAGACAAGGATCTGGGTGTGGGTAATTGGAACAGACTGGACTAGTACAATGAAACTGGGTATGGGAAGGGGCAGAGATTTGGAGTGGGTACGGAAATTGGGGCTCAGAGTATGAGGGGGAGACGACTGGCTGGGAAAAGAGACTGGGATCCAAAGCTTAAGGAATGGAGACTGGGATTGGGTAGACAAGGAAAATCAGATGGGGCCAGGGAGTCGGGGGGGGGGTATACAAGGCTGGGGTCAGGTTTGAGGATATGGGGCAGAAGAGGTAAAGCCTGGGGGAAGGAGAATGGGCAGAAGAGTCTGTGCCACCAGAGCACACTCCCCTCCAGAGCCTGGAATGGAATCCAAGATTCCTAAGTAAACAAATTAAAGTTATTTCATATCAATTTGGGGAGTAGGTTCCAGAATTTAAGGCCTCTCTTAGAAACTACTTTGTTGTCAGTCCCACAATCTTTTGTAATATGTTCACCAGCCATGAAGGCATGGATCCACATTAACTTGAGCCAGGTACCTTTTAGAGTGCACCATCAGGGTCTACATGGGGCAGTTAGAGTACAATGTTACAGCACATTACACCTCCAATATGCTTTGCCATGCTGTATAGGAAAAAAACCCTTAGAGGTAGCCTGTGAATGCTGAAAAACTAATTGTTCTATTATCTGTAGTCTTTTGCCTTCATGAGCACTTACAAATTTTACTTATCTGTTGTCTAATTACTACTTCTCATACTAGAGTGTCCTATACTGAAAACTCCATTATTATTCTAGCTTTTCAACCAACTTAAGCTTTTTATTTTTTGCTGAATTCTCTTTCTCATTTGTTTACTTTCTTGTGCAACATGTTTAATGGCCAATTACAATTTTTGTTTTAATCTTAACTGCAACACATTTGGGGACATGTGTCATTAAGACTGCAACAAATAAGTAGACATTAACTCAGAATTGTATTTCAATTTCCCTCCACAATTATATATTTGATTTAAAGGTCATTCTTATTAGCAGTATATACACCAAATAAAATTCAGTGTATCTTTTTAATGAGTCATGCAGTAAATCAGAACAAAGGACAGTTTTTGCTCTCATTCTTGAAAGCAAGAAAAAATAACTTTTGAAAAATAAATATTTTCTCTACAATTACCATAGACCTACTGAATAATGCAATAGACAAACCTTGGCCAAATAGGAAAATACTGTACTTTCTTCCTGTGTTCTAAACTATATGAGATAGGGATGAGGGGAAAAAAATGATCAGTCACTGGAAAGCATTCGAATAGTTTGTTTGAGTCTCCATCCTCAGCCATGCCCACCATATTTTTGGGTACAGGTGAGAATTCAGTCCATATATTCTGACTCCTCAAGTTTGCAAGGACAACCCCCCATTGCAAACATTGGATGCAAATACAGTCCTTTTATCCACCCCTTGTTAGTTACCCCAAATGAAGAAAAGTTGAAGTAAAGTTGCGACTCATCCTTTATCCTCTACATTGGCCAGCTGAGCTGACTGGTTTTACAGAGAAGAGTGATGGGTGTCCTTAAAGCTGTAGCAGTGGGCATGCTCTGTCTGCATGCTGGGATACTCTGGGGGCATCAAGAATCACGTTGTAGGGGTGCAACTTTGGAACATCTGGCAATAGTATGACTATTTTCCTTGTTTCATTGATACACCATGTCCAAATTAGATTAACAACTCCCCCAGGCAGGAACAAGTAAAGTTGCATATATTTCTACAGAACTGTAGCAATAAGTGTTTTGGTGACATCAAGAGCCTCTCAGGGCTTCCTCAGAACTTATAGAAAGTAATTATGATGGAGAAGGGTAATGGTCGAGGAGCTGCAGTGCCCCAGCGGCAGGACTTGGAGGCATTGTGCCTTCGGGAGGGTGTGCGTGGGAAGCACACCCAGTACATAGCTGGCCAGATTTATTGGTCTGTGCAGTGTGTGTATTTGCCAGTGGGATGCCTGGCTTCCACTTCCTTTCGGGGTGACTAATGTCCCATGTGATGGTAGCAGGCTGTAGTCCTACAGTTTTGATTGAAAGGACTACAAATGTGGCTGGTCCGCGTCTTCCCCATCAACACTTGTGCACAGACCTACCCACAATCTGACTGTCACAGATGGGCCTGCACCTGTAGGACTAAAGCCTGGTCTACACTAGGCGTTTAAACCGGTTTTAGGAGCGTAAAACCGATTTAACGCCACAACCGTCCACACTAGGAGGCACCTTATATCGATTTTAATGGCTCTTTAAACCGGTTTCTGTACTCCTCCCTAACGAGAGGAGTAACGCTAGTATCGGTATTAACATATCGGATTAGGGTTAGTGTGGACGCTGATCGACGGTATTGGCCTCCGGGAGCTATCCCACAGTGCACCAGTGACCGCTCTGGACTGCAATCTGAACTCGGATGCAGTGGTCAGGTAGACAGGAAAAGCCCCGCGAACTTTTGAATATTTCCTGTTTGTCCAGCGTGGAGCTCCGATCAGCACGGGTGGCGATGCAGTCCGAAATCAAAATAAAAAAAGAGCTCCAGCACGGACCATGCGGATGTGATCGCTGTAAGGGCAGGCAAATCCGTTCTATCAGCGCTCCGTTACAGAAGATGAAATTCAGAATCCTTTTTTAAAAATCTCCAGACAGACGCCATAGCAGGGACTCAGCGCACTGCAGCGTGACAAGCGTAACGGAAAGCCAAAGAATCAAATGGACGCTCATGGACTGGAGGACTGAAGCTATCCCACAGTTCCTGCAGCCTCCAAAAAGTATTTGCATTCTTGGCTGAGCTCCAAATGCTTCTAGGGTCAAACACAGTGTCCGCGGTGGGTCAGGGCATAGCTTGGCAATCTGCTCACCCCCCCCACCCACCCCCAGAAGCGAAAGGGAAAACAATCCTCTGACTCTTTTACATGTCACCCTATCTTTACTGAATGCTGCAGATAGACACGATGCTGCAGCCGTCAACACCAACATCCTCACTCCCCCCCTGCCATGGGTGGCTGATGGTACAAAAGGACTGGTAACCGTCCTCGTCATCAGCCTATTGGCACATGGGGCAGTAACCATGCTGACTAGCATCCGTCAGGTCGATCAAGGGTGCCTGGCCCTAATTTTTTCTGGTGGATGGTGCAATATGGCTGGTAACCATCGTCATCATAGCAACAGGGGGCTGAGCTCCATCAGCCCCCACCCTTCATGTGTAAAGAAAAGATTCAGTTGCCCCTGGACTAGCAGAGGGATGCTGGGCTTCTCTCCTACACACTGCTTAATGTCCTGTCTGGACTATCATAGCAGCTGGAGGCTGCCTTCCACTCATTTCTCACTAACAAGTCACCATGTCTTATTCCTGCATTCTTTATTACTTCATCACACAAGTGGGGGGACAATGCTACGGTAGCCCAGAAAGGCTGGGGGAAGAACGGAATCAACAGGTGGGGTTGTTACAGGAGCACCCCCTGTGAATAGCATACAGATCATAATTTCTGCAGGATCTGACACAGAGCAGCTGTGCTCTCTGGTTCTATGATACAGTGGTTATCTAGTACACTTGCCTATATTCTAGGCAGGACTGATTCTATTTTTAGATACCAAAAAGGAGGGATTGACTCAGGGAGTCATTCCCAATTTTGGCTTTTGCGCCCCTGGCTAAGAGCAGCCAGGGGCACTTATGACAGCAGCAAATGGTACAAAAGGACTGGTAGCCATGATCATCTTAGTTCCAATTTATGGAAGGGTTGGATGGTGCAATATGGCTAGTAACCATCTCTGCTGTCATACAAAAGCAAAAGCATGCTTCTGTGTAGCGCTGCTGAATCGCCTCTGTGAGCGGCATCTAGTACACATACGGTGAGAGTCACAAAAGACAAAACAAGCTCCATGATTGCCATGCTATGGCATCTGCCAGGGCAATCCAGGGGAAAAAGGCGCGAAATGCTTGTCTGCCGTTGCTTTCCCAGAGGAAGGAGTGACTAACGACATTTACCCAGAACCACCTGCGACAATGATTTTTGCCCCATCAGGCACTGGGATCTCAACCCGGAAGTTCCAAGGGGCGGGGGAGGCTGCGGGAACTATGGGATAGCTAGGGAATAGCTACCCACAGTGCAACGCTCCAGAAGCCGACGCTAGCCTCGGACCGCGGACGCACACCACCGAATTAATGTGCTTAGTGTGGCCACGCGCAATCGATTTTATAAAATCTGTTTTACAAAACCGGTTTATGAAAATTCGGAATAGTCCCGTAGTGTAGACGTACCCTAAGCTTGATGCTGCAGGCACTCATTGCCTTAATTCCCATTTCAAAAAAGAGGAGTTGATTGCACTTGTGGTTGTGATCCTATAAGCCCCCCAGTGTCCACTGGCAGAAGGCCCACTATGCTGTAACTCATACCAGACTTGACACAGTCTCCATCCCAAATTGTTGTCATAATATGTATCCAAAAGGTGTCTTGTAAGGTGTCATATGTAAACTGATAACACTCTAGTCCTAACTATCATTGTGTGATGTATACACAGGATGTATAGAACACCTTATTATGTGTGCTGGAAATATGTCCTTAGAGCGTGTTTTGGAGGGAGTGTATAAATCAATCCTGCCCTAAACAAAGGAATGTAGATTTATCTGTCTGACTGGCTTGATTGCAGGCAGAGGACAATAGACGTACTTCTATATAAACAAAGCAATCAAGCTAGCAAGCAGAGAACCAAACAAGTTAGTAAGCACAGCGGGGGAGAGTGTCTGCACTGGGAGTCTTCCTGGCTTTTGAGGCAGACAATACACTCTGGAAAATACAAAGGGGCAAAAAGATATTCTTTAGGGGAAATAGAGAAAAACACCCTCTGAGCCTGATACTCTTGGCCTGAAGGGCAGGAGATGCTGCTCTTTTGCTACAAGTGAAAAAGGTTTTAGGTAAAGATATAGCTTGCTAGAGTTAAGTTGTAGTCATTTTTGTTTTACTTGTAATGATTATCTGTTTCTGTTATCTTTGCTTAGTACCCCTTACATTTCTATTCTTTGTTAATACACTTATTTTTAGTTTTACTATAAGCCATCTCAGTGCTGTTGCACTGAATTAAGTGACAGTTCTGTTTGGAGGCAGTCAAATTAATTTCTGTGAGTGTCCAGTGCAAGGTACTGCACACTACAGAAAGATATCTCTGGGGAACTTGGGCTCACTGATTGTTACCTGCAAAGCAGGTAAAGATCGGTAGAATCTCAAAGTGTTTGCTGATGAGGCACACAGATTGCTGTTACAGGTAACTGACACAGGGTCTAATCTCCAGCAAATAGCCTGCCCTGAGGAGATCAGCACACTAGTACCAAGCTGTCACAGGTGGTGCTTCTCTATAGTGCCACTTGTGGAGAGAAGCTTGGTGCTGCAAGCACTGCTTGCCATTCTCCACAAGTTATGGCTGCCTGCTCACAACAGGGCGGTCCATTGTATAACCTTGGTGTCAGTCTCTAAACAGTTTAAGGATAACAAAACTCAGAATTTGGCTATCTGCACCTTTAAAGATAACCAACCAAGTGCTTAGTTGCAGCACTTGAGGGCTGGGCCCTGACCGAGCCATGGGTAGCATTGAGGAGCTAAATCTCTGTCTTCAGTCTCACCCTGAGAAGAAGCAGACAAGCCTTCTTAACTGGCCTGCTGACTCCTAGTTCGTCAGTGTCTCCTCCTGGCTTCGGAAGATTGTCTTGTTGGTAGCACAGTCTGAGTGAGTTTTTCTTGATCAGATGTCAGGATGCTGATGCCTCCAGCAGGGGACAAAGAGGGCCTTTTTGCCCCAGCTGAATTGTAATTTATTTAGATATCTGAAGCTAAATAAACTGAGCAATCATGACACAGGAAATTGTTCTGATTTTGCTTGCACAGGTGGAAGGAATGAAAATGAGGACTAGGCCTTTTTATAATGACATCTGGAATATCTGATCTATAGGTTGATGCATATGTGCCACCTCATGGTTACACTGATTTAGAAGGATTCGGAGGCATGACAGACAAACTGAAATTTGAAATTGTCAGCAAATTGGAAAAGTCTGTCAAACTTCAGAAAACCATGTATGTATCCTTCTAACTTTTAGGCCACTGGTTTTAGAGTACTAGCCTACAATGTGGGTGTCCCAAGTTAAAGTCTGCACTGTGTGGCGGAGACTTGAACTCATATCTTCCCCCCCTTCCACATGAGAATCCTGAGCAATGGGGTATCTGGGATAGGTTTTTTCCCCCCTCAATCTCTCCTATTGAAGCTGTTCCATTTTGTAGCTATAAGAAGATTCCAGGATTTTTCATTCTGTGTGTCACTCTGAAGCCTAGAATGTTTCTTGAGCCAGTGTGAAGTGATGGAAACAATTACAAGCATGATGAGAGTTCCTTTTGTTCAGAACATCACCTGGTTCAATCACCACTGGGATTCACGGTCTGCTACTGAACAATTTTTAAGTTCTCAGTCATTTTCAGATTTATTTATTTATTTATACATACACCTAACTTCTTTACAAATAACACCCATGTGACAGCACAGACTTTCAGCTACTGGTATTTATGACAAGTGGAACTAGGGTTACCAGGTGTCTGGTGTTTGACTGGAACACCCGGTCAAAAAGGGACCCTGGCAACTCCGGTCACCACTGCTGACCAGCCCTTAAAAGTCCAGTCAACAGTGCAGCAGTGCTAAGGCGGGCTCCCTGCCTTCCCTGGCTAAACGTGGCTCCCGGAAGCAGCTGGCATATCCCTGCAGCCCCTAGGTGTGGGGCATTCAGGGAAGCTCTTCACACTGCCCCCTCTCCAAGTTCTGGCTCCACAACTCCCATTGGCCAGGAACTGCAGCCAGTGGGAGCTGTGGGGGTGATGTCTGTGGGCATGGATCCACCTGGCTGCCCTGTGCCTAGGAGCTGGAGATGCTGGCCGCTTCCAGAGCTGTGTGGAGCCAGGGAAGGCAGGGAGCCTATCTTAGCCCCACTGCACTGCCAACTGGGAGCTGCCTGAGCTAAGCACCACTGAGCTGGAGCCTGCACCCCAAACCACCTGCCCCAGGTCAGAACCTCCTCCCACACCCTAACTCCCTCCCAGAGCCCCTCACCCTCCGCAACCCAGGGCCCCAAGTCAGAACCCCTTCCGACACCTTAACTCCCTTCCTACCCTGTGCTGTTCACACAGAACCTCTGGCATGTAAGCTGTTCCCAGCTACTTGCAACCAAATGACACTAGCCAATATCGTCAATCCCAGACACAACCCTAGGAACCTCCAACTTGCAGTGTCTAGTTATGCCCGCTGGGTGCTGCAAACTTATGAGTTCATCAATTTAACAAAGAAATTGATATGTACCAGGCTTGTTATCCCAAGGGGAGTCTCTGACATGCTTCAAACCAAACACACTGCTTCAGGTAGAATAACCAAACAGATTTATTAACTACAAAGATAGATTTTAAGTGATTATAAGTCAAAGCATAACAAGTCAGATTTGGTCAAATGAAATAAAAGCAAAACACATTCTAAGCTGATCTTAATACTTTCAATGCCCTTACAAACTTAGATGCTTCTCACCACAGGCTGGCTGGTTGCCCTTCAGCCAGGCTCTCCCCTTTGATCAGTGCTTCAGTCACTGGGTGATGTCGTCTGTAGATGGAGGTGGAAGACAGAGGAAGAGCATAGCAAACGTCTCTCCCTTTTATCGTGTCCTTTCTTCCCTCTTGGCTTTGCCACCCCCCTCAGGGTCAGGTGAGCACTAACCTCATTGCAGTCCCAAACTGACCAAGGGAAGGGGGATGACTCACTCGAGAGTCCAACAGATCCTTTGTTGTTGCCTAGGCCAGTGTCCTTTGTTCCTGTGAGACTGGGCTGGGTTTGTCCCATACCTGCCCTGATGAGGTGTGAACTGCTCCTCTGCTTCTGGAGAATTTTTTGGCTGGGCTTGCTTTAAGACAGTGGTTCTCAAACTAGGGTCACTGCTTGTTCAGGGAAAGCCCCTGGTGGGCCGGGCCAGTTTGTTTACCTGCCACATCCGCAGGTTCAGCCGATCATGGCTCCCACTGGCTGCGGTTCACTGCTCCAGGCCATTCGGGACTGCAGGAAGCGGCACAGCTGAGGGACATGCTGGACGCCCTTCCAGCAGCCCCCATTGGCCTGGAGTGGTGAAGCATCTAAGTTTGGAAGGGACAGTGGGAGCCGCGATAGGCCGAACCGGCGGACACAGAAAGTAAACAAACAGGCTGTGGCTTTCCCTGAACAAGCAGTGGCCCTAGTTTGAGAACCACTGCTTTAAGCCATGAGGACACATTTTCAGCCTCAGAACTATATACATGAAATTACAACCTATAACATCACTATAACAACAATGCTCAGCACATCATGAGCCTTCTGATGATGACCGGCATGACAAACTTTGCATTAGATACCACACAGTCTTACTATAAAGATGATCATGGGGGTGCTAGGTGTTCCCCGAGGTACAGAACGTCACAAAGGGTGTTCGGTTTTGTGTGATTAGAAAGTTGGCAATGCTAAGTGGAACAGCTTCAACAGCAGAGATTGAAGGTAACCAAGCTTTGTGGTTAGGCTGCTTAAATAGGAGATGTGAGTTCAAGTACCTGCTCTAGAGTGGGGATTTGTAGCTGGGTCCCCCCATCCTAAACAAATAACCTAATCACTGTGACAAACATTTGAAAGTAGGTGTTGAAACCAGGTTTTGTGCAGCTAGCCCTGGAAAAAAACCCTGAAACTTATTGGATCAACTATTAAATAGGTTTGGGTTGACCAAACCTACATTTTTCTGTGAATAAACCATTTGTCTGAAAAATTTCAATGAGCTTTACATGCTACTGCTACATTCAGGATCTACAGTTCCCATTTCTTGAAACAGAATTTTGAATTCAATGAAATTTTAAACTACCATTTGTGAACTGAATTGAACTTTCTGAAAATTACCACCTCAGACTGGTGCATGTTTGGCTTTTTGCCATATTGGCTTTGGGTGTAAGATTTCTGGATTGCCAGCAAGACTTTATTCAATAGTGACAAATTGCATGACTGAAAACTGATGTTTTTGAGGGCAAAACCACTCCTCTAATCCCACAGAGAATATAGGAGGCCAGGTAGTTGTACATTGTTTATCATTGAATTATGTTGTCTAGTCACCACCTGGAACAATGCCATAAGATTTATTATTTATCGTACAGTAGTGTTTATCCCCAACTGAAAGAATGTGCATCCCTGAGGCACAATGCCTCATGATGCTCAAACAAGGACAATGCAGCTCTGACATCTGTATGACAACTATTTCTTCATGATGAGCAGAGCTGCAAGGTAGGAGGAGAGGGAAATTAGGAAAGGATGATTTGGGAGAATACCAGTGGATGCACCTTTTAGTTAAAAGAGACTTTGAAAAACATTTCATTCTAAGAAATTCTAGGGTGCTATCACACCTGCTACATAGGTTCAATGCAGCTATCGAAGTAAGTGCCCACCAACACAATGAAGCCCCTACATACAGAAAAAAGACAATGTCTGATTGTGTGAAAGATTTTGTTTTAGTATTAGGGTTGTCAAACAAAACTGAAGTGGTATAAGATTAAAAAAATCAATTGTTTGCTAAATGAGACATTTTTAGCCTGAGCCAACAGAGATCTACAGTGCATCAAATGTGGTAGGTTGAAGTTTACAAAGTTTATGTTGAGAAGCCACTGTCTTGCATCCGACGAAGTGGGTATTCACCCACGAAAGCTCATACTCTAAAACGTCTGTTAGTCTACAAGGTGCCACAGGATTCTTTGCTGCTTTTACAGATCCAGACTAACACGGCTACCCCTCTGATACTGAGCATAAAATAATTAGTTGTCTTTCCCTCCCCCTCCCATTGAAAATTAACAGAGATGACACTTTTAAAACAGAATAATGGTTAAGGTCATCTTATTTCTCTCTGTAAAGAGGATACATTCAATTGTGCATTTAAGACACTTCTGCAGGAAAGGAACAGTGTGATAGCTATAAGAAAAAATCGAATAAGGAGGACTCTAAAATTTACTAACTTTGACATTCTGAATTCATGTGTGAATTTTTAGTTCAATTTAATAACACACATCAGTGTTTCTCTACAACTCTGTCTTCACTGAAATGGTTAACGTCCACAAATGAGATATGGCCTCAGAATGTCTCTCCCACTGGCAGTTCGCTTCTGAAACACTTAATACCAATTCTATAACAACAGTGATTCTATTACAGAAGTGCTACAATTGTAGAATCAATATCATAATAGAAGAGTTTATTATAACACCTCTGTTAGAATATTGTAATGGAATCAACCTCATAACCTCACTGATAGGCCTATTTATATACTTCAATAGATACATTATAGCAAACAGATAGTTTCACATTGATCATATTTTCCTGGGTCATCAGCGTCCAACTGCTAATTTTAAAATTTAACCTTTCTCCTGTCTCCAAAATTGCAAGCCCCTTCCTAGATCCTGGATCCAAGTCTGCCCATAACTCAACTACTTTGTCAAAGGGGTCACAACAGAAACAATCAACAGTATAGCAAAATACCCAACATCTTTCTGGTAAGATGATTCAGTGTACATTACTATCTTTCAGTGTTGCACCTTAGGGATGAAAGAAAAACAAAGAATCCCCAGAGCAATTGCACATTTGTAATGATTCATATACTGGAATCTGGCAGAACACCAATCTAGATGTGTTCCCAGGTTAAAGGTTTATATGGGGAGAAAATATCATGCTGCATTGTGTGATGGGAAGTAAATAGCAGTCCAATATACAGATCTGGGTTATAACACAGTTCTTGGGTGATTTTTCTATTCCAGGGGATTATAGAGTACAAAGGAGAGAACATAAAAATAACAAAAACAGGACATTAAAAGTTTTCTGTATACCTTGGCTTTGAATTGGGGTGATTTGAAAAGTGCGGGGAGGGGGATCCACATTTAGGAAGAGGAGGAGGAATCACCACCCTGCCAGGAACACTCACAAACACACATTATATATGTGGAGTGGCTATCCAGGTGATAAATGGGAGCTCATATGATATATACATTTACTACATGCTTGTGAAATTTATCAAATTCCTATAACCTGTCCACTAAATCCCAGGACTCATTTTAACAGTCCTAATTCCTGAACAGTTTACAAAGCAGTCATTTAAAAAAGAAAAGGAAAGGAAAAGAAAAACCTGAAGTAGAAATATTTCCTTCTTCCTCCCACAAATTTAGAGTCCACCCCCACATCTTAAATTACTAATTTCAAGGCCCAAAGATGGGATGATTTAGTTCTGAGCCAGTAAATAGCTTTTCTAGACAAAAGTGTCATGATTTTGAAGTCCAGCATATCACGAACTAGAACCAGGACATGATACTATTGGAAAGAGGAGTCTAATTTTTCCCCAAAGGTTCCAGCCCTTGCTTCTAACCATGGAAGGGGCCTGAGATATGAGACTTTACAGTTGTGACATTTTTAGGCATAGCTTAGTTATTTTAGGTCGCATGAGGAAAGGGTTTAAATGTACAGTAGATTTTGCTTATCAGTAACCCCATGGATGGCAGCAAAAAAGTTAAAATGATGCAGCAGTCACCAATAAGAGGAAGGTAGGTTTGTAGGGCTACAGACAGGGAAGGAAGCACTGGGACATGCCTTCCCTGGATACAGCCTTACAAACCTACCTGTGGGTTTAGCAGCAGTGGAGAGCGGGTCTTCAGCATAGATGCCAGGGCTTTCCATGGGGCAGGGCAGCATCAGAGAAGTGGAGATGCTGTTGGCCCATAGAGATGCACAGTACTCCCTGCAGGCTGGGTGGGGAAGCTACGGGACAAGGAAGCAGCGGGGAGAGGTACCGTGCAGCTTTGTAAGCCCTCAGAGAAATAACTGGCATCTGGGCTGCAACCCCTGCTCCTGTCCTGTCCACAGCCTCATCTCCCAGTCCACAGTGCTGAGATTCCGGCAGGGCTTCCCCATTGGGGCAGGGAGGCAGGCACCCCAGCCCCTTACCTCCTGAGCTGTCCCTAAGTGCAGGCAGGTTTGCAGGGCTGTCGCTTTGGAAGGAGACATTGGGATATACCAAACACTGGCTGCGCTCAAGTTTGCAGGGCTGAAGCCAGGGAAGCCACGTCTCAGTGCTTCCTTCCTTGGCTGCAGACACACAAACCTTCCTGTGCCTTTCTTCCAGAAAAGTTCTCAGTAAATGGAATGTCATTGCCAATATCTGAATCATATTAACAAAGACAGTGGAATGGAACTGGTTCTCAGCAAAATGTTGCTATTAACTGGAAGTTGTTAATATCAAGTTTGCACCCACTGTGTTAGTCATTTTTCTTCTTCTAAGGTCTGCACAGTTGAACACATAGTACGCAATTCATCTCTGTGGTGGAGCTGAGCTCAGCATAGAGTCAAGAGTGGGTTAAAGGTGGCCAGTTCAGTCCCAATGATCCCAAGAGACCATTCCATTATCTGGAATAGCCAGAACACAGTTCTGCATCAGGTGGGGAGAGCATGTTGAAGTATTTCCCTGGGTATAAATCCACTGCTTTCTGGACCCTTTATGCTGGAGTTACTAATGCAAAGGTGTTGCCAAGCATTGGTGAAGTAGGCCCATGTTAATTAAGATACTTGGCTTTAAAGACAAAAGGATTCAGACACAAGAAACAGTCCTATTAATATTTTTATAAACTCTCTAAATTAAGACATGAGGAATACATTAAAAATACATGAGGATGTAAAGGCACTAATTTGGGATTTCACAAATTTCCAGGTATAAAGAAACCAGAAGCAGATATACTTAAACACATACAAGAGGAAGGGAAAATGGAAAGAGGAAGGTAAAGGTGGAGGCAAAACATGTACTCTTTCCACTTTGCCTGCTTTCAAACTAGAAAGAAAAGCAAGGGATAAGTGCGAGAAAGAAGAGAAACAAAACCTTTACTCTTTGGAATTCTCCTGGACAAGCTCATATCAAAGGGAAACTCTGACAATAGGCAGAAAGGCATTAAGGAGAAAAGCCTGGATAAATAGGAATCTTAACCAAATCAATCCAGCTTTGAATAAGCATGTGGCTTCATTTGGCTAGATACAGTTTGCATGGCAGCCACTTGAATGTGACAGAATCATGTACTTAATTTGCTTTTACATTCCATCCAGCAGAGGGCTGTGGTACCGTACACATACAAACTAGCCAGTACATTATAATGTGCTTGTGCGTACTGTGCTTGGTGCATATTGTTAAAGTCAGATACTTTGCTTGCAGGATCAAATAGTTAGTATGCAACAAAGATTTATTCCAAACACTCTTGGGCAAATAACATTATTCATAACAGCATAATCTTGATATACTTTTTGCATTGAATTTGAGAGGGAAAAAAAGAAATCACATGTCAATTTAAAAATATTTAATAGATTAAAAAGATCAGCTTGCTATTGTTTCTTCTAATTATTTTGATTTAGTTTCTCTACTTTAAAAATATTTTTGCAAGATGAATTACCTATATGTAAACAGGGTCTGAATGAGCTCTCCGCTGACAGCTAGTGATGAGCTGGGAGGGGAAAAGGCTTCAGGACCAGACTGTATTTATATGAACACACCCACTCTGTCTAGGTATCCAGCAGACAGATTTGTGTTGCCAAAGTGATCAATTTTGGCTGGTATTGGGTTACAAATCACTATAGAGATGCTAATAACTAAACTGTATTGTTAAGTTTATTAATCTAAATTTGGGTTATTTATGATTATGTACTATATGTGTTGTATGACTTTCAAATCAACCTTTGTAATTTTGGATAATTTAAGCACTATACCCATATGTACAGCAACTCTCTCCCTAGCCTGTGTATTATATCTTTTTAACATTAGCTTTTAAAAAACATTTTAAATTTGAATACAGGGGTAATGAAAATTTGTTATCCTTTTTGTACGTGTAAAAGGATGCAGAACTGTGCTAAGCCTGTCCTGATTGAGAGGATCACCCTCAACTGAACTCAACCTGCTAAGCAGAGGGCTCAGATGCCAGACCCCTGTGAAGGGAAAGGGGTCGGGGGGTGGGGACAGGTGTTCCAGTGTGGAGGTGAGGGCTCTACCTAAGAGTCATAGGCACTCTTTAAACTGTCCCTCACCATTGTTCAAAGATAAGAGTTAATTAAGGTTCCATTAGAAGACTTTTTTTTGTTAAGTGGTCACTAGAACTGAAATCACCTATTGTGGGACAGTGTTTCTGTCCAGCTTGCTTCAGCAGTGCATTTCCCCCCACTAAGAGCTGAAAGTCACTCAGAGCTGGGTGGAACCTCAAGAGATTGACCTGCAGAGGCCACAGTACAGAAGCAGAAGAAGATGCTGGTGTACATCGGTGACAGGTGGCCGGCTGAGTGGCAAGCGGCTGATGCCAGGGCCAGCACCTTGATGGTGGAGCAAGCAACATGCCTTTTCTCTCCCCCCCCCTGGGTGGGAGGTGAACACTCTCAGATGCACCTCTGAACTCTGGGTCTTCACTAATGAAGGACAACAACTGTGAGTGGGTTTGGTGGAGGGAGAAGGGAGGGGCATGTTAAACAAATTTTGGTTGTTGGACTCAAGAACCTGAGGTAAAAGACACTGTTCAATGTACTCTGGGGGGTGAGGGGGTGTTTTGCTTGTGGTTTTATGTTTATGAATCCTGCTTGCAGTGTTTCCCCAAATTAATGCCGGGTTACTTCCCTCCTTCTATTAAAAGTTTATTTTTCACACTCAGACTCTGTGCTTGTGAAAGGGGAAGTATTGCCTCTCAGAGGTGTCCCGGGGCAATGTGTAATTTTCCCACCTTACTGGATGGGGGCTCAAACCAGTTCTGTATTGTATTGTTAAGATGGACCCTTGTATATTGAACCCAGCTTTTGTTGTTGCTGACTCCACCTGGTCGAAGGGTTACATATACTAAAGGCAAGGTTCTTGTGGTAATCATATTGATCTTTGTAAAATTAGTTCATTTTAATGGTCACTATTGTCACTATTTAATGGTCACTATTTGGGTTATTGTTAGTCCCACCACTTCACCGCAATTAAATATCAAAAAGAACTGATGTTCTGAAACGGACGTATAGATGTCACTATGAACCTGATTCCATTTTCACTTACACCAGTGTGTCTCAAGCATAAAAATCAAGGATGTATGGCTGAACAATTCTGTGAGGTAGAGGTCAGCCTAAGCTTCTAATGACTTCAGTAGGAATTGGGAGTCCTCAGCAACTTAGGCCTGATCTACACTGGGGGAGGAGGGACGAGCTAAGTCGGTCTAAGTTACGCAACATCAGCTACGAAAATAGCTTAGCTGACATTGACATACTTAGAGCTACTTACTGCGGTGTCTCCACTGCGGTAAGTCTACTGCTGATGCTCCCGCATCGACTCCACCTATGCTTCTCTCTCCAGTGGAGTACCGGAGTCTACAGGAGAGCGCTTGGTGGTTGATTTATCACGTCTTTACTAGACGCGATAAATGGACCCCTGCTCGTTCGATCGCTTCGGAGGTAAGTGTAGACATGCCCTTAGCTATGAAGACAAGATTTTGAAAAGTGCTCAAACTGCGCCATTGAAAGCACCAGAGCTGCTGGGAGCTGGGGACTTTTGAAAGTCTTGCCACTTCATTTAGGTGACTAAATGATTGTTGAGCATTCTTGAAAGTTTACCAACTTCATTGGGATGCCTAAATGAGAGCCACTGGATAACATACTCTTCTGAAAATCTGACCCACAGTGTGGAGATAATGTGTACTGCTAGCAAGCACCTGGATTGCCCATGCTGTGCTGGAAAAGCTCTTCATCTGTCTAATCAGAACCAATTATGAAATTATGGTGGACAAAGACTATCAACCTCTATTAGTATATCAGTTTACATCAAGTAGCATTATAATTCAGATTGAGTTTATAAATTAAAACTAAAAAGTGACAGAATATATGCAGAGTTTTGACCATTAACTAAAATAATAAAACAAACATTGAGGCTTGATTGTTTCTTATCAATTATTAATTTACTGCAGCCATCTTCCCCAAAGGGGGAAAAATCCCCACCAGCTTAACTAACAAAGAAAATTGTCTTTTAATAATTATTCTAGAGAGCTTAACATAAGTCATTACATTAAACTGTAGAAGGAAGGAAACTTGTTTAGATTTAATTCATAAATCATTGATAGTATATTTTAACTGATATTTAAATTAGATTTGCTCAAGAATAATGTATAATCTGTCATAACGATTTTTATCAATGAGTAATTAAAATTAAAAACACCAAGCAATTCTCCTGAAAAAGATCACCCCATTACAATCTGAACATTAAATACATTTTCCTTAACATTATCAACAGAAATAATAAAAATGTATGGGTACCAACATAACTATAAATTGCCACTCTGAATGTGCAAAAATAATTAGAAAATTACATGTGTAATTGAGTATCAGAGGGGTAGCCGTGTTAGTCTGGATCTGTAAAAGCAACAAAGAATCCTGTGGCACCTTATAGACTAACAGACGTTTTGCAGCATGAGCTTTCGTGGGTGAATACCCACTTTAATTAGAGAAAAATATTCAAATAGTGGAAAACCAACTGAAGTTCTCCAAAACTATTCACCCCCCATTTCCTTTTCTGCACAGAATCTTACTTTGTTAGTAAAGCAATTTTATACTATCCATTCTGATTAATAACAAAATGTGTTTAGTAGATGCATAAACAATGTTTATTTCACATTAGTTGCAACCTAAGGGATAATTGTCTAGCCTCTTTAAAAGTTCTGTTTGAGAAAACGAAGGACTAATAACACTGTTAGAAGAGTGAAATGATTTCAGACAAGTGACAGAAATGCTTTCTAAAGTTAATTATGTTTGCTTTCCCCTCTCCCTCAGTATTCATTACCTTTAAATGGAGCCACACATTGGCAGAAGTAATTACCAGGTTGGTCAATGCAGGTGGCTCCATTCTTGCAGGGAAATGAGGCACACTCGTCTAGATCTGTTTCACATCTTGCACCTTTGAAAAGATTTTGAGATTAGTAAAACAACAGGTGTCAATTTATAGTTCATCAATTTATACTTCAAGAATCTCAAATGACTTGGGATGAGAAGCAAGTCTAAATCAGGCAAATAAGGGCCCCACATATATTAGTGTCAGAGTCCATTTATTTCACCTCACCACAAGCCACAATAACTTCTTTCTGAATTAACTAAACACTGACTAATCTTCCTTAGGTGTGGAAGCATTCAAGGCCTGTTTAGATGTGACCTAATTTATCTTGTACTGTTTAGTTTACAGATTAAGTCAGTGTTCCAGTTTGTTGGAATGCAAATGAAACATTAGGCTAGGGTAGATAAAAAGAAATGAGAAGGAAGCACCAGTAAATTAGTCAATAATGTCTCAATGGGCTACTTTTCCATAAAAAGCTAGATGCTTTATTGATGCCACTCACCAGCAAAGCCAGGTAGACAGATGCATTCATATCCACTGATAAGATCTTCACAGGTTGCATTGTGGAGACAGGGTGATGACTGACATTCATTTATGTTGATTTCACAAGTTGTGCCTATAGACCGATGGGAAAGTGTAGGGGAAGAGGAAATTATTTTATAGCACCAACATATTTCAATATAAATATGTATTCTGTTGTATTTAAAATAGTTCACCTACTGAGAATTTTTTGCCAGAAATATTATACCTTGAGTCTATGCCTCTAAAGCAATATTCTGAAATTTTATTGTTTCAGTTATTCATTGATTTTTCCAATAAAGACCTAAAAACATAGTCTTCACTGTCACTGAATTGATTCTTATGACTTAAGGCAGGCAATTTCCTTACCAATTTATATCAATATAAAAAAATAGAAAGCAAATGACATTGAAATATAATAGAATGCATTTGCTATGACATGGAGGGAAATCTTCCTTCTGTTCTTGATAAGGCAGTAAGTAAACTCTCACAAAATGAAAGAAGAAATTTGATGTAGACAAAAAGAGGTTATATCACAGTCTAGAACATAATTATTTAACTACCATATCATCATAAGTAACTAATGGAAACAGATATTGTGTGACTAATATTTCTTAAAGAAATTAATTTCTTGTAATTTAAGAAACAATGCTGAAAAATGACAACTTGAAAAGCTTTGAAAGTATAAAACTGTTCTAACAAACAACAGTACAAACTATTCTTGTTTTGAAAACAAAACAAAAATCCCCCAAACCACTATCAATCAAAAATGAAGATTTTGCCCTATATTTGAAATGTCTGTTTCACTGGTATTTCAGTAAATCTAAAAACCTGCATCATCTCAGGAAGAATGAACCAAGAAAACGTATGCATTTAAAATTCCTAATATGAATTGAAAGAGCAGAATAACGGCGGATACTAATAAATATGCTTGATTAATCAGTCTAAGTCCATACACCACCATACTGCTGAAATCAATTGCATGTATGCGCTGAGAATAAAGCTTTCTGTCCCAACAAAAGTCTATAGTATTACCAATTACATCCAGCCTGCCAAGAAATTCAAACATTTAAAGGAAACAATGCATATTGCATGGTAAATGTCATTGCTCCCAGCTGGTCCATTTATAACAGCTAAGCTGCCAGACAGAAGTAAGCACTCATTCACAGGATGCTAAGAAAGTACAGCACTGTAACAGTATTCAGGATGTATTCATGCAGAATTAACATATTTAAAAATTCAGATGAAGCTAAAATGAATATGTAAAACTTATCACCTGAGTATTAACTTCTAAAAATGGTGTAATACCAACCTCTATTAACCTTAAAAAATCATACTGTTCTACAAATTCTTTGTTACCTTGAAATCCATCACAACACAGGCAGCTGAAGGCATTGAGATGATCAACACAAGTGGCACCATTGTGACAGGGGTCACTTAGACACTCATCCACCTCAATCTCACAATTATTACCTGGAAATAAGCAAAGGATTCACTTCATTAGAAATATGTCACTGGTGCAACCAGAAACAACAAAATCTAAACCAAGGTTATGCACAGTGAAGTTTTACCAATGAGTCTCCAATTTCTGGCAGGGAATTTAACTTTTGGCTTAAAGGCAGGAACCAGATATTTTTATGATGCTGTCTAATAAACAAATGATGACTTCTTTTGGGTTGTTAAAAAGATATACTGACCGAAGAAAAAGATTGGGGTTTTTTTTAGGGGTATCAAATCTTTGGTTTCCCTGAAACAAAAACAACAAAAAATATGCTGTATATTTTGTTATATTCACTCAGAAGATTTTCATTGGAAATACTTAGGAAGTTCTCCATTATGGCCAAGAATGTGAGTAGCATTTTTTTTCCTTCTGAACTGATATTCAAGGGAGATGTTAGATGTCCAGGAAAAAAATACCTCTGTTGATACACTAGAATAGATGTGCATATTTAATGTTCTTGTGTCAGAGATAAAAAGCAGCTCCAAAAGCACTCCTTTGCATATATATAAGGGATCAGATTGGTTAACATGGTTCCAAACCTCAGTCTTACTGACCTCTAAGAGGTGAATAAAACCTTTGTGACTCTTTATAAGAGGTTTATTTTTTTCCCCAGACAATTATGAACTAGGATTGTTGTAGGTAAAACGGGGCAAAAGCGGTACAAGTATTTCCACCAAATTAGTGCAAACAGAAGAGACTACTCTGATTTTGTGTTAGTGGATGTTTAAAATAGTTAGATCAAATAAACTTCAGCAGTGATTTAGAACTTGTCAACATGGGGAAAAAGCCCACAGCAGCTGTTGCTACTGACTATTCTACACTAACTCCCCATGCAGACACTCCTACTGTACGTGCATTAACATAATACACTTTGGAAGTATACTAAGCTAAACCACCTCAGGGCACTCTTATGCTCTGTGTACACTAAAGGGAAGGTGTGATTCCCAGCTTGCATACACATAGTCACAGTAGCTTGATGAGGACTAGTGCGAGTATGTGTACATGAGCTGGAAATCACACCCCAGCTCATAGCATGGACGTAGCCTTAACGTGTAGTAAGCATGTCCAAGTGAGGGAGGTCATGCTAGATTGCACTACCAGTGTGCACCACCTACTTTGGGTTTCTTCTTCCATGCACATGAGCCTTTAGTAATATTAAATGGATTTGGTAATTTACTTCAAATAGGGTTTATAAAAGCCAGCTCCTAAGCAACCAGAGGAGCTAGCAAACAGGTGTTTTGCAAGGGAGTTCTCCAGGTGAAGGAGGAGCAACTACATAACCCTTGGTGTGAGTTTGTTGTCTGTCTGTCTGTGTGCTTGCTGCTTGCAGTGTGCCTGCTTGATTGAAGTGCATAGCATGGTCTTTTTGGAGGGCCATGTGCTGAGCCTAGCGGACTACTAGACAAGACTAAGAGCTTCCTAACGGAGCTCTGGCCTGCCATTCTTTGATCTCTAATCTCTTAACAAGGAGGCAGGGTTACTCAGGGAGAACAGCGTTTTAAAAAATAAGCTCCTAAACGACCAGCGGAGCTAGTGAACAGGAGCAGCAAACATGGGAGTTTTAATGCATTCTTTAAATTTAGGTCAAACAACAGCCCCCGCCCCGCCCCCCCCCACAAGCTTCAAGAGTAAAAATGATGTAGGCAGAAGTTCAGCAGCAGAGTGGGGGCTATCCAGTTTATTGCATGGAATGCAGCATGTATGATTACCTGCTTTGGAGGTGTATGGGTGCAATCGGTGCAAGCAATTTATGGCCCTCAGAGACTTGAGTCCAGCATGGCTTAACTGGTAGAGCTAAGGGAGACAGAGGGGTTGTGACACTGTGTACCTGAGAGCCGCACCCAGGCACCCTCATATTAACCATGGTTAAGCCTAAGATTTTGTCACAGATTTTTTAGTAATAATGAAAAATTCATTGAAGCTGTGACATGTCCCTGACTTTTACTAAAAATATCCATGACAAAATGGGGATCCTGGGCAGCTGGGGGGGGGGAGAGAAACAGGAGGAGCTCCAGGGGCCCCCACCATCCCTGGGGGCTTGGAGCTCCAGAGTCCCCCTCCACTGGTGGCTCTGAGCTGCAGGTGTCCTCCCTGCCTCCCGTGGCATCCAGGAGCTGTGCGGGAGCTGTGGCGGTCTCCCCTGCCCCTTGCAGCAGCTGGGAGCAACAGTGGTCTCCCCTGCCACCCATGGCACCCAGGAGTGGCGGGGATCCCCCCTGCTGTACAGGGAGATATTGGCAAACCAGTAAAGTGTTGAAATCACTATGGCTTATTGTTAAAGGTGGCCTAGTCAGCAAGCTGTAAATTGGCCATTCAGTAATCTCAGCTTGACCAAGGCAGGAGGGGAGGGGGTTTTGGGTGCCACAGAAAGGGCAGTTTGACCCTGCGTCCTTCCTGATAAGAATTTTGTTGAAATTGCTGATACATGGATTTTAAAAGAGTAGTATATGCCCCAGGAATCTCTATTGGGGTCTTAAGCCTGCAAACTCTGGAAAAACCCACACCTGATTAATCAATAAACAGAAGGAACCCCTTGCTGGATCATTGCAACTGCTTACTTAACAAGGTTTCTTTAAGGGACATGTCATTCTATTACTAATGTATAAATAAGGGGAAAAAGCTTGAGATGTGGGGACTCTTCAGGACTGGTCTCTCCCTCTGGATGCATCTTGTGTTCCCCACCGGCAGATGGGCTGCCACTGTGCCACTCGAGAGCCACACTCAGCTTTGGTAATTATCAAGCATTGGGGGTGTTTTACTAATCTTGTTGAGGATGTGTGTAAGTGCTTGAGACTAAGTAAAGGTTTAGCTTTAAGTGAAAGCACTCTCGTGTTGTCCTGTTTGTGCCATCTATCAGTCGGATGGCCGTGTCTCCCCTGATTTATTTCCACCTCCTCGCACAGAGTAAAAGTTACCAAGAGCTTTGGGTTGCAACAACCCTGGGTAACACTGCCACCCACAGCACCCAGGAGCAGGGGAGATCCCCCGTGCCGCCCATGGTGGCTGGGAGCTGTGGGTTGTCCACCTGGTGCCAGTGGGGGCCTGGAGCTGTGGCAGGCTCCTGCTGTTGCCCCAGGGTACCAAACAAGGTACCCCCTGGCTCCCTGCCTCCGCAGGAGACCCTGCAGGTCCCAGCCAGCGCTGGCTGAAATCATGAAGGTCTTTGGAAGTCACGGATTCCATGACTTCCATGATCTCTGTGACTAAATCACAGCCTTAATCATGGTGATATGATGATATGTTTTGTTCAAAATATTGTCATTTTTCAGAGTTGAGAGAGGTAAATAAGCTGGGTCCACCAGGGATCTGTAGTGGGACCAGTCCTGTTCAATTTAGTCATAAATGATATGGAAACAGAGATAAACAATGATGTGGCAAAATTTGAAAATGATACAAAATTACTCAAGACAGTTAAGTCCAGAGGAGACTCCCAAGAGTTACAGAGGGATCTTAGAAAACTTGGTGACTTGGCAACAAAATTGCAGATGAAATTCCATGTTGACAAATGCAAAGTAATGCATTTTGGAAAACATAATCCCAAATATACATACAAAATGATGGAGTCTGATGCTATATGTACACTGCATTTTCATAGGTAAAACTTTTGTTGGTCAGGGGTGTGAAAAAAACCATCCCTGACCAACAAAAAGTTTACCGATGAAAAGTTCCAGTGTGGACAGCACTTTGTCGGTGGTAGATGCTCTCACTCTCCAATAAAGCTACCGCCCCTCGTTGGGGGTGGTTTCATTTTGTCAGCAGGGAGCTCTCTCCTGCTGACAAAAAACCACTATACTGCATACAGCAGTGCTGTAGCGGCACAGATGTGCCACTGTAATTTGCGCTGTGTAGACTAGCCTAAATTAGCTCTTACCACTCAAGAAAGTTCTTGGAGTCATCTTGGAAAAGAGATGACTAAGCGGGGATATGTTAGTGGTCTATAAGATCTTGATTGGTGTGGAGAAAGTGAATTGGGAAGTGTTATTTGCCCCTTTACAAAATACATTAACAAGGCATCACCCAATGAAATTAATAGGCAGTAGTTTTAAAACAAAGAAAAGGAAGTTTTTCTTCACACAGTACACAGTCATCTTGTGGAACTCATTGCCAAGGGATGTTGTGAGGGCCAAAATTATAACTGGGTTAAAATAAATATTAGGCATGTTCATGGAGAATAGGTCCATCATTGGCTTTAGCGAATGTAGTCAAGGATGCAACTCCATGTTTTGTGTGTTCTTCAGCCTTTGACTACTAGATGCTTGGACAGGACAATAGGGGATGGATCATTCGATAATTGTGCTGTTCTGTTCATTCCCTGTGAAGGTTCTGGCATTAGCCACTGACAGAAGACACTGGGCTAGATGGGCCATTGGTCTGACCCAGCATGGCTGTTCTCATGTTCGTATATATTATGAAAATAATAACAAAACCAGCTATAATACTGAGGTTTGGTGTTTGACTGCTGTACAAGCACAGTAACTTAAAAACAACAAAAAAAGAAACAATGCATCAGTTATTAAAAGAACAGTTACTTGCCTACAGAAGCTGTGATTTTTTAAGATGTTCTGTACATGTGGCTTCCACTTTTGGTGTGCATGTGCCCCTCTCATAGGAGAAAAGTTTCTTTAACTGGCTTAATCCACTGGGACAGTACATGTGCCCTGCCTGCCTTGCTGCCCTCACTACTGAGAGCATAAAGAGTGGAACAACCTCAACTACCACTCAGTTCCTTCGCTGCCCTGAATCCAGATCCAAGATTCAGAGCTGTGGAGGAGGAGGGTGGGTCATGGGATCCACATATACTTAACATCTTGAAGAGTCACAGTTACAGTAAAGTAAGTAACATTGTTTCTTTCCATGTTTGCTGAGAGTAAGACAAGAAGAAATCAGTTTGGCTTGCAGAAAAGGAGATTTAGGTTAGATAGAAAGTTTTTCTTAATAACTATAAGGATACACAAGCATTGCGACTGGTTACCCAGGAATGGTTTGCAATCCCCATCACTAGAGATTTTTAAAAACATTCCATAAGAAATGAATACATATTTCAAGGGACCATTCAAGGTGAAGTGGCCCATTAACACCCCTAAGGTCACTAGGGGGAAAGGAAGAGGTAGGGGAGGCAGCTTATTGGGTTATAGGTTGATTTATAGGTCATAAATCCACTGTCTCTAATCAGTCCATGATTTTTAGTGTCTATGAAAGTTATCAATTTAAGCTCCCAGGCTCATCTATTAAAGTGTTGTTCAGGGGCCTTTGAGGATGAGGACTGATAGGTCAGACATAGAATGATCACATTCTAAGACAGATATCTCTCCCCTTTCATTGTATAGGGAGATGGGCAACTATCTTGGCTTTGTGAATTTCAGTGTTCCCATAATTCTCTAGACACCAAAAAGTTTGGCACTGTGACAGTCCGTGTTGCAACACCAAAGTCCGTTCGTGGGCAGCTGGGGGAGGAAGGGGGAGAGGGGGAGCTCCACCAGTTATTGCAGTGGAATACTCTCTTGGAGTCTGTAGACTCTACAACTGGGTAGGCTTGTGTGCCACAGGGGCGGCTCCAGGCCCCAGCACGCCAAGCGCGTGCTTGGGGTGGCATGCTGCGGGGGGCACTCTGCCGGTCGCCTGCTTGGGGTGGCGAAATGTCTAGAGCCGCCCCTGGTGTGCCAGTAAGCAGAGGCTGCTTTTACCTGATCAGACTCACACTGCTAAATTGTATGTTATGAGTCCTGAATTACCTTATTTTCTGTGGTTTAGGACTACTTCGTCTCTGCTCAAGAACAGATGTTAAGCCAGCCAAGTCTCTGATGCACTGCTTCAAGGAGAAGTCATTTACTACTGTACATCAGTTTTCTTTCATATTAATGATTAGTTTTCAATTACTGTCAGGGCTGAACCCACCTATAAAACCAGGTGCACAGAAACAAAGATAGCCATCCAATTCATCTTTGCAAATGCTGAGGATTCCACAAGGTTGTGACAGGCAATCATCCATGTTTACTTCACAAAACTGACCAGTAAACCCTGTCAAAATAAAAAAAAAGTGAACAAAAATTAAACGTAGAGCAAAATACAAGTAAAACTAATATTTACATATTTTATCCAAGACAACAAACATAAATGAGATATGGACCTGTTCCTGACATTTTGTTTTAAGTGGCTTTCTAGTCATTACTTATATCCTTTCAAATTCTATCTATGGTACAATAAAATACTTTGCCCTTTCAGCACTTATCAGACAAATGAATCCCAGGTACTTTACAACTGTGTCAATATAAAGCAGCATGCAAAAGCATGGCTACTTTTAATAATCACATAACTTCAACATATGCTAGGTGCTGTCAGTGTATTGTTAGCAAAGAGTGTTTGGAATCTCAACTTCTCCAAGGGATTTTATAAAGATATCTGTAGGCGTACTGAGAAGGACGGGGCTGATCCCTGCAGTACTCAGCACATAAAGGTTCTGGGGATAAGAAGCTGCCCATCACCTTTTCCTTTGTTTTGGGATTAATATAGATTTTTAATTTTTTTGTAATGAATGCCTTAGATTAAAAAAACAAACCAAAAATCTGGTATTATTCATAAAACAGAGATCTTTATTAGTTTCTTGAACCAATCTATGTACACTTAGCCAGGGGCCCACATTATGATGTGCCAAATGGCCTCCGCTCCTACTGGAGTCTCTGTGCAGAACTGGGTCCTTGCTGCATGTCTGCAAATTAAAGAATACTTTCTACTGCTCACAACACCATTTCCTTTGTTATGCCAAAATAAATTATTTTCCAACCAAGTAAAAGCTTTACTTTAACAAAGATATTATTAAAACAAAATCAGCTGCTGATAATATGTATAGAGCTGGGTTCCAAACCTTTCAGGTGCTAGATATCTATATCAAATTTCCAAAGTCAGATGTTTTCAGTATAGGTGTAAGGATAGGGAGCTATAGGCAGCAAGTTTAAAACAAACAAAAGGAAGTATTCCTCACACAACACACAGTTAACTTGTGGAACTCCTTGCCAGAGGATGTTCTGCAGGCCAAGACACTAACAGGGTTAAAAAAAACAAAACAAAAAATCCTAGGTAAGTTCATGGAGGATAGGTCCATCAATGGCTATTAGCCAGGATGGTGTCACTAGTCTCTGTTTGCCAGGACCTGGGAATGAGTGACAGGGAATGGATCACTTGATTACCTGTTCTTTCCCTCTGAAGCACCTGGCATTGGGTACAGTCAGAAGACAGATACTGGTCTACATAGACCATTGGTCTGGTCGTTCTTATGATACAAGGACTAGAACTCAGATCTTCAGAGTCTGGAGCAGCCAATGGACTCACAGTGCCATTAGGAGACCATACACAGCCACACCCAGGGAGCACTGTGAAGGATAGGCACCAAAGTAGTACTGTCCAAGGGACCCAAAGCGACAGTAGCCTGGCCAGTCAGAGAGCTGCAACCACCTTATTTAACCCTAGAGGGTGCCCCAGGAAGTTGCCTGGGCAACAACATCGACTTTGGGCCTGCCATGACTCCAGATCTCTCCTGATCTCTGATCCCAGACTGATGTGGACTCTTGCCTTCTGACTCTAGGATGATACCACCTCTAATCTCCAGCCTCCAGCTCTGGCCTGACTCTGACCATGATTCCCACCTCCTGATTCCAGCCTGGTACTATCTCTGATCTCCAGTCTCTGACCCTGGCCTGACTTTGACCACAACTCTTGCTTATTTAACCCAGTTCTACTGATTCCTCTGACCTCTGCTTACCCTCTATCATACCTGACTTGTGGACAACTAGGTAAGACTGCCTACACCCTGATCCCTTACGTGTTTAAAGAAGGGCAGTGAAAGACACTTTACAGTGGGAACAATTTATGTATTTTCACTTCTCAATGACTCAAAGTACTAAAAAGACTTTCACAAATTCTCACCACATCCACATAATCACCTTCCACCAGAGATCTGAACAGCTGGATTTATTATTTAACTATTATATCATAAGAGCAACTAAAGACCTTAAGACAGGCTGGGCCCCATTGTACTGTTGACTCATTCTCCTAACCTTAGTAAAAGCTTGGATCAAGATCTGAACTACACATCTTAATTTTTTTCAATTTTTAGAATAGAAACTGCTTTGCAGATTTTTACTAGAACATATGCTACAGAAGACCATTAGAATGCACCACTGAAATACATCCACCTCTTACATGGAGGTCACCAACATGCTACACAGCAGCAGGAAGCAGAAGAGAAATTTTGGACATTCAAACAAACCTCACCTCTTATGAAATGCCATGTGATATTTAATGTCTAGACAGAGCAGATAGGACTTTATACGATGCACTGGACCTCAAAGAAGCACCCTTTAGCCCCCATATTAATCATTTGTATACAGTTATGATATTTCATGTAAAGCATGCCATGTAAGATACAATATGAAAGGTTATGATCTGATGAAACTCATTGTTCTATCAAAATATGTGTATTGTTATTGTGTATGCAATTATGAGATTTTGCTATATGGTTGTTATTGAAATATGTTGTGAGTTTGAGGGACGCTCATTGCTAGCTCTCCAGTGACTAAAGGGATGGTGACCCGCACCCAGGTGGGCATTAAATGACAATTGATCAGCAGGGGAATTGTAAACAAGAGAGTTACAATTCTGTAAAAGACAATGGCGCAAGCACCACGCAAAGAGGATTGATCAACTCTATGACTCAGCAAGGCCCCTCAGGACAGGTCTGGGCCAGTAACTTCCCTGGGACATCAATTGAGGCTATAAAGTAAGGATAGTGGCATCATGAGAACACCTCTCTCCTTCCCCACCTATGCTAAAGACAACAAGAACTCTGGGAAGACAAAAACTTTGAATTGAGAAGCTTGGTCCCAGGCTGAGAAGGAAATTCAACCTGTGTATTAAGAACTGTAACCTGCCTGTTACATGTAGTGGGGTGAGAAAAATGTTTGATTCAAATCTTGCTTAGTATGATAAAGTTTAGAATTTAGACTGCAATTTTACTTTTATTTCCTTTGTAACCATCTTTGTCCTACATGTCTACCACTTACAATCACTTAAAATCTATCTTTCTGTAGCAAATAAACTTATTTTTAGGGCTGTCAATTAATCACAGTTAACTCATGTTAAATAAATAAAAAAATAAAATTAAATAAAAATCATGGTTAAAAAAATGAATCATGATTAATCACAATTTTAATCATACTGTTAAACAATAGAATACCAATTGAAATTTATTAAATACTTTTGGATGTTTTTCTCCATTTTCAAATATATTGATTTCAGAGAATACAAAGTGTACACTGCTCACTTTATTTTTATTACAAATATTTGCACTGTAAAAATGATAAACAAAACAAATAGTATTTTTCAGTTCACTTCATACAAGTAGTGTAGTGCAATCTCTTTATCATGAAAAAAATGCAACTTACAAATGTAGGAATGTCAAAGTTTTTAATGATTTTTTTCTTAAATCAACTTATTATCTCAATATCTTAAAATGCCGAGATCTTTGCTTAGCTCGTATAAAACTGAGACCTAAATACTTAAAAGAAAATACTGCCACATTTATTCTACATTATGAAAAAACAGAGTAGAGTTTAGTACTACAAATCAAATGTTACACAGATAGATATTTGCAAAAAGTTTGTCAGTAAAACAGATTCAGCAGTAATGCTTAAGATCATATACAGATGGTATAAAAATTCAATTAACAGCTACCTATTTAATTCCCCCTATAACTCATCAATACCTACTTGGCTTTATAATTTATTTATTTTCCAGAGGTGTCCCATTTAAATTCTTCAGGTATTTCTTTTTGAAAAGCCCAAATGCTTCATGGCAAAAGTGATTCTTATCCATCAGACTGTGACACTTTAACTGTCCAGGGAGATCCTCACATTGTAATTCATTCTGACATGGTCCATCTACAAAATGACTTACAGGAATTTCACAACACTGTCCCTTATATCCTAGATGTCAGATTCTTCTGAAGCTATTCATTAGAGCTTCACAATAAAGGCTATTGTCTGGGTCACAAGAATTAGACATACATTCATTCGCTGCTACTAAATAGCTATGACCACTAAAATCTTAAAATAAAGTTAAATAGTCTATCAAAATTAGGACTAGAAAAACCTAAATAGGACTGAAGGTTCTGATAAATCTACAAGTTGGGGCTTAATCCAAACACTAATGAATTCCTCAGAACAAAACTGTAACATCACTGAAATCCTTGCACTTTAACTGGTGGCCATGTTCTTCCCAAGTCCTAAATCTACTCCCTTAAAAAAATAAAAACCAATCTTGAAAGAGATTAAATATTTTTTTACAACCAAACAGTATGCACCCCAGAGCTGAATGCCCCAAAAATTCAGGTGCATTTGGATTTGAGGATGTGTATGATACCTTGGCAGATGGTTAGCTGTTGACTTCTATATAAAATCACATAAATCACTATTGTAGCAATGTGTAGATACAAAAACAACAACAGTGATCATCACTGCCACCACCAGCCAAAACCATGTGAGTAGCAGCTTGCCTCAAATGAAGGGGAACTTATGGGCAATTTTTTGGAGCAAAAAAATTTCAGGAGACAGGGCACAAATGCCAGTAGCACCACATGCATACTGTCAAGTGCCTGCAAGATTCTGCAACTTTTGCTGAGAGCATTAGGAATGTATGCTCTGCCAGCGTCATCAGCTCTCACCACTCATGTTACATTTTCAAACCCCTTTACACTTTTACCCATGCCACAAACTCCTGCATCAGAGGAGCTTCCTGTGAAGATCTACAACCACAGCTCATTTACTCCCTTCCTATCTCTCCATAAAACTCTCTACTGCCAATAATAAAAAACACAGAGTTCAGACATCCCCAAAACATTTTCCCCCCCAGTGCTGTGACCACTAGTTATTATATTAATCAGTTTTGGGGGAAGGCTAGAGCTCAGTGGTTTGAGCATTGGCCTGCTAAACCCGGGGTTTTGAGTTCAATCCTTGAGGGAGCTTCTTGAGGATCTGGGGCAAAAATCAGTACTTGGTCCTGCTAGTGAAGGCAGGGGGCTGGACTCAATGACCTTTCAAGGTCTCTTCCAGTTCTAGGAGATATACCTATCTCCAGTTATTAGTTTTGTTTCATTGTTACCTTGCAGTTTTTGTTTCCCACATAGACCTGTCTCTTGTTTTATACTTAGATTTTAAGCTTTTGGGGGAAGGGACAGTCTTTTTTGTAGTGTGTTTGTACAGTGCCTGTCACAATGGCACTCTACACAGAGCTGGGGTCTGAAGGTGCTACTAGGTTTCAAATAATAATAATTAATAGTAAGTGGGAAGAATGCTGATATTAAGATCATTCTAATGATTTGTTCCTTGGGGAAATTCAACAAAACATTCAACTCCATTTCTCACTCTCGCTGCATTGCCTTAGGGAATTTATAGTTCAGACCACTGCTCTCTCCATGGGCTAAGCTCCCTGGAGGATTATATTTCTCATAATGCAATGCAGATTTTCCTCTGACTGAGCTGTGTGGTACATTAAGGGGAGATGTAATCTGGCCAGGAAGCCTATAGATCAGCCTATAGTGGAGAATGGAAGCATAAGGCTCCTGAATTACAACTCCCATGAGATAATGCATTACTATGGGGAAATTAAATTTAATATTGAGCTGACTCGAAGCAGTTTAGGTCAGTACAACAAACAGCAGTGAAACATTTTAATTTGGGAAATGTTTCGTTTCAACATTTGCTTTGTTTTGACAAATCTGAATGAAAACTTTTGAATTTCCAATTGATGAAAAATTTAAGAAAACAAATGTTGAAATGGCAGAATGAAACACCAGGTTGGAAATCCAAAATTTGCTCAGATCTAAGCAACTATATATTTTAAATAGTAATAGCTACTCCACTCACATATTTTTGGTGTCAGTAAATAAATTTATATTAAAAAAAATTGTTCACTCAGACTCCTAAAACTTTCTCTTCTCCGGGTGATGCTGGGTAATTTAGCTCCATATCTGCTTTTCTTCAGCTGTACTGCCATGTAGGAGAGTTGAAGGGCAGTGTGGTTCCAATTAATGCACCCACCCTGTCACAGTATCATACTCGAAGTACAGGTGGCTATGTGTTCTGTGTACTTGGATGTAAGTTAGATAAGGTGTCTGACATCTTACAAAACTGTCAAGTTAATGTAAATTCAGCTGTCTCAACATAAGAATTATTTCCAAACAGATTAAAACTTGGTCACTACTCACTACGAACTGTCAAATCAATATCCTTGTGATCTCGTCCTCTTATTTCAATGCCAAAATATATATATATGATAGCAACATATAATTCTTGTTTTTTAGTTTTGTAGTCAAAACTACTAAATATTCTTTATTTTTCTGTAGAGTCCAAAATATTTTAGTGCCTTAGAGAGACATATTAAAAAAAAACCTGCCTCATTTGCTCTAACATTGGATGTAATCCAATGAGAAAGTGACAAATAAAAGGAGAATTTTGAAAGAATACAAGGATAAGGTAGGTAATAGAACAATGACAATAATATAAAGTTCACATGATGACTCAGTCTGGCATGTATACAATTTGGTAAGTTTTATGTTTTAAATCAATTAACCTGGCAAAACTGCAGAGAAAACTTTTAAGGAGGGATGTAAAAGAAGAGAGGATAGTAGATTGGTGAATTGGTTAGGGGGCAGCAGTATAGCAACAGTTACCTCTTTAGTCAGGTGTGATGAAGTGGGGCTTTTCCTTTGTTATGTTGTGTGTGTCCTGCTGTTTTGCATGAATGCTGTGTGTGACTTTTGTGGCGGCTGCTCCAGCTCCCTAAATGGATGCTATGGCCGCCCCTTCGTAACCTGAGACCCAGGAGAGGAATGCGAGCAGGTGACTCTGGCCAAGGAAGTGAGACAAAGGCCAGAGGAGGAGCAACGGGCAGGGCAGAGGCCAAGCAGCTGGAAGTGAGTCAGTCTTGGCTGGCTTGGGGCTCAGGGCGAGGACCAGAGCCCTGGCTCTGGTCTCCCCTCCCAGCAAGATGGACTTGGCTGAAAGTCACTGATTTCTGTGCTAACAAGTTCTGTCCTATGCTGTGTTCCTATCGACTAATAAACCTTCTGTTTTACCGGCTGGCTGAGAGTCACTGCTGACTGTGGAGTTGGGGTGCAGGACCCTCTGTCTTCGCCAGGAGCCCTGCCTGGGTGGACTCTCTGCAGGAAGCACACAGTGTGGAAGGGGATGTTGAATGCTCCGAGTCAAACCCAGGAAGGTTGAAGCTGTGTAAGCTTCTTGCCCTGGAGACAGTATGCTCAGAGAGGAGGCATGATCCCCCAGAGTCCTGACTGGCTTCTTAGGGAGTAGTTCCAGAGCATTGCCCCGGTGACTCTGTGACATCAGGATAAACTATACTTGCGCCAACAACATTTCTTCAAGAAGTCAAAATCCAGGACTTGTTCAATTTAGAAAACAGCCTAAAATTATGGAATACATTTTTATGGGACAAAAATTATAGTATTTAGATATGAGATTTAGGTACTATTTGTATGGACATCCTAGAGATGCAGAGAGATAGATGAGGTATGGAGAAAGAAAGAGATTAAATAGTGTGCGACTTTTAACATTAGATATTATCAGCATTCTTTTATATTTTTAAACAAATAACACCCCCCCCCAGTTGATGATTTATTGCAAGATAATGATCAAAGCAAAAATGGTATTTTATAATAAATACATTCAATTAAAGAGCTACCATTCTGTTACACCTACAAAATTGCGCAGTCAAAAACCCTTGTGAAATAATAGCAGATATCTATTTTAATCTTATCAGAAAGATTGTAAGGATGTCACTGTTTCTGGTTACTTTCAGAAGGTCATGATGCAGAGGGAAGCATCACAACGTAAGCCTAGTTTCGTACAAACAACAGGAAATTTTTTCCTCCTTCTAGCTGATATCTCCTTCATTAATTCATTCACAGTAATAAAAAAACACCTTATTGTTAGGCAAGAGTTAAAAATTCAGTTAGCAGCTGAGGCAGAAACCCACATAGCTAAGAAGCAGGAATACCAGAGGCCCAAGGACAATGGCAGCTGTAAACACTTAACTTAAATGGTCAGATGTCCACCCAGTAACTCAGCCTCTCAGTAAAAAAGAACAGTACAGACCCTCCACAGCTCTCTGGATATCTGTGAACACTCACCCCCACCCCCACCCCCACCCCCACCCCTTCGCCTTAAGGGTAGTCATAAATAATTAATGTAATCAAAATGGTTTCTATGCATATGTTCTGCTCCTGTCATTATCATGTTAAGTGTGTTCTCTCTCTCTCTGAAACAATGTTTGTCTCTATAAGTACAAAATAAATGCAAATTAATTAAAAATGTATATAATTGGTCACTGTAACACCATACTTTTAAAGCTATCAGTCTTCCTGGTGCCGCGAATAAACCTCTTCAGTATTGTCCGTGCTGCCTAATTCTTGGGGAAAAGAATCTCCTTGCTTCACATTATATACAGAATAAATAAATTAACAGCAGCTACTATAAACTGTTTTTGATTGTTTCACCATATCCTTTTATGTTGCATCATATCAGAGATCAAAGCAATAGAACATGACAATGAAACGTGTGTTGAGGATCTGAAAACAGGCAAAAAACTTCAGCTGATGAGAAAGCTCCATTGAGAAAAACCACAGTTTTCCCCTGTAAAGGAGCTGTCTGTCTATGCTACTTTGATACTTTATAAAATAAAATGCAACAAGAGCAATAAATATTTGAGATGTTCTTGTCCAATGGGGGTGGGGGAGGAATCATATTGAAAATGTTACATATATATTGGCCTTTCCAGAAAAGGCATTAAATGCTAATAGTGATGTCTGATTTTTAGCGATTGTTGATCTATACAATTAGTTTTATGGAAAAGAGCAATATTTCTATATCTTTGCTTAAAGATTCGAAATCAGGTAGAATCATAGAAAAACAGTATTGCTAGTATGTGTGAATGAAACAGCTGGCTTTAGCTGTTAGGTCAGTGGTAACTCCCAAATATGTGCAGGGGAGGGTGGAAAACAACAGGAATACAATAGTCACCTGGAAGGAAAAAAAGATATACCTCAAATGCTTCTGCTTTCGATAGAAAACAAAACAATTCACATCTGAGTATCACCTAGGTCTGATTCTCTTCTAATTCACATCTAAACGAGTCAGGGTAACTATTTAAAACAATGGAGTTATACAAATATAAAAACAAAGATCAGAATCTGGGCCACACTTCTTCTAAAAGAAAGATCAATCAGTAAATAGAGGTTGTTGTTTTTCTTGACAGCTTTCCTTAAATTGATCAGTTGCTAAAAGTATGTTTACATTAAGATAGCAGGCCAGTTTATGCTTTGACTTACATATTTCAGAACATATAGCTGCATATGAAGCTATTTCATTTTTTCTTGTTAACAATGCTGATGCTGGCTATTTTAATGTTTTTAATGGCTATAAGGAGTTAGTAACATTTATGAGTCTTGTCTCCATTTGATAGTTACATATATCTGAATTGCCTCATCTCTGCCTGTTTGAATCGCATAATTACAGAGTTGTGTTTTCTGTACACAGAATTGCACTCACTATATGAAGTCCAGTATCAGAGAGGTATCCGTGTTAGTCTGGTTCTGTAAAAGCAGCAAAGAATCCTGTGGCACCTTATAGACTAACAGACGTTTTGCAGCATGAGCTTTCGTGGGTGAATACCCACTTCGTCGGATGCAAGCATCGACGTATTCACCCACGAAAGCTCATGCTGCAAAAGGTCTGTTAGTCTATAAGGTGCCACAGGATTCTTTGCTGCTTTTATATGAAGTCTTTTATCTGGAGATCAAACACTTTCACAAACTCTTTCTTTTGTGTCTACTAAAAGATTAGTGATCTTGCCTAGCGAAAACAAAGACAATCTAATAAAGGGAAATAGCTCTTAGCTCATTTCATTGGAAAAACAACAACTCCTCTTTCAACTAACACTCCCAAATAACATTATTTGAAAATAAAGAATACAATATATTATTTTTGTGTGTGTTACACAAGGTTACATGTATTTGATTTACTACATATTAATTTCAAAATTCTTAATATTCTTTAGAATTAAAAGCTCAAGTTTCAAATAAACATTGATCACACACTGGATATTGTTACTCAAAATCAGTAATAAATAATAATAATACTTAATACTGCCATCTTTGCTTGCATTTCCCCTTACTTTCCCTCTTGATCCCTTATTTCAGGGGTGGGCTTACTACGGCCCGCGGGCTGAATCCAGCTCGTCAGGGCTTTGGAACCGGCCCACAGGATTGCCCCCCGTGGCACCGCGGGCCCTGTGCCGCTCTCAGAAGCGGCTGAAAGCACATCTCTGCAGCCCCCGGGCATGGAGGCAGAGGGCTTCGTGCATTGCCCTTGCCTCCAGGCACCGGCCCCCGCAACTCCCCTTGGCCGGGAATGGGAAACCACGGCCAATGGGAGCTTTGTGGGAGGTACCTGAAGGCGTAGCAAGGGCAGCACACGAGGAGTCCTCTGCCCCCACTCCCGCAGGGGCCGTAGCTCTTCCTGGAGTGGTGCAAGGCCGGGGACAGTGCAGCCATGCAAAGAGTCTGCCCTGGCCCTGGAATGTGCCGCTGCCACCCCAGAGCTGCTTTAAGTATGCGGCGCTGGGCTGGAGCCCGAACCCCTCCTGCACCCCGCCCTCCAACTCCCTGCCCTAAATGCCCTGCCTGCACCTCGCACTCCTCCTGCATCCAAACTCCCTGCCCTGAGCCCTCTCGCATACCCCACTTCCCTCCTGCATCCCAGCCCCCTGTCCTGAGCTCCCTGCTGCACCCTGCACCCCAGCCCCCTGCCCTGAGCCCCCTGCTGCACCCCACACCCCTCTGCAACCCCAGACCCCTGCCCTGAGCCCCCTCACACACCCTACACCCCTCCTCTGCCCCAATCCCTTGCCCTGAGCCCCTTCTTGCACACCACACTCCCACCCATGATTTTGGGGGTATTGTTCAGTGAAAAGCTTTTAAAAGACTTCCCCCCCCACAATTTTCCAAGTATGTTTTTTGTTTTGGTAGGAGAAAAAATACTTTTACTCTCCTCCCTAAACTCATCTTTTTCCAGTGGAAAAAAGAGGAAAGAAGTTTTGTTTCCCACAATAATTATTTATTTCAAAAAAAGAAAAATGTTTCATTTCTTTTTTAAAAACAAAGAATTTTGACTTAAGTGAATATATTTTGTGAACATTTTCATTTTTTTAAAGGCATTTCCATGGAAAAAATACATGAAAGCTGTGTTATCCGGCCCTGTACCAAATAGAAACCTCTATAAACCACCATTTCTAATCTTTGTAGAAAGTCCAGTTTATAGTCTGGTTGGTGCGGGCAGGTTCCTAGCCTAGCTCCGCATGGCTCCATGGAAGCAGCAACCTGCCTGGCTACTCCTAGGCACCTAGGTAGTTCCCAGCCAATGGGAGCTGTGGAGCTAGCGCTCCGGGCGGGCCAGTGTGTGGGCAGCATGCATAGCCTCCTACCACGCCTCTGCCTAGGAGCAGCCAGGAGAGGTCGCTGCTTGCAGGGAGCTGCCCAAGGTGAGCACCCCCCAGATCTGGCACCCCAAACACCCTCCTCATGCTCCAACTCCCTGCTCCAAGCCCCCTCCTGCACCCAAACTCCCTCCCAAAGTCTTAGGGTGACCAGACAGCAAGTGTGAAAAATCGGGACGGGGGGTTAATAGGAGCCTATATAAGAAAAAGACCCAAAAATCGGGACTGTCCCTATAAAAATGGGACATCTGGTCACCCTACAAAGTCTGCACCTTCTCCCACACCCCAACCCCCAGCCCCGCACTCCCTCCTGCTACCCACACACTCTTCCTCTTAGTTAACTGGCATTTTTGACTTTCCAGCACTGCCCTCATTCACCCAACATGCCGGATAAAACAGCTTCTACTGTATGTGAAAAATGTGACTAGCTATATCTTTTTTTGGTTTAAATTGATGTTAATGTTGCTGTGTTGGAGTCAGGATCCACTGACTATACCCCTATTAATGAAAGAATAAAAATTTAATGACATATCAGTGTGAAATAGTGTAACACTGACAGATCCTGATCATCAGCAGGCAGAATCGAACCTAGAACCTCTAGAGTTAAATACATGAGCCTCTGCTGCATGAGCTAAAAACCAAATGGTCCTTTACTAAAGCTGTAGCGGACTCATTTATCTCTAGCTGGGCTAGTTGCTACTAGATGGGGAACAGGGTGCCACACCAAAAAGGCATGGTTACAGTAGTATTCATACTATTTTGTTATCAGAGCTCTATATCCAGTTTTTAATAGGATAGGTTACAATTTTACAAATTACATCTCACTTTAAGTATGAAAAGAGCATAATCAAGCAGAAAGTATGGTTTGTGAAATGTTATATCCAATTTATTTCTAATGAATCTGTGACGGGGCGGATCGGCCCTGCACTGGTACGGAGGGGGTTAATCCTTCCCTCATGGCAAAGGAAGCCCCACCCCTGAGGCTCTGCTGCGAATGCTCCTCTTGGAAGTCGGGTATAAAAGCCTACAGAGATGCTCAGTCACGGCTGAGGAGGAAGGACACTCAGCAGGGGCTCCACAGCCCAGGAGCCATTACAGCCCTTACCTATGAGAGCTGAAGAGCCAGAAATCTGGACCAGAGGCCTGCCACTACCAGAACCCCAGGGAGTATCTGGTGGTGAGGAGCCTGGAGACCATGATACCATATGGACTACTGCTGCAGGAGAGCCAGTAGGAAGTGACCCAGGAAGGGTGAGGCAGTGGTACCTCTCACCCTTATGAGTGTTTCTATAGGATTCCATGCTGACCCCTCTGCCACTGTCAGGGCCCGTTTCCCCATACCGGGGGCTGCCATCCCCTTGTGATGGCCTCCAGGCACCAGCCACTAGGCCCCCTGTTTTAATATATGGAGATGGAGATATACCTATCTCATAGAACTGGAAGGGACCTCAAAGGGTCATCGAGTCCAGCCCCCTGCCTTCACTAGCAGGACCAAGTACTGATTTTGCCCCAGATCCATAAGTGGCCCCCTCAAGGATTGAACTCACAACCCTGGGTTTAGCAGGCCAATGCTCAAACCACTGAGCTATTCCTACCTCCCCATGCCTCCAAAGGTAGATGTATTGACTCTGGCCACTAGGCCATGCTATCTCACTGGAGGAGGAGAACTAGGTGGACTCTGGACATTGGGTCGCACTGCCCTACCTAGCGGCACATTGAATGGACTCTGGCCACTAGGCCGCATTATCCCAGTCGGGAAGAGGCAATATACAGACCCTGGCCATTGGGCCACACTGTGCTGACTACCTGTTTTTTTTTGTTTGTTTGTTTGTTTTTGCTTTGAAATTTCCAGCTTTCATTTTTGTAAGCAGGGAATTCGGTGTAATTCCATATTGCCTGGATGATTGAAATAAGTATGTGAATAAAACAACTTCATACACTTGGGGAGAATTATCTTAATACAGAATGAGATAGATTGTTCAAAAAGATAAATATAGACTCCACAAAAACACAAAAAGAGTTTATTCTGACCATCCATCTCTCTATTATCAAATTTACACTCATTCCCCTGATCCTAGACTATTACTATTTTAAACTGCCTTTATTGAGCTGTATGAATTTTAAAGTGTGCCATGAATTCGATTTATGAACCATACAGTACTACATAGCTATAATATATGCTGGGAGAACCTACTTTAACAGATGAACATTCCTGAAAGCAAACATTATGAGATTCTGTTAAAAAGAGGTTATCAGAAATAAATGAGTTGAAATATCATCAGCTAGTTTTCAAAAGAAATGGAAAATTGCTAATGGCACTGTGTAGAACTAAAACTTTCATTTACTTTAGTGTGAACATAGAGTACATAAATGTACTGTACACATTAAAGAACAAAAACAAAATAGAAAAACAGAATTAATGCTATTAATATATTACAGGGTTTGTTATTTTTCCTCTCTCAGATGCAGCTGTAATGAACATGTTTGTCAAGAATATCTGTTGCTTTGAAAACCAGTCTAGTAAAACTAGGTACTTTAAAAGAGAATTTCACAAAGCAGAAAACAATTATGAGCCAAATCAACTGGGAGAAAGAATTTAAAGTGAACAATGTGAATGAAAATTGGGAACTGATTAAAAAGCAACAATTCCACAATTGAATTAAAAGGCTACACTGGTCAAAAAAACAACCTGGCTTGGAGGCTGGATTGATGGATAGATAGATATGGATAGATAGATATATAAAACAAATGAAAAAAATATGAAGTACCCGGTATATTGAAATGAATATAAATTAGAAGCTAGGAATTGTAGAAAATTAGCAAGCGAGCAACATAACACAAGGAGAAATACATGGCCTAAAGAATTAAAGACAATAAGATGTAGTTTTTAAAGTATATTAGGATCAAAAGCAATCCAAATTATATTACTGGTCCATTACTAGACTGAAATGGTAGAACTGTCAATAATAATGTGGAGGAGTCAGAAATATTGAATAAATATTTCTATTCTGTATTTGGGAAAAAGTCAGATGATAATCTTATCAAAGGATGATGATGAAATTCTTTCCATTCCAAACATAACTCAGGAGGATATTAAACAATGGCTAATAAAGTTAGACATTTTAAAATTAGCAGGTTGTGATAATTAGAATTCAAAATTGTAAAAAAGCTGGCCAGCGTGCTAGACTGTTCATGTTGATTTTCAATATCGCTTGGAACAACAGGGGACTAGAAGAAAGCTAGTGTTTTTTCAGTATTTGTGAAAGGTTAACGGGATGACTTCTGTAATTATATAAGCCTGCTATCCTGACATGGATCCCTAGCTGTCAGGAGTCTACCCTCACTTGAAACTGGGCGGTTTCAAAGTGAGGACCCGCATGTCTTCCCCCACCCCAAAATCCTAGGGTAGGTCTCCCCTTCGGCTGCCACCACCCGGTCAATTCCGTGGGCCGGGACACCCCTGTTTCCCCCCCTTGGGAACACAGATCAATTCACAGAGGAGGAACCTCCCCCCTCCTCCCTCTCTCCAGCCTGCTCTGGAGACAGAGGTGCCTGGATTCAAACGCCTTGAATCTCACACACACAGGGAAGCAGCCCACTTCCCCCTCCCCTTCCCCTGAATTTCCCCAAGGGAAGGAATTAACCAAGTCCAAAAAAAAGAAAAGAATTTATTAAGAGAACAAAAGAAAATATAGAATCTCTATGAATCCAAGCTGGACACTCATAGGGTATAACCTTATCAATCTCTGGAGAGAATCCCCTCTCCACACTAGCAATACAAGCTGATATGAGGTAATATAATTAATGCTAATTTACATGGTTTTATAGAAGATAAATTTTTGTAAAGCTAACGAGTTCTTTTTTACAAGATTGTAATTTTTGGTAGGTAAAGATAATAACATTGATGTAACATACTTAAACCTCAAAAAGGCATTTCAATTGATACTGTACAGTATTTTGATAAACTAGAAAAATAGAAAATCAACATGGCATATATTCAGTGGATTAAAAACTGGCTATTTTATAGGTGTGAAAATTTAATTGTAAATGTGGAATCTTTAACATACAGGTATATTTCTAGTGGTGTCTTACAGATATCAGGTCTTGATCCTATGCTATTTAACATTTTTATCAATCATGTGGAAGGGGAAAAATCATTACTGATAAGTTTGAACATGATGCAAATATTGGGAGACTGGTAAATCATGAAGATGATAGATCCCTGATACACAACAATCTGTATTACTTGGTAAACGGGACAAAAGCCAACACTGTGTGTTTCAGTATGGCCAAATGTAAGGTTGTATGTCTAGGAACAAAGAATGCAGACCATACTTCTTATAATCGTATCCTGGGAAGCAGCGACTCTGAAAAAGATTTGGGGGTCATGACAATGGGGTAATTAACCACTGGAATGATTTAGAAGGATTCTCCATCACTGGAAATTTTTAAATCAAGATTAGATTTATTTTCTAAAAGATATGCTAATTCAAGCAAGAATTAATCCATGGAATTCCTACAGCCTGTATTTCACAGGAGATCAGACTATATGATCACAATGGCCCATTGTCAGTGTGCTTCAGTGGGTCACAGCTGAGAATACCAGCTTCAGGACAAACTGGTGAGAAATAGGGCAGACTTACCCTGAAACTGATGGTTATTCTATAGTAAAATACACCAACCCTATAATGAAAGCAAACTTCTGTCTCACCACCCTGGCTAACAGGAAGTCAACAATGCAGTCTCCTTAGGCATTCCCGGACTTCTTTCACGACTCAGACACTAGACTTAATGATGAGTGTTTACTGAAAACCAGTTTAATCAAAGTGTTCTTCTGATCTCAAAACATTAGTCACATACCGAGGTCCATGTATAATTCAGATTTTACTCAATAATTACAGTGTTGCCAGTCTTTTAGTATCTAATATCTAAAGGTTTATTTGTAAGAGAAAAGAATCAATCATTGCAAAGTTTTTGGCTCATGTTTGGAGCAGTGATGTTATAGACTGCTAGATTGTACAGTCTCTGGTAACTTCCAAAAGATTGGAAAATCCTCAATTCATAGGCAATAAGCTCTGTTTAGTGTAAATCCATAGTCCAGAAATTAGAGCAGGAAAGAGGGAAAATGGAGACGCTTCCAGGGTCCTTTATATTTCTCCCATGTGGAGGGGATGCTCTCAGTAATTGTTTGTGGAAAATTACAGGCACAAGATGGAGTCCAGGGTCACATGAGCAAGCCACATGCCCTTACATGCTTTGATGATTCACAGGAGTAGCCATTACCCATATTCCGGGTAATGCATTCACAGGAAGGCTAGGTGGGGACAAGCTTCTTCTATGGCCCACTGAAAGAGTTAAGAGTTTAATGGGCCACCAACTTGAATGGAGGAAGTTGCTAAGGATTCTGAAAAGGCCATTGCTGCATTTGATAAGGTACTGGAGCTCAGGCCCACAGCAACCTATTGGCTATTGTAAGGATCATGGCACTGAGATCTCATTCTGCACACTGAGTAACAGGGATCTTGCAACCTTCTTGCAATAACCTTTATAGTTTGTCAGCTCTTGGAATGCTGGAATGAGCCTCTATTAAACCTAGCTGACAGTCTACAATAACAATGGACCCAGAGCCTCCAGACACCATTTTTCAGCTGGCTTAGAGTTCAGAGAAGGTACAGAATAAACTGGAAACACCTGCAAAAGCCATTAGGTAGGCTATTGATGGCATGATTTATACAGTTTGCTTAGCCAATGGAGAGTCAGGGCTGCTCAGAAGGAAGGGAAAGCTTGACTCAAAGGCTAAGGGACTAGTTTTAATTTCACTTTTGAGTTGAGTCTGGAGCTGAAGGAGAAGCAGAGTAGCTTATGGAATCTCTTTTTAGCTCCTAGTTCCCACAAAGGGAGACTCTGAAAAGCTGTGGAATTTAGTGTGTGTTCAGATACTCTCAGCACTGCAGAGGCCAGCAGCCAGGGAGGCAGAGAACCAGTCCAGTGGTAGCTATCAAAAGCCAGCTGAGACTCCCCACATGACTCCACACCAAGGAGCCAGAAGAGGACCATGCCCCACCCAGGGTGGAGATTCAGTAAGTTGACCTTTCCCTTTTTTGTTTTAATGTGCCAACGTTAACAGCACTGTAACAGTCATCTCAGGACTCATCCCCCAATATACCACCATCTTGGGAAGATGCCAGGGAGTAGCTATTAAAACGTATTTGTGTGAAATTCACATACTCTGTGGATGTTTGTTTTTCTGCAAACTGCTGCTTTAAATTATTATCCTTTCATGCGCATGACCTTAGTCTTTCAGACTTAAATCAGGCAGATTTTTTTGTACTCATAGCTGTATTTTGTGAGTGCACACAACAAAAATACTGTATAGCAAAACAAGGCATGACATTTTTGTTTATCCACCATGAAAAAAAGTAATAAAATATAGCCATAAGCTTTGCAATTTACAAGGTAAAATCAACCTGAAATGTCAAAATATAACAATTCAATCTTAATGGAATGTCCACAGTGATACAAAAGCTGCTGACAAAACTGTGACATTCTAAATCCTGAAAAGCTAAAAGGGCACGAGTACCAGGTTAAAAAAAAAGTTTTATATTATACAGAAATACCTGTATTGAAAAAAATGCACCACCAGCAATACTGAAATATCAACACAGCTAGAATATGTCATAAAACAATGGCTTTCAACCTTTTTTTCATTTTCAGACCCCTAAAAGTTTTGAATCCCAGTGCAGACCACTTTGGAAATCTTAGACATGGTCTGTTGCCCCTCAGGGGGTCTGGGGATCACAGGTTAAAAACACTGTTCTATGGTAACGACAACCTTTCATGGACCCCTTAGACATAGTCTGCAGATCCCCAGGGATCCACGAACCAGAGGCTGAAGACCACTGTCATAAGAGCACTGCTCCATAGGAGACACAATTTCTCCTGCAGCTCCCCATGGAGGTGGTCAGTCACACAATATTGAGCACTCAAAGAGACTTCAATGGGATTTGGATTATGACTACAGTCCCATTCCCCACTGTTTACTCACAGAAGAACCAGACACAAATGAAACATTTTTAAAAAAAAGGTAAAGTTACATACCAATTCCTTGAGTTATAAATGCCTCTATAGATACTTCATGCATTATAGAAACATGGAATCATAGGACTGAAAGGGACCTCAAGAGGTCATTTAGTCCAGTCCCCTGCTCTCATGACAGAATTAAGTATTATCTAGACCATTCCTGAGAGATGTTCGTCTAACCTGCTCTTAAAAATCTCCAATGATGGAGAGTCCACAACCTTCCTATGCAATTTATTCCAGAGTTTAAATACCCTGACAGTTAGGAAATTTTTCCTAATGTCCACCTAAGCTGCCCTGGCTGCAAGTTAAGCCCCTTGCTTCTTCTCCTATCCTCAGAGGTTAAGGAGAACAATTTTTCTCTCTCCCCCTTTTATGTATTTGAAAACTTATGTCTCCTCTCAGTCTTCTCTTCTCTAGACTAAACAAACCCAATGTTTTCTATCTTCCCTTAGACATCATGTTTTCTAGACCTTTAATGATTTTTGTTGTTCTTCTCAGGATTTTCTCCAATTTGTCCACATATTTCCTAAAATGTGACACCCAGAACTGGACACCGTACTCCATTTGAAGCCTAATCAGTGTGGTGTACAGCAGAACAATTACTTCTTGTGTCTTGCTACAACACTTCTGCTAATACATCCCAGAATTATGTTTGCTTTTTTGCCACAGTGTTGTACTGTTGACTTATATTTAGCTTGTGACCCACTAAGCCTTCAGATCTCTTTCACAGTACTCCTTCCTAGGCAGTCATTTCCCATTTTATGTGTGTGCAACTGAGTATCCTTCCTAATTGGAGTTATTTGCATTTTTCCTTATTGAATTTCTTCCTAATTACTTCAGACCATTTCTCCAGTTTGTCCAGATTATTTTGAATTTTAATCCTAACCTCCAAAGCACTTGTAACTCCTCCCAGTTTGATGTAGTCCACAAACTTTACAAGGGTACTCTGTATGCCATTATTGAAATAACTGCTGAAGATATTGAACAGAACCAGACCCAGAACAGATCCCTGCAGAACCCCCCTTGATATGCCCTTCCAGCTTGGCTGTGAACCACTCATAGCTATTCTCTGGGAATGGTTTTCCAACCAGCTATGCACTCACCCTATAGTAGCTCTATCTATGTTGTACTTCCCTAGTTTGTTTATGAGACAGTCATGTGAAAGAGTGTCAAAAGCCCTACTAATGTCAAGATATATCACATCTTCTATTTCCCCTCTATCCACAAGGCTCCTTACCCTGTCAAAGAACACTATCAGGTTGGTTTGCCGTGATGTGTTCTTGACAAATCCATGCTGACCGTTATTTATCACCTTATTATCTTCTAGGTGTTTGAAAAAGGATTGCTTAATTATTTGCTCCATTATCTTCCTGGGTACTGAAGTTAAACTGACTGGTCTGTAATTCCCCTAGTTATCCTTATTTCCCGTTTTATAGATGGCCACTACATTTGCCCTTTTATAGTTCTCTGTAATCTCTCCCATTTTCCATAACTTTTCAAAAATAATCACTAATGCCTCAATATCTCCTCACTCAGCAACTTGAGAATTCTAGGATTTATTTCATCAGTCCCTGGTGATTTGAAGACAAATATAACAAGTAATTTTTAACTTGTTCTTTCCCTATTTTAGCCTCTGATCCTACCTCATTTTCATTCGCATTCACTATGTTAGACATTCAATCTCTACTAACCTTTCTGGTGAAAACTGAAACAAACAAGTCATTTAACACTTCTGCCATTTCCACATTTTATGTTATTGCCTCCCTCTCCACCTCATTGAGTAATGGGTCTACCCTGTCCTTGGTAATCTTCTTGCTTCTAATGTATTTATAGAATGGTTTCTTGTTACCCTGGATTTAGACCTTTGGACTTAGATCTGTTCGCAAAACTAAACTTTAATAACTTACACCCATCCCTATTTTTTCCTGTGTGTCATACTTTGGAAGTCAGATATATTACAGATGTTTAAGCATATTACATAAATGGTATTATCATTGTAAACCAAATTCATAATGTCACAAAAATGATAGCAAGTTAATCGGACTCGATCTATTGTCCATAAATTCATGTTGATTAATATAGAAAAAAAGGAGGACAATACTGTATCATTAAGGCCAATCACGTCCCATATCATCCCTTCCATTATCTTGCTTGAGATAGATGTCAAACTGACACGCCAATAATTACCTAGGTCATCCCATTTACCCTTTTTAAATAGTGGCACAACATTAGCTTTCTTCCAGTTTTCTGGAACTTCCCTAGTGTTCCAAGATTTATTGAAATCAGTATTAAGTCCAGTGAGCTCCTCAGCCACCTCTTTTAAAACTCTTGAATGCAAGTTATTGGACCGATTGATTTAAAAATGGTGCACTAAAGTAGCTGCAGCTTAATATTCTCCTGAGATAATAATGGAATGAAAATGATCATCATATGATATGACTACATCATTTGTTTTCTTTTCCAAATTCAGAACAGAAATATGTACTGAAGACTTCCACCTTTTTCTGCATTATTTTTGATAGTTCTCCTAGTTCCATCTAGTAATAGACCAATAACATTCTTAGAATTCTTTTTGTTCCTAATATATTTTAAAACCTCTTTCTTATCGTTCTTAACTCTATTAGCCATAGATTTTTCTTTCTACACTATGCTTCCCCTTTCAATTCTCTATAATTTCTAACTTTTGATTTATATTCATTACTATCAACTTCCTCTTTCTTCCATTTTTTATATGTATACACACACACACACATTATATTTTTGGTGCTTTCACATCCCCTCTAAACTAGGTCTTCTTAAAAATAACAACAACAACATAATATAGCTTTTTTCCTTGATTGTAGCCTGTTTTGGGCATCAGGTAAAATATTCTTAAACAATTCCCAATTATTAGTCATATTTTTCTGATTACATTCTTCTTCCCAGCTGATTTAATTCATAATTGTTTTCAGCTCTGTGAAATTGGCCCTCTTCTTGGATGACCAGGTTCAGGAAGTAATACCATCCCAGATTCAAGTAAGGAAGGAACTAGCCACCAAGGTACCAGAGTGAGTGAAAATCAAAGAGGAAGCTAGGTAGTTTTTAATGACCAGAAGCCAAGGAGCATGTAATGTTCTATACAGCTGGAGGCAGAAGAGGCTGGGCAGGCTGATAGATTATTAGAATTGGTCAGAAACTTTCCAAGGAAAGAGGATTTTTTTTTGCCTAAAAATACCAATTTGTTGAAACCAAGAAGTGCCATGGAAACATCAGTTTTATGACCTTCTGAGAAAACTGGGGATCCTGGCTTTTCAGGGTCCACATCTCTGGGGCATCTCCACTATGTGAACTGTTCCATAGGTAGGGATCCCACAGATTTCAGGCTCCCTGCTGTGGAGCTAGGTTTGAAGTGAAACATTCAGATTATTTTTTTCAACATCCTCTGGAAATTTTGAAACAAACAAAAAAAAAGTCTACTCTTCCCTTTCTATTTTTTCAGAATTTTCAACTTTTCACCAGCTGTAGTGACTACCTGAGTGAAGAGCACCAGAAGGAACACTACACAGTTAAAAGTATCAAATCATGATGCTTTCAGCTTATAAATACAGAAGATATTTTCTATTGCTAATATACCAAGGACAGTAGTCTAAGCAATTAGCAAGAGGACTTGGAAATTCTCACTGGTAGGATGATTCACATTAATTGAATGTTAAAATCCTGAGTATAACCCTGGTAAGAAGGTAAGAGGGAGTAAAAGAGATGGGGGTTGCATAATCAATGAAGTCACCATTACATGTTTTAGAGTTTGGTAACTCAGAAATGCAGGATCTGGAATGCATATAGATCAATATGCTGACTAACAAAGCACAGTAGGGGATGATGATGGGGATCTGCTAACAGACCACCAACTTAAAACAAAGCACCTGTTTGTAATTGTGGAAAGACAAAGCTCTTTGTTATGGAAGATTTCATTTTGGAGATGCATGCTGGAGGCCTCATGCAGTCAGTAGGAAAACTTCACTGGACATTCTAAAAATTATAGATAATTGTCCAACACAAGACATTATACCCTGCATGAGGTATCTTATTTTGGACCCTGTGGCAGGGTGCTGGGCAAAGGGTTGCTGATTCAGCCCAGTGTCATGCCAGCTCCCATTTAGGGGAATAAATTAGAACTGGCCCTAATTGGGGAAGAAGAGATAGCTGACGCCTAATTAGCCTGGGCTGTATAAAAGTCTCAGGGGGAAGGAAGCCAAGGAGGGAGCAGAAAAAAAGGGAAAAAGTAGGGAGTGGAAGCAGGAAGGTAGCTCTCCCCTCCCTCCTGCCTTCAGATGGCAAAGGGCCAACTATACATGGTTAAATACTGATGGGAACATGCCTATGAATAAACTGCACTAGTGGTTACTAACTCGAGGGTCTCAGAGTGACTGTGTGTATCTAGCAGAGGCAGGAGCCGAGGGAGTCCTGTCATGCTCCTCTACAGACCCCATGATAATGAAAATGAATCAATCACTGTACTGGAAATTAATTAGCTAAGTGCCAGTGATTACGATCTGGTAACATCAAATATAGGCAAAAAGGACAGTGCCAACCACTAATATATTTGATGCATCAAAGGGTCTAATTTTCCAAGGTAAAGAAAATTATCAGCAAAGTTGACTTGGAAGAAGAGCTTAGACAGAAAAATGTACTTAAAAATCTGGAGGTGGAATTTTTAGATGCCCAAAAATACATGATTTCACAATAAAAAAAGAGGACAAATTTGGCTAAAAGCCCGCCCTGGTTCAGTGACAAAGTGAAAAAAACAATTAAAAAATGCAATATATAACAAATGGGGGGAAAGGGAAATAGATATTAATCAATCTGAAATTAGAAATGATTAAGTGTATTAAATTGACGAGGAGTGGAAGACACCAGGGAAAAGTCCATGGCTGGTAGGGCTTAAGACAATAAGAACAGATTTCATAGGAAATCATAGCAATGGTATAGGCCTGTATTAGATAGAAATGGTAAAATTGTTAATAACAATGAAGAGGAGGCAGAAGTTGTGAAGATCTTGTGAAGACAAACTATAACTGGGCTGAAAAGAAAATTAGGTAAGTTCATGGAGGATAGGTCCATCAAGGCTTATTAGCCAAGATGGTCACGGATGCAATCCCATGCTCTGGGTGTCCCTAGCCTCTGTGTGTTAGAAGCTGGGAGTGGACAACAGGAGATGGATCAACTGATGATTGCCTGTTCTGTGCATACTCTCTGAAGCACTTGGCATTGGACACTGTCGGAAGATAGAATACTGGGCTAGATAGACCATTGGTCTGCCCAGTATGGCCATTCTTATGTTCTTAAGTGTTCAATAAATATTTATCTTCTGTGTTCAGAAAGATGCAGGATGATGTACTCATATCAGAAGAGTATGTTCAAGTACAGTAGAACCTCAGAGTTATGAACACCTCAGGAATGGAGGTTGTTCACAACACTGAAATGTTCGTAACTATGAACAAAATGTTATGGTTGTTATTTCAAAAGGTACAACTGAACATTAACTTAATACAGTTTTGAAACTTTACTATACAAAAGAAAAATGCTGCCTGTAACCATCTTAACTCAACTAAAAAAAGCACAGAAAGTTTCCTTTCCTTGTCAAAACTTTTTTTTTAAAAGAACTTTCCCTTTATTTTTTTAGTAGTTTACATTTAACTCAGTACTGTACTATATTTGCTATTTTTTGTGTGTCTGGTACTGCCCTGATTGCATAGTTCCAGTTCCAAATTAAGTGTTGTTGTTGACAGGTCAGTTCATAACTATGAGGTTCTACTGTACTTTTCAGTCTATTTGTAACTCAGGATGATCTTAGAATATTTTTTTCCCTACAGAGACCTTTTTAAATTAGCAGAACTGGATAACTTGCACCAAATAATCTAAAAGAGCTGTTTTAGGAGACTGCTGGCCCAATGATGTTAATTTTTTAAATACATTTTAGAATACCTGGGAAATTCCAGAACACTGGTGGAGTGCTAATCCATGAATTTTTGCAAATATGAGATACAAGATAGTCAGGGAAAGTGTGGGACCTTAATGAAGGGGGGAGGCAATCTAGTGACAGATGATGTGGAAAAAATTGAAGTACTGAATGCTTTTTTTGCCTCGGTCTTCAAAAAGACAAGGTCATCTCCCACATTGCTGTCCTGGACAACACTGTATGGGGAGGAGGTGAGCAGCCCACAGTGGTGAAAGAACAGGTTAAGGACTATTTAGAAAAGCTGAACATTCACAAGTCCATGGGTCCAGATCTAATGCAACCAATGGTGCTGAGGGAGTTGGCTGATGTGATTGAAGAGCCATTGGCCATTATCTTTGAAAATTTGTGGCGATTGGGGGAGGTCCAGGAGGATTGAAAAAAGGCAAATATAATGCCCATCTTTAAAAAAGGGAAGAAGGAGAACCCAGGGAACTACAGACAAGTCAGCCTTACCTCAATCCCTGGAAAAATCACGGAGCAGGTCCTCAAGGAAACCATTTTAAAGCACTTGGAGGGGAAGTTGATCAGCAACAATCAACATGGATTCACCAAGGGCAAGCTGAATATGAGTCATCAGTGTGCCCTTGTTACCAAGAAGGCTAACAGCATATTGGGCTGTATTCATAGGAGCATTGCCAGCAGATCAAGGGAAGTGATTATTCCCCTCTATTCAGCACTGGTGAGGCCACATCTGGATATTGTGTCAGTTTTGGGCCCTCTACTACAGAAAGGATGTGGACAAATTAGAGAGAGTCCAGCAGAGGGCAACAAAAATGATTAGGGGGCTGGGGCACATGATTACGAGTAGAGGCTGAGGGAACTGGGATTGTTTGGTCTGCAGAAGAGAAGAATGAGGAAGAGATTTGATAGCAGCCTTCAACTACCTGAAGGGAGGTTCCAAAGAGGATGGAGCTCAGATGTTCTTAGTGGTGGCAGATGACAGAAAAAGAAGCAATGGTCTCAAGTTGCAGTGCGGGAGGTCTAGGTAGGATATTAGGAAACACTATTTCACTAGGAGGGTGGTGAAGCACTGGAATGGGTTACCTAGGGAGGTGGTGGAATCTCCATCCTTAGAGGTTTTTAAGGGCCGGCTTGACGAAGCCCTTGCTGGGATGATTTAGTTGGTGTTGATCCTGCTTTGAGCAGGGGGTTGGACTAGTTGACCTCCTGATGACTCGTCCAACCCTAATCTTATATGATTCCATGAAATGGAATGGAGAGCTGTACCGGACATAGACGAAGGGAGCATAACACAAAAGGATCTCCAATTATCCAGGGTGGAAACTCCAATTATCCTTGGAGTTTCTATACTAAGAAGTATGGAAAGACCGTTCTGCAAATGACAGATAGACAACAGACAGACCTGGTTTCTTGTAGCCATGAGATGTGACTAAGATTGGACAGTCTTCTCATATCAGCACTAGTGACACTGCTTCACAAAATACCTTACAGATTGTAGGTGACTTCTGGGATCCTGGAAGGCTGCTGAAAAAGAAGAATGTCCAAGTGACCACCTCTGAGATAATTTCCATCCCATGAGTGAATGAAGAAAAAGAACAGTGGTGTCTGGAAGTGAAGTGTTGTATAAGGTAATAGGGGTTTGTTGGAACATTGGTCCGTCTTCAGTGGGAAGAGGGAGCAGTACATTTTGTACTGCCTCCATCTCAGCAGAAGGGAAGTCAATCTTCTAGGGGATAGGCTGGGCAATTAGATAACCAGCAACTAATAACAAAAAGGGAGGGTGACAAGAGGGAACAAACGTGGACACAATTAGCACAAAAATCAATCAATGCACTGACGGATATGAAGATAATAAATTACTTAATTGCCTATACACAATTTAGGAACCTGGGTAGTAAACAAGTAGAATTTGAATTGGTCATCCATTAACAAATTTAACTTAGTTAGCATTACTGAAACCTGGTGAAAAGATTGGTAGGATTAGAATAATAAAATCAATAGAAGAAAGAGAGAGAAAGAAAGAGAGAGTAAGGGCTTCTTGACACTTACATTTTATAGTGCTCTAACTTGCTGGCTCAGGGGTGTGAAAAATCACCTCCCTGAGCGCAGCAAGTCTGAACGCTTTAAAGTGCTAGTGTAGACAGGCTCCGAGTGCTGGGAGCTGCAGCGCTCGGCGCTAATCCCCTCATGGAGGTGGGTTACGAGCCGCTCGCAACCACACTCGCACTTCAAAGCGCTGCCACTAGAAATGGAGTGCAAATGGAATAGTTAAATAGTGGAATAATTTACCAAAGGTTGTGGTGGATTCCCCATCATTGGATATATTTTTGTAATTAAGATTGGATATTTTCCCCCTAAAAGAGATGCTCTGGTTCAAGCAGGAATTAATTCATGGAAGTCCTATGGCCTGTGTCATATAGGAGGTCAGACTAGGTGATCACAATGGTCCTTTCCGGTGTGGAAGCCAGGAACTAATTAACAAGGATTTGAAGGGATCTTAATGAATGTCAGTTACTTAGCATGAGTTAGGCTAGCTGTGACCCTAATGACGTGAGATTTGTAGAAGCAAGATAATGTGAGAGAGAGTGAACTGTGTACAAAGTTATTACGACCTTGCAACAGTCTAACCAAATATGCGGGCTTGCTTTTTCTTAGTAATGAGACAAATAAGATAGCAGAAAAGGCTTATGTATAAACAAAATGTATTTGTTGCTTTTTACCGTCTGTATTATTGCTAGAAATTGTCTGTAACAAAGGTATAAAGGCTTGCTATAATTGTTTACCAGTTGAGAGACCTGTCCGGGACTGGGGTGACCCTGTGTCCTATGGCACTCTCTCCCTCCATTGTAATTACTGGAGAAATAATAAAGTATTTGATTTTGCTGCACCCAAACAAAAAGCGAGAACTGAGTTTTTCTCCGACAATTTGGGGGCTCGTCCGGGATGGCAACGCCCACGGACCCACAGACGGCTACTACGGATCATTCCCCTTCGAACCCCATGGCGCCACATGAGAGGTATGAGACCTTTTGAAATCTCTATTGGGGTATCGGAGGAGGACTTTCCGTGAGGACGTCTGTCTCTGTTGGGCTCACGCCATCTGAGCTTATTGACTGTGCAGCAGGATCAGATGCAAAGTGGTATTGGGGCGAGGCCCCAATAAGGTTAGTTTATAGCAGTACTGGGAACTGCTGAGTTGGCCAAGGTAAATGCATAGGTAAATGCATAAGGTAATGCATAGGTAAATGCATTAGAATGCACCGGTGCTGAGGGGTTTTTACCGCCTCAAGAGGGGTTGTCATACCACCTCATGGTATTGGTCCGGACCAGGTAAAGATGCAAACTGAGTTTTTCTCCGACACCGGCCTTGCACTCTATTAATCTTATCTGTATCAAGTGACTGTTACACAGAATATACATAAAAATTCTGCATCAGTATCACAAAGGTAGTTGACACACTCACAGTCAATTAAGTCACCTGAAATAATTCACTAACATTTTCCCTAGACTCCCAGCCAAAATCCAGAGCTTTTGCCCCTGCTTTGAAGTGGACATAACTTTAATATGCATTTAAAAATTATTTACTGACAAATTATACCTATTTTGACAAAATCACTTCCTATTGGCATTTACACTAGATATTTATTCCAGAAATAAGCTTGCTCTCTTTTTTACTGTAGCATTTTCAGGTTTCATTGCATTAGATTGCTAACTTGACACAATGAAACATCAAAAGGTCAGACTGGATGATCACAATGGTCCCTCCTGGCCCTGGAATCTATGAATTGGAAATTCTGGTATAATGCACTGTTGGTGACCTAACAAGCAGAAATGACTGAGGTTAAAAAGCACCACTGCCTCCTTATGTTTAAACCATAATCAATACATAAAAATGTAGTGGGAGTTATGGGGGAATAGGGGGAGGAGAGATGCTCTGCCAGTTAATCAAACTGTATAGATATGGTATATTTAGACTGGCAGATTGTATTCAAGTATATTACATTCAAACGTGTGAAAACTGGCCTACAGCAGCAAATCAAGTATAATAAGGAAAATTACACTGAAGCATGTCAATGTGTGTATACAAGATAATAAAAATTGGGTAATTTTTTTGCGTCATTAGACTGCAGAAAATACGTTGGTCTGATATTGTCAACTCTTCTCAAAGTTACCAACAGCTTCTTTAAATTTCTTCACAGCCCAGAAACCCAGTATGACATCTACCTGACATGCTCTTTCTGTCCCTAGTTTGTCATAAGAAATTTGAAAAACATCATTTCAATAAGTACACAAGAAGAAAACAAAATCATTCCACATCTATGTAATACGTCCAGAAGGTTACCATGCTTACAGATTTTGAAATACAGAATTCTCCAAAGATTCTGGTGTAAATAATAGTTATATTTTCATAAGATTTATACAACAGCTGCATTCATTAATATGCAACTGAACTCTTCTAGGATTCAAGCTACCTGTTCTGAAAGAACATTTCTAAAAATAGAACGTGTCCACATAATTGTGCAGTGTATTGCACGAGCACTTGCACAATTTCCTTCTATTTATATACAAAACAAATCTGAATCCATAAATCCTGTATGCATCTAACTACAAAAAATGACATATTTCTCTGCTGAATATTAGTTTGGTTTTTAGACCCACATACAACCTGACTACTTACCTGGCAAGCAGCTACAGAAAAATTCGCCAATCAAATCATGGCAATGGGCTCCGTTTTTGCAGGGCTTGAAGACACATTCATCAATGTTCATTGAACAGTTTTTGTCTGACAGAAAAGAAAATGAAACATTAAAACTATAAATCATGTTGGGTTGGGGAAAGCAGAGAAGCTACTTCATAGTACAAGTGACAACTACATAATTTAACTTTTCCAGGTTGGGCACATTGCATTTTACTTCTGCTTGACAGCTTTAAAGCTAGGAGTTTTCATAAATCATAGCTGATAGTTAAACAAATTAAATATTTTAAAAGTGTGATGTACACAAGAAGAGTGAACTGTATTTGTAAATACATAGTGTCACATTTCCAGTAGCATAGTTACAGTTAGCATTATATGGCACATCCATTAAAAAAGCCATTTTAGGAGATTTATTACCTCACCACCAGCACACTTGCATCTAAGGCTAGGCAAGAAATCTGATCACAACAGTCACATATAAATGTATGTATGTATGTATCTATCTTTCTTTTTTCCCCCTTTTATGGAGGCTTTAAGGAGTTACAATGGAGTCTAATTGACAGATCCCAAAATGTACTTGTCATTGGGGAATTACCATTGAATGGGCTGTGGGGTTGTGCCAGTATTTGGTACTAGACTCAATAGTAATTCAACATTTTCATCAGTGATCTGGAGATAAATATACAGTCATCGTTGGAAAAAAATTGTGGATGATACAAAGTTTGGTGGAGCGCTAAATAATAATGAGAACAGGGAAGTCATACAGAGTGATCTGGCTCACTTGGTACCCTAGGCTCATTCCAACAAAATTTGATTTAATACAGTCAAATGCAAAGTTTCATATCTAGGAACAAGGAATGCAAGCCATACCTACAGAATGGACTGTTTCTTGCAATATAAATAAGACAAAGAGTGAAGAAAGGAAACGTGTTATTTTGCAGATAGGGCACTGAGGTACAGGGAAGAAGGGCTTGTCTACATGGTCACTTGTTCATGGTCAGCCAGGATGTGAACGTACAGAGCACTAGCTTGCCATGCCCTAACTGTGTGAAGCCTCCTACCCACACTATGGAACTTTTAGTGCATGGTAATGGGGCCCACACAGCCAATCTGTGCACATCAGGATAGTGCATTGTAATTTGACACTCTCGCTTGCCATGTAGTAACTGACTGTAAGCAACCCTTAAGTGGCTTGCCAAGGTCACAAAGGAAAGAGGCAGAAATTGAATCCAGATCTCCTAACTTGCTCGTCTATGCCTTAACCAGAAGATCAACTTTCCTATCAAATGCTTCTATATCATTACTTCAATTTCATAAAGATCTCCCAGAAACAGCAACCTGCAACAAAATAAGTAGCTGTTGCAGTCTAAAAACAAGTTTCTTAATTGCTAAGGACAGTGTTCCAATTTACCTTAAAAAAACCCCAAGTAAACTAAAAACCTTACAGCCATTTCCAGAAAGATATTAACTCCAATTCTAAATACCATCATACCATTAAAACACCACAATTGACAAAACTAGAGTAATTTATTCTGTACTAAATTAAAAGGGATAAACAGATATGAAAAAAAATCATCACGTTTTAAGTACAGCAACCGCAAAATGACAGAACAAGTCCATTTAAGCATATTTTATTCTTGGTTGAAGCATGAACATACTTTTCTCCAGATGATTCCAACTGTTGTACTTTACCTTCTTATTAAACAAATCATGCTTAATATGTGCAAAGGAAATTGTCAGAATTATATTATCAGTTTTCCTGAAAACAAGACACTTTGGGAAAGTAGTATTGTTGAACCATAATTGATTTTCGTATTTTATGCAATTCAGTGGTTGTTTTGTGTAGCACTTAACTACAAATTAAAGAATAATTTCAGAATACAATGAAATCTGAGCAATTTTTTTTGTAATCCAGTGGCCATTCACTCAGTGTCCCTACTTGAATTTTTCTTCGGTGAACATGATGTACAGATGTAATCACACATTAGCCATGGTGATAAAGATTTCTCCAGTAGTCCTGAAAAAGTATTGTGACTACAGAGGCCACTTACCACTAATTATGGTTTTCAAGAGCATTGCCTGCATATCCCCACTGATGGGATATGGACCCTCGTGCCACAGAGCTTTTGGAACTTTTTAGAAAATTGTCAGCACAGAAAAGCCACATCATCCCCAAAGGATGGAAAACCAGCCAGTTGCACTTGCACTGGAGTAATCCTGAAAATAACCAGAGTATCCTGGTACTTGGAGCCAGACAAAAGTGCCAGTCCCAGCACTGAAGGCTTATACTTCCTCTCTTTAGAGAGCTTTGAAGCCTAGTGGGGCCAAGACAAGAGGACAAGTCTGTCTTGATCTTTAAGGAAGTCTGAAAACAACCAGGCTTCTCCCTCTGTCTTCACGAGTAAAGGCTCAGCACACAGAATAACAATCTCTGACATTCCCTCCTTGAGGCCCAAAAGACAACAACTATGTGCAACTATGTGGAAAGATGGATGGGCACAAATACATTACTTAAAATCCAGTATTTTTCTGTTAATCTTTGGGGTCTGGATTGGACATAATCAACCTGGAATTCAAACTGTGCAATGATGTTGAAATACCCTAAAACTCACCTCAACTACCTAAAAAATACCTAAAGCCACAATAATTATTAACAAGCTCCCTGAAAATTTTGTGGGGGAAAAAACACACAAAAACAAACAAGAAAAGCTCTTTGGACACTGAGGAACACTCCTGTACTTGTAATTAGCCACAGAAAAGAAAGAGAGGAGGTAGTTGAGTACTGAATGGCACTTTATAACCTTGGCCCCGAGCGTTCAGTCCTGCAAGGCTCATTCACACAGTCTCAATGAGGAACTTTCTAGAAAAGCAGTGCCCAAGCTCAACGGCATGGGGCTGGGGGGGCAGTCTCATCCCAAAAGTGGAAATAGACAGAGGCCACTAAAAAGAAGAATATAAGAAAAGTCAGAAGTTTATTAAGACAAGTATAGTATTAAATATAAAATCTCCACTTTGCATGGAGATAAGAACCCAGATATTTAAATCAACATACGCTACTGAGGGTATGTTTTGAGAGTACTGTCTCATGAGAGATTTACATGAGAGACTCACAAAGCATAAAATAAAGATTGTGAGATGCATGCTATTTGGTAAGACAAAGGAATATATGCAGACCACAATATAAATGAGGATGCTAAATTAAGCACCTTAATTACAACAACATTCAGTAATAAGTGCTACAGTGATTTGATGAAATCATGGTAATTGCTTTTAACTGTGGTGGTGCTGGTGGCTATAGAGGCTGGGTGAAATTAATAATAACTTCACTGAACATCAAATATTAGTGCTATTTGGATGCCAGTTAATTCAGGTCACCCATCCCTATAATTAGCACTAAGATCAGTGACACTGCTATTGTCATTAGCAACTTGGAGCACATGACAAAAGCTCTCTAGCTCTCCTGGTTCTCCACTGAACTTAAAGAGCAGGGTTTTCCTTGGTCTCTGCATCCCTGGACTCAACAGTGGAAGAGATGACCTCTAGACCCAACCCACACTCCTCTTGAATCTAGCAGGGATTTTCAAACTCGGGGCGTAGGGGGTTATTAAATGGGGGGTTATGAGCTGTCAGGGTCTACCCCAAAACCCCAATTCACCTCCAGCATTTATAATACTGTTAAATATAAAATGTATGTTTTAAAATTTATAAGGGGGGCGGTCACACTCTGAGGCTTGCTGTGTGAAAGGAGCCACCAATACAAAAGTTTGAGAACCACTGATCTAGAGAGTATATGCGAGGAAAACTGACGTATTTAGGACGACAATAGGCTTGTCTCATCCATTTTACCAGAGGCTCACTTCCTCCCTACTTACATTTGGCTGTTTTCTGGTTGTGGTGGTGTAGAGACCTGATAGCCTTTGTCCTCCCACCAATAACTTCTGGAGCAGAAAACTGGCTTTTCTCAAGATGTTTAGGCATATTGAGCTATTCTCACATCTTGCTTGTATAGAGAAGGGTACCTGATAAGGCTAAGGAAGGGTAGACATTACCTATGTACTGAGGAGACAGAAGGGCAGGTGCATTGTTTCTTCCATTGGAACATTTGGGTGTTGCAGATAAAGAAAGTCAGAGTTTAATAGATTTGGTGTGCAGATATTTCTATGCACCATTCACTGCTGTATAAATTAACTGCACAGGGCTCATATCTACCCATTTCTACCTTTAGATATACACATGCATTTTAAAAATGGTTTTAAATGGTAAAAGGCCTGGAAAGTTCAGATATAGATAATGAACAGTTATTTAACACACAGTAACTGTGGTTCTTTAAGATGTTCTCCATGTATCGATCCCACTCCTGGTATGCATGTGCCCTATGCACAGGACATCGGAATCCTTTAACCGGCAGTGCCTGGGGGCAGGGTCGGCTTTAGCAAGTGCGGGGCCTGATTCGTACTCACACAGTGACGCTCCAGGTTTTCAGCGGCACTCAAGGACCCGCTGCTGAAATGCCGCCGAAGACCCAGAGCACCGCCGGGTGAGTAAAAATTAAAAAGGCGCCAGCGCTGGGCACTCTTGGGCGCTGGTGCGGGCCCTCTTAGGTGCAGGGCCCAATTCTGGGGAATCGGGCAAGTCGGCCTAAAGCCAGCCCTGCCTGGGGAGGCCACCTGTGCATCCCACATGCCGTCATGTTACACCCTCCTGAGGGCATAAAAGGAGGAGCATCCAACTTCCACTCATTTCCTTTATCACCCCACGTCCTGATCAAAGAGCTGTGGGAAAGAGGATGGGTAGTGGGGTCCACATTTACAGAGTATCTTGAACAATTACAGTTACTGTAAGTAAATTCTTTCTAGTCCAAGTATCTGTACATGGGGATCCTGCTCTTGGTAATTAGCCAGCTTTTAACTCCTTAAGGTGGTGGGAGTTAGGAGCTTAACTAAACAATTATTTCAGTAATGGCTGACTAAACTGAGAGTCAGATCTGAAAGCTCATGCAAGGGAATAGTGGCTGGTGAATGTATGAATGGAGCTTTACACAGCTGCTCTACAATTTTCAGCTAAGGCATGCGAGCAAGGCCATCTGATAGAATCAGATTTATTATGGGACAGAAAAGTAATCATGTTGGTATTACAGGAGGTTCTAAGATCTTCTCAGATCCTGCAACCCTTAACCACCTCCTGCACCTCAAAACCCTCATCCCCAGTCCCACTGCTCAGCCCACACACCCCCATCCAGAGCCCTCACCTCCCCTTCCCCCAACCCCTGTCCCATCCCAGAGCCATCTCCTGCACCCCAACCCCCTCATCCCTAGCCCCACTCCAGAGCATGCACCACCAGCCATAGCCCTCACCCCACTCATGCACCCCAGCCCCCTGCCCCAGCCTGGTGAAAGTGAGTGAGGGTGGGGGAAAGCGAGTGATGGAGGGGAGCCGGAGCCTCAGAGAAGGGGCAGGACAGGGGCAGGGCCTTGGGCGCGGGGTGTGGCAGGGGCAGGGGTGGGGTATTCAGTTTTGTGCAATTAGAAAGTTGGCAAACCTAGTGACAAATTTCAGGAACTATGTTAGTAGAGCAATTTTTTAAACAAATTGATAAATTAAATAGTAATAAGTCATCAGGACCAGATGGTATTCACCCAAACAGTGGCAAATTAGCCACTGGGCCAGTGGGGCCCCTTCCTGGGGGCCCCAGAGAAAATGCACTGCTGGGCAGGTGGATGAATCCCCCAACCATGCTCCCTGGCAGTGGCAGCCCAGCATTCCCTGACCCTGTCCCTGGCAGAAGCCACAGAGTGGCAGGGGAAGCCCCAGGCCAGCGCCCCCGACTCTGCTCTCTGTCAGAAGCTGCGGGTCAGCAGGGGAAGCCCCCAGAACTCTGACCCCACTCTCTAGTAGAATCACTGGACAGGCGGGGTAGGAGAAGCCCCAGCTCTCCAACCGATTTAAAAAGGGAAGGAGGAAGATCTGGGAAACTACAGGCCAGTCAGCCTCACCTCAGTCCCTGGAAAACTCATGGAGCAGGTCCTCAAGGAATCAATTCTGAAGCACTCAGAGGAGAGGAAAGTGATCAGGAACAGTCAGCATGGATTCATCAAGGGCAAGTCATGCCTGACTAACCTAATTGCCTTTTCTGATGAGATAACTGGGTCCAGGGACGAGGGGAAATCAGTGGACATGCTATTCCTTGACTTTAGCAAAGTTTTTGATATGGTCTCCCACAGTATTCTTGCCAGTAAGTTAAAGTAGTATGGGCTGGATGAATGGACTATAAAGTGGATAGAAATCTGGCTAGATCATCAGGCTCAATGGGTAGTGATCAATGACTCCATGTCTAGTTGGCAGCCAGTATCAAGTGGAGTGCCCCAAGGGTTGGGCCTGGGGCTGGTTTTGTTCAATATCTTCATTGATACAACTGGAGCACATACCTTGTGAGGAGAGACTGAGGGAACTGGGATTATTTAGTCTGCGGAGGAGAAGAATGAGGAGGGATTGGATAGGTGCTTTCAAGTACCTGAAAGGGGGTTCCAGAGAGGATGGACCTAGACTGTTCTCAGTGGTAGCAAATGACAGAACAAGGAGTAATGGTCTCAAGTTGCAGTGGGGGAGGTTTTGGTTGGATATTAGGAAAAACTTTTTCACTGGGAGGGTGGTGAAGCACTGGAATGGGTTACTTAGGGAGGTGATGGAATCTTCTTCCTTATTTCCTTAGAGGTTTTTAAAATCAGGCTTGACAAAGCCCTGGCTGGGATGATTTAGTTGGGGATTGGTCCTGTTTTGAGCAGGGGGTTGGACTAGATGACCCATCCAACCCTGATATTCTATGATTCTGTGATTCTATGAACCTTGGTCCCCTGCAGAAGTGCCAGGGGAAGCCTCCGTACCCAGACCTCCACTGAGGCCCTGGGACTGGAGGCATTCTCTCTACCTGCCACTCCTGGAGCCATGGTGGGGCGAGAGAGCTTCTCCAGTCTTGGGGCCACCGTGTGTGTGTGTGTGGGTAAGGATCAAACAGATAGAAGGGCAGCACTAGACAGCTGGAATGGGTGGGACCCTAGGTGGAACAGAGGCATGGCTGGGGGAAGGGGCAGAAAAGGGTGGGGCTATAGGCAGAAGGGGCAGAATGAGGTTGCAGGTGGAAGTGGTGGAGAAGGACCCACACTTGCTCTGGCCTAGGGCCCCAGGAAACCTTAATCTGCCTCTGTACTGAAGAGTGCTGAAGGAACTCAAATATGAAATTCAGGAACTACTAACTGTGGTATGTAACCTATTGCTTAAATCAGCCTCTGTACGATGGCTGGAGGATAGCTAATGTAACCCAATATTTTTAAAAAGTTCCAGAGGCAATACTGGCAATTATAGGTCAGTAAGCCTAGCTTCCATACTAGGCAATTTGGTTGAAATGATAGTAAAGAACAGAATTATCAGAGATATAGATTAACACAATATGTTGGGGAAGAACCAACGTAGCTTTTGTAAAGGGAAATCATGCCTCGCCAATCTACTAGAATTCTTTAAGAGTGTCAACAAGCATGTGAACAAGGGTGATCCATGGGATATAGTGTACCTAGACTTTCAGTAAACCTTTGAAAAGGCTCATAAATGTCTTAGTTTTAGACACAACAAATCCTGAATCTTTTCAAGGGATTTCACTGGATGACTCTTGTGGTCCTTTCTAATACTATGATTCTAAGCAAAGCAGACTGTCATGGGATAAATGGGAAGGTCTTCTCATGGATCATTAACTGGTTTAAAGATAGGAAACAAAGGGAAGAAATAAATGATCAGCATTAATAATGGAAAGAGGTACATAGTGGGGTCCTCCAAGGATGTGTCCTGAGATCAGTGATGTTTATCATATTGATAAATGATATGGAAAAAGAGGTAAACAGTGCGGTGGTTAAATTTGCAGACAATACAAAAATACACAATATAGTTAAGTCCAAAAATTACCATGAAGAGTTATAAAAAGATTTCACAAAACTGGGTGACCAGGCAACAAAATGGCAGAAGAAAATCTGGGTTGATAAATGAAAAGTAATGTCCATTGGAAAACATAATCCCAACTACAAATACAAAATGATGGGATCTCAATTAGCTGTTAGCAGTCAAGAAAGATTTTGGAGTCATCCTGGATAGTTCTCAGAAATCATTTTCTCAATGTGCAGTGGCAGTCAAAAAAGCTAAACAAATGTTAGGAAAGTGATAGATAAGACAGAAAATGTAATGCCACTATATAAAATCCACGGTATGCCCACATCTTGAATACTGAGTGCAGTTTTTGTTGCCCCCTCTCATTGAGATATATTAAAATTGGAAGATGTACAGAAAATGACAACAAAACTGATTAGTTGTATGGTACAGCTTCCATATTAGTAGAGATTGAAAAGACTGTTCATCTTAACAAAGAGATAACTAAGGGGAATATGATGGAGGTCTATACAATTTTGAATTGTGTGGAGAAAATGAAAGTATTATTTACTCTTTCACATTACATAAGAACCAAGGATCACCCAATGAAAATAATAGGAAGCACGTAAAGCAAACAAATGGTTTGCTTTAAACAAATAGTATTTCTTCACACTATGCACAGTCAACCTGTGGAACTTGTTGCCAGGGGATATTGTGGAGGCCAAAACAACAACTGGGTTCAGAAAAGAATTAGATAAATCCATGGAGGATAGGTCAATCAACAGCTATTATTCAAGTTGTTCAGGGACACAACCCCATGCTCTGGGTGTCCTTAAATATATGGCTGTCAGAAGCTGGCACTGGACAACAAGAGACAGATCACTCGATAATTGCCCTGTTGTGTTCATTCCCACTGAGGTATTAGACACTGGCCACTGTCAGAAGACAGGATACTGGGCTAGATGAACCACTGATCTGACTCAGCATTACCATTTTTATAGTTCCAGACTCGCTGATCACTTAGAGCCAAGTAGACCAGTGGTTCTCATAGCCGGTCCACTGCTTGTTCAGGGAAAGCCCCTGGCGGGCTGAGCCGGTTTGTTTACCTGCCACATCTGCAGGTTCGGCCGATCGCGGCTCCCACTGGTCGTCGTTCACCGCTTCAGGCCAATGGGGGCTGCAGGAAGGGCGGCCAGCACATCCCTTGGCCTGCGCCGCTTCCCGCAGCCCCCATTGGTCTGGAGTGGCAAACCGCGACCCGTGGGAGCCGCAATCAGCTGAACCTGCGGACGTGGCAGGTAAACAAACTGGCCCAGCCTGCCAGGGGCTTTCCCTGAACAAATGGCGGACTGGCTTTGAGAACCACTGAATGCCTGAGCTTCCCCAGTCAAGTAGGGTGCTAGCTGTAGGTCCCAACCTATACCCACAACTACTCTTTCAAAGGTGACTAAAAATGCATTTGAGATAGTCCTCAGAGCCCGCTTTATAGAGGCCTATTGCTTGTACCTGGTTGCCATTCTTTGCTGCAGGACTCGCCACACGTGGGTGTAGCTGCTGTTTCTCATTGGCTTGCTCTCAAATAAAGTCTCGTTGCTCAGCTTGCCAGGCAAGCAAGGACTGTCTCTCCAGATAGTGGGACTCTGCTGGAAGGCCTACAGGGTCTTATGAATCTCTCTCTCTTGTTCTAGGAGCCACTGCAATGTCTCCTCCATTGCCCAGACTGCTGAACCTTTGCACCAGCTCCTCCATTAGGTTATCTGTGAGCATAGATAAGACAGATATGGAGAAGCCCCCAGTTGCCACACAATCTGACCCTCTGGCTCCTGCCTTGTGGAACAAATGGCTATGCCACCTCCAGCCCGTAACCATCGCTATGTATTTTGTAGTTTATCAACCACCACCCTCCTACAGTCCTGGGTAGCAATTCTATTTACAATGTCACACAATCAGAAGAAAAGGAAGAACACCCAGAGATCTCCATTTATCTTGGCCTGCCTGCCTTCCTCTTTCCTCTCTTGCCCCTGCACTTCCTTCCTGTTCTATGCTCCTTATCTGCTCTTGCAGTTAATGGGCTGATTAGCTTCTTAGTACTCCCCAAACCAGGCTAATCTAGTAATTATCCACTCCTTCCCTCAACAGGCCCTTTCTTGGAGAACTAAATGGATTTATAATGACCAGAGTGTTGGTTCAGCTACTGGTTCTCAGAACTATGTCACAGAGGAAAATCAAAGACAACTCTAATATACTGTACATTTTGGGTTACGTGTCATAGTTACTCTGTCCACATAAAAGACCACATGTGAAAGAGCCCAAATCTTGGAAGTATTGAATGGTATGAAATCTTTCCTGAAATAAGGAGGCTTTCAGCACTTGAGTCAAGAATTGCTTCTATTAGTTCTGCTGACTGGTTTGGGATGAGAACTGATTTGCTGTGGTTAACCCTCAGGACCAGTAATTAAAAGAACTGAAGATCTAACTGCACATCCACAGAGATTTTGTGTGTTGATCTTCCCTGAATCAAGCAGTCATCAAGGTAAGAATTACATGAAGACCTTGTCTTCTCCAATATACCGCTAGCACTCAGAGATATGTCATAAATATCCTGGGGGCAGTGGAGAGGCCAAAAGGGAGCACTCTGAATTGATAGAGCTCTCCTGAAACCACAAAACCAAGATAATTCCTGTGAGATGGGTATATATGAAAGTAGATATGTAATTTGAAGGTTCTGAAGCAATCATAGGGTCTAGAGAAGATACAATAGAAACAAGAGGCACCATATGTAATCTGACGCAGCATGTGTATGTGTTAAGAAACTTGAGTGTCCCAAATCACAATAATTCATAAACATATGTCTACTTGGAGAATGTCACTAAGTTGAATGATTTTTCTTGGAACACCTCTACTGGTATCTTGATGGTCTCTGCCACATTTTTAAGGTCTTGAAATGCTTTGAAATCATTAGAGTTGCCAACTTTCTACTCCCACAAAACCGAATACTAGCGCTGTCAATTAATCGCAGTTAATGCATGCAATTAACTCAAAAAAAAATTAATTGTGATTAATCACAGTTTTAATCACACTGTTAAACAATAGAATCCCAATTGAAATGTATTAAATATTTTGGATTTTTTTACATCATCATATACATTGTATTCTGTAAAAGCAGCAAAGAATCCTGTGGCACCTTATAGACTAACAGACGTTTTGCAGCATGAGCTTTCGTGGGTGAATGCCCACTTTGTCGGATGCAAGAGTGGAAATTTCCAGGGGCAGGTAAATATAAGCAAGCAAGAAGCAAGCTAGAGATAACGAGGTTAGATCAATCAGGGAGGATGAGGTCCTGTTCTAGCAGTTGAGGTGTGAAAACCAAGGGAGGAGAAACTGGTTCTGTAGTTGGCAAGCCATTCACAGTCTTTGTTTAATCCTAAACTGATGGTGTCAAATTTGCAGATGAACTGGAGCTCAGCAGTTTCTCTTTGAAGTTTGGTCCTAAAGTTTTTTTGCTGCAGGATGGCCACCTTAAGATCTGCTATTGTGTGGCCAGGGAGGTTGAAGTGTTCTCCTACAGGTTTTTGTATATTGGCATTCCTAATATCTGATTTGTGTCCATTTATCTTTTTCCTTAGAGACTGTCCAGTTTGGCCGATGTACATAGCAGAAGGGCATTGCTGGCATATGACGGCATATATTACATTGGTGGATGTGCAGGTGAATGAACCGGTGATGGTGTGGCTGATCTGGTTAGGTCCTGTGATGGTGTTGCTGGAATTGCAAGATATTTATGTGCCAGATATGCTAAATATTCGTATGTCCCTTCATGCTTCAGCCACCATTCCAGAGGACATGCTTTCATGGTAATGATGCTTGATAAAAAAAATAATGTGTTAACTAAATTTGTGACTGAACTCCTTGATGGAGAATTGTATGTCCCCTGCTCTGTTTTACCCACGTTCTGCCACATGTTTCATGTTGTAGCAGTCTCAGATGGTGACCCAGCACATATTGTTCATTTTAAGAACACTTTTACTGCAGATTTGACAAAAAGCAAAGAAGGTACCAGTGTGCAATTTCTAAAGATAGCTACAGCATGTGATCCAAGGTTTAAGAATCTGAAGTGCCTTCTAAAATATGAGGGACACAAGGTGTGGAGCATGCTTTCAGAACTCTTAAAAGAGCAACACTCTCATGCGGAAACTACAGAACCTGAACCACCAAAAAAGGAAAATCAGCCTTCTGCTGATGGCATCTGACTCAGATAATAAAAAAGAACATGTCAGTCCACACTGCTTTGCATTGTTATCAAGCGGAGCCTGTCATCAGCATGGACACATGTCCCTTGGAATGGTGGTTGAAAAGTGAAGGGACATATGAATCTTGTAATGCTGGCTACAACAGTGTCATTTGAACACCTGTTCTCACATTCAGATGACATTGGGGAGGGTGAGAGCTCTAGCTGAGGGTTCAGATTCTTGATTGGGGCTGGGGATGAGGGGCTTGGATGGCGGGATGGAGGATTGGGGTTGGGACAGGGGATTGGGGCATGGGAGGGGATGTGGGGTGCAGGCTCCAGGCAGTGCTTGCCTCAAACCACTCCCAGAAACAATGGAATGTCCCCTTTCTGGCTCCTAGGTGGAGGCACAGCCAGGTGGCTCTGCATGCTGACCCATCTTCAGGCACCACCTCTGCGGCTCCCATTGCCCATGGTTCCCAACCAATGGGAGCTGCAGAGCCGGTGCTTGGAGCTAGGGCAGTGTGCGGAGCCCTCCGGCTGCCCCATGCATTGGAGACAGAGGAGGAATATGCCGCTGCTTCCAGGAGCTGTGCGGAGCCACGGCAGGCAGAGAGCCTGCCTTAGCACCACTGCACTGCTGACCGGACTTTTAATGGCCCTGTCAGCAGTGCTGACTGGAACCACCAGGGTCCCTTTTGGATCGGGTTTCAAGTCAAATTCTGGACACCTGGCAACCCTAGATGTGACGGAGACTGATGTGGCAACTGCTTTATCAGTGTGGAAGGTAAAAACAGTAACAGTTCTAAGGTGCTATTGGAGACTCTTGTTGATCCAAGATGTCATCACTTTCACTCAGCAGTTCCTTCTCTTCTATTGTGATGTCCTCTGAGTGAGGCAAATGTAAGGCCCTAGATCTAGAATGAGGAGCATTAAAATGATCTGGATACTGAGACTGTGGGATCCGTGAAGTCCATTATGGTCACGATTGAAAATTATAAGGTTATGGCATATGATATCAAATAGGTGTCATCCAAGATGCAAGAGTCATATCAGAAGCATGAAGTGTACTTCTCTCATAGTGATCAGTCTTTTGAAAGTTCAGGAGAGAATGGCACTGATCTTGGTGATGGTTTCTTGCTAGATTCTGTGGACAAACTCAAAGCAGCAAAGAATCCTGTGGCACTTTATAGACTAATAGACATTTTGGAGCATGAGCTTTTGTGGGTGAATACCCACTTTGTCGGATGCAAGTAGTGGAAATTTCCAGGGGCAGGTATATATATGCAAGCAAGAAGCAAGCTAGAGATAACGAGGTTAGTTCAATCAGGGAGGATGAGGCCCTGTTCTAGCAGTTGAGGTGTGAAAACCAAGGGAGGAGAAACTGGTTCTGTAGTTGGCAAGCCATTCACAGTCTTTGTTTAGTCCTGAGCTGATGGTGTCAAATTTGCAGATGAACTGAAGCTCAGCAGTTTCTCTTTGAAGTCTGGTCCTGAAGTTTTTTTGCTGCAGGATGGCCACCTTAAGATCTGCTATTGTGTAGCCAGGGAGGTTGAAGTGTTCTCCTACAGGTTTTTGTATATTGCCATTCCTAATATCTGATTTGTGTCCATTTATCCTTTTTCGTAGAGACTGTCCAGTTTGGCCGATGTACATAGCAGAGGGGCATTGCTGGCATATGATGGCGTATATTACATTGGTGGACATGCAGGTGAATGAACCGGTGATGGTGTAGCTGATCTGGTTAGGTCCTGTTATGGTGTCGCTGGTGTAGATATGTGGGCAGAGTTGGCATCGAGGTTTGTTGCATGGATTGGTTCCTGAGCTAGAGTTATTATGGTGCGGTGTGCAGTTACTGGTGAGAATATGCTTCAGGTTGGCAGGTTGTCTATGGGTGAGGACTGGCCTGCCACCCAAGGCCTGTGAAAGTGTGGGATCATTGTCCAGGATGGGTTGTAGATCCCTGATGATGCGTTGGAGCAGTTTTAGCTGGGGACTGTATGTGATGGCCAGTGGAGTCCTGTTGGTTTCTTTCTTGGGTTTGTCTTGCAGTAGGAGGCTTCTGGGTACACGTCTGGCTCTGTTGATCTGTTTCCTTATTTCCTCGTGCGGGTACTGTAGTTTTGAGCATGCTTGGTGGAGATTTAGTAGGTGTTGGTCTCTGTCTGAGCAACTCTGTCGGGTTAGAGCAGATGCGGTTGTACCTCAGTGCTTGGCTGTAGACAATGGATCTTGTGGTGTGCCCGGGATGGAAGCTGGAGGCATGAAGGTAGGCATAGCGGTCGGTAGGTTTTCGGTATAGGGTGGTGTTAATGTGACCATCACTTATTTGCACCGTGGTGTCTAGGAAGTGGACCTCTTGTGTAGATTGGTCCAGGCTGAGGTTGATGGTGGGTTGTTAGTACTATAAGGTGCCACAGGATTCTTTGCTGCTTTTACATATCCAGACTAACACGGCTACCCCTCTGATACTGGACAAACTCAGAAGAACAAAACTCTTCAACAGGATATGCTTTTAACCCTGGGGGTGACTGGAATCTGAATAGGGCTCACATATTTCCTCTGAATTACAAATGGATGCAGTGCAATGTTCATAATAGTTTCTGTAGGCTTCAGTATCAAAGCAGCTTTTGAAACCACGGACAACCAGGACACACATAAGAGTGGTGGTTCGTGTTCTGAGTTGATGCTGAACTCTGCTGGAGTAGGATATGAAGTCATAAAAAAGGCTGCATGACAAACATATTTAAAAATTGGGAGATTTTGGTTCAGCCACAGGGCTAATAGCTGGTGGCCATGGTACTGAGGCTGACAGACAAACCAACTAATAGACAAACCAACTTTAGCTAATTCTGCCCCCTTCCCCCCACCAATGGGTTAGTAAAAAAAAGTATATAAAAGAGACTAAAGTACAGTCACTTCATTAACTATGTAAGAAGAGAGACTACAATAACTAAGAAGACATTGCTGGTTAAAAGATTCTGGCCTCCTGTATATAGGGCACATAAGCACCAAGAGTGAGATCCACAGATACTCAAGGAAGAAACGGGGTTACTGTGAACAAAAAAAAATTTGCCTATTCACCTATCTGGGATCAGAAAACACTCCTTGTCCCAAAACACTGATCCTTTAATACTATAGGGTCTGGATGTCTCAGAAATACTGTACAATTAAAACAAACCATCAGAGGAGAAATATGATGAAATAAACCTTTCTTGCTGTATTTTTTGCCCAGATTTCTGGAAATTTTGCGAGTAAGTTTACTCAAGAGATTTCCATACAAATTTTTTTGACTCTAAAAGTTTTGACTCAAGATAAACTTTCAATAAACAATTGATTTTTTGGGTGATTAAAGAATTGGTTTTTTGAACCAAACTCTGAACCTTCTTCATGGTGTAAAAGAGAGAAAACAATATCATCACTTTGACAAGAGTTTTGCATTTTATTGATAATCTATTTAGCTAGGCAGTAAACTCAGTGCCCAGTGTAATAATGAAAAGCACAAATACCGATAATTTGGGAATAGTGTACTGAAGCATAAGGAGTATTCAGATCATAAAAGTAAAGCTTTTCTTTTCAATTATTAAGTAGCCTTTTGTGAACATTTATATATTCTAAGTATTCAAGATAAAATTAGAGAAAATAAGAAAGACAGATAATGAAAATTAAATATCCACAATGAATGGGCAAAATTGTAAATTAACAACATGTAGCTGTAACAGTAATAATTTTGTAGCCGAAATTTAACATGCGATAGAGTCTTAACTGGGCATTCACAATTTAATTCTTTTCTTCTTTCAGTTCTCCTACATAAATTAAATCTCCTATATAAGTGAGGTGTGTCTGCTGGACTACAGTGGAGTTTATGATTTCTGGTCCGACTCTTTTCTCCTTTGGGTGGAAAGAGTTCTTCAGAGAATTAAAAAGTGACACAAACAGTAATTTGTTGTTTGTACTCCAGAAATAACAGAATGGTGTATAGAACACACAGAAGTGGTGGTAAATGGGAAAGAATATGGATATCCTCTTTACTCTGAGACACAGAAAATTCCATTTCCCTTCATATCTAAATAACAGCCTGCAAAGGAAATAAACAGACTATTACGCCCAGGGGCAATCCAGTTGTCTCCAATTCCATTTCACACAAGTGAAGATTCCTTTGAAGGACTAGGGTGTCAATGGGAGCTTAGGTCTGATTTGAAGAGAAACATTTTTTGAAAAATGCAACAGAAAAAAGTTCCATGATTAAAATGCAACATCTGAATATTTAAAATCTATATTTAAATTATGTTGATGATGGTGAATGGTCCTAGACAGAGGTATATGGAAACAGAATTTCAAAGAACAAGCATGATATTGGAAATGGCAAAGCAAGAGTCCTCACCAATAAGCCCCTAGACCACTCCTGCGGATGAAAGGGATAACACATGCTCATTCTAAACCTCTTGGGCTGAGGCTCTGCTGAAAGTCTGTTGACTGAACACTGTCAATTATGATTGTGGGTTTTGTGATATGGACACCACCTCAGCCCAGTGTAATGGAGTTGTGTTTCAAAGGACCAAATTATCCCCAATTCCTATTAATAGAGGCAATTCAGAGCTTAATGCTGATAGTGGTTATCTCATTGAAAAGTGATATTTCATTTGTGACGCTAGCAATACTGTATAAAACTGCAATTATACCAGTGAGAAATTGTAAACAAGTTCATTCTTGCTGCAGCTACCATTGTCTTCACAGGTCTGAAAAATGTGTGTATTATATTACACCCCTTTCATTCCATGCACATTCTTCACCATTTAGTCCCAAAGGATGAACAATTCAGAGCTGAAAGAACAGCAGCATTATCACCAGGCTGAAACCTTTTATTTTCACACAGACGGCTCCTTTCCACTAAGCTCAATAGCTAGCCCTATAGTTTTCATTCATCTCCTTGTCTCTTCCCTTTCCCCACATGTCCATCTCTTCTTTCAATCCCAGCATGCAGCACTTCATAGGCATTCGGGTGTATCTCTGGTCTCTCTCGGGTTTATCTACACACTTAAGTTGGTTCTTATACTATGCTCTTCACCATGGTATGCAAGTACCTCTCTCAGACTATCCAGCACATGACCACCATCCAAGCGCTACCCACAGCCTTGGCTACTACTGTTTGTCCTCCCATTTTCCATCGCTGTTACTGCTGTTTCATCTAACTCTCCAAAACAGCAACTCAAAAATCAATATGTTCCAGACAATGACCTTGTGGCATATTAGTTATTATGCCCCTGCCAAGGCAGCTTTATTAGTTTTCCCATGAGCCCTCTAGAGGCTTCTGATGTGGATCAGAGGTCATGGAACAGGCTGACCCCGATGCAAGAACTATTTGCCAGTTTTCTTAATCTTATTATATACTAAATAAATTTGCACTTGCAAAGCCATTTATCATTAGGATTGTGTTGTACCCTCCTTGAAGTGAACAAAGTGTTCTCCTGCTTAGAATTGAATCTCATTCTTGCTTTTTCTCCAAATCACAAAAAAAGCATGGTAGTGATACAATCTTCAAAAGATAAACATTACTGTATATAGCTGTCATTGACTGACTGGCTAAGCTTTGAAATGCTATTCTGCTACACATAACAGGCTAGATATTTTCTGAACATTTTCTGTCTACTAGAGGTTTTTTTTATTATTATTATTATTTGTTTTTGCACTTGCTTGCTATCAGTTAACACAACAGCATTTATATCCGCAATCTCTGCTCATTTTATAGGAGGGAATTAAGATAAATAATTGATAGGACAGGATACCACACTGGGGGCTGAATCTAGTTTTATTAACACTAAAACAATGAATAAAATGCAATCAAAAGAACTGTTTATTTATTTTTAATTTTAGAATAGGTAATAGAGAATTTAAATATGTATTATCTTATTTAGAGTTTAAAAAATCTTACCAGTGAAGCCTGGAGGACAAACACATGTGTAGTCTGCAACCAGGTCTAAACAAGTTGAATTGCTTCTACAAAAGCCGTAAGTACACTCATCAAAGTTGATTTCACAGTTCAGACCTTCAAATCCTTAGTTGGAAAAAACAAAAAGCAGTTTATTATTAGTTTATACCTATGCCTTCTTTTCTAAGATCCAATTATTGTAAATAAATCAATTCTTATCAAATTACTCCATAAAAACCAGAAATAATTCTCTTTTATGGTTTTACTGCAAGCTCTTTTAAAAGCCTTTTCTGTTCTGTCATTAGTACATTATCACTTTTGACCTTCAAGGATACTTTTAAAGAACTAGTATTTGGAAGAACATACACAAACATAAGGATCTGGTATTCCTTAAATCCACTTTTAGTTTTTTTGATTTAGTAATACTCTGTGAAAAAAATGTATACATTTTAAGATCACTTGTGAAGGACAATGGTTTGTATTGATTTTTTGGGACTGATTTGCTAACATAGCTTAAAATCAATATTGATACAGTTTTTTTTAATCTATTTATTTTATTTTCATTACTTAGGGTTAGGGTTTTTTACAAAAGTCTTTTCATATGCATTTCAAGTTGATATCTAGATCGTTTAGCAGTCTAACTCCCATATCATCAAGGGCAGCAAGGTGTTGCTGTCCTCCCTCCAATCTTCTAATTGTGTACTCAACAACATTTGATCATCTTCATTGCTAGCCCACAGTCATACTCTGAAGATTGGGCGTAGCCAAATTTCTGCATTGTGGCAGCTGCTGTGCCTGTTCTAGTCAGCGGAAATGGTCAATGGAGAGAGACAGTATGACATAAAAACCATTGGTAGTACACTAGTCTGCGTCAGCAATTCTTGTCAAGTCTAACACACTATTGTCATGATAGATGCACAAAAGGTGGCATGTAAGATACCACTGAAAAACCAATAGCTCACTCATTGTTAATATTCCTCTCTGATGATGTAAAGTTATAGATATGTGCAGAATTATATTCTTAAAATGTGTTTGACAAGTAATGCATAAGTATGGTCTGCCTTAGACAAAGGAATGTGTATCTGTTTGTCTGTCCAGCCTGCTCATCAGTCAGATACAATGAAGGTCTATATACATATAAGGTAAACAAAGCCATCAAGCTAGCAAGAGGGGGAGAAGACAACATAATGTCTATACCCTAGCAGTGGAGAGAAACTTTATCTGGGCTATAAAGACAGACTTTGAATCTCAAATGATAAGCAAATGAATCAATTGATTGTATACAATATTACTGTATTATACAAATGTATCGGGTATGGTCTTTTATGAATGCTAATTGCACATTGCTGATTAATATCATGGTAAAATGTTTGTGCTAAGACTCTATGAAAGAGTTATAAATGCTCACTGCTATTATGCTTTAAAGTCTGATCAAACGAAGGGAGAAATGGATTTTCTCTCAGATAGAAGCAACGGCAACCTCTACCTGTCTCCAATAAAATGAAGCAAAAACAATGGAATCACCATTTACATATGAATCAGAAGGGGGATGGGAATTCCACAGGAATATCATGTGGTCTTCCTGAGTCTGTGAACAAAACAGTGAGTTTTGGAATATATAAGGAAAGAGAAGATGACATCTTGGGATCCAACATTAGACAGAAAAAGGGAGCTAGAGTTTTTGCAAGTTGAGAAAGATGTATCCTTCAACCAAGGGGATTGAAGTCCCTGGAACACATGACTGTTGAGAAAACGACCTTGAACAGAGATTGTAGCTTATTAAGTTAGGCCTTACACCTTAAAAATCATATTTTAATGTTATTTGTTTGTAACCATTTGGTCTTTATCCTTGTACTTGAACTCACTTACCCTCCCCCTTTTTGTTAATAAACTTGTTTTATTTTTAATCTAAACCAGCCCAATGCAGTGTTTGAATTGAAGTGACTGTTAACTCCAGTTAAAGTAGTAAGCTGTGCTTTTGTCTCTTAAAAGGAACAAACATTATTAATTCTTTGAATGTTCCAGGAGAGGAGTGGACCCTTCAGGGCAGATGGTCTTCAGGAAATTTGGAGTGTATTGGAGGTCACCCTGCAAGTAGTAATCGAGTTTGATGGAGACCAAAATGTGTCTGCGATGTAACAAGCATGCTGCTTGAGTCAGAGTAGCTGAACCAAGCCTGCTTATCACACAGACACTAAATACATGTTATATGCTGGCTGAGAGCATCCAGACAGGGAGCTACAACAGCAGAGCATTTTAAGGCCCTCAGTGACAGAACAAGGGGTGACAATCTCTCGCTAGGCTTGATTGCACCCCCAAACGTGACAGTCACAAAGATGGTCTTTACTTTTTCTAGCTGGAAAGTCTGGCAGACCATTAAAAAATTTCTCGAGTTTCATCTCAGCAAAAAGGAGTCTCCAGTCACTGTAAATGCTATTGCATCCCATCTAGGGGCTAATGGCTGTACACAGAACTTGGATAAATCTTTTAGCTTTGCAGTCAAAACTGAGGTTAGAGAGGTTCCAGGATCCTAATGTGGATTCAGACTTGATGGCTCCTTTTCCAGATAAAGAGTTGGACTAGGCCATAAAGCTTATGAAAAGAGCAAAGGGTCGAGGCCTGGATTATATCCACATAGAATTTTATTTCACATGGGCCCAAAAGCTGGCTGCATTGTTACCTCACCTGATGTTTTGGGGACATCTGCATTGCAAAAGTCTAGCACAGAGCAAAGTTTGTAGATATTCTGAAACCAGAAAAACTGCTGGAAGAGCCCAAGAGCTACCAACCCATCTCTCTCCTTTGTCTTGTGTACAAGCTTATGGAGAAATTCATTCTGATGAACATCAATGAGGTTATCCAAACACAACTGCCCTTTGTTTGGTTCGGCTTCAGATGAGTATTATGAATTCACAATCAAGACATTTACCTAACACAAGGCACTGAAGATGCCTCTGAGAAGGGCAAGATAATTGGTGCCATTATGGTGGATATATCAACTGCATCTGATACTATCTGGCATGTAAAGTTGACTGCCAAATTGTTATAGACTATTCCCTGAAAACCCATAATGTGGTTTATCATGAATATTATAATAAATTGGAGATTCATCTTGTAAGCTGGACACAACTCCAGACAGCTTAGTCATGGACTCCCAGAAGGATCTGTTCTAGCTCCTCCCCTTTTCATACATATATACTTATGACTCAACAACTAAGGCTGGTAAGTATGTATATACAGATGATATCTGTCTCGCTGCTGTGGGTAACAATCTACATGAAGGTTATAGGCTCAGACTTTAGATGATCATGATGGTCCCTTCTGGGCTTAGTCTTTCCTTTTGCACATTGTAGGCCACAGAACCTCACCCACTCTTGCAATAGACCCATACTTCTGGCTAAGTTACTGCAATCCTCAAATCATGATCTAAAGACTTCAAGTTACAGAGAATCCACCATTTACACTAGTTTAAACCTGCAAGTGACCCCTACCACACTCTGCAGAGGAAGGTGAAACACCCCCAGGGTCTCTACCAGTATCACCTGGGGGAAACCAGTTAAGTTTCCCCCACACACACACACATTGCTCCCCTTGGAAGGCTGTTCCAGAACTTCATTCCTCTGATGGTTAGAAATCTTTGTCTAATGTCAAGCCAAAACTTGTTGATGACCAGTTTATATCCATTTGTTCTTGTGTCCACACTAGTGCTTAACTTAAATAACTCCTTTCCCTCTCCGGTATTTATCCCTCTGATGTATTTACAGAAGAAATTGTATCTCCTCTCAGCCTTCTTTTGGTTAGGCTAAACAAGTCAAGCTCTGAGTCTCCTCTTATAGAGTAAGTTTTCCATTCCTCTGAGCAGCCCTTCTCTGTGCCTGTTCCAGTTTGAATTCATCTTTCTTAAACATGGGAGACTAGAACTGCACACAGTATTCCAGATGAGGTCTCACCATAGTGCCTTGTATTACAGTAGTAATACTTTCCTGTCACTACTGGAAATATGTCACCTGATGCACCCTAGGACTGTATTAGTCTTTTTCACGGCCACATCACATTGGCAGCTCATAGTCTTTCTGTGAACAACAAATACATCCATGTTTTTCTCCTCTGCGAACTCTTCCAACTGATAAGTCCCCAGCTTATAGCAAAAATTCTTGTTGTTAGGCCCTAAGTGCATGACCTTGCACTTTTGCCTATTTAATTTCATCACATTTCTATTACTCCAGGTTACAAGGTTGTCCAGACCTTGATCTTCTGATCCTCCTTTGTATTAGTAATATCTCCCAACTGTAAGTCACCTGCAAATATTATTAGCGCACACCCACTTTTTTGTGCCAAAGTCAGTAATAAAAATGTTATATAGACTAGTCCAAGACTGATCCCTGAGGAACTCCACTAGTAACCTCCCTGGAGTCTGACAGTTCATCTTTCACTGTGACCTGTTGTTGTTTCCCCTTTAACCAGTTCTTTATCCATCTTTCAATCCTTATATTAATCCCCATCTTTTCCAATTTAATTAATAATTTCCCATGTGGAACTGTATGAAATGACTTAGTGAAATCCAGGTAGATTAACCTACTGCACTGTCTTTGTCTAAAAAATCAGTTATCTTCTCAAAGAAGGAGATTGGGCTGGTCTGGCATGATCTACCTTTTGTAAAACCATGTTGTATTTTATCCCAATTACCATTTATCTCTATATCTAACTACTTTCTCTTTCAAAATTTGTTCCAAGACCTTACATACAACTGAGGTCAAACTTACCTGCAGTTTTCTGGATCACTTTTTCCCCTTTCTTAACAACAGGAACTATATTAGCAATTCTCTAGTCATAAAGGTACTACCCCCCGAGTATACAGATTGATTAAAAATCTTTGCTATTGGACTTCAAATTTCACGTGCCAGTTCCTTTAATATTCTTGGATGGAGATTAACTGGGCCTCCTGATTTAGTCCCATTAAGATGTTTGAGTTTGAATTTCACCTAGAATGTAGTAATTTCTATTTCCATTACCTTGTTTCCATTAGCCACCCTGTCACTATCCCTAAACTTTTTATTACCCTTATTAAAAACTGAGGCAACGTATTTATTTAGATGTTGGGACAGGCCTAGATTATCTTCAATTTCCACCCCATCTTCAGTGTTTACTGGTCCCACTTCTACTTTCATTGTTTTATTTATATGGTTATAGAACCTTTTACTATTCATTTTAATTTTCTTTGCAAGATCCAATTCTGCTTGGCTTTTGGCAGTTCTCACTTTAACTACACTTTCTCAGCTCTGAGAGGTAGCTTTCCTTGCTGATCCATATCATCATCCATTCCTGGTAAACTCTCTGCTTTCTCTTAATCACTTGTTTGAGATGCTTGCTCATCCAGCTTGGTCTGCAACCCTTCCCTACAAATCCCACAAGCCCCCAGCCATGCTTGGGATGCAGGCTTCATATAGTTTAAGTCAAAGTTGCAAAAACTAATTCTGAGCCTCCTCCACATTCAGATCCTTGAGTTCTTCAGTCCAGTCCACTTCCCTAATTAATTCCCTTAATTTTTTTAAAGCTTAGACTTTTGACATCAAGGACTCTAATTACAGATTTTTTTTTTATACTTCCATGTAGTTTAAACTGAATTACCTCATGATCACTCCCAGGTTGTCCTCACCAACCAATTTTTCCATGAGGTCCTCACTATAATACTAAATCTAAAATGAACTTCTTGTCAGTTCAGTGACTATTTGGAGAAGAAATCTGTCAACTATCACATCCAGGAAAATCTGGGACCTAATATTAGTAGCACTTTCCTCCAATCTATATCTGGGAAGTTAATGTCTCCCATAATCACACAATTCCCAGTAGCATTTATTTTATTAAAAATATTATAGAGGTTTCTATTCATATCCAAATTGGATCCTGGGGGTCTGTATCATACCCCAAGCACTATCCCAAGAGAATATTTAGTGGCTTTCTTCCCCAAAGTGATTTTGACCTAAACAGATTCTGTTTTATCCATTTCATCACTTATAAAGTCCTTTATATTCTACTTCACATTAATAATCACTAGCAAGGACATTAATGCTCTAACCACATCAATAGAGACTTATATTAAGTGATTCTAAAACAGAAACAACAACCTTCCATTTGAATGGTCACCTGGCCAGCTGACCTGGCCCTTACAGTATGTGTTGAAAATTGGTCCATTTCCTTTCCAGCCATTTGCCACTTTTTAAAGAGTCAAACTGGACTGCAGTTTAACATACCAATCCCATCTGGAACACAGACAAACAAATCATCTCTCACACTGCCTTACTAGCAGGAATCTCCTGGGGAGCGAAGGCAAATATTTTATGAACCTCAGTCCTGGCTCTGCTATTTATTACAGTGGGATATTTTGCAGCAGTATAGTGCAGAAGTCAGCACACATATCTCGTTTATTTGAAGCTGAATACAGCTACCCACATCATTAGTGGTTGCCTTAGCCATCCATTAATATCTACAGAATGGATACTATGAGCAACTAACTTTTAGAAAATTCTAACTACTAGGAGTATCAGAGATTTTTTAACAAAATCTGAAGAATCTCCACTCCAATATCTGACATTTTATATTCTTGTAAATGTATTCTAATGCATGGTCACGCTACAAAATGACTATCATTAGTGCTGTCACAGACCAAGGCTGCAGGAAGACCATGACAAATGCTAAGCTATCAGCACCTTCAGTGCATGGCATATTCTCATAATTTCTCAAACTGACCATGGAACCAATTTCCACTGATCCCTAAGTCATAAAGCTTGACAATTACCCTGAGTTCATTAATAATGTATACAGTAACTGTTCTCATTCGCAGAGTTTAATCAGACCCACGTCTCACAGGTAACAAGTAAACTACAGCATGATCAGTATGAATGTCAAGATTTATTTTCCTAACTCAAATGATCTAAGTGAGTCAAGCAGAATAAATAGTGAAATGATCTCATCTAACCTTAATTTTCAACTGATATCCAATACCCATACTGGCTTTAAATTTAAAGCTAACTAATGGTAAAGGTGACATTTTAATAAAACTATTTGCAACAATTTCATTTTATATGATGTTTTTCAAAATAGCATTCACATTATAATGCTTGTACTGGTATCCAATGTCTTTAAAATTTACAAGAAATGTAATGAACAGGAAACTTCAGCTCATACTTTGAACATATAATTTTTTTAGAGATGAAAACTAAGCTGTGATAGATGTTCCAGTTATAAATACACCAGACAACTTCATCTTTCCAAATTATAATACTGATCCTCCTTCTCATAAGCCTCCCACAAAAGAAAAAATCCTAGCAATATTCCCAAAGGAAACTACTCATAAAAGTATATTTAAAAGACTTTCATTGAAAAACATACTCAAAATTAGTTCTGTGAACCTTCCCTGCAATGACACATAGTAGTACACATTGAACAATGTTGTGTTTATATAGAAATAGACAAAAAAAAGGAAGAAAAAGAATAGAACACCTTTTTCTGAATGGATGAGAGAGCTCTAAAATGCTTGGCACTGTATCTTCTTTCCAAAAAGTAGTATTATTTCTATTAGAATGTTGTGTATGATACTCATACTCAAAGTACAACAAATTTAGTTGTACTAGGCATTTTCCTGATAAACTTCTTGATCAAGCATTCTGTAAAGTTCACATGTCCATTTGCTTTCATTACCATCATTCTATCATTGTTAAAATCATGGCTATAGCATGAGACATAACACTTACAAATATACTATTTGTATCTTTTGTGTGAACATTAGATTTGTAGTTTGCTTTGATGGACATAGATGCAAATGAGACTTCAGAAATGAATAACATATCTTGACAGGGAAAAAAGTTCTAACAAATGCTTTGAAGACTGTCAGGAAGACACCTCATAATCTTCAGGCAATTTTTGCAAATTGTCACTTATAATAAAAATACATTATTTTGAACAACGTACCTTCAGGGCAAAAACAATCATATCCATTGACTTTACTCTGACAGACAGCACCATTCAAGCAGGGCCCCGAATCACATCCATTCACTTCTATGTCACAGTATTGGCCTGAAAAACCTGTGTGAAGAATGGAAGGTTTTGATTTTCACAGTTCTCATGTGTATTCTTACACAAAGTTTTTATTTCAAATGTGTTTGCCTAATTAAAATGAAGAAACATTCAGATGCAAATCCCCATTGCAGGAGGAGACTTGAGGACAGAACACTTGTGTTTGATTCTAGCTCTCCCACTGAAACATGGTATTACATTTGACAAGCTTCTTGGACAATATTTAAAAAACAAAACAAATGTCACTGATTTTGGGGTGCTTTCACTTTATGAGCACCCATCATGAAACATGTTTGAACTCATTTCAGAAGTGCTGAACATCCAGATTTCCCAGGGACTTCAATCATCAGTGAAGGAGATCAACACCTCAGAAAGGAGTCAAAGGTATCTCAAACTGCACATGTAAAAACTGAGGAACCACAAAATAGTGGATTGTTTTGAAAACTCCTCTACTTACCCAGCTGTAAAATATCATAATATTTCTTTATCTAAAATGATATTAAATAATTAATATCTGAAAAGTGTTCAGACTTAGTAAATGAACGTTGTTATACAAATCAAATAGTACATATTATCAGTGTATTCAGTAATCCAGGAGAGTGAAATATTTTAGTACTGTACATATTTCAAGATTTTATTAGCATTATTTGTGGAAACATATGAAGTTTGCAACTGAATTATTTTAGAGTGGCAACATGGAAACCACAAAGACTGCAACTTGGATGAGCCAGAAGAATGGAAGGCAAGTCAGAAGATATGCATTAAACAGCAGGTGCTGTATAAATCTGAGAAGTAGTAACACAGGATCCAAGCTCATAAGGTACATAGTGCCCTCCGTTCCCACCAAAAGCAAAAGTGAGGGAACGCAACACCTCAGAGGACCAGACTCTTAGTGCATCGTATTTTACTTGAAGTATCCCAGTTGATGCAACGAGCTGCTACTGCTGACTCCAACAAACAAAGGAAGCTGCTGCTTCAAACCTCTCAGTTCCACCACAGCAACATCAGTGTTTTCAAGTGAGTTGCACTAGTTTTACTGATGATAGAAATTGTCCCCACCCCTTTTGTTTGCTTGTTATTCTGTCATTTTGCTAGGATGTATGTCAAGAACTCCCAATTGTTGGCTGCCTTTGGAACATACTACAGTCTGGCTCCTGGAAGAATTAGATTCAAAGTATTGCATGCATGTAACTTATTTTTTTAAGTGTGCGGATTATATTATTAATATTAATATTTTATAATATTTCTGTGTAGGTAGATTTGTAAATATAACTACCATAAATTATATTAGTTCCATCACGTGGCTATTTCAACTGGGGAAATCAAAAGACAGTGAAATCCATAGTCTGACTTTAACAACACTTGAAATATAGTGATCCAGACCCTCAGCAGGTGTAAACTGGCACAGCTGATGTGTACCAGTGGTACTTCTGGTCTAGAATTTTTAAAGTTGCTACAGTAGGTAGCTATTCAAAGAAGTATAATAGGCTCTATTCAAAAAAAATATTGCATCAGTGTAGCCACTGACATTTGCACAACTACTGTCATTCTGTTGCAGATCTGCCACAAAATACAATTTAATCAGAACTCCTTTTCAATTTAGTTCTTATTTTAAAACATTACATAATGGATAGGGAGTGGATTAGTAATATTTGTGTGTACTGCAAGAGCCACAAAAAAATAAAAAAATCAAGTGACTATATCAGCTGTTTTAAGATATCACTGAGATAACCCTAGAGATTATAAGTGAGCTTTCCTTTTTTATTAAAAAAGTATCATATTCTATGTCTTCTGTGTTAATAAAACAAGAAAAACAACACTGTCCATTTATAAAATAGAAGTGATCCCATATGAAGCTTATATTTGGTTGTATTTTTCTGTTCAATTCCTTTCAACAGTCATTTGATTAAGGAGAAAATCACTTTTCGTATTTATGTTTTCAGGATCACCAAATGTCATGAAATACTTAAACTGTGCAATAATATTTTATTTGCATTTTATTCCATAACAGTTCACTACATCTCTCAGAAGGCACCTATTTAGGTAAGCAAGGCAAGCCCAAATTGTGCTTCACTTGTAAAACAATTTAAAACAAAACAGATGTAAACCAAACCAAATAACATATTTCCTGGTGGTTTAAAAGGCAAAACCTTTCCTATTTTCACTTTGAATTTTTGCCATATTTCTGATTTTGCACCTGTCAGATCCTTTCCATCATTCACACTAAACACTCAAAAGCCTTTGGTTTCATGATGAAACAATATTCTGGAGCATATTTGTGGAAAACCAGCAAATTTGGTCTGGACTGACGGGTTAGAATGATTTCCCTGCAACAAGATAATAAAAAATATATCAATATATGTCCTATAGGGGATATGTCATCATTTTCACCCAGGGAATAAATTTTAGTGATAAAATAGCATATTCCTTACCAAAAAACCCCACATTTTTCTGATGTAAAAGTGAATCATTTGGGTGACTGGCCAATATTTTGCAAAAAGTCTGTCAGGGATTTTTGTGTTCCTGTTTGGTTTTGGTCTATTATGATTATTGTCATGCTGATGTAACCCACACATCTCCCGAGTGTGGTGTTCTGTCCCTTCTAGTGGCACTGGACCACTTAGAGATTAATGAGTCTGCTCTAGAGCTTAGCTAAGGGCCACGTAGAGGCTCATGAACTAAACTCCAGAGATACCAGGTTCGATCCCGCCTGCTGACGACTGGGGTCTGTCTGTGTTACACGAATTCAAAAGCTCTATATGTGAACACAAGGAGGTGAAAGAGCCCCAGACAAGTGATACAATAAGGACTACATTTATTCCAAGAGGAGCCAGAAGGAGGCCTCAGTAAAGATAGGATATCAACAAAAACAGTTTTAAATAATGCCACCCACCCACATTAATGGGTGAGGGAAATTAATGGGGCAGGCAGTGAAATGGGACAGTCCCAGTGGCAAGGGAGGGAGATTCTCACCAAGAGATAATAGGAAGCTCCTCACTGGCGCTTGTTGGTAATATGGGGAGAGGAGTGTTGATCAGCCAGCATTCCCCAGCTCCCAAGAGTTAGCCAAGGGTAGGGGCCATGTAAAGCATCTTTTGGCTCCGTTCTAGCAACCCACCATACTCACCCAAGCTATGAATGGGAACCTGGCCTGACAGATGCTGAGAGTCTAGCTGATCACCTGGTTAGGAGGGCAGGAAGGATTTTTTTCTCCCATGGGCCAATTGGCAGAGGACCAGGGAATTTTTTGCCTTCCTTGAAGCATCTGCAAGCCACAGTGGGTTAAAGTATGAACGCGCTTAGTACCTAACTGCGTTACTGGGGTGGAGTTTATTCATCACAACTTGCAGCAAGTTCCCATGACAGTTAAGAGAATAAAATGAACAGTTTCCAGAAGTAAAAGACCTAGGATATTGGTTGGCCTTGGATTCCTGTGATAGGGTGACCTTGTGACCTTCACGGGCTGAGGTCTGACCTTGTGTCTCTCACAGGCCGAGGTACCCTCCCTGCTGCACCCTCTGATCCCCTGGTGGGGATGAGGGGCAGCAGTACAGTGCTAAGACACACAGATGAGTCCTGGGGGAGGGGGGAGGCTGAGGAAAGCCTCCCTCGTGTTATGGGTTATATAGCAAGGAGCCCTGTAACACCTGCAATGGAACCAATTAAATGCCTGGTATAGGAGGAGGAGAGGAAAGGGAGAGAGAAGGAGAGAGTGAGTGCGTGTGTGCAGGAGAGGGTAACATCCCTCCCTTGTGTTAAAGTTTAACAAAAGTTGCAACCTTCTGCTTAATTCCAGACATACATCAGTCCTCATTTTACCACTGTGTCCACATCAATGAATTGGTAGCTTTCATTTGACCCACTTGGACATAGTTCAGGACTGATATGATTGGCAATGACATACTGAGATTTTCATGTTGCAGAATTAGGTTGACACTGATGTCTGTTGTGGAAATACTCAAGGGGAAAAATAGGGCTCAGGTAACAGTTTCCTTTTACTCTTCCTCTCGTGGATTTAGAGGGATGCAAAAGAGGTAGGGAGTGAACATCCCATGCAAGCAGATCCAAGAAATCTACAAAGAAGAGAAGCTCCAGTAATATAAAAGAGGCAACCCTTTTTCGTGTTGTACTTGGGGTTCTTGCACAAATTATTTTGCCTTTGGCTATCCAAATGCAAAAAACCACATTTCTCTCAGAAATTAAATTCTAATAGCACATCCGTAGGCTATTGGAAATAGAGTTGCTAAGGAGACAATGTGAGCAGGATAGGAGAAGCAGCCTCAACCCTGAAGTTGCTGTCCTCCTGACTGGCCCTGGTGAGCCACCCACTCATCCCAGAGATATCAACTCTTCTCAAGAGACTAGAAGGTTCACACCCTTTTTCCTACAAGAGAACAACAACCTGCTGCCTGCCTACTTGTCTAGAGTCATTGGGGCTGATAGCAAGACCCCAGTGCCTAAAGGCCTCAGAAGACAGTCTTGGGGGGCTGGAATGGACCGTGCTTCTGAGTCCTGACATTGAGATTCACAGGAGGAACCAACCACACTTAACAGAGAGGTGCTCTTATTATTTTCAAACTGGTGTGATCGATCATCTAACATATGGAAGAGTTCACACACAAAGTAATTCAGAGAAAATGATACCTGTGTTTTGTAAATACTGCCAAATGAAATATGCATTCCAAAATCTACTAGGATGTCCAAACACATCTTTGCCTGCATGAAACATCCTGCAGATATTAAGCAATATTTCCCGAGTTAAAATGAATGTCAAGCTGATGAGCATGAGGTAGATGACACTAACACTGTTTGCATTTGCAAAACATTTTCAATCCAGAAGTAGTAGTTCTTCTGTGACATCACCATCTGGAAGTGTTGTACACTCAAGTTCAGCTCCTCAGTCATCAGGAAAACAACAGGCATCTCAACCAACTATATCTAAAAGATGCCTAAAAATGACTTCTTTTATAGCCACCTGAATATCAACAAAAAATTGACCAAGCTCTCATAAGAGCGATACACATTTCTGGTACTTCATTATCAGCCACTGAAAACAGTTAGTAGCAGGCAGCATTTAAACTATTAAGACCATCACATCAGTTAGAGAGCACACATTCTTTGAGTAAGTTTTTTCTACCATCAGAATATGAATATGTAACTGTGCAAGGAAAAAAAATCAATGAAGCACTTTGGCAATATGTACAGATAGGTGGACAAAAGGGGAGAAAGAATCAAACTTCGAGCTAGCACCAAATTTTTTCACAAAAGCATTGAAACAGGAGAGAACAGACGTGGTGCAAAGTATATTACTAGCGAAATGTATGAAGTACTAAAGAAGATTGGGAATAAGTAATCATTTGCTCTACTGATGATGCCAGTAATATGAAAGCAACCTGAGATTTCACAATGGACAAATATCCACATATTACTGAAATAGGATGTCCTTCCCACAGCCTAAACTTGCTTTGTAATGATTTCATGAAGTTGGGCACACTGGAAAACATCTAGAAAACTTCAGAATGTTATAACATATCTCTAAACTATGCAGCTGCAGACTTTAAGAAAATGGAAGAAAACCATGGCAAGAATAAATGACAAACTTTCTAGAAAAACAAGATGTTTTGGGGTAGTGATGCCATTTGAAAGGTTCTTAAAAAACAAAGAAGCTCTTCAAGAAACAGGGATAATCCATAGGGTTACCATACATCCTGTTTTGCCTGCAGACAGTCCCCTTTTAAAGACCTGTCCCAGGCATCCTAATTTGGTGTGTGTCGGGGGGGCATTTGTCCCATTTGCTCTTGCCAACTCACCATCAGATCAAGAGCAAATGGGACAAATGCCCAGTTTTACCAAAAAAGTTGGGCATGCCCCCTTAGTGAGGTGAACAGGGACTTTTTTTTGGGGGGGGGGGAAGAGCAGCAACACCAGCCTAGTGTGGCAGGGCTCAGGCCAGCCCCTTGTTTGGGAGAGGGCTCAGGTGAGCAGCTCGCACCAGCTCCACACAAGGATGGGGATGACCCCCGTGCAGTGTCCCATTTTCTTGTTGGCAATATGTTCACTCTAATAATTGAAGATTAAAAGTGTATAGCACACTGTACTTGATGAGATATCTTTGGATTCACCTGCAGAATTCTCTGAAGATTCTAAAGTCAATTGCTCCTGCAGTCTCTGTATCTGAATCAGACAAAGCACTTCTGTCAGAGATTTCTCACATATGGTCAAGACAACTGGTTTTTGAGAACTGAAGTGCATCTCCAGTCAAGTCAGGAAGAAGTAAAAATGAAGGACTTTATTCATATATGAGAAGGGTTCTGCTGCAAAGCAATACATGCTGCTGCAAAAACCTCTTAGATCCACAGTTCAAAGGTAGCAATGTTAGTGATGTTTGCATTGTTAAAGAATTTCACTGGGTTTCTAAACAATGTACTTTGGACCCAATGTTGGAAAAATAGTTTCAACCCTTGCAGAATACAGAACCTCTTCAGGTATTTGGTCTACTAGTGCAATCTACCAAGCACATTGCTACTATAGCATGGTAGCAAAGCCTTTGTATAATACAACCTCTGACTCCTCTAGATTCTCATCTACTTCAAATTGCTCCATTTTCTGCAGCATCTGAATCTAGTGAGTGTTTGGAAATAGACACACACAATCAAGGAACGGGCTAACAGGTGAACAAGTTGAGAAGCTTGTTTCAATTTGTAAATATCCTCAATTTAATGACGTACATGAAGACCAAGTTCAGAATAAGAAGTTGTGGATCTTCCAGACACAGATTCTGATTAGAGAAGTCACAAGGAAAAAACTTGTGCTATGCTAGCACTTCCAAGATTAATTTAGCAACTAATCTGTTTAAGTTATATGACACTTGTTTATAGGATGGCTAGTTTTGCCTACAATTATGATGCTATTTATGATGATAATGCACTATTAAAGAGTCTAATGTTTACCATAAACTATATACTCAAATTTACTGTGGCTCCTTAATATTGTGCTGTGTAAACTACATTACATCAGTATGGGAGGTTGATTTTCTTAGCTTTTTCTCTAGAAAAAGGAGTTTTTTCTGTATCTGCATTATCACATAAGGTCTCTCTTTACATACTATTTCTGAGCTCTATAGATATAACATTCATTTTAATTTACAAGCCAACAATATTTAATGCTTTCTATTTTCAACATTTTTCATTTCCTCCCCTCCCTATTTTAGAGATGTGACAACAGGCAAAAAATACATTTAAGTATCTTAGTGTGCAGCTGTAGCTCTAATAGTAGATATACTTATTTATCATTCAAAAGTAAAGAATTTATACTTATTCATAAATATACCTATCTGTACTTTCTATGTGCTAACAATTATATATAATTCATTTCTTATTCTTAAAGAAGTAAATAAAGTTTAGTTTTGATAAGTAAGATATTTCATTGTTTGTGAAAATTTCCATTTTTCCCCAACATCTCCCATCCCCCTAAAAAAACCCTGGTGTTTTTTTAATGCCTTCAAAATTTCTAGAAATTTTATATCTTTTGCTCTGCTACAATGGGGATTCTCAAATATTTTCATAGTGCAGACCACAACTTAATATAGAAAGTGTTTCATGAATCAATAACCCTGTAATTTGTCACCATGGGAAAAAATCCCTCATCCATTTCCAACCACACATATCAGTGTGGCAAATACAGTTGCTTATATATGGATTTTAATGTGATTTAGCGGTTAGAAACAAATAATAGCCAACCATCTGACCAGTAAACTCAGGCTTTGCCAAGCACCAAAAAGTGTTCTTTGAACTACTAGTGGTCACTGTACTAGAGTTTGACAACTTCTGTGTGCCTCTGGAGGGCAGTATATCACGGAGTATAGCTGCTTTAGGACTCTGCTTCTGGCTCCTAACTGTGCAGAGCCCTGAACTATAACAGCAACAGAAAAAGGGATTGAACAAATTTCTGAGTATGAGGAGTGATGCCCCAGAGCTAGCATTCTCCCACTATCACTTTTACCTTCAAGGCTAGATTTTCAGTTCTTGTTCTCCTTAACTGGGCCCTTTTTGATTTGTACAAGCTGATAATCCTGTGCCATAAAAAAAAGTGAACTTTGACAGTAGAGAATTCAATTCATTTCCTTCTATTTCTGTTTCATGTTCACAGACATTTTGAGATTTTTTAATCTTACAAAGTAATAAATTTGACAGTGATGGCCCTTAACATAAAAGTGGTACAGTATCTCATAATGCAAAATTGCATATTTAATTATTTCCTACTTCATTCTGCCCCATGGTGATTGGTTTGGGATCAGTGTTGTAGTTGTTGTGCATACAAAACCTTCACTAAGTCAATGGGAGTTGAATATGTGCGATGGATTGGAGGCTCAAACACTTGTGCTTTATATTTTATACATTGCATATGTCTTAATATTTTGCATTAAAAGAAAATTAAAATTAAGTACTGAATGAGGTTGAAAACACAATCAACTTCATTGTACGATAGAGGAATTCTGTAGTCTTCAGCTTTGGAGTGAAAAACATAGTAGAAAAATTAAGAATAATATCTGTTTTATTTGAACAGTATCTTATTGCAGTGATAGATTAAACCAGTCTTTTGTAGTTTGGGGAAAAAATCAGCATTTACAGAATGCAGTGGTTGAGAAATTAAACACTATGAAAATGAAATTCTGAGAGGCAAGGTAAATTACTGTTAATCCTTTGCTATTAAATTATTCTAAACACACAAGAATTAGCATAAATTGAGTTGCTCCCTAATTAGTGTAGAATTCCTTCTGTAATTTATTGAAAACTGGGTGCTTTGAAGAGCATACCAGATTAACAGAGCAGTTAGCTACTTATCTTTTACAGGAATGATCACATCTTCCTAGTTTAGACGTCTAATTCTGCAACCAATTTGTCCCAGGCATCTGCTATCACAGTGCTGAAGTGCAAAAATCTGTTCCAAAACATCATGTTGACATTACAGATATTGAAAAATTCAGAGATGAGACTTCTTCTCAATGGAAGAATGAGATCATTTTCCCCAAGACAATTTACCCTGGCTTTCTAAGTGGCAAATATGTTAAGGTTTTGTTATCTGTGTCTGATTGCTTTGCAGAACTGCTCCAACGAATCTGATTGAGCTGCTATCTAGATAAATCTCATCTGCTTCAGATTGTTGAATGAATGTTCAAAAGGTTAGATTGTTAAAGACTGGTAGGAAAGCCTTCTATTCTATGGAATATGCTGACTCCTCATGAGGTGCTTAGAAAATCCCCACTTCTTAGAAGAGGGGGAAGGAAGGGAGATACAATAATTTGGTTTCAGTGCACCTCCTCTTTCAAGTGTGTGTTACATTACGTTTACTGATGTTTAATATAAACATTATTTCTCTTGGCTAATATTCCGTTTTTACATATTGCTGTTATCCAGTAAATTACAGATGGGGTAACTCACTTCAACACAGCATATTTGAAATTCAGAACAGAACTCAAACTCTTGCCATTCACAGTGTTACAACCTGGAATTTTGTGAATTCTTATCTGCTGCTCACAGCAACTTCAAGCTTACGCAAAGGTCTTCACTTTCTCTTGCTGTGTATGGTGCGGGGGAGAGAAAGAATCTCCTGATCCCAGGGAGCAAAGGGCACTCTTCTTTGGGTAGAGGTGAGAGGATATCCTCTGCCATGTCAGTTCACTTCATAGGCCCTTGTCAGAAAGTGGCCCAGAGAGATCAAAGACACCAGCATTTCTGCCTTCTATGCCGAACAATCCTCATGCTTAACAATAATGGGCAGAAGAAGGGCACTAGTAGCTTACCCCTTTCTGTGAAATTCCTTACAACTCTGCAGCACTGTTCCTATGAAAAATAAGGAAGAAATTCCCTTTAGTGTACCAGGCTAATAGGAAACTTACTCAGCCTCATGGAAATCATACCTTGCTTTATGGGAAACTCTGCTTTTGGAACGGGACCCTCCTGAGCTAGGACTGAGGTGTTCCTTAATAGCACAGATGTATTCTGCCCCATACTACTGGAAGGCCTGGTCTACACTACGCATTTATACCAAATTTAGCAGCGTTAAACCGATTTAACCCTGCACCCGTCCACACAACGAAGCCCTTTATATCGATATAAAGGGCTCTTTAAACCAATTTCTGTACTCATCCCCGAAGAGGGGAGTAGCGCTGAAATCAGTACTGCCATGTCGGATTAGGGTTAGTGTGGCCGCAATTTGACGGTATTGGCCTCCGGGCGGTATCCCACAGTACACCATTGTGACCGCTCTGGAAAGCGATCTGAACTTGGATGCACTGGCCAGGTAGACAGGAAAAGCCCCTTCAAACTTTTGAATTTAATTTCCTGTTTGCCCAGCGTGGAGCGCTGATGAGCACGGGTGGCCATGCAGTCCCAAATCCAAAAAGAGCTCCAGCATGGACTGTACGGGAGATATTGGATCTGATCGCTGTATGGGGAGACAAATCTGTTCTATCAGAGCTCCGTTCCAGAAGACGAAATGCCAAAGCGTTTGAAAAAATCTCCGGGCTATGACAGACAGAGGCCACAGCAGGGACTCAACACAGTGCTGTGTGACAAGCGTAATGGAAAGCCAAATGGATGCTCCTGGAGGGAGGGAGGGGGGACTGAGAACTCGAGCTGTCCCACAGTTCCTGTAGCCTCCGAAAAGCATTTGCATTCTTGGCTGAGCTCCCAATGCCTGAAGGGTCAACAACATTGTCGCCAGTGGTTCAGGGAATATGTCGTCAATTTACCCTTTCTCTCCCCCCCAAAGAAAAGGAAAAAAAATCATTTCTCACCTCTTTTCAATGTCACCGTATGTCTACTGGATGCTGCTGGTAGACGGGGTGCTGCAGCGCTAAACAGCAGCATCCTCTCCCCTCCCCGGTGGCAGACGGTATGGTACAATATGACTGATAGCCGTCCTCGTCATCATCCTGTGAGTGCTCCTGGCTGGCCTCAGTGAGGTCGGCCGGGGGCACCTGGGCAAAAATGGGAATGACTCCTGGTCATTCCCTTCTTTAAGCTTTATGTCCTGGAGATTCAGTCCTGGTAGATGGTGCAATAGGGCTGGTAACTGTCCTCATCATAGCAGCTGGAGGCTGAGCTCCTCTCCCCCTCCCCCTTCATGTCTAATGGAGATTCTGGACTATCATAGCAGCGGGAGGCTGTGCTCCTCTCCCCCCCCACCTTTTAATGAGTAATAGAGATGTCCTGCGTGGAATATCATAGCAGCTGGAGGCTGCCTCCCCCTCATTTTATCTCACTAAAAAGTCAGTGTTTCTTATTCCTGCATTCTTTATTACTTCATCACACAAATGGGAGGATAACTGCCACAGTAACCCAGGAGGGATGTGGGAGGAGGGAAGCAACGGGTGGAGTTGTTGCAGGGGCAATCTCTAGAATAGCATGCAGCTCATCATTTCTGCAGGATATCTGGGGCTCTGACCTGGAGCAGCTGTGCTCTCTGGTTCTCTAGTAGACTTGCCCCATATTCTAGGCAGGACTGATTCTATTTTTAGACAAAACATAAAGGGAATGACCTGGGAAGTCATTCCCATTTTTGACCATGCGCCCCCGGCCGAGGCCAGCCAGGAGCACCCATGACAGCAGCAGACCGTACAATATGACTGGTAACTGTCATCACCAATTTCCAAAGCAGCAGATGGTGCAATAGGGCTGGTAACCATCAATGCTACCTTGCAAAGGCAAATGAATGCTGCTGTGTAGCACTGCAGTACCGTGTCTGTCAGCAGCATCCAGTACACATACGGTGACAGTGAAAAAAGGCTAAACGGACTCCATGGTTACCATGCTATGGCGTCTGCCAGGGCAATCCAGAGAAAAAGGGCATGAAATGATTGTCTGCCGTTGCTTTCACGGAGGAAGAATTGAGTGACGACATTTACCCAGAATCACCCGCGATGCTGTTTTTGCTCCATCATGCATTGTGATCTCAACCCAGAATTCCAATGGGCAGGGGAGACTGCGGGAACTATGGGATAGCTATAGGATAGCTACCCACAGTGCAACACTCCGGAAATCGACGCTAGCCTCGGTACATGGACGCACACCGCCGAATTAATGTCCTTAGTGTGGCTGCGTGCACTCGACTTTATACAATCTGTTTTAAAAAATCAGTTTCTGTAAAATCGGAATAATCCCGTAGTGTAGACATACCCGAAGACACAGCACAGTGGGAATAAGAGTCACATGGTTGCTCAGTGTTGCCTGGCCAGTCCATCTCCTGCAGAAGACCCACTCTTTGGATTGGTGAGATTGCAAGCCCTTACAAAAAAGAGAAGATGGGAAAGGAGGCAGCTTGTTGCCTCCAGAAAACTGCGGAGGGAGTGAAAGGGCCTCTTACCCCAAAATGTATCAGTGATAAAAGAGGGGTTAGAAGTACAAAACAAAATAAGATTCATTTTGGAAATTCAGTATGCAGGCTAAGGAGTTTATGGGAAAATCATTCAAACACAAATAGTCAATTACTAAGGATAACAGTGAAGAATAAGTTATCCCAGAGTATGCCATACAATTTAGTAGTGAAACAGGCCAATGCAAATTTAGGCTGCATACACAGAGGCATCCTGTCACAGACCGAGGGGTAATTGCATCTTTGGCAGAAGAATTAGACCCAATGCACCTGGACTAATGCATTGAGTTCTGTTCAATTTATTACCAGAACAATAAAGTGGGTGAGGTAATATCTTTTATCGGACCAACTTCTGTTGGGGAGAGACACAAACTTTTGAGCTGGGACCAACATGACCATAACAACTTATTACCAAAATGATATTTACAAATTGCTCAGAATTCAGAGAACAGCAACAAAAGTGATCAAGAGTCTGAAGCACTTGATTTATGAGAACAAATTAAAAGCATGTCCTAAATGAAGGTTAAGGAGGGTCAGGTTGGGGGCATAATGTAGCCAATATTTGAACAGAGTGTGTGGAACTGGGGTTAAATAGAAAATGTATACAGAATATAAGGAAAAGAGATTCTTCACATTAATTATGCTTTTAAAATAATCTACAAATGGATGAGGTAGAAATCCCGTCATTTTATAGAAACCCCATATAAATTTAGACTAGACAAAACTTTAGGAAAGTTTCCATGGGAGGAAAGCATTCTGCATCGTCAGGAAAATGGAATCAAAGCCCTAAACAGGTCTTTTCCATCTTTAATTTTGATATTTCTGTGAATTTAAGGTGAATTAAACATGTTCATGCTTCTAATTCTTCCAGACACCGAAGTACATTACATTAGTATTTTCTATTTTTTTGCAGTGTTCCTGAGCTGGCAGGCAGCAGTGAATCTTTGACACAGGTCATTGCAATACTACACAGCCACCCGGTTAACGAAGGTGAAGTCTTGCATTTATGAAAGTGTACTTTACAGTACAATGAAAAAAATACTAGCAAGGAGTGAATCCTTTGTGAAAAGAAATGAATTTTGTTCAAGCCATAACGATTATTTTTCATTTAGACTACTTGAATTTTGCTCAAATATTTTACATCTTTTCGGGGGGGGGGGGGTTTGTTTGCTTACTGTATATGCTAAAATACTTGGGGACATGTCTTCAGATACTGTAAATTGGCATAGCTCCATTGATGCCATGCCAATTTATGCTAGCTGAAGCACTGATTTTTTAAGGGTTGGACAGACTTGATGTACAAAGCACTCAAACCCAAAATAAATGCATTGAGATTCATCAGCCATGAAGAGTTAAAATTAAAGCAATAAAAGGGCAATCATTATATAATCAGCCAAAATAAAGTAGTAACAGTGTCCACATCAGCCTTTCCATTGGTTTAATGGCTTCCAGTAAACATTTATTTTGGAGTTGTGCATAAGGCCTTATCTACAGAAGCTTATACAAGTTTCCTGAAAAAAAAAGGTGCTATACCAGCAAAAAGTGCATAACTGCATTAGCAGTAAGTAGGGCTTTTGCTGATATACAGATTTGTGTGGGGTTTTTAAATTACAACCTTAAGCAACATTATTACACTCGCAAGAATTTTTAGTGTAGATCTGGCCTTGTAATTAAATTACAAAAAGACTAATGCTGCCAAAAATCAGAGAGTTTGAAAAGCTTGTATTTTGAAAGTCAAATATTCAGGATGTAGTGAAGGTTTCTGCATTAAAACACAGGTTTAAAAATACTCCTCTAGCACTTGGATATGTTGTCATTTCTTTTTTGCCCCGTGTTTCCTGACTCTCCCCTAGGGCCTTACTGTGCTCTCTACCCCAAAGCACCCATTACAAACCTTCACACTCCTCTCGGGCTCCTTTCCTTTATTTTCCCGACATGAACCGAGTCTCTTCATCCTTTCCACATGAAGCTCTGCTTCCCAAACTCCTTAGCTCACCTGCACCCTGAACTCCCTTCTCCGGTCTGTTTCCCCCAGCTCCGGTGGGCCAGTGTCCTTTGCACCGCCACCTCTCCTCCTGCTTTATGTCCTATCCCAGCTCCCTTCCGAACCCTCCTCCCTTCTATTCCCAACAGTACTTCCTTCATTGCTCTTCCCTCTTCAGGCAGGAGATAAAGTTGGGTGAGTGGGAAGAAACAATATAGTTCCTCACATACTCCTTCCCACCTCTCACCCTATAATTACACACATGCCCCCGCTACCAGGAGAGACCTACCAGACTTTGGAGCTCAGCAAGATTAGGGTAGGAAGATCTAGGGACCCCAAGGGGCATCTGTGAACAAGTAGTGGAGGATGGGAGTGGAAAAAGGTTGCTTCGAGTAAATGATCTCCAGCACAGATCCCTTTTTCTCACACTCAACTCCAGCTCTGGTCACTACTACTCTCTTCATTATCCTCTTTACAGGGAGTAGTTTTTCTTTCTTGGTCTTACTGATCTCTTACTCCTACCTTAATTATGCTTTTGTTCAGTGGCTTCCTCTCCTGGTCTCAAAGGTCTTTAGGAGCCTCTCCTTTAGTCCTTCAAACTTCCTAGATGCAATTAGGGGACTAGACGTAGCAGTAGCCCCCAGCCCTCTTTCCCATGCCAGCAGCTTTCAGGACCCCCAATTGTCACAGTGCCCCTTCAAAACTTTTCTTAAAGATTGGCAACTATGGACAGTCCCCAGCACCAATATCTCAGCTCCACTTCAATAGCAGAAGGATGGAAAAACGCTATTTATAATTAGTCAGTCAAAGTTGAGGCATTTGCCAAAGAATCCACTTGACTACCCACTCCAACAAACCTCAGGCTAGCCCTGCATATCATGATCACCAGGAGTTACATTTGGGCGGGAAGGAGCAGGGAAAAAATGTTTTGTACCCCCCCCCCGCTACAAAAAAAGTTAAAGCCCAGTTTGTTTCCAAGTGGTTTATGGATTGGGTCCTGGATGCCTAGGAGATAGCTATTCAGTCACCACAAACCCCCAACAGATGACAACCTCTAGACTTTTATATGAAGGGGCTGGGAACAGGAATTTTTCTCAAGTGCTGCTAACCCCAGAAATTCCCTGTAATCTTTCAAAGCATGCTGAAAAATCTGTTACATCTCTCTGATCTTTTTAAGGTGGCAAGTTGACTAGGAAGGTTTTCTTTCAGAGGTTTGTGGTGTTGGGAAATGTTCACTGTTATCACACAAAGTTATTTGTTTGTATTTATCAAAACTAATACCAAAGTAAGAGGAAAAAAACCTAGTGTGCGATGCAAGAAACTAAATTACAAGTAGCTAGTTATTTACAAAGTACCAAAACAATGAGCTCAAGCTGAATTCTGATGTGCATTATTTCTGAGCATATACTTAACCTGTTTACGCATGCACATGTTTTTTAGGCTTGCTTTAGGTGCTGATTTTTCAAAATTGAGCACAAACCATCTGTCTGGTTAAAGTGATAATATTCATTTCAACTCCTTCTAAAAGCAGGTAAAGCCAGGTGTCCTATGCAAAGCAGAGTGATTACAGTTCATAACTATGTGCCTGTAATTTATACATTTCAAAAAGCAAGAGAAAAGCCAAAATTTCACTATTATCTATGTAAGCTGGTTACCTAAAAAGTATGAATTTCTACTGTCTGTAAATTATAAGCTTGAAGTGCTTTAATTTTAAATACTCATATTTATATGATAGCAAACATAAGAATTGTTTTATTGCAACTAATGTCTCTTTTTTCAAAGTTCATGAAAGCTGTCTAGATATACACATATGCAGATAGATTGTCAAAGTTAAATTCACAGAAGTAGTTGTGTACATCTACTTTATGCAAAAAATCCCAGCTGTGTGCATTCAGATACCAGATTTGCTCACACAAATTTGGATTTTGCTTGCAAAATTTGAAAATCTGACCTATATAATGAATGCTGCAATATCAATATAATATGGATACGGAAAGCTCACAATGAACATGCATCTTCATCTTGTGGAGTCAGATGTGAGGATTGGCAGATTCTTATAAAACATTTATTCCTTAAGTGTCACAATAGCTTGTTTTGTGACCCAGAAATTCCTTAATGCATTATATACACACTCTTCTGAAACCCATTAAATCTCTACAAACAAGCTAACAAAAAAAATTAGTTAGAGCTAAAAAACAAACAAAACAAATGAATCAAAACCAAAACACCCTACCTGTGTAGAGTGCTTACTCTGAAAAGGTAGACGCACCAGAGATTCCATGAAGTTCATTATGAAGCTACTACATAGGCAAAGTATCTGATTGCCTTATTAGCTTTACTTTTTTATATTCACAATTCCACTGAAATATGAGAGGCAACATCACCTATGGGCTAGAGCACTGGCTTAGGACTCTGGAGACCTAGGTTCTATTCCCAGCTTAGCCAATGACCTGCCAAGTATTGCTGGGCAAAGTTCAACAGCTGAAACTTTCTTCAGTGAAAAATGCAGATTTGATAAACATTTTCTGAATGTGCGTTGGTTTAATGAAATTGTTCACATTTAAAAAAAACAAGAAAAGTCAAAACTTTTGTTTTGACATTTTCGAAGAGAATATTTGTTTTTTGTTTCAAATTTTTTTTTGTTTGGAAATGTCCTTTAATTAGAAAATCAAAACCTTTTAAAATGGTCAAAATTGAAACAAAACTCAACATTTTAGGTTGAGCAAAACATTGGCTGACTAAAAACATTTTTTCTTCTGGGGTTTGAATTTGACAACTTTTTAGGGTTGACCCAATTTTTTTTTATTTTTCAGAATTGCCAATGAGCCAAAAACTCCATTAGTCACACAGCTCTACTGCTGGGTGATCTTGGTCAAGTCATTTCATCTCTTTTGTGCCTCACTTTTCTCACCTGTAAAATGGGGTTAATGAAACTGACCTCCCTGTAAAGTGCTTCAATTTGTACTGATGAAAAGTGCTATATAAGAGTTATTACTAATATCTCCATAAGAACATAAGAACAGCCATACTGGGTCAGACCAAAGGTCTATCTAGGCCAGTATCCTGTTTTCCGACAGTGGCCAATGCGAGGTGCTTCAGAGGGAATGAACAGATCAGATAATCAAGTGATCCATCCCCTGTTGCACATTCCTAGCTTCTTGGAAAACAGAGTCCAGGGACACCTCTCTGCCCATCCTGGCTAATAGCCATTGATGGACCTATTCTCCATTAATTTATCTAATTCTTTTTTGAACCCTGTTATAGTCTTGGCCTTCACAATATCCTCTGGCAAAGAGTTCTACAGGTTGACTGTGCATTGTGTGAAGAAATAGTTCCTTTTGTTTGTTTTAAAAATGTTGCCTATTAATTTCATTTTATTTCAATTTCATTCTTGTGTTATGAGAAGTAAACAACACTTCCTTATTTACTTTCTCCACACCAATCATGATTTTATAGACCTCTATCATAGCCTCCCTTACTCATCTCTTTTCCAAGATGGAAAGTCCCAGTGTTATTAATCTCTCCTTATAGGGAAGCTATTCCAGAATCCTAATCATTTTTGTTACCCTTTTCTGAACATTTTTCAATTCCAATATATCTTTTCTGAGATAGGGCAACCACATCTGCATGCAATATTCAAGATATGGGTGTATGATAGATTTATATAGAGGCAATATGATATTTTCTGTCTTATTATCTGTCCCTTTCTTAATGATTCCCAACATTCTGATAACTTTTTGATGACTGCTGCATATTGACTGGATGTTTTCAGAGAACTATTCACAGAGACTTCAAGATCCCTCTCTTAAGTGGTAACAGCAAATTTACACCCCATTATTTTATATGACAGTTGAGATTATGTTTTCCAATGTGCAGTACTTTGCATTTATCAACATTGAATTTCATCTGCCATTTTGTTTCACCCAGTGTGGTGAGATCCCTTTGTAACACTTCACAGTCTGCTTTGGACTTAACTATCTTGCGTAATTGTGTCAGCTGCCAATTTTGCTACCTCATGGTTTACCCCTTTTTCCAGATCATTTATAAATACATTGAATAATACTAGTCCCAGTACAGACCCCAGGGGGACACCATTATTTATCTATCTCCATTCTGAAAACTGACCATTTATTATTACCCTGTGTTCCTATCTTTTAGTCAGTCATTGATTCATGAGAAGACCTTCCCTCTTATCCCACGACAGCTTACTTTGCTTAAGAGCCTTTGGTGAGAGACCTTCTCAAAGTCTTTCTGAAAATCTAAGTACACTATATCTACTGGTCCCTCTTGTGCACATGCTTGTTCACCCCTCAAAGAATTCTATTAGATTTGTGAAGCATGATTTCCTTTAAAAAAGCCATGTTGACTCTTCCCCAACAAATCATGTTCATCTATGTGTCTGACAATTCTGTTCTTTACTATAGTGTCAACCAGTTTGCCCGGTATTGAAGGTAGGCTTACCTGCCTATAATTGCCAGGATCACCTCTGGAGCCTTTTTTAAAAATTGGTGTCACATTAACTATCTTCCAGTCATCTGGTACAAAAGCTGATTTATACTTCATTTGCCAGAGTGTATACTCCTTTCTATTTTCCTCTATAGGATTTAATTTCTAATTTTTAAAGGATGCCTGTTTGCCTCTTACTGCTTCTTTTACATTTTACAAATTAATTTTACAAAATGAAGAACTGAGGACCAGAGAGACTAAGCGTCTTGCCCTGGGTCACACAGGAAGTCTGTGGCAGAGCAGTGACTTCAACCAAGGTCTTCTAACTCCTAGGTTAGTGCCCTAACCACTGGACCATCCTTTCCCTCCAGATGCCACTTCTCTATTGCTGCTGATTTTATGTGGAAGGCACATAGATACTATTGTGACAGGTGGCAGTATAAAATCCTAAGACAGATAGCATATGATAAACAGGAATTGTTAAAGAATTCTGAAGCCCTAGATCCAAGTCCAAAGGTCTTTAGTCAGTTTTCAGTCAGTACTAACTCAAACAGTCTCCTCTTGATATTAAATAAGAGCTCCAGGAGCTCATCCTTGGACCCCAGAAATGAAATATTCCATTCCTCTCTTTTTAAAATTCAGCATTCAAAATAATGTGAGTTTTTCATGGATGTTATGGTACAATATGCATTACAAAAATGAAGTTGGTGCATCTATTTTCTTTATTTTCATTTCATATAAGATTTTGTAAATTTTAAACATACCACAATGATAGTCAAAGCTCTAGTAAAGTACCTTCACACTTCCTAAAATAGTAGGCCCAACAATGTATTCCCAGGATACTGAGAAAGGTTTAAAAATGAGGCGTACTTGAATAAGCTTTGAACTAATCAAGCTGAAACTGAACTCCTCTCACACCTAGTGAAGATCAAAAAGACCTTACTGCCAGCAGATTGTCTGGTTGTAGTTAATAGCTCATACTGCACTGAGACAAACTGTTTTATCATGTAGTCTGGAAGTATTACAGGAAACAGAAGTCAAAGGTTCAATTTGACCAATCTACAGGGCAACAAAAACATGAGATTTTTAAAGCTGTTCTCTCTGTTCAAAACCCCATAAAGTTAACCCACCATGCTCACAGGCATACACTAACTGCAGAGATGAGGAAACAGTATAATGACAAAATGATTCTGATTATAAGAAAATAATATGAGGCTCAAATCAGAGTTTCATTTACATTATGGCTTTTTCACATCATACTGGTAGTGGGTATAAATTTAATGTACATAGGCAGAACAGTGTAAAGTGCTTTAGTGTAAATGAGAACAAACACCTATGTCTTTTTTGTTTGTTTTAATGTAGAGCAACAGTGATGAAACGTAAGAAATTCAAAGTAGTAAACATTCTGAAATTAACTCATACATTGTGGAAAGATTTTAGGGTCTTGTGACAAAAGAGTACATATTATTTTCATATATAATTTGTCCTGTGCAGGCTAGAAATCATTTTGCAAAAATGTATTTACAGTCGAACCCATTTATCTCGACCTCGGTTAACTTGCCAATCCTATTAACTCGAGGTTTTACAAGTGGAACCGCCAAACTCCCTCTTTATCTTATGGGTTTCTCATCCCTTATGTCGATTTGCCCAACCCTAATATCTCGAGCCCGGCTCCCCGCGTCCCCAGCCGCCCGCTCCCTGGCTCTCCAGCCGCGCGGTTCCCCAGCCGCCCGCTCCCCGCGTCCCCAGCCGCCCGCCCGCCCCCGCATACCCGGTCCCTGCCCGTCCCCGCCAGCCCGGCCCCGCATACCCGGTCCCTGCCCGTCCCGCCAGCCCGGCCCCGCATACCCGGTCCCTGCCCGGCCCCACCCGGCCCTGCATACCTGGTCCCCGCTTTGCCTGCCGCCTGCCCGCCCGGCTCCGCTTCGCCGGTCCCCGCTTTGCCGCCCGCCCCTCTGCCCGGCTTCGCTTCGCCGCCAGCCCGGCCCCGCATACCCGGTCCCTGCCCGGCCCCGCCCGGCCCCGCATACCTGGTCCCCGCTTTGCCGGGCGGGCGGGCGGCGAAGCGAAGCCGGGCGGAGGGGCGGGCGGCAAAGCGGGGACCGGCAAAGCGGGGACCGGCGAAGCGGGGGCGGGCAGGCAGGCGGCAGGCCAAGTGGGGACCAGGTATGCGGGGCCGGGCGGGGCCGGGAAGGGACCGGGTATGCGGGGCCGGGCTGGCGGGGACGGGTATGCGGGGCCGGGCGGGCCGGGCGGGCGGGCGGCGGGGCGGGGCCCGGCGAAGCGGAGCCGGTCCCCGCTTTGCCGCCCGCCCCTCCGCCCGGCTTCGCTTCGCCGCCTGCCCGCCCGGCCCCGCATACCCGGTCCCTGCCCGGCCCCGCCAGCCCGGCCCCGCATACCCGGTCCCTGCCCAGCCCCGCCCGGCCCCGCATACCTGGTCCCCGCTTTGCCTGCCGCCTGCCCGCCCGGCTCCGCTTCGCCGGTCCCCGCTTTGCCGCCCGCCCCTCCGCCCGGCTTCGCTTCGCCGCCCGCCCAGCCCCGCATACCCGGTCCCTGCCCGGCCCCGCCAGCCCGGCCCCGCATACCCGGTCCCTGCCCAGCCCCGCCCGGCCCCGCATACCTGGTCCCCGCTTTGCCTGCCGCCTGCCCGCCCGGCTCCGCTTCGCCGGTCCCCGCTTTGCCGCCCGCCCCTCCGCCCGGCTTCGCTTCGCCGCCCGCCCGGCCCCGCATACCCGGTCCCTGCCCGGCCCCGCCAGCCCGGCTCCGCATACCCGGTCCCTGCCCGGCCCCGCATACCTGGTCCCCGCTTTGCCTGCCGCCTGCCCGCCCGGCTCCGCTTCGCCGGTCCCCGCTTTGCCGCCCGCCCCTCCGCCCGGCTCCGCTTCGCCGCCCGCCCGGCCCCGCAGACCCGGTCCCTGCCCGTCCCCGCCAGCCCCGCCCCGCCGACCTGGTCCCTGCCCGGCCCCGCCCGGCCCCGCATACCTGGTCCCCGCTTTGCCTGCCGCCTGCCCGCCCGGCTCCGCTTCGCCGGTCCCCGCTTTGCCGCCCGCCCCCGCCCGGCTTCGCTTCGCCGCCCGCCCGGCCCCGCATACCCGGTCCCTGCCCGGCCCCGCCAGCCCGGCGCCGCATACCCGGTCCCTGCCCGGCCCCGCATACCTGGTCCCCGCTTTGCCTGCCGCCTGCCCGCCCGGCTCCGCTTCGCCGGTCCCCGCTTTGCCGCCCGCCCCTCCGCCCGGCTCCGCTTCGCCGCCCGGCCCCGCATACCCGGTCCCTGCCCGTCCCAGCCCGCCCGTCCCCGCATACCTGGTCCCTGCCCGGCCCCGCCCGGCCCCGCATACCTGGTCCCCGCTTTGCCTGCCGCCTGCCCGCCCGGCTCCGCTTCGCCGGTCCCCGCTTTGCCGCCCGCCCCTCCGCCCGGCTTCGCTTCACCGCCCGCCTGGCCCCGCATACCCGGTCCCTGCCCGTCCCCGCCCGCCCAGCCCCGCATACCTGGTCCCCGCTTCGCCTGCCGCCCGCCCGCCCGCCCCGCTTACCCGGTCCCGCTTCGCCTGCCGCCCGGCCTGCTTACCGGGTCCCGCTTCTTTGGCTGCCCGGCTCCGGGTCCCCGTCCACAGCCGCCTGGCCCGCTTCCCCGTCCGGCTTCGCCGGATCCAGCCACGTGCAGGCACCGCGGTAAGAGGGCAGGGAGGGGGTGTTGGAGAGAGGGCAGGGGAGTTCAGGGGTGGGGGGGTGGATAGGGGTTTATCTCGATCATCGGTTATCTGGACTATTTTTGGCAAACCCCTAGGCCGGCGACATAACAGGGTTCAACTGTATTTATATACTCTAAGTTGCTTTTGTTGTACTCTAAGGGTACGTCTACACTACAAGACTATTTTGAATCTACTATGCAATTAAAAAAACCCTCCCCCCCCCTTCACACAAAGTCTTCTGACAAGAAAAACGTGACGGGAACAGTGAATAACAACCAACTACTTTTAATACTCAACTACACAGTGGGGGGATGAAACTTGGATTTTGGACTGGGTGATCCAGGAAGGGAAGCACTTCTCAAAATTTATGGCATGAGAGCTGTGTGGTACATGAGCGCTCTGCTGAGGTGCAGTGACAGTTTTCACGGCCCCTAGCGCCCCTCCTTCTTGTTATTTTGGGTGGGGGGGGACAGGACTTTGTGGCGGGGGATGGCGGTTGCAGATACAGTGCAGGGGGGCTCTCTCCTCCTGCCTGCGGTCCTGCAGAACATCTACAAGGCGCCGGAGCGTGTCCGTTTGCTCCCTCATTAGCCCAAGCAGTGTTTGAGTCGCCTGTTGGTCTTCCTGCCGCCACCTGTCCTCCCGTTCGCTGTGTGAGTGCTGGTGCTGACATAGGGTCTCCCTCCACTGTCTCTGCTCGGCCGCCTCGGCTCTGGAGCAGGCCATCAGTTCCGAGAACATGTCGTCCCTAGTCTTTTTCTTTCGCCGCCTAATCTGCGCCAGCCTCTGTGAGGGGGAAGCCGGGGAAGTTCGTGAAAGAGCCGCAGCTGTGTGATGGGAAAAAGGAAGTGATTTCCTTGAAGAGATACATGTTTGCGAACACTGAACACAGTCTACTCAGTTTCTGTGAACAAGACCATACAGGGCACCTAGTCTCACGAGCTCTCAGGACAAGTTCGAGATTTCGGAATACGCTTTCATTGGCTGTGGTCTTGCACAGGAGATCGGACAAGCGGGGCGGTACAGCTGAATCCGTGTAGCAGCCAGGCCTGTTAAGCACTACACTATAGGCTGCTTAACAGTTAATGGATAGCTGTGCCCTCCTGCTGAAGGCAATCTGGAAAGCATAAAGTCTGACCCTGTTCCAGCCCCTCGCGGCTATGCCCGGGAAAGATCACTGTATGCTTTTCCTCTGCGGCCTCCAACACGTGGCTGTTAAACGAAGGTCATTGCTATGCAAAGTAAAAGTCAAGCATTCACAATAGTAACAGTACACTAATTGCCCTAATTAGATGCAGCATTCGCTGAACGAGATTACCCTGAGGCGGGTCACTCGGAGAGAGAGAGAGAGAGGATGCTGCTAGAATCCCTGCACAGACCAGGACCGTATGCTGCCATGCTGGTGGAGGCAATGATTCCGCTGTACGTTAGGATGGCCTGGCGCGGAAGAGTGTGCTTCCACGGAGCACCAAATAAGGCACCTCTCCCCAGGAACCTCCTGCGGAGGCTTTTCGAGCTCCTCTACGAGAGCTTCGTGGAAGTGTCCCAAGAGGATTTCTGTTCCATCCCTATATGTGTGGACCTTCTTTTTATATAGTTTTATATGGAAAAGTTTTTATATAGTTTTTATTCATGTTTTTTAAAAAATAAATGTTTCCATGTTTATAGCACTTACCGACTGATCCTTCCCCTGATTCTGAGTCCGGGTTAACGGCCGGGGAGGGTTGGTAGGGGATCTCTGTGAGGGTGATGAAGAGATCCTGGCTGTCGGGGAAACCAGCGTTGTAAGCGCTGTCGCCTGCCTCGTCCTCCACAAACCCTTCCTCATCTTCCCCGTCCGCGAACATCGCCGAGGAACTGCCCGTCGACACTATCCCATCCTCAGAGTCCACGGTCACTGGTGGGGCAGTGGTGGCAGACCCACCTAGAATGGCATGCAGTGCCTCGTAGAAGCGGCATGACTGGGGCTGGGCTCCGGAGCGTCCGTTTGCCGCTCTGACTTTTTGGTAGCCTTGTCTCAGGTCCTTGATTTTCACGCGGCACTGCGTTGTATCCCGGCTGTATCCTCTGAGTGCCATGGCTTTGGAGACCTTCTCGTAGGTCTTTGCATTCCGTTTGTTGGAGCGCAGCTCCGAAAGCACAGACTCCTCGCCCCACACAGCGATCAGATCCAGGACTTCCCAGTCTGTCCGTGCTGGGGACCTCTTTCTATTCTGGGATTGCATGGACTCCTCTGCTGGAGAGCTCTGCATCGTTGAAGGTGCTGCTGAGCTCGCCCCGATGTCCAACCAGGACATCAGATTCAAAGTGCCCAGACAGGAAAAGGAATTCAAATTTTCCTGGGTCGTTTCCTGTGTGGCTGGTCAGAGAATCCAAGCTTGGACTGCTGTCCAGAGCGTCAACAGAGTGGTGCACTGTGGGATAGCTCCCGGAGCTACTAAGTTCGATTTGCATCCACACATAGCCTAATTCGAGATAGCCACGTCGAATTTAGCGCTACTCCCCTTGTCGGGGTGGAGTACCGAATTCGAACTAAAGAGCCCTCTAGGTCGAATTAAACGGCTTCCTGGTGTGGACGGTTGAGCGGTTAATTTGAATTAACGCTGCTAAATTCGATTTAAAGTCCTAGTGTAGACCAGGCCTAATATAGTCTCTATATTACAAAGACTATACTGGCATAGTCATGTCAGAGTATATATGCCAGAATAACCCTGTGGTGTAGAAATAGCTTACACTAAAAACGGAGGATTTTTTCCAATTGTTGACATCACCTCCCTAAATGAAGTTAGTAATGTTGACAGAAGAATTCTTCCATCAACACAGTGAGTGGTGTGTTTTTTTCCCCCCACATAGACCAACATAGCTATGTTTGCCTAACTTTTAACTGTAGACCAAGCTCTAAAATTTGTACATGCTCTAGAGTGTCCTTTTAGGGTATATCTACACTGCAATTAGACACCCATGGCTGGTCCATGACAGCTGACTCAGGCTCATGGGGGTCAGGCTACGGAACTTTTTAATTAATAGTGTAGACATTCAGCCTTGAACTGCAGCCTGAGCTCTGGGATGTTCCCACCTTGCAAGGTTCGTGATCCTGAGTCAGCTGGCATGGGAAAGCTGCAGGTGTCTAACTGCAGCGTAGACATACCCTTAGAGACATGCAAGTGGGTTCGGCTTTCTGACTAATCAACCTAACCTTAGAGCAGTGGTTTAGGCCCATGGTTTCAGAAGTGTCCATTAAAAGAAGGAAACCGTAAGTAGTGGAAGCTTTGAAAAATGATGGCCATAATCAGTAATATTGATTCCAGGATCTCTAACCAAGAAAAATACTTCTGGATTATTTATAGAGCTAAATATATATTTTATGTCAACAATGTCACCTTTGGAAGAGTAATAAATACAAAACTAAAAAAAACGAGATAATGCCACCTAGCTCTCCTTTAGCACTTTTCATCAGCAGACCTCAAAGGCCCAGGTCATCAAAGATACTAAGTGCCTAAATACTTTGAAGATCTGGGCCAAAGTGCTTTAGAGATTCTTGCTGCTCTGTCTATAGACACTTGCGTGTAGGTGAGGAGGCTGTCTGGCAGTACCCCTTTCCCCATGACTGATTTCCCAGAATGTTGTCTGCTCCTCTTAATGTCTGGGAATGCAGAAGGGGAACAAAGAGAGTGATTGTAGGTGGGGTGAGTACTAATCAGCCAACACACCGGGTAGAAGTGCATACCTCTCCCCTCCTAGTGTCAGATAGAAGGGGGGCCTGGATACTGACCATGATTATCCTTCCATAAGAGGGATTTAAATATCCAGGGTCAGTCCCAGTCAATAGTCCAAGTCAAATTGGGACTATTAGCTATTATGTTTCAGTGTAAAAGTCATGGCAGAAATATATTATGAAGGGTGCTGGCATAACAGGTACCCATAAGGTAGTGAGCTGCATTGCTGTTGAACACATGGAAAATGGTTCGGGTCACCTTTAGTGGTGTGTTGTATAGTCACTAGAGTTGGGGCAGCAGGAGAGAGGCAGATTTTACTGATGCTTTTAATGAAAGCTTTTATTGTGCTCAGCATGCATTATTCACTCTGGGAGAGTTGAAAGAAAAAATAATAGGTTTTATTTCTAGGATTTTTTTTCTGTCACAACTTTAAGAGAATTTGTCCTGTAGACAGAAAACAATTTAAATGCAAAGTAATTTGTATTTATCTTCATTTGTTTCTCCTGAAGTTGATTATTCATTTTCAGTATAACATTATACACTTTGATCATGTTTATTCATTGCTGATCTGCATGCCAACAAATGACACCTCTTGCTCTAAAATCAATTAGCTATTTAAATGTAGTAGAACAACATACGTCAAAGAAAAAAGTCTTTTTGCTTTCTTCTTAAATCATGTACAAACAAAGAAGAATTTTAAAATAAATGTAGCCACAATTCTAATGCATTTATACAGTATTAACATCCAGTATAAATTTAGTAAAAGCATACTTATAAAAAAAGAAATGGGAAATTAAAATACAAATATGTCTAAGTGTTTGACATTTCTATACACTACTGGCAAGGGCTTAACATGAATAAATAATTTCCAAAACCAGCTTGATTAGTTTCATGTATAAGGATATGAGAAAGTATTTGTTATAAATACTAAAATAGAATGCTGAATTATTGCGAAGTTAATTTGATATCGCTCTATGAGATAATAAAGATATTATCTCTATGAGATATTATATATATTATATTACCATAAACTAATTACAGATTTATTATATTATATATTATATTACCATAAACTAATTCAATACAGATTATTTAAAATCTGTATTTAATTAGTTTATGGTAATTACACTTTGAAAAATAAATACCTAGTTAATCTGTGTTTTAACGATGTTGTAAGGTGTATGGTTTTGAATGTAATAGTTTAAAGGAGAGAAATGTGTATAAAATTTTATATTTTTAATGGTTAGCCATAAGATCAAGCAGCTCTAGTTCAAGAAAGTAAGGTAGCTTAATAGCAAACATAACAAGAGTAAGGGCAGATAAATGAAAAGAGGGAACTTTCACAATATTAAGGGAATACTAAGGCCAAAGTTTAGGCCAAAAGAAAGGTTCCCATTTAAAAAAAGAAAGAAAAGAAAAAAAACCCAGCAAACACTATTTAAATGAAAACTGGGATAGCACCCTCACAGGACAACAACAGAGTAACTGTAAATGTTAAAACAGTAGCTCCAAGTGGTTGGGACAACTATAACACACACAATAATGGAACAGCACTTTACATTGTTTTAACTGTGTAAACTCACAAGCTAAACATAGGAGTAGTATTTTACTACTGAGAGAAGATTAAACAGCCATGGAAGATTCAGAGTTATGCCAGGTCTATACTACAATGTTTTGCCAGCACAGCAATGTTGGTCACGGTTGTGGTGTGTAACCTACATAGCTGTGCTGGCAAAAGCCCCTATTGTAGACAGATTTATACTGGCAAAACTGCACTTTGTCTGGTATAGCTTAGGTCAGGTCTACACTACAGATTTCTGCCAATCTGGCTAGGTTTGACCAGAGGCATGAAGAGCTGACTAACATAGCTGTGTGGGCAGAAGTTTCTAGTGTAGATTCAGCTGTACTGGCAAAGTTTGTTTCATTCCTGGGGGGTGGTATTACTATAATAGTATGGTGATGCTCTGTATCTTAGAGGAAGATCTTGAACCCCCATGTTCATCCTTATAATATGATTGTGTAGTATCCAATGCAAAGTTTGTCATGTCGGGTTTCTGCGGAAGGCTCATGATGCACTGAGCACTGTTATAGTAATGTTATAGGTTGTAATTTGATTTATATAGTTATGAGGCTAAATATGTATCCTCATGGCTTAAAACAAGCCCAGGCAAAAACTGTCCAGGAGCAGAGGCCCTGGCAAAACTCTCCAGGATAAGAGGGGCAGTTCACACCTCATCAGGGCTTGCATGGGACAAACCCAGCCCAGCCTCACAGGAACAAAGGACACTGGCCTAGGCAGCAGCAAAGAATCTGTTGGACTCTTGAGTGAGTTACCCCCTTTCCCTTGGTCAGTTTGGGTCTATGGTGAGGTAATACTCACCTGACTCTGAGTGGGGGGGCACAAAGCCAAGAGGGAAGAAAGGACATGATAAAAGAGAGACATTTGCCATGCTCTCTCTCTCTTCCACCTCCATCTACAGACAAAACTACCAAGCAAATGAAGTGCCGATCAAAGGGGAAAGCCTGGCTGAAGGGCAACCAGCCAGCCTGTGGTGGGAAACATCTAAGTTTGTAAGGGCATTGAAAGTATTAAGATCAGCTTAGAATGTGTTTTGTTTTATTTCATTTGACTAAACCTGACTTCTTGTGCTTTGACTTATAATCACTTCAAATCTATCTTTCATAGTTAATACATTTGTTTGTTTATTCTACCTGAAGCAGTGTGTTTGGTTTGAAGCGTGTCAGAGACTCCCCTTCGGATAACAAGCCTGGTACATATCAATTTCTTTGTTAAATAGATGAACTCATGTAAGCTTGCAGCATCCAGTGGGCATAACTGGACACTGCAAGACAGAGGTTCCTGGGGTTGTGTCAGTTGCACAGTCCAAGCAGCGGCTGGCCAAAAGTGCTCACTCACATAGCTGGGAGCAGCTTACATGCTAGAGAGTGTGTATGAACAGCGCAGGAGTGGGGGTTCTCACAGCAGAGCAGGGTAAGGCTGGCTCCCAGAGTTGAGGATTGGAGTGACCTAGCAGATCACCAGTCCAGATAACACCAGGAGAATGTCACAGATACAAAGTAAAACTTTGCCAGTACAACCTGAGCCTACACAGTTGCCATTTGGTGGTAGCTACACCAAAACTTTCCCAGGGTTGATCTGGCCTAATGGAAGAACTGTTGCAGTTCCATTGTCAATGTAGTATTTCTTAAGTACAGCTGTTGGATGGGGGGAATCATTCTTTCTGTGGGTGAAGGGTCCTGCCCTGGTAAATAGAAGAAAAAGCAAAGCACTTTCTATTCTCACCTTACATTTTTGCTTTTTCAAAAATGAAAACATTTTGAAACTATTCACTGTAAAAAGGGTGATTGTTCTCTGGAAATGGTTGATTTCTGCCTAAGGAAAATGTTGCTTCATCCCCCCACCCTATAAGTAGCTGGATTTTAGTACCTGGAAAAGTGATATACAGTATATGTTATCTATATGACAGATTTTCCAAATTGTTGACTGTTTTGAAATCTTTGAATGAAAATTCCATTTTAAAATGATCAGTTATTACTGACATTTTAACCAAATGTCTCCATAATGGATACAGGTCATATAAACACATACATGGGGTGTAGATGTGCAGTGAGGAAGCCTAACACATGGAATTAGGCTAATAGAATCATAGAATATTAGGGTTGGAAGAGACCTCAGGAGGTCATCTAGTCCAATCCCCTGCTCAAAGCAGGACCAACACCAAATAAATCATCCCAGCCAAGGCTTTGTCAAGCTGGGCCTTAAAAACCTCTAAGGATGGAGATTCCACCACCTCCCTAGGTAACCCATTCCAGTGCTTCACCACCCAGTTAAATAGTGCTTCCTAATATCCAACCTAGACCTCCCCCACTGCAACTTGAGACCATTGCTCCTTGTTCTGTAATTTGCCAACACTGAGAACAGCTGAGGTCCATCATCTTTGGAACCCCCCCTTCAAGTAGTTGAAGGTTGCTATCAAATCCTCCCTCTCTTCTCTTCAGCACACTAAACAAGCCCAGTTCCCTCAGTCTCTCCTCATACGTCATGTGCCCCATCCTCCTGATCATTTTTGTTGCCCTCCGCTGGATTCTCTCCAATTTTTCCACATCCTTCTTGTAGTGTGGGGCCCAAAACTGGACGCAATATTCGAGATGTGGCCTTGTCAGTACCAAATAGAGGGGAACAATCACTTCCCTTGATCTGCTGGCAGTGCTCCCACTAATACAGCCCAATATGCCGTTGGCTTTCTTGGCAACAAGGGCACACTGCTGACTCATATCAGCTTCTCATCCACTGTCATCCCCAGGTCCTTTTCTGCAGAACTGGCACATAGCTTGTCGGTCCCCCGCCTGTAGTGGTACATGGGTTTCTTCCTTCCTAAGTGCAGGTCTCTGCACTTGTCTTTGTTGAACCTCATCAGATTTCTTTTGGCCCAGTCTTCCAATTTGTCTAGATCACTCTGGACCCTATCCCTACCCTCCAGTGTATCTATCTCTCCCCACAGCTTAATGCCATCTGCAAACTTGCTGAGGGTGCAATTCATCCCATCATCCAGATAATTAATAAAGATGTTGAACAAAAGCGGCCCCAGGACAGACTTCCGGGGCACTCCACTTGATACTAGACATCAAGCCATTGATCACTACCTGTTGAGCCCCACAATCTAGCCAGCTTTTTATCCACCTTATAGTCCATTCATCCAATCCATACTACTTTAACTTGCTGGCAAGAATATTGTGGGAGACCATATCAAAAGCTTTACTAAAGTCAAGATATATGACATCTACCACTTTCCCTATATCCACAGAGCCAGTTATCTCATCATAGAAGGCAATCAGGTTGGTCAGGCATGACTTGCCCTTAGTGAATCCATGTTGACTGTTCCTGATCAATTTCCTCTCCTTCAAGTGTTTAAAAATGGATTCCTTGAGGCCTTGTTCCATGATTTTCCTGGGGTCTGAAGTGAGGCTGACCAGTCTGCAGTTCCCCAGGTTCTCTTTCTTCCCTTCTTTTTAAATATGAGCACTATATTTGCTTTTTTCCAATTTTCCGGGACCTCCCCCGATCGCCACGAATTTTCAAAGATAATAGCCAATGGCTCTGCAATCACATCAGCCAACTTCCTCAGCACCCTTAGATGCATTGGATCTGGACCCATGGACTTCTGCATGCCCAGCTTTTATAAACAGTCCTGAACCTGTTCTTTCATCACTGAGGGCTGCTCACCTTCTCCCCATACTGTGTTGCCCAATGCAGCAGTCTGAGAGCTGACCTTATTTGTGAAGACCGAGGCAAAAAAGCATTGAGTACTTCAGCTTTTTTCACATCATCTGTCACTATGTTTGTTAACATAGTGTTTGTATTCATATGGTCTTACTGTGTTATTCACAGGTAATTTTCATTATTGGAATAAATTAAGAATTTCTTAAAATGATCATTTTTAATTTTATCTAAAGGATATTCCAATAGTAACTGGCTATACTGGACGAAGAGAGCTATTGCATATATTAGACTGATGTCATCTGTGGCTGAATTAGTTATACTTCAACAAGGATAAAAATTGTTACTGTCAATGCACTAAGACCCACATCATGAATTAAAAGATACTGGCTTTGTATTAGCACAAGGAAAGGAGGTAAACAAATTATCTGATTCTCACTTGCACTATTGGGCTAACATTCATTTAGCAGAGAATGGCTGTAGTGTGGTGTTCAGCCTCATTAAACAGGTGCTGATGCAGACTTTACAGAACAAATATGCAGGTTCTTAGAGAAGAAACTCAAGAGGAAAATATGCATCTGAACCATTTAAAACAATTAATCTACTTTAGTTACTGTAAGGGAGAAAAATAAGTAACTTACATTTTGTTTTCTAGAGCAGTCGTGGAAAACGTACTATTGCTACTTACTAAGGACACAGATTTGTCAGCAAGTATTTTTCTGCCTACTTATTTTTACACCGAACTAATTATTTTCTTAGTTACAAATTCTGAGAACTGACAGCTCTTCATCTAGACTTTACCCTTACTATGCGTATGGGACTTCGGCTTCCATTAATAAAGCTGGTCATTATTTTGTCACTTACAATGGCATGTTATCCAAAATAAACCACAAATAAATGTCAACCCATGTAACAGAAACAAATCCACAGAGAAGTAGTTTAGTGGAGTGGGAAGTTACTTGTTTGCAAGAATATCTTCTCACGACCATAAAGCTGCTTGAACTAATGAACTATTCCTATAGGCTTGTGAAAATTCTACAAATATACATACAGTCAGCTGAATTATAACACTAATGTTCTACATTTTGAAGTGCAGTCATCATTAAATTCATCAGTGAATAAACGTTACTATAAAATGGAATATATTTTCAACACTTTATAATACAAACTAAAGAAAGCACCAAGTAAAAATTCCACTGAACTGCTTTGACAGATAAGGAACAAATGAATATGCCTAATATTTGATATCAGTACCTTAGGATTCAGTTAACTCACAAAGTGATCAAACAACCATATTTCCTTGCACAATATTTCCACTATTGTTTAAAAAAAACATACAAACACACAAGGCACATTCAGATATGTCTTTCTTAACGGATGGTTCCTTTCCCCACGAATCCACAAAATCCCTATATGCCAGGACTGCATTTCAGGGAGTTTTACTATTGATCTCAGTGGGGCCAGGATTTCACCCTTAGACTTTAGGGTATTTTAGGAGTAAATGTTCTGTATTAAAAAGCGAGACTTACTATATACTAAGGGGACAAATTCATTCCTGATGTAATTCCACTGATTGCTGCGACATTTACATCAGGTATGAATTTAGTCCAGAGAGTTTATAATGAATTTAATTGAAGTTGGGATCTAGAATTCAGAAGCTTTATATCAAAGTAATAGGTTTACAAAGAGGCAACACTTTCCAATTTATTCCCTATGGCAAAAATATAGGGAAAGAAAAATATGTTTTGTTACAATCAAAGTCAGATCATTCAAAAGAAGTTTCAGTGATTCTAATCCTATTACTAAAACAGATTATATCAGAGTCTACTATACATAGGTTATGTAGTGAAAAACTACTTTGTTATCTTGATACTGAGCTCTGCATGCCTCCAGCAATGATCTATGAGCTCTTCTGGTCGTGGATCACATCTTTTTATATCTTGGCTCCAAAGCAAAATCATTATTTTGTTTTATTAAAAGCCTCCTTGAGAATAGAGGAATAACAGTTTTGTCTGCAGAAGAGGTTAGATACTAATCCAAAGGAAGGAAACAATAGTCTGTAGCTCCAAACATATATTGGCAAAAAAGGAGGAATATATTGGCACCATATTACCTTTTTTAAAAGAGCTAGAGGAAATATAACTCCTAGATTTGCTTGTGTATTTTGGATGTATTTTATAAATAGGTGGCCAGTATGTATTTTTTGTTTGTTGGTTGGTTTCTTTATTTTTACAGGCATGTTTGGTGCTTTTAAATGATCAGCGCTTAAACAGTCCTTTCTTGTCTTTGTTACAGGTTTCATGCAAAGTACAGCTGGTCATATACTTTGTGGCAAATAATTTACTGTTTTTTGTGTTGTGAATTATCTGTTAACATCTTACTTTTCTTTTTATCACATGCACCGTTATTTATCAAGGGTGAGATTCTGCTCCCCTTCCTCATAATGAGAAGAACTTTGCTCTGACAGTAGACCCACTGACTTCAATGGGCATACTTTTAGGATAACATGTTACAGTCTGATGAAGAGCATCAGAATCTGGTTTCAAATCATTCTTGGTCTTTTATTGGTTGTGAGTAGTTGCTATAAAATTTTGATGATGTTGAGGATCTGCGTTTGTTTGGATACAAGGTGGGTGATGTAATATTTTATTGGACCAAATTCTGTTGGAGAAAGAGACAAGCTTTAGCACTCACAAAGAATACTTCTAAAGCTTCTCTCTCTCAGCAACAAGTTGGTCCAATTAAAGATATTACCTCACCCACCTTGTATCTCTCCATGAGGGTAATCAGATTTCTGGTATGAAATATAAATTACTGAATTCAAAATTTTCTTTCTGAAAATATTTAATATTTGCATAAAATTTGCTAATTCTCAGTTTCTTTCTGTCAGTAAATTTGTTCCCTAGAATACTTGCAGAAAATGAAAAATTCACACAGTGAAATGATTAAAAATTCAAATCAACATTATAGAAAAAAAATTGCAAGTTTACTTTGCCAGTGTTAGTAGGGAAATTTTGTTTATCTAAAAAAATACAGCACTCTGAGAATCATGTTCTCTTGACTTTTTCATCTGTCCAAATCTCATTTTTAGGAATTAAATCAATGTAACTGATAGAAGTAAGACTAATTTGTGTATGTTTAACATATTTTCATAAATAGAATATATTACATAGTTAATGTAGAATGTGCAACTAGAGTAAGGGAAGTTAGGATGGAAGTAGTTTATTTCTTTTTTCAATATATACTATCTATGATGTGATTTACAAGATGTTAAAATTTATAGAAGAGCAGTAGCAGACATTACTTCAGGACATGGCAACACTATTACTTAATGTCGCCCACTGCAGGTATTTTTGTTTTCATTGTTATGTGAAGAGGATTGGATTGTTTACAGATGAAATGGCAGGGATTGGACCTAGGGGAGAGTATGTAACTACAGATATTACAGAAATTAAAATGAATATACATTGTCAAGTTGTCTTGAATGGCTCAGGAGTGAGAGTACTGGCCTCAGGTAGACTGTTAAGAAGCAGAATACAAAACCTAAATTGGCTGTGAGTACTATACTTAGATTTCACCAACCAAGTATCAAGTGTGAACTCCTCAAGCACTATAACAGCCTTAATATGGTGTCAAAGGCAGTCCCATTGGGGAATCTGGTCTATTTTGCCACCCAGGCAAAGCTTGTTTTTCTGATAGATGGTCCCTTACACACACACACAATCAGGTTATTCCCCATCCCAAAGTACCAGTGACCTATCGCAGGTCAATTGGTCCTTAGATCCTACACCAAAGACAATGCTTGTTGCTATCCTATAATAAATTAACTAAAGAATTATTAAGAAAAATAAATGAGTTATTTACAAAGTTAAAGCAGGTAAATATATACACACAAAGGAGTTACCGTCTTAGGTTTCAAAAGTGAAAGAAGCTACTGTAAGATGTAAGCTTTATTTGTCCTCTAGGGTTAAGCAGCTGGGAATTCCTTGCTTATGCCTAGAAATCTTGCCCTCTCAAAGTCCAGGCAGCACAGAGATAGTTTCTTCTTGTCGGAGATTTGTATTCCCTTCCCCCAGAATTCAAGGTGTTAGTACTTCTTAGTAAATATTAACCCTTTTTGCCTTTACTTTCTGTATATTGTTTCATTTATATATTAACTTAGTCATGAATTCTATGTGTTAGACTGTAGTAAACAATCTTGGGAACCTTTAAGTCAATAGAGTTCCTAATAGTCTGGAAAACCATATTTTCCCAGACTATCAGGAGCTCTATGGACATACATATTCTAAGATTGTTAACTACAGTCTAACACACAGAATTTCTGTAAATTGCTTACATAAGTATATATAAATCTGGGAAACTGATAAGGGATAATTGTTACAGCATAGAGGAAAGAATAATTATGGGGGAAGAAAGATGCTACTTGTTAGTCCTCTCAGCAGCAACTGAATAATCACGCCTTCACACAAATCAGGTAAACTGAGAATGTATACAAATGACATCAAAATATGTTTCCCTTGGCAAAGAGGTTTTCTTTGTTTGAAAGCCCTATATAATGACACTGGCATGAGAATTTTTTTGGGGTTGTCAAGGTTCCCTCCCCCACTTTGAACTTTAGCGTCCAAAAGGTGGGGACTTGCATGTACCCTTCTAAGCTTAATTCCTAGCTTAGATCTGATAGCACTGCCACCAATCAAAAATATAGTGTTTTGGTACACTTTCCATTCCCCCCAAAACCTTCCCTGGGGAACACAGACCCAAATCCCTTAGATCTTAACACAAGGAGAAAGTAACCATTCCCCCCTCCTTTTCCCCCCAGACCTTCCCCTCCCTGGGTTGCCTTGAGAGGCTTCACATAGATCCAAAACTCCTTGGATCTTAAAACAAAGAGGAATTAACCATCCGCCCCTCCTTTTCCCCCCCACCAACTCCTGGTGAGTCCAGACCCAACTCCTTGGATCTTAAAACAAAGAAAATCAATCAGGTTCTTAGAAAGAAAGTGTTTAATTAAAAAGAAAGAAAAAGTAAAATTTATCTCTGTAAAATCAGGATGGAAAAATGTATTACAGGGCACTTAAATTTATATAGCCAGAGAAATCCCCTCTAGCTTCAGGTTCAAAGTTACAGCAAACAGAGGTAAAAATCCTTTCAGCAAAAGAAACATTTACAGGTTGAGAAAACAACAGAAGACTAACATGCCTTCATGACTAGGTACTTACAAATTTGAAACATGAGACTGTTTTAGAAAGATTTGGAGAGCCTGGATGGACGTCTGGTCCCTCATGTCCCGAGAGCGAACAACCCCCAAAACAAAGAACACAAACAAAGACTTCCCTCCAACAAGATTTGAAAGTATCTTGTCCCTTCATTGGTCCTCTGGGTCAGGTGTCAGCCAGGTTTACTGAGCTTCTTAACCCTTTACAGGTAAAAGACATTAACCCTTAACTATCTGTTTATGACAGGGGTAATGAAATCTACCATGTTCCTCCAGATACATGAAGGATAGAGAGACAGAGTCTACTCTTGGTCTGACAGCAAAGGATGGTAATGTATCTGTTTTTTTCTATATAATGCTGTACTAATCTCTGATTGATAGTCTTTGGTAATGTGAACACTACCAAATTTTGTCACTAAAAACTGCATTTTGTTGCCCAGTGTATGCGTACACACTGCAATGTGACTTTTGTTGGGAAAGATGCCCGGTTTTGGCAGCTAAATACATCCACCTCGACAAGAGACTTGCGTTGTTTTCCACTACATTTTTCTTGACAAAGTGAAAGTGTAGACACCATTTTATCGCTTTAATTGGGCTCCAGGAGGTGCCCCACAATGCCCATTGTGACTGCTCTGGGCAGTGGGTTGAACTCAACCAACCGGCCCTGCCCCTTGGAAGCCCTAGGAATTTTTGAAATTCCATTTCCTGCTGGCTTGGTGTGGAGAGGTCTCATTGCATCTTCCCAGTTGACCATGGTGGGTTATCGCACCAAATGCTCTCCCACTTAGACCACTGAAGAGCTGCTGGATCTGATCAGTATGTGGGGAGTGGAGACCAGGGCCGGCTCCAGGAACCAGCTGACGAAGCATGTGCTTGGGGCAGCACCTTGGGGCGGGGTGGCCTCCGTTTTTTTTTTGTTTTTTGGTTCAGCCGGTCGGTGCTGGAGGGGTTTTTTTTGGTTTGTTTGTTTTTGTTTCAGCCAGGCGGTGCTCGGGGGGGAGGGGCTTGAGCGGCGCGGTGCTTGGGAGGGGCAGGGACTTGGGCAGCGCAGTGCAGCGCTCGGGAGGGGCGGGGGGCTTCGGCGACGTGGCTCTCGCGGGAGTGGGGTGTTACCATGGGGCGGCGCTCTTTTTTTTTGCTTGGGGCAGCAAAAAAGTTAGAGCCAGCCCCGGTGGAGACTGTGCAGTCCCAGCTGCTCTTCAGCCATAGGAATTGGGATACCTACGGGCACATTTCTCACGGCTTGTGTGAACAGGGCTATGATCGGGACATGCTGCAGTGCAGATCGAAGATAAAGGCGCTGAAGCAGGCGTACCAGAAGGCGACGAAGGCAAACCATCGTTCTGGTGCTTCACCTAAGACCTGCTGGCTCTATAAGGAGCTGGATGCTATCCTCGGTGGTGACCCCACCTCCATCGCCAAGAGCCCCATGGATACTTTGGAGGGAATGGAAGCAGTGGGAAGAGGACCTAACCTGGAGGATGAAGTTATTGATGAACAGATGGAATTAAACAAGGATGTGTAGCTCCCAGCGGGGTTACCCAGTGGGGCAGACAGCCAGGAACTGTTCTCCACTCCAGAGGTGTCAAGCCAGTCTCAGCAGTTGCTCCCCAGGGAGCAAGGAGCAGGACATGAGTCTTCTGGTAAGTGGCTGTGGCTTGTGTATTGCAGAGGTGGGTTCAGGGTATAGAAATGAGAGAGGCTGGCTGTGTTTCTGTCAGCTGGACATTTCCCTGTGTAACTAATCGGTATGGCAGAACAGGGTGTTGATGCATGCTGAGATCTCATGGGAATCTTCCAGAGAGGTCTCCAGAAAAGTTTCCTGAAGGTACTCTGTAATCCTCTGCTAAAGGTTCCATGGCAGAGCAACTTTGTTCCTTCCCCTTTTCTAGGAAACTTTCCCGCACCATTTGGCAATAACTTGTGCAGGGACCAAAGTGGCACAGAGGTGAGCAAAATAGGGAGCAGGGCGGAAGCCACAAGCATGTACCCTCATTTCCCTGCTTACCCTTCACAGTGAGATGTCTGATAGCATAACCCCTGCCTTTTAAAATGAATAACTACAGCTCCGATCCTGTATAGTGTGTAAACAGAGTGCTGTGCCTGTGCAGAGCCACCCTTCATTTATCCACTCCATGTTAGGGACCTAAACATATGTATAGATACATATTTCTTTTAAAATGGGACTAAACAAGATGTACGTCAGTCTTCCTAGCCACTTTGGCCCTAGCCCGCAAACATTTATGCCTGTGAGCAATGTTACTCATATAAAGCTGGACCTATTGACTTAAATGGAAGTATACACAGGCAAGGAATTATTCCTGGGTATAAATCCTTTTTTGAACTGGGCCACTAGATTAGAAATTCTTTATTGCAAGGACTTTGTCTTTCCATCTTTCTGTAAAACTGCTAGCACATATTGGGCACTACAACAATACAAATAAATACAAACAGGCAAGGTTTCCAATAACAGCAGTAATTCAATATCTGTTCTACAATATTTATGATTCTTTCATTAGGCAGATCTACAGCCTACACTAACTCCAGTAGGTGCAGTTATATGAATAAGAAGTCAACAACAACAAGTTCAGTGAAACAGCTCATTTCTTTACTCACTAATCATACTAAAATACTCAACAGTAGGTAGTCATTTGTGCTAGACTGAAATTTTCCTTTGTGTAGTATTAGTTTTGTATGCCTTCTAGTGTTTGCTTCTGCTATTGTGATACGCATATATACTTATTATACCTTTTTACTGAACTGCTTAGCATTTCTACACCTTTTAAATCTGTGACGATAAATTGTAGTAATATCCAGTATTAATATGAGCTGTTAGAAAATTGATCACAATACAATTTTCATATTATATTATAGAACTATCATTGGTATCTCTGTCAGCTTCCTATTAGCAACATACATAGGCATAAAAATTTATTTTAGAGGCATCAGAAATACAGTTTTTTGCTCGGCCCAAAGTATTTGAATGACATGAATGATCATAGCACAAAATACTGAAGAAAAAAATCATCATTGTATGTAGAACACATTTAAAAATGGGTGTCCTTTATTAATCATAAACAGCAGCGAAACGGTAAACTGTTCCGCTAGGTTTAAATCTACACCTATGTAACTGTACATCTACAGTCAATACAAGTAAATTCTGTTTAGTATTCACAGGTTTTGAAAGGCATGGTATCATGTAACTGAAGACTATCAAAATGAATAATTCTGGCATTTCTTGACTTTTGAGTGCTTGACTTTGCCACCTCAGTAATGTTCTTGTAATGTAGCTTGCGTGTGTAATTAATATATATAAGGCAAAAAGATCAATAAAAAACAACACTTGTGGCTCTGATCCTGCATTACATAGCATGCAGACAGATTGCAGTTTCCATGCAGAGCCCCACTGACTTCGCTGGGCCTCTGTGTGGGTTCAGCACCCCACTTGCATGTATCCAGAAAAAGAAAACACTGGGACCCTGGAACCTTTTAGTGCCAACTGGAAAAGTGGACAGAGTGAGGTGCATATGGGTTACAGCAATCTCCTGAGTCTGGTGAGTACATTCTAATTTACTGAATAATAATAATAATAATAATGTATACCATGTGAAGTCTCAAATGGAAGCCAGTGTCCCATTGGTCATCAATATCATTGTGAAACACATACATATGTTATGTAAGCAGTTATGTTTGTATATACTGAAAATATATGTTCTTAAAGTATATGTCTATTTACTGGTCACCAGCAAAGGTAAAAAAAACCAAACAAACAGGTTGTCTGTCAGATAGGAGATGTTTATCCATCTATCTGTTTACATGTAAATTGAGTATTATCTCATTCACGAGTTTCCTATCACCAGTCAGAACTGAATGCAAATGATGGTTTGTGAGAACTTCAGAAAGAAACTAACAGGAATAGAAAAACAATGGGGGGCGGAAGGCTGAAGAGGGGAAGAAAAGAAGAGAGAACCTTTTCTGGAGGTACATATCAAAGGTTTGTTCACTATGTTTGGGGCAGGGCAAAGATTATTCCCTGGCACCTTTCATTGAGGAAGTAAAAGGACAGTGGTTTTGCTTCATGTAAGAAGAGGTCTCAACCTGTCTTGGTTGAAAATGCTGGAAAAAAACTTTGGATGAGAAACTTCTTTAGACAGGAGGCTAACCTGTTTGTTAAATTTTGTCTCTAGAAAACATGTTATGATTTTATTTTAGGTATACCCATTTGTTCCCATTAGTCTTACTCTCTGAGTCTGTATTCTTTGATAATAAATGTATCCTTTTTTCACTCTAATATATCTAAGTGCTGTGGTATTAAGCAAAGTGTTGGTCCTGAACTGAATCTTACAAGCTGGTGTGTGCTTTTTTTTTGGAGAATGGCACAATTGGTAATTCTGTGAGTATACTATGGATAAGAGACTGGACACTACAGCGAATGTGCCAAGGGCATGAGGTTTGTATGTGACTATCACTACCTGTACAGAAAGAGTAAGGCCTGTTTGTGCTGCCAGAGGCTGGTGGCTTCAGGGAGCTGATCCATAGCAGGCACAGAGAAGACTGCTTCATGCAAAGGACTGGTGGTGGTGAGGTGCCTCACAACTCTGGATATTCCTGGGGATTGTCACAAAAACACTGCTTTTTTCCAAGACACGTATAAATTTGAAGCAAGTGAATGGCTAATACGCCAAATCAGAGCATCGGGGAGTAGTACAGAAGCACTGAGGGCCAGATTTTTTAAAGGCATTCGGGAACAATGGAACAGACTACCACAAGAGTATAGCTTGCTTGTGCAGGAGATACAGTTTTCCTAAGGCCAGTCCAAGACTGCGGCACAAATTGCCATGGAATGAGCTGAGAATTTCTGTTGCATTCGTAAGCTGCTTTTTTGAGAGCATGCCATTATTTCAGAGTATTTTATAAAGCCACATTAAAATTAAGAATGCGTGACCAGCATCTGTGTACCTCCCACTGAGAAAAGAATACAGATGCGAGTATAAAGAGTTCTGTTCCAGCTGAGCCGCCTAGCATACCTGTTGCTCTAGTCAGTGAAGTGTTTACTGTTTAATTTGTAACTGTGAATCTAGTGAATCCTTCCTGAATTCCTCATATTTAGGGCCTACAGCTTCTGGACAAAGAGTAACCTCTAAAGTTTACACAACTGTAAGTGAACACAACATTTCTGTGGTTAAATTCTTCCCTGGGGTAAGTATATTGAAGATAATAAATTTACAACAGAAGAATGTGGAACATGGTATTTTATCATAGGCATTCTGTTTTGTCCTATTTTGTAATAATTTATCAGAACTATTTTTGAATTGTTTTTTAAATAAAACCAAACACAAATACCAATGTCTAATTCACCCCAAAGGAAGCAAAATAAAATATAGGTATCAGAAATTTGACTTTTATATCTGAAGTTTAACACAAACTGATAACCAGATGGGAATTTTCACTTCCAAGGTGCTTAAATTCTTATGCATTTAACTTTGATATGCTAGCTGCTCAGCAGTAGCACAACAAGAATGCCTATTTTGAAGATAAATAACGTAGATGACATGAAACCTTGTTAACTGATTTTAAATAATTCAACCGAATATTAAAATTTCACAACTCCTTAGACTTAAGAGTTGGAACTCTATTTAAATTAACTGCCATGATACAGTTTTTACGACATTAAAAAATGGAAAAAATAGAAGCATAAGTTTGGAAATAAAAATCTACAGACCAGAACCAAAATCTGAATGACAAATAGTTTACAACTTAGTATCTTGTATTTGAAATGGGCCCTGAATATTATTTTTGGTCCTTATTGATAATACCCTTCTATGTTCTATTGTATGAAGAATTAGTGCAGCCTTTCTGACTTTCAGATAATAATTTCAGAGGCTCTGATTCACAGAGGTACTGAACACCCACATGAAGTCCATAGGAGTTGCAGATGGTCAGCATCTCTGAAATTTAGGCCTAAAAGAAAATTCTCGAGCATAGCTTGATCAGATTGAAGATTTCACTTGAACAGATTTAAATATACAAGTTTTGTTGGCTGAGAGTGACATCTTCCTTGTAATATACATGGACAGCTTCTGTAAGGCCAGAAGGGACCATAGTGATTATCTAGTCTGACCTCATGTGTAACACAGGCCATAGAACATATTCAAAATAATTCCTAGAGCATATCTTTTAGAAAAAAAATGCAATCTTGATTAAAAATGTCCAGTAATGGAGTATCCATCACAACCTTGGTAAATTGTTCAAATGATTAATTATCCTCACCCTTAAAAAATTATAGGTTATTTCAAGTTTGAATTTATCTTGCTTCAGCTTATAGCCATTGAATCATATTATACTTTTTCCTGCTAGACTGAAGAGACCATTATTAAATATTTGTTCCCTATGTAGGTACTTATAGATTGTAATCAAGTCACCTCTTAACCTTTACTTTAAGATAAATAGATTGTGCTCCTTGAGTCTACTACTATAAAGGCAGGTTTTCTAACCCTTTAATCATTCTTGTGGCTCTTCTCTGAATCCTCTCCAATTTATCAACATCCTTCTTGAATTATGGGCACCAGAACTGGTTGCATCAGTGCCAAACACCGAGGTAAAATAATCACTCTCTACTCCTACTCAAGATTCCCCTGTTTGTGCACCCCAGGATTGCACTAGCCTTTTTGGCCACATAACTGCATTGGGAGCTCATGTTCAGCTTATTATTCACCACAACCCCCATATCTTTTTCAGAGTCGCTGCTTCTTGTAAGTGTCCCCTATCCTGTAAGTGTGGCCTACATTCTTTGTTCCTTGATATATATATTCAACCATATCAAAATGCACATTGTTTGCTTGCGCCCAATTTCTCAAGCGATCCAGATAGTTTTGAATCACTGACCTGTCCTTTTCATTATTTTCCACTTCCCCCAATTTGTGCATCATCTCCAAATTTTATCAATGACAATTTTATATCTCTATTCAGGTCAGTGACAAAAATGTTATGTAGCATAGGGCCAAGAACAGATGCCTGCAGAACCCCACTGCTAACAGACCCACTCTTGCCTATTCCCGTTATATTTTGAGACCTATCCATCAGCCAGGCTTTAATTCAGTTTAACAGATCCATGTTAAACTGATCAGTCCTGAATCACTGACCTGTCCTTTTCATTATTTTCCACTTCCCCCAATTGGAGTGTCATCACCAAGTCAAATGCCTTACTAAAGTGTAATTATATTATGCCAACAACATTATCTTTACCAACCAAATATGTAATCTCATAAAAAATATCAAGTTACTTTTGACATTATCTATTTTCCTTTAACCCACATTGATTTGCTTTACTCACTTCCTTAATTTATTATTAATCGAGTCCTATATCAGCCACTCCATTATCTTGCCCCAGGATTGATGTTAGGCTGTCAGGACTATAATTATCCAGGTCATTCCATTTATCCCTTTTATAAAATAGCACAAAATTAATTGTTTTACAGTCTCCTGGAACTTCCCCCTCCAAAGTACTCCAAGACGTAGGGGGTGGGAGGAAATCAACATTAATGGTCCAGCAAGCTCCTCAACTAGCTCATTTAAAACTCTTGGATGCAAGTTATCTAGACCTGCTGACTTTAGTAGCCTCTGTGATGTTATCTGATTAGAATATGACCATGCAAATCATTGTTGCTACCACTGTTATATAATTACAACAAATCTTATACAAAGTGTGATGCATGGCCAGAGAAGGTTAAGCATTCTGCAGGATGAATGACCCAGAACCAACATTTATGGACATGTTAGAAAAATATGTGAATGGTAATTAGAGCCATTTCATGGTAGATAGGCTAGAACTTTGAAATGCAAACCTATATTGTTAGAAATTGGAGGTGATACTAATTGTATTTGTGTACTCATATCTTGTTAGAGGTTAACAATGCAGGCAAACGGTCCCTGTCTTTGTTATATTCTGTTAATGCAGAGATCAAAAGGAAATATTAACATTTCAATGAACTGTGTATATATAGTGATATCAATGTATTAATCTCTCTTTGAAATATATCACCTATGAATGGTGGAAAATAGGCAATTGCCTTCTATTAATCCTTGTAGCTAATTGCCAGTGATGCTTAGGAAATAGGTTTGCTTCAAAGTCTCCATGATTGCCTATTGTTCACCTAAAGACTCCGAGCTGTCAAAAGAAGGCTTGGAACTGTATAAAAAACTTTGGGTCCTGATCCTTTTAATTTCAGGTCTGTTTCATGCTTCATGCAGGGGAATCTTAAATCATAAGACTGAAATCTCCAGTCCTATCTGGATTACCCTGAATATGGACATTGGACTATAACCTATGGACTAATTCTGAAAGAACCCTTTGCAAATACAAAGCTCACCATCTCTACTATGAATCTGATCTCAGAGCTGTACTCATGTTTTTATGTATATTGATCTTTTAACCAAAACACTTTTCTTTTTAAATAAATTGTAGTTTAGTTAATAAGAATTGGCTGTAAGCATGTATTTGGGTAAGATCTAGAATATTGATGAACCTGGAGGCAATGTGCCCGATCCTTTCGGATTGGTAGAACTTTCTTATATGATGAATAAGATTTTCAGCAATCCTCATCATATTTGACTTGGGTCTGTATGGAGGCATGAGGTTGGGTTGCTTTAAGCTAACTGTGTTGTTTGCTTCTGGGTAACCAGTAAGGTATTATAGAAGCTGTTCTGTTCTGGTTTGGTAAATCTAAGTATTGGAACATCCATCAGCTGTCCGGATTGCCCCATTCTTTGCAGTTCACCCTAATTGAGTAATTTCAGTGCAGCTCCCCTGGGATCCTGGTCACAGCATCTGTTTAACATCCTCCGGAGATGATAGTGGAATGGAAAGTGTTACCAACATATGATGAAACTGCATCATATGGTTTTCCTCACCAAAAAAGTGACTGGAAGAAATATCTATTTAACACCTCTACCTTTTCTTCATTATTATTGATAATTCCACCCTTTCCATATAGTAATGGATTAATATCATTGGCAAGATTATTTTTGTTACTTCTTATTGTCCTTAACTTTGTTGGCAATAGATTTTTCCCTGTGTCCCTTGGCTTCCCTTTTCAATTTTCTACAGTTTATAACGTCTGATTTATATTCATTACCATTAATTTCCCCCTTCTTTCATTTGTTTTACATTATATGTGTGAAAACACACACACACTTTTTTACAGCTGCCTTCACTTCCTCTCCACCATATGTTGTTGTTTTTTTTAACCAGCACATCCTTCTTCCTCAGTTCTTGGATTGTTGCTTTGTGGGCATCTAGGAAGGTGTTCTCCCATGATTCCCAATTATTCACATTTTTTCTAATTAAATTCTTCCTCTCAGCTGAACTGGCTACTAATTGTTTTCAATCTTTTGGTCTATTAAAGCACTAAGAGAGAGAGAGAGAGAGAGAGAGAGAGTGAGTGTGTGTGTGTGTATTATTTTACTGGTCTGCACTTTATACTCCTGGCACATTATAAATATGATCAAGCCATGAACACTTACACTTAAGCTATCTTTAATTTTTAGTTCTGTGATCAGTTCCTCTTTATTTGTTAAGACAAGGTCTAATAAAGAATTCCCCTGTGTTCTCTGCAACACTTTTTGAGTTAGGAAAATGTCATCTGTAACATTTAGAAATTCCAAGGATGTTTTAGAACTGGCAGCTTATGTCACTCAAGTTGAAGTCCCCATTAATCACACAGGGTTCCCACACACACACACACACATTATAGATAGGTGAATAATGAAGAAGTCATCTGGTTCCCTAGTGTAATTCTGTGGTCTATACAAGACACCAACTAGTATCCCATCTTGTGTTTTATCTGTTATGACATTAATCCATAAACAATCAAGATTACTTTCTTCCAAGTTATCCATGACTTGGAAACAGGTAATGCCATTTTTGACAGAATGCTACTCCCCTTCCTCTTTTGCCCACTTGATCCTTCCTTAGTAGCTCATAACCACTGATTTTAACATTTCAGTTATGTGAGAACTATCTCACTGTGAAACTCTAAACTTGAAGGCCTGCTCAGGATGACCAGAGAGATCTCAATAGTGCTTTTTTTTGGCCTTGTCTATACAAAATAAATTAGTACCCTTATTACTGTTATTTCACTCAACAGTGCAACTGCATCCCTGGTAGCAACATTATTCAACATAGTTATATGGCAGACACGAAGTCAGTGGATACTAATCCCTGTTATATGACAAGTTCATTAACTTTTGTCACCCTGATACAGATCATGTGACTGGAACAAAGTCATGAATGCATCCCCTCAACAATATTGGTATGATTTGGGAATTACATTTTGGAGTCATACCTTGAGGTCTAAAGTTCACTGAAGATGACCTCTAGTTTTATATGATGATTTACAAGCACAGGAGCTAATACCTGCTGGGTAACAATGTAGAGAAAGTTATTGCATTTCATTCTACTTACTAGTGTGTTATATTTTCTTTCTTCATGGGAAAATAAGCAAAGTTACATCATCCCTGTGTTTTGGGGACTTTATTAAACATCTCTTTCAAGTGTAGCAGGAGGATTTATATAATGTAAGATCTCAGAATCTTGTTTTATATTTTTAAATAAGGCCTTAAACTTTTTATTCTGACTAGTATTTACCAGCCTTATATTTTAAGTTGCCACTGCAATTAAATTAGAGATTCACGAATTTCAAAAGGACCATACTTAATTTTTTTCAGCTGTATTACTTGCTTTAATTCAATTTGAATGGTGGTAAATTTAATTGTTCTGAGGAGTGAAAAAATATGTATTTTTAATCTTCAGGATACTTCCTATGTTGAGTCCAAAACTTTGGAATTTGCTCCCCTCTTGGTTCTGAGTCATTAACCTTAAAAGCCCATCTTTTCTCCTGGATAACTTGGGGAAGGAGTTGAGGGGCTGTTATTATTACACTTGTTTTGGAGGGGTTTTAATTGCTAGCATGTGTGTCTAAGAGAAGGGAATGTAGTCCATTATATTCTATCTTCATTATTATTAGTATTCCAGTTGTACCTAGACATCTCTGTCCCATTATGCTATTCACTGAACAGTCATAACAAAGAGACTATCACTGTTAGAAATTTACAATCTAAGTGTAAGATGAGCCAACAGGTGGATACAGAAAGAAAGGAAAAAAAGATGGGGAAAGTACAAAGTCATAATGTTATGATACTAATCAGCATGATATGCAGCAGTCACAGCTGCCTAAACATTATAATTATTCTAGATGATGTAAGAGGTGTTTTTGGGGTTTTTTTTTTGCATTTTTATATATCAAAGTAAATAAAATAAATAAATCAGAAATACTGAATTAGTTTTCTTTACCAGCTTATATATCTGGTTGATCATCATAGCAGACATAATATATCCGGTAAGTATTCAGACAGAATTCCAGAAGAGGCTATTTTGAGTCAAATGCTTGGTAAATATGAAAGTAAGTTAACTTCCCAGGAATTGTGTCCATCTGAAGACAGCAGGTGAGGTAGCTTTTAATGTGATAACTAAGAGGACAACTTTGGAAGACAGGATAATAAAATGACATTGACAAATTGGATACATTTTCTGAAATCAACATGCTGAAATTCAGTAAAGGAAGGAGAAATCAAATGCACAAAGAAAATGGGGAATTACTGGCTAGATAGCAGTATGGCAAAAAACGCATCTCAGGGCTATAGTGGATCACACTTTGAATATGAGCCAACAATGCAACATAGTTGCAAAAGACTATCATCATTTTGGGCTGTATTAATAAGAGTTATATCTATGATATAGGCAGTAATTGTCCTGCTTTACTGTTGAGGTCTCAGCTGGAATACTGTGTCCAATTTTGAGCACCACACTTTAGGAGGTTTAGAAAAAGTTAAGAGGTTTAGAAAACCTGACCTATGAGGAAATGTTATATATATATATATACACACACTAAGCCCATTACCACTTATCCTACCTTCAGTGGACACAGAATAATTGATCATTTTATTATATATATATATATATATGTTAATTCTTGAGAAAAGAAAACTGAGGAGGGATCTGACAATAATATTCAGATCTCTTAAGGGCTGTTATAGAATCATAGAATATTAGGGTTGGAAGGGACCTCAGGAGGTCATCTAGTCCAACTCCATGCTCAAAGGAAGACCAATCCCCAGATTTTTACCCTAGTTCCCCAATTGGCTCCCTCAAGGATTGAACTCACAACTCTGGGTTTAGCAGGCCAATGCTCAAACCACTGAACTATCCCTCCCCCCTTATAAAAAGGATGATCAATTATTCTGTGTCCACTGAAGGTAGGCTAAGTAGTAATGGGCTTAGTCTTCAGCAAAAAGATTTAGATTGGATATTAAAGAAAACTTCCTAACAATAAAGAGTCCATCACTGGAATCGGTTTCCAAGAAGGGTTGTGGAAGCCCCCTCACTGGTGGTTTTTATAAACAGGCTAGACAAACACCTGATGGGATGGTCTGTGTATATTTGGTCCTGCCTTAGCATGCAGGGATGGACTAGAAGACCTCTCTATGTCCCTCCCAACCCCACATTTCTATTATTAGTTCCCCTTCTTGGATTAAATTAACTAGTATGGCTTGAAGAGAAGTATTGGTCTATATGGTAGCCAGACAGAAACCTAAACTTTAGCAAGTAGAGTGAGAAATGTGGGTTGAAAAATGATACTGGCCTAGAACCACCAAAGGTTGCTTAAGTGCCTAACTGCCATTTTAGGGATCAAAATTCAACATTTAAGCACAACTGGGATCCTCCCAACTCCTGCACTAGTTCCTCCTAATACTGTAGATGCCTAAAGTCCCTTAATGGCTAAGTTTCCATAAACACTACATTAATTTCCTGCAGGCCTGGGGTTAGGGCATTCACTTAGAAAATAGGTGACTCAGATTCAATTCCCTACTCTGCCTGATTTGGAGTGGGGTTTGCAAGTCTCTTTTCCCACCTGCGAGGTGAGTACTCTAATCACTGGGCTATTGGGTAAGGGCGGGATTTAAAAAAAAAAAAAAAAAGGATTGGCCCTGAGGCAGGTTCAAGGCTGTGACTCCCAAGTGGAGGAGGAGGATGCCTCCCACTGAGCTGGAATTAAACATCTAGGCCTCACCTGTCTCCTTAGCGTTTTCTACTATCTGGCTTAGGCAGCTCCCTGCCCATCTTGATGGCTTCTTAGGATCCCAATCTTAGATGCCCAGCTCTCCCTGTGAATGGTTTAGGCGGCTAACTTGGGGCTGAGGATTCCATACCGTGGCAGGACACATGAACATTAGGCATTCCAAAACAGAGCACTGCAGTGTGTAAGTCCCTTTGTGGCTCTAGCCCAAGGATAGGCAACCTATGGCACACATGCCAAAGGCAGCACATGAGCTGATTTTCAGTGGCACTCACCGGGCCCAGGTCCTGGCCACCGGTCCAGGGGCTCTGCATTTTAATTTAATTTTAAATGAAGCTTCTTAAACATTTAAAAAAACCTTATTTACTTTACATACAACAAGGGTTTAGTTATATATTATAGACTTATAGAAAGACACCTTCTAAAAATGTTAAAATGTATGACTGGCACACGAAACCTTAAATTAGAGTGAATAAATGAAGACTCGGCACACCACTTTTGAAAGTTGCCAACCCCTGCTCTCACCCACTGTGATTACTTCAAGAAGTGTAAACATGTAAAGAGAAATGGCTTATCAGTATCAATTACTTTAGAAGCAACAGAATTACTAACTCATAAATATCAAAGTAATCTGCTTTTAGGGAACTACTGAGCATAGGTAAGACAGCAGTTATTTTTCACAATATTCAAGATGTACCATCTCTGTCTCTGGGAACAGAGAATTTTAACAGTGACATGACAGTTTCAGTGCAAGACCATGGAGACCAACTGCTTGCTATGCTGTTATAAGGTGAGATTACCATGACAAAATGATTTCTATACATGCCTGTAGGGAGCCCATTATGAGTCTCTCTCGCTGGCATTACAGTGTGAAATTATGATGGGAGAAAATTTTTCATTCAAATTCATATTGCATGACAGTGTTGTTCCAGTGTGAATTAATGATATATAACAATTGGGATGCAAGCCTAGGGAGGCTGTGTTATGATTAGAGCTCTGCCTAGCTAGAAAATTTTGCTTCTCAAAGTACTAAACAATTTGATATAAGGTATAATGATTAAAATTACCTCAAATTAACAATTTTTCCCCTCTAGGAAATGTGCAAATTCTTTGCACAAGTTAATGTGAATGAATTGTTTTGAAAGTTTTGATTGTTTGATTATTATTTGGGGTGATGGTCTGGGGGGACCTTTTTCCTTTACCCCCAGCAGAAATTCATCATTAAATAAAAACCTTTTCATAGTAGAGTGCGTGTTTGTCATTTGCAAACCGTATATTCATTTTCAGAAAAATATGAGGAAACGCTTTGTATACACCTTACCAAATGGGCTCTCTCTCACCCCTCCTCCCATTTAGTTAATTTTCTTACTTTCCATAGTCTATTAATCTCCAGCATAGTGGAGCACACTAACAGATTTGAGAATATACAAATTTTCCAAGCATTTCTCTACTTGCTCTTTATGAACATAGAATTTTATAGGGTCTTGGTTTCCTTACTCTTTGGTCAATATGGGTTTTTTGAAAGAATCCAGTACCTCAACAGTTTAAGTCAACTTTAATTTTATTCCATTTATTTAATAATAGACTTACATTTTCTTACTTCCTTATACATGTCCTCCGTGTTCTTCTGTACCTGTTTGACTAATATCAACTAATTTGTTTATTTTCTTCCATTTTATTTTTCCCTGAAAGCCTTAGCAGACTCATTCTTCTATGATTGTTTCCCCCTTTTCCATTTACCTGTTTTTTTAAACAAAAGCAAATGCCTCCGTCTCCTCCTACAGACCCCTCTTTGAACAGTCCCTCATGCTGCCATATTGGCCTATTATTTTTTCTGCCATTTGTTTTGAGAGGAACTGTAGCCTACACTGCATTACTTAGGGAACAATTGGAAAAAAAAAAGCCAAGGAACATGTCTGATCTATGTAAAGTGCTGCATACATGTTTGATGTCTCCTACAGTAGTAGCTAACAAATCTTTTGATGTGTTCTGCAGACACACAAATAGTTAAAATCTCTTATATTGTTCTGTGGCTTCAAGTACCACAGCTTGAGAGTTGGTTCAGGGGTTTTTCACTGATTCTTCTGAATGTGTGCAACACATGGCTACATATGTTTCTCTTTTAAAATGAATTTAGTGCCTGTGAAAAATACTTGATGAACAGCCCTGTAACTCAGGTATACAGAACAGGTACAATGGCATCCTACGGGCACCCCAGACAGTATACCTGAACACTCACTGCTGAAAGTGAAGTTCTTCTCTTAGAATCTATGAAGGGACCACTTTGCTCATCTTGTCTGAGCTCCAGTATAACACAGGCCCTAGAACTTGCCCCGAATGAGTTGTTTTCATGCTCATTTAGTATTTGGCCATGGTGCTGCTAACATTGTCAATGATGACAGCAATTGAAATTGTGTTTGATGTGGACTTTCCATTAGGAAATGAACTGAGACCAGCAACTTTTTGTACAGAGTCCACTGCATAACATGCAGATGAGAATGCCTTCTGATCCCTACTCATTTGGGATAGATTTGAAGAGTTGAAGTGTTTCTTTAGTCCATTATTATTCAGTATCTTCTTAGACTCCATTCTGAATTTTGGTTTTACTGTTTGGAATTTGGTTCTGAATTTTGGAATTTTAGGAGCAAGTGAAATCCATTGCAATTTCTTAAAAAAAAAAAAACCACCTAAGAAATGTTTCCAGACTGCAACTTATGCTGATCAATACAGATCTAGATACAGATTCCTATCAGAAGTTTAACATTATATGAACATATATTTTGTGGGGGTTGTATTAGTCTAGACATGCAATTACATTAATGGCAGACTTGGATTAAAATTTTTCTTTAGCAAGCAGATAGAAGGCTATTTTGAAGGATTTCATTTTAATCACAATATTGTCATTCAATTTACTGTTGAACTTGTTTTCTGTCTTTTGGAGCGAGACAGTGGGCATTTTGCTGGCATTGTGGCTACATACTAACTACAGTGGAAGCACTGGTCATTGCCCGTTTTTCATGAACATATCACTGACATTGAAGTGTCAAAGTATAGGAATGGATTGTGACTACAGTATGTAGTAGGTGCATCAGAATTTTGTTGCAATTTGACCAGGAGAAGCTTGATATTTGTAAGTTACAAAGTTAGCTGATGAGGCAGAAGGCTTGAGTGCAATTTATTAATAGGTGGACATTTAGGTACATGAACCATAGTGTCAGTTTCAATACCAGAGGAAGGTGCACATGTGGGAGGCTGCCAACAATTAAATATCTTGAGTGAGAATTTCAAAGTCAAGTAAGTGAGTTAGGTGCCCAACTCTCATTGATATTTAATGGATGCTGGGAACCTAACTCTCTTAAGTACCTTAGAAAATCCCTGCCTTATGGCTAAATTGAGAAAAGATTGGCACTCAGTGGTGTTGCATTCCCTCAAGTTTAAGATTTCAGTTGTGCTGTGACAAGATATGTGCACAAAGTTAAATCCAATACTAAAAGCCTTGGAAATGACAGGACCTACTGACGATGATACAGATAACATTTATCATTGTACTGGAAACTGCAGCCCATGATTTCTGAAGTCTCTTTTATGTAAGCCTGCCTGATTGTATCCTGTGGCTTTAGCAATGCTTATTAAGATGTATTTGACAATAAAAAGAAAAAAAGGAAAAATTTAATTACCACCAGCAGTGGACAGTGTCAATATAAGTACAGTAAGAAAACTAAAAATGTCCAGATGGTTTGAATTTTGCTTTAAGATTAACTTTTTTGGGGGGGCGGGAGGGGAAGGAGACAATTTCCTTTATCTATGTCAAATTTACATGACTGCACCTGATCTCTTATATACTTAAGGTTAGACGGATCCAGGCTGACGTGAGCTTTTTTCAACAAAAGCTATATTTTTTTCTCCTGGGAGCAAAGTACACTTTCAGTCTATCAGTATCGAAAGTATGTATACAGAGACAAACAAGACTAAAGAAATAATGCTTTGCTAATCAGAATCATCTAAGCCATGCAGAACTGATAAAAAGTCACTGACCTAGAATATAATTGTTGCTTTAAATTGCTCTTTGAAATGTTTGAATAGGTGTAATTTATTTATTTAGACATTAGTAACACATGTTCTCACCCACCATGCATATCCTTTCCATTCAACTATGATTTAATGGTTTCTTGTACAGAACTACTCCAAGCCAATTAACAAGCAAATAAATAGTCACAGTGGAGGGTAAATTGCCTTCTCTTCCATCAAGAAGCATATATGCCCCAGTTAAATAAAATACTGTCAACCTATTAAAATCTCAGCATAATTAATCCTCATCAGATGCTCTAGTCATAGGACATTTCAACAACTTACTATGGTTATGTCTACACGACCTGCCGGATCGGCGGGCAGTGATCGATCCAGTGAGGGTCAATTTATCGCTTCTAGTCTAGACACGATAAATTGACCCCAAGTGCTCTCCCGTTGACTCCTGTGCTCCATCTCCGTGAGAGGCGCAGGCAGAGTCAATGAGGGAACGAAAGCAGTCAACGCACCATAGTGAAGACACCATGGTAAATCGATCTAAGTATGTCGACTTCAGCTATGTTATTCACAGAGCTGAAGTTGCATAACTTAGATCAATTCCCCCCCCCACAATGTAGACCAGGCCTGCAACTGCCCAGGGTCATTCTTCCAGGTTGTGTCAAAGCCCAGAGAGCACCAACTAAACAGTATTTTTGTAACATGTTACAACTACAGATAAAATGCAAAGGAATAGAGCTCACACAAAAAAAAGGAAAAGAAAAAAGAAAAAAAAGACTCTTTTGGATTCAATGTTACATTTTCTACACCTGCTTTTTAGCAGGAAGGATAAATCTAATGACAAAGAATCAAAACTCAAATTAAGATGAGGAAGGCACTGAAAACTCATACATAAATTCAGAGTTGTGAACTTTTATATTATATTTCACAACAGAAGTCAAAGCATTTACAGAACAACCAAGTGAAGCCAAACTGAAGAAGCAGCAAAGAATCCTGTGGCACCTTATAGACTAACAGACGTTTTGCAGCATGAGCTTTCATGGGTGAATACCCACTTCCTCGGATGACTTGCATCCGAAGAAGTGGGTATTCACCCACGAAAGCTCATGCTGCAAAACGTCTGTTAGTCTATAAGGTGCCATAGGATTCTTTGCTGCTTCTACAGAACCAGACTAACACGGCTACCCCTCTGATACCAAACTGAAGAGACAGCTAAATTTATCCATCTAATCTATGAAATATCCCTATCTTACAGCAATAATGTATTACTTTCTATTATACCACTAATAGCGATAATGGTAAACAGTAACTATTAAAGTTAACTGTTTCTAAAATGTTCATGACCGTACAACTTGCACCCAAGAGTACTGAAAGAATTTAAAGTAGCTCCCTGAATAATTAGTTTTAATTTTTTTAGCAAAAGTTGGGAAACTCCAAAGGACTAGACAAAAGCTAATGTTGTGCCAATATTTCAACAGCAAAAATGGGATGACCCTGGCCACTATAAACTGGTTAGCCTGAAATCCATCTCAAGCAAAATTATGGAAAGGCTGATAAAGAATGCAATCAATAAAGAATTGAAGGATGGTTGCATAAATAATGTAAATCAACATGGTTTTCTAGAAAAGAGGTCTTATCAAACTATTTATAATGAGATCACAAGCATTACTGATGAAGTTAACTATGTTGACATAATATACTTCAGACTTAAGGCTGTGATTCTGTCAGAGGTCCTGGAAATCCTGGATTCCGTGACTTTCCGCAACCTCCTTGACTTTTGCAGCTGCAATTACCAGTGTGGCCGATCCCAGGGCTGCCAGAGAAGTTGGCACTGGGACCAACTGCTGGAGCAGCCTCAGGGGCGCTCAGCCCCGAGGAGCGCCCGAGCAGCAGGCCCAGGAGTCCCTGGCCCCGGGGAGCACCTGAGCAGTGGCCCCGGAGGCTGCCTTGTGGAGTGCTTGGGCAGCCTTCCCTGAGGCCTCAGGAGTGGCTGGGGTCAGTCAGCCCTGGTGGCCAATACAGGGGCTAGACATCGTTCCCGGGGCCCCAAAGCAGCGGTGTCTTGGGACCCCTGAGAGCAGCAGCAACCGGGCACCAGGTGCTATTAAATTTTAGTCAGGGGTATTTAGATAGTAAAAGTCATTTATGGCCTGTGACCTGTCCATTTTTGTTTATTGCCTGTGACCTGTCCATGACTTACTAAAAATACCTCTGACTAAATCTTACTCTTAGGTATTACCTATGTACATGGCATTAGTGAGATCACTGCTGGAAAGAATACAGTGTATAAATTTCAAAAAGGATTTTGAAAAATTGGAATGAGTTCAGAGAAGAACTACAAGAATGATTTGAGAACTGGAAAAATGCCTTATGGTGGCTAATTTAAGAAGCTTAGTCTATTTAGTTTATCCAAGGTCAAGGGGTCATTTAATCATGGTCTATAAGTATCTTCAAGGGGAATCAATTTCTGATAGTAGAGCCTCTTTAATCTAGCAAAAAAACCCATAATGGGATCCTATATTTGGAAGCTGAAGCTAGACAAATTCAGAATACAAAGAAGGTGCAAATTTTAACAGAGTGTAATTAACTATTAGGACAATTTAAGAACATAAGAACATAAGAATGGCCCTGCTGGGCCAGACCAAAGGTCCATCTAGCCCAGTATCCTGTCTTCCAACAGTGGCCACTGCCCCAAAGGGAATGAACAGATCAGGTAATCATCAAGTGATCCATCTCCTGTTGCTCATTCCCAGCTTCTGGCAAACAGCTAGGGACATTATTCCTGCCCATCCTGGCTAATAGATGAATAGATGAATAAATGAATGTATCTAGTTCTTTTTTGAACCCTGTTATGTTTTGGCTTTCACAATATCCTCTGGCCAGGAGTTCCACAGGTTGACTGTGTGTTGTCTGAAGAAATACTTCCTTTTATTTGTTTTAAACCTGTTGCCTATTAATTTCACTTGGTGACCCCTCATTCTTGTGTTATGGGAAGTAGTAAACAACTGACTCTACACCAGTCATGATTTTATTTGCCTGGGAATGTGATGGATTCTTCATCACTTGAAGTCTTTAAATCAAGATTAGAATTATTTCTAAAAGATATGCTCTATCTTGAAGCTGTTGATTCAGAATTAGGGGATGAGGCCCTTTGGTCTGTGTTCTACAGGAGATCAGAATAGATGACCATAATGATCCTTTTTGGCCTTAAAAGTCTATGAACTTAAGTCCATTCTGTTAACACCTAAAATAAGCCAAGAAAGATTTTAAGGCTTGCCTGGGAGCAAGACTCCCTTGATGCTTTCCAGTTAAGATAAAAATGTCTAACAAAGAATGGAAAATTACTTTCGAGAAGCACTGAATTTATTTTGACAGCTGTTTTTAAAATATATTTTTAACATTGGGCTCACTGTAAAATGGATGAAACTATCCAAGAAACGGCATAAACAAAAACTAACCACCAGGTGTTGAGAGAGTTGGAAAGTTGTAGTGAAATAAGGATCCTTCGCAATAACTTAAGATAAGGAAAAAAGTATGTACCAGAAAGAAGAAATAGATAAATAGCTAGATAAACAGGACCTGAATGATGAAGAAGGCACTGAAAACTGAAAATAAAGTTAACAAGGGTATAATTGCCTCCAAATCATAGGACTAGTAAAACTATCAACAGACTGGATGCAGACTGTCCAACTACAGGGAAGTACATAGCTGTTGGTAATTACATGCCTCTCTCTTACTAACTGTTTGATTCATAAATCCAATCAAAGTTATCCAAGGTCTGTTATTAAATTAATCTGAACTTGAGGGAACTTTCATCACTGAACATATAATCACAATTAAAATTCCTCTGAAGTATTCACTATTAATTGGGTATTGATTACTTACAAATTATCTTTGGTTATCAACAAATGGCACCCAAACAGGGCTCTCAGTAGATGGTTATTGACTGCACTGGTAGGGTGGAGTCATGATCTACCTGCCAGAAGTAGTATCAAACAGTGTAGAGGACTGGAGTAAGATTGGGAAATTTAGGTGCAGAGCAGGTTACAGCACACCCTGTAGGGCAGGCCTTTCTGATCCTTTTTATCTATCTAGACACATGTGGATCAGAACAGAATAAATTAAACAAAACATTACTTTGGAGAGACACTATAAAGAATACCACCAGAATCATCAGAAATTTAAAAAAATGGAAGGGATAAAGCTATATTAATATGAAAAGGGAAAGTGAAACCCCACAGCTAACAAGTAAAGCAATCAAAGGTCACATAATAATGTTAGTAGTTATAATAAAGGAGCTCCTGAATTGATTGCGAAAAAAAAAAAGTTGAACATGGAGGGGGTTCAGTTTTGCTGGCTGCAGTCCAAGAACCTGACCTGTTGAGTCATGTGTGCTTATTGTTTGTTTCAGAGGAAATAAAAAAGGGTTGAAGAGACCATTAAAAGGGAGGGCAGTTCAGTGTTTGGCATGTAAAGCTTTTGATCATAAGATTACGGAAATGAAACTATCAAGACAGAAGAAGTAGGACACAGAGTTTAAATCAAAGCTCAATAATTCCAGTAGCTTAAATGTTCATAGTTTACAAATGATAAGAGAAAAGTGGGAAAAAAAAGGTCAGATGTATGCAGTAAAGAGAAGGAATAGGAGGAAGAGTACAGAAGCATTGGGAAGCCCAGAATCAATCAATTATGGCAAAACAGAGCACCCTGTAAATCAGACTAAGTGCAGGAAGGAACAGAAGATAGTTGGTTCATGCTGTAATAGGACAAGTCACAGCATTAAGAAAGAGCCAAGAAGTGTAGAAAGTTAAGAGAATTAATAAGCAACAGAAGGAAAACATGCATGAATTAACAATAGATACAAAGAGATCGCGGGCACTCATTAGAATAGAGCAGTGGTTCTCAAACTGTGGGTCAGGACTTTAAAGTGGGTCGCAACCCCTTTTTAATGGGGGCAACAAGGCTGGCAGACTTGCTGGGGCCTGGGGTCGAAGCCCCACTGCCCAGGGCCTAACCTGTCAGGGCTCAAGTTACAGGCTCCCCTTGTCTGGGGCTGAAGTCCTTGTGCTTTGGCTTTGGTTCCCCCACCCAGGACTGTGTAGCTCAGGCTTTGGCCGACCTATCCAAGACCAGTTGTTGTTAAGCAAATCTGAACAAGGGAAAGTTACTCTTTGAACGTATAATCACAATTAAAATGCCTATTGATTGATTATTAATTGGTTATTGATTACTGAAAAATTATTGATAGCTGATTATTGATTATCAACAATTATGATACAAAGAGCGTATTTTCTGAAGGAGGAAGAATAGTTCAGGGAATATAGAGCTATGCAGACACACTGAGTATATGACGGATATTTGGGGACGTTATGGGTCAAGGAAGGAGGCTGCAAGAACACTGAAGAAGGTACAGGAAGACATTAAAGAGTGAGGTTGAAGAAAGAGGGGAGATGTTGGGAAGTCAAGAAGGAAGGAAGGAAGGAAGGAACTGGAAAATGTCTGTAAGACAGTTCTCTGAGTCTTACAGACTTACGGTAGGTTTTTGGTATAGGGTGGTGTTAATGTGACCATCACTTATTTGCACTGTGGTGTCTAGAAAGTGGACCTCCCATGTAGATTGGTCCAGGCTGAGGTTGATGGTGGGGTGGAAGCTGTTGAAATCGTGGTGGAATTTTTCCAGAGTCTCCTTCCCATGGGTCCAGATGATGAAGATGTCATCAATGTAGTGTAGGTAGAGAAGGGGCATGACTGGACGGGAGCTGAGGAAGCGTTGTTCCAGGTCGGCCATAAAAATATTGGCATATTGTGGGGCCATGCGGGTGCCCATAGCGGTGCCACTGATCTGGAGATATATATTGTCATCAAATTTGAAATAGTTGTGTGTGAGGATAAAGCCACAGAGCTCAGCAACCAGTTGTGGCATCATCAGGGATACTGTTCCTGACAGCTTGTATTCCATCAGTGTGTGGAATGTTTGTGTAGAGAGCCTCTACATCCATGGTGGCTAGGATGGTGTTTTCTGGAAGGTCACCAATGCATTGTAGTTTCCTCAGGAAATCAGTGGTGTCACGGAGATAGCTGGGAGTGCTGGTGGCATAGGGTCTGAGTAGAGAGTCCACATATCCAGACAGTCCTTCAGTGAGAGTGCCAAAGCCCGAGATGATGGGACATCCAGGATTTCCGGGTTTGTGGATCTTGGGTAGTAGATAGAATAACCCTGGTCGGGGCTCTAAGGGTATCACCTAACCAGATCAGCCACATCATCACTGGTTCATTCACCTGTACATCCACCAATGTAATATACGCCATCATATGCCAGCAATGCCCCTCTGCTATCTACAGCAAAAAAACTTCAGGACCAGACTTCAAAGAGAAACTGCTGAGCTTCTGCAAATTTGACACCATCAGCTCAGGATTAAACAGACTGTGAATGGCTTGCCAACTACAGAACCAGTTTCTCCTCCCTTGGAGACACCTCTACTGCTAGAACAGGACCTCATCCTCCCTGATTGAACTAACCTCGTTATCTCTAGCTTGCTTCTTGCTTGCATATATATACCTGCCCCTGGAAATTTCCTCTACTTGCATCCGAAGAAGTGGGTATTCATCCACGAAAGCTCATGCTGCAAAATGTCTGTTAATCTATAAGGTGCCACAGGATTCTTTGCTATAAAAGAAATGAATTTATTTGGGGAAAATCAACTTTCCTCTGGACCATCCAATTGTTGAAACAACCCACAGCTAGTTTAAATGGAGACCACTGTACAATTATAACCTAGAGGTTACAAGGTTGTGACATGTTGAGAAAGACTTATACCAGAGTTCACGCTGCATAAACTTTTATGTCTATTTCAGTCTTCTGTAGTGTCACAAATATATTATAGCACTTCATACAGAGCTGAGGAGAATGATAAAGCTTATAATAATTGCCATTTTTTGTGAGCCAAAGCATGAAGTCTACATAAAACTCTGTTCTAATTCATCTTAATTCACATAAGGACTATGCAGAAGAAAACACTTATAAGAGATGCCAACAGCTCTACTGAAAACATATTTTGCAACTTAAAGGAGAATAATAGAACTATAAAGCTTTTTTTGGATAATGTGACCTATCAATTAAATCAATTCTGACCTTGAAAAATGAGAGTGCATTTGATATTCCCAAGTGTTAAAATACAGTATCTATGTACCAGCTTTTTTCTGAAATAAATATCAGCAAATTGTCCAGTGACAACCTTTTAGGCCATGATCCAAAAAAGCACTTAAGCATGTGTGTAACTTTAAGCACATGAAGAATCACATTCATTTCCATGGATGTACCATGTTATTAAAGTTACACTAGTGATGAAGTGCTGTGCTGAACTGAGATGGCAAGAACTATTTGTTTGGGTGAAATTTTTCTTTATGCAGAGAGCCTGCACAAAGCGTGTGCACATAAGTCCCACTTGAGCACTACGGATGGTGTAAGTGAAACTTATGTGGTTTATTAGCTTTGAGCTGGCTCTCCACACAGGGGAAAATTACACCCAAACTTTTCAGTTCAATCTCCAGCTATAGACACCATCCAGGGGCGGCTCCAGGCCTCAGCACGCCAAGCGCGTGCTTGGGACGGCATGCCGCAGGACCAGCGGACCCTCCGCAGGCACGCCTGCGGGAGGTCCACCGAAGCCATGGGACTGGCGACCAGCAGAGTGCCCCCCAAGGCATGCCGCTGTGCTTGGGGCAGCAAAATGTCTAAAGCCACCCCTGACACCATCTCAGCTATGAAACAGCTATGGTGTTAAAGAACATTCTGACTGTAGATATATGAATTAGTAATATAGCCAACTTTGCGGGTTTTCTTTTTTACTTACTTACATGCACACACACATTACTTTTCAAAATGGAGCATTTCAAGCTGGATATACAATATAATCTACACTTAAAACATTTTTTCCCATTTTAGCCACCATGCCCAATTAATTGCCTTTCATGCTAGTACAAAGTGGGTGCAAAATGTTACCACCTGAGCATTGTAACATTTTATACTCTCTTTGCCAAGAAACCATGAGCTGGGCCCTAAAAATCTGTGTGTTAAAGATATGTGATAAAGGATAAAAAGCATAATAAAACTTAAACATCCATTCTTAGAAATATGATAAATTAGAATGCATCTGTTTAACACATGCAAATTATATGACCACCTTAGTAAATGACTAACATGTGCTTTATGAAAGAAGGCTTCCTTCTCCTGTTGCCAGAAAGTCTAAAATACTGACATTGGGCTTTTGTCCACCTGGATGCAATCTCAAGTGCTTCTCTCTATTTATTTACAAAATGCTCATTACAAGCATTATCATTCCATACAATTGTTAAATCTGTTCCGTAAGGCAAGTTCATTTAAAATTAGGATAAACTTCAAAATACAGTAATTAAATTGTGTTGATATTTTTATACCTATTACCACTAATTCATATAACAAGACAATTAACTACATGACTGAATTACTCAATACTGCCCCCAATTTAGGCCCACATTTAATATATGTATATTTTTAGAACCCAGGCATATTAACTACAAATATTGGCATTGTTGTGTAATTCCTTTGAAGGAATGATACACTCACTGATACACATACTTACTACATATAGCGTTTCTCAAATGCTGCCAACTGGCCACATGCAGCCACTGGGGGTTTTCGTTCAGCCACAACAATTTCCTGGGTGGTAATGGGGACAGGTGAAAGCATCAGACCCTCCCTTTCCCTCCTGGTTGCTCCTGGATGCACAACCCTGCACTGCCCCTGGAGACAAGTGGGGCACAACACTGCAAGAGCATTGTGAGTTCTGTACCGATGGGGGTGGTGTGGTGTCAAGGCTAATTCCCACTCTGGCACTTTGAGTGCAGAAGGTGGGGCCCGCAAGGGTTCTAAAAATTAATACTGACCACTCCAGGCTTGTATTAAACTCCCAAGGTTACAGCTTCTCTCTGACCTTGGATTGGTAAATGCTACCACCACCCATATGCAAAAACCTTGGAACCCAGGAAGGTGCACTTGGGAATTCCTTCCTGTGGGGTACCCTCAAGCCCTTTCACCCCCCCCCTCCAGGGAAGAGCTGAGAAAGAAAACAATGGAAATTAGCTGTTGCCTCCAGCTAATTAATCCATATATGTGCAAACCTCTTAGGACACCAAAAATCCAATCCTGTTCTTAAAATAGGTAAATTTTATTAAAAACAAACAAAAAAAGAAAATACATCTGGAACTTAGGCTTTTGCTAGATTTAAAAAAACCATTTATAAAAATTATACATCAAGAATAACCTTCTTGAGGTCCAGATTAAAGGTTACAAGCAAATCAAAAAAGCATTTGGGTTTAGCACAGAGAAGTCCACAAGCCAATAAGAAATAAACAGAAATAAACCTAATTGCATCTTTCTAGACATTTTCTGATTTATGAGTAGGTTTTAGGTATGATCTGATGATTTCCATACCTGACAAAAAGCTTTTTACAGCATAGTCCCAGCCCTGTCTCTGCTCTGTCCCCTCTGTCTGGAGAACACAACAGACAAAGGGAAGTATTTCTGAATTTGAAAAAATCCCACCCTTCCCATGGATCTTTTGTCAGGTGCCCACTCTTTGCCTTTTACCTGTGCACTTTTTAACCCTTTACAGTTAAAGCAAGTAGAGAACAGCTACTAAGAGGGATTTTATAGCTAACTGGCTGGCTGGGAGTCCATAAAAGGAAGCAATCCTCCCACTTCATTTATCACAGGTGGGGTAGGTAGTGGGGTTCTGGCATCAGCTCTGGGGTACTTGGGAAGTGGATTCCACTGGCAGGACTTAGGAAGCCTTTCTATGTGGACCAGGGCTCCAGCCATGGGGCTTCAGGAGCCAAAACCCTGCTCTGGCTGCAGGGTTTCAGGTGCTGACACCCCAGCTCCAGCCATGGGGTTTCAGTTCAGGCTCCAACTCCTGGCAACATGGCGGGAGGCTCCAATCCCTGGCTCTGGTTCCGTGGTGCTGACCCCGGCCCTGGGCCCCAAACCCATCAGCAGCCACTGCCCAGTGCTAGGGTTACTAACTTTGGATGGATGAATCCCTGGAGGTTTCATCACATGACATTTTTAATTAAAGATGAATCTTTAATTCCTGGAGACTCCAGGACAATCCTGGAGGGTTGGCAACCCTAACCAGGGCACTAACATCCAGCAGCACAATCCAACCCCCAGCACTGGCTGCTGACCCCTGGTGCCAACCCCAAGCCCCAGTGAAGCGGCAACAGACACCAATCCTCAGCATATGGCAGCAGGTCCCCAGCCCTGGGCACACAGCAACAACCATGGTTTCCACCTAGTGGAGGCAGGCACTGACCCCTGGCTCCAGCCACACATCCTTGGGCTCCAACCCCCAGCTCCGGGCTCAGGCCGTGGCCTCTAGCTCCCGGCCGTGCAGCTTCCACACCCAGCTCGGGGCACTGATCCCCACTCTGGACATGCAGCTCCTGCCCCCAGTTCTAGCCATGGGCACTGACCCCCAGCTACACGGCAGCGGGTGCCTTGTCTCCAGCCACGCCACTGGGGAACTCACCATCGAACCTCATCTCCCCTGGACTCCATTGCTTTCCTGGCCCCACATCCCTCCCTCCATCTTCCCTAGCCCCTGTTGCCTCCCACGGCCTGCATCCATCCCACCATGGCCCCCGCTACCTCCCCCTCCAACCAGCCCCCCCATCCAGAACTTAATTTGTCCTGGAGCTTGCTGAGAAAAGTGATTAACAAACAAGCAAACAAGTATCACTTTTCACAGCAGACTTACTAGCTAGCTGGAAGGCTGTGAAATGTGATTATTGATATTAACAAACCTACAAGTATCACTTTTCACAGCCTTCCAGCTAGCTCCTAAGTGTCCTGTGAAAAGTGATTGATGTTTCTTTAGGTATGTTAGCAACAGGAAGAAAGTCAAGGAAAGTGTGGGCCCCTTGCTGAATGAGGGAGGGAACCTAGTGACAGAGGATGTGGAGAAAGCTAGTGTACTCAATGCTTTTTTTGCCTCTGTCTTCACAGACAAGGTCAGCTCCCAGACAGCTGCACTCTGCAGCACGGTATGGGGAGGAGGTGACCAGCTCTCTGTGGAGAAAGAAGTAGTTCGGGGCTATTTAGGAAAGCTGGACGAGCACAAGTCCATGGGGCCGGATGCGCTGCATCCGAGGGTGCTAAAGGAGTTGGCCGATGAGATTGCAGAGCCATTGGCCATTATCTTTGAAAAATCATGGCGATCGGGGGAGGTCCCGGATGACTGGAAAAAAGCTAATATAGTGCCCATCTTTAAAAAAGGGAAGAAGGAAGATCCAGGGAACTACAGGCCAGTCAGTCTCACCTCAGTCCCTGGAAAAATCATGGAACAGGTCCTCAAGGAATCAATCTTGAACCACTTAAAGGAAGGGAAAGTGATCAGGAACAGTCAGCATGGATTCACCAAGTGCAAGTCATGCCTGACTAACCTAATTGCCTTCTATGACGAGATAACCGGCTCTGTGGATGAGGGGAAAGCAGTGGATGTGCTATTTCTGGACTTTAGCAAAGCTTTTGATACAGTCTCCCACAGTATTCTTGCCAGCAAGTTAAAGAAGTATGGGCTGGATGAATGGATGGTAAGGTGGATAGAAAACTGGCTAGATGGTCGGGCTCAACGGGTAGTGATCAATGGTTCCATGTCTAGTTGGCAGCCGGTATCAAGTGGAGTGCCCCAAGGGTCGGTGCTGGGGCTGGTTTTATTCAATATCTTCATTAACGATCTGGAGGATGGTGTGGACTGCACCCTTAGCAAGTTTGCAGATGACAATAAACTGGGAGGAGTGGTTGATACGCTGGAGGGTAGGGATAGGATACAGAGGGACCTAGACACATTAGAGGATTGGGCCAAAAGAAATATGATGAGGTTCAACAAGGACAAGTGCAGAGTCCTGCACTTAGGACGGAAGAATCCCATGCACTGCTACAGACTAGGGACCGAATGGCTGGGCAGCAGTTCTGCAGAAAAGGACCTAGGGGTTACGGTGGATGAAAAGCTGAATATGAGTCAACAGTGTGCCCTTGTTGCCAAGAAGGCTAATGGCATTTTGGGTTGTATAAATAGGGGCATTTCCAGCAGATCGAGGGATGTGATCATTCCCCTCTACTCAGCACTGGTGAGGACTCATTTGGAGTACTGTGTCCAGTTTTGGGCCCCACACTACAAGAAAGATGTGGATAAATTGGAGAGAGTCCAGCGGAGGGCAACAAAAATGATTAGGGGGCTGGAGGACATGACTTATGAGGAGAGGCTGAGGGAACTGGGATTGTTTAGCCTGCAGAAGAGAAGAATGAGGGGGGATTTGATAGCTGCTTTCAACTACCTGAAAGGGGGTTCCAAAGAGGATGGATCTAGACTGTTCTCAGTGGTAGAAGATGATAGAACAAGGAGTAATGGTCTCAAGTTGCAGAGGGGGAGGTTTAGGCTGGATATTAGGAAAAACTTTTTCACTAGTAGGGTGGTGAAGAACTGGAATGCGTTACCTAGGGAGGTAGTGGAATCTCCTTCCTTAGAGGTTTTTAAGGTCAGGCTTGACAAAGCCCTGGCTAGGATGATTTAGTTGGGTTTGGTCCTGCTTTGAGCAGGGGGTTGGACTAGATGACCTCCTGAGGTCCCTTCCAACCCTGAGATTCTATGATTCTATGCAAATATCACTTTTCATGGGAATATTTTTGTGTCTGCAAAAAAACCCTACATAAATAAATTACAATGATCTGCACATGGATCTGTGCATATTTATTTTTCCTAAAGTTAATTAAGAATTTTTAGGATTTTTTGTCAGTGCGGCCACCAAAAAATTAGTTGTGAGAACACTATAACCAGAAGGTTTACTAACTACAGCTCTAAGTTACTTTTACTTCCTCCCAGTGTTCAGTAACTTCATGCATTTTTAGAAACTATGGTGTTGAATACATTGTAGTTACAGTGTATATGAAAACAATAGCTTCCCTGTAATTACTTGAAAAGTACAGTACCCATTCAAGGAATAAGTGGGAGTTCTCCCAATTCTCTATGCTGCCTTTTGCACCTCTTCTCTTGTGTCCACTGTTCCTCTCCTATTCCTCTTGCTCCTTTTCTCACTTCTGTCTACCATGTCTCTCCTTCCCCTTCACAGCTCAAACCTGCAATGCGATTTCTAAGATGGATTCTAAAATGCTTCCATCTCTGCCTAAAAAGAAAACAGTGATCAGAAGTCATTAAATAAAACTGCCGAGAGCAAATCCTATGAAAAGTGGTTCTTTGAAAAGAACTGGAAATTGTTTATGCTTGAGAGTTATGCAGATATTTAATAGTACATTCTAGCTGCAGTCTTAATTATAGATTTTTTTTTAAATATTTGTACTTCCATAGCATCAGAAGATCACTAACCTCCTTCTTCTAGGTACTGTATACCTGTATAATATCCTTGGTCCCAAAGGAGTTTACAACCTAAACAGATTAGACAGACAAAGCATGGAAATGGAAATAGAAGCACAGGGAGGTGAAGTGACTTGCCCAAGGTGTCACAGCTTGTCTGTGACAGAAGTGGAAAGACAACCCATGTCTCATGTGCCTGTGCACTGAACTTGGACTCAGGCAATTGCCTAGTCCTAGGTGGAGTTCAATGCAGGATTAAAGCCTATGTTTGGACATATCTATGCTCTACTTTACTAGTTGCACAGATTGACTAATCTTATCAAAGGCATTCTTTGGTTTGTTACTGAGTTGAGGTTTTGGTTTACTGGTGGAGTCTTATCTTTTATACGTTATCTTTTATTTTATATTTTTCTTAGAACGGATGTCAAAATGTCTTACTGAAATATTATTTACTCAAATTATTTTACATTGCAATGATTTAATACAACTTTATATATATTATACACACACACACATATACCCCTATTTATTTTAATATCTGTAATTATATTTGCTCCCTTGGCACTTGTAAATTTGCTTTTGTCTTCTCTTGTTACTAAATTTTATGGAATGCTTAAAAAAAGAGCAGGAGGTTGTAGCAAAGAGGGGGGAAATGTTAAACATGTTTTAAGAATTTACAGCCAAAAAAGTTAAGGTACACATTCTAAACAACAAAAAATAGCCCAAAGCAAATACTGTAAAGAATTTACTGTATGGGTGAAATAATTTACTCTTGGGATCTGCTACAGTCCATATAGCCTGCAGCCCTAACAAAGTGTCTTATGATCCTATCAGATCTCGGAGTCTGACCTGACTCAGAAAAGGGTTGAAGGGAGTGCTCCAATATCAGAAGCTTCAATTTAGTCTCCTGATTCTTCTGTGCTCTAGATTTGAGAGCCAGGCAAAAGTCCCATATCTTAAGAGAAATGGGACTTTTGCAAGCAACAGAAACACAGAGTGGCCATTGCTGACCGGGATTGTCTTCCAACAGAGAGTCAGCGTTTGAAACTTGGTGAGCCATGCACGCCCAGCCAGGCCAAATAAGCTCCCTAGAAAAGAAGTGTGTCAGGGGGCAGGGGGTGAGAAGAAAAAAAAATCAAAATTTCTCATAAATGTGTAATTAATTCTATACCAACAACAATGAACACTAGTTAGAAACACTAAAATAACTAAAGATCAACTGCAAAACTTGCTGAGGCACTCACAAGGCAGACATACTAGAGCTCCATCTCAGGTTGAAGTGATCGAGCCTGGCAGTCCCATATACCCTTGGTGTATGGCATGAGTTTATGTAGAGCTCATGCATGGACTGAACCGATACTGCTAATGAAAAATCTCCAACCAAGGGCTCAAGAAGTGCATGTACACCTGCAATGGAGCACCCATTGGGACAATATTCAAAGAAGAAATCAGGGTTCCCAGGATCTTGCAAGCACAGACTTTAAAATCACTGCTGGTAATGTTCACTTTGTTTTAGATTTTGTCAGAAGGGTTATTCAAGAGCAAGCAATTCTACAAGAAGAGAACCTCCAAGCTCAGACATACTGGATGGCCTTAGGTAATCTGGGCAGCTTTGTACAGAGACTGCTCTCCAAAGTCTCCTCAAGGCAATGGGTGTCTTTCCATTGTTTTAACTGGTATTTGGATCAGGTCCTAATTCTCTCAAGCCTAAAGCTCAGAAGATCATGCCTGCCAGTCAGTTCTGTAGTCAAGGCTCAAAAGGATGGCACAGCAAAACACTGGGGGATATAAGTAAACTAATGAGGAGTTTTGGTCAATTGTTTTTGTATAGTATTAACATAAAAATAGCTATTATTGGGTCTCAAATATCTATGGAACAGTCAAATCTTTCCATTCCTAAATTTTCTGAACACACTTGTGGCCATGTCTGCTGTCTTTAAAAATATTTCATTTTTACAGAGGGCTCATTTATTAGTCTGATAAGGACATCAGTAAGACTTAGTGTAGTCGTATCTATGGGTAGAAGTTACCACTGAACCAGGCACTGGGTTAAAGAGCTCAAGTGAAGCTGGGTTAATAAAGAGCTCAGCAAAAATGCTTCACACATGGTTGATAAACAGTGCTATATGGACCTGATGAATGTGTTTTAATTTAGCTTAGAAAATGTGTGTTATTTTTAAGAGTATTTTGATGACTGTAAATTCACTGGTCTTTCTTAGAAGATGGATTGTATGAAGAGTGATATAATACCTAAATATTTAAGGTAATATTTATGGAAGTATGATAATAAAGACAAATGCCTTCAAGAAACTGAAAATGGCAATAAGATTAATCCTTATTTCATGAGAAATCTAACCTGATACTACACCAACCCCATGTCAATCATTATCTCATTTATAAAAGAGGATTCATTATTTGGTCTACTGTTTACTGACATGTACGTGTTACAAATATATTGCCATACCCTGTGAGGTCCTGAGCATCCTCAGCTCCCAATGACACCTCAACAAGCACTGGACTGTCAGGTCCTTATGTGTTTTTAGGACTTGGTTTTTACAACTGTCTCACATTAAAGTCAGTAAGGGTTTTGATTACATAATTACCTGATTTTACGGCCATTAATTAATTTACCAGTGATTACTACTTTTTTGCATTTTGTATTTACACTGAGTGTGGTTATCCATGCGTGGAAAACATTAATTGAAGGAGAGTTTTATATTATTACATCAGAAATGTAGCAAATAAACCAAACTAACTGAAAAAGCATTTTGCATCAGGCTCCAGTAAGAATACAGGAGACCTATCTATCCAAGGGAAACATGTCGACACAGCAACATTTTTTTATAAAATGTTTATAAAATCCAGATTTTGTTTCTTTAGTGGATGCTAGTGATGAGATTCACAAGGGAGACTTAGATATTTAACTGCCATTTTAGGTGGCAAAGTCCAAAATGTATGTCCTCAAAACACACCACTCAGTTGCTGACTAACCTTGTCAGCTCCCAAATCCCTGACATGTCTAAATCTCTCCCAGTGGGCATGCACACAGCTGCCTCAGTCGTGGCATTACTGAACAGCTTGAGCCTAGCTCACATCTAAGCCCTGGTGAGATTCACATGCTAGGTATTCCCTCACCTATATAGCCTGCAGGGCCTGGTCCAGTAGATATACTCGGAAGCCACCCTAGAATGGTTAGGGCCTCACTTGGAAGGTGACAAGTATCAGAGGGTTAGCCATGTAGTCTGTCTCTACAAAAACAATGAGGAGTCCAGTGGCATCTTAAAGACTAACAGATTTATTTGGGCATAAGATTTTGTGGGTAAAAAACCCACTTCTTCAGATGTTTGAAGTGAAAATTACAGATACAGGCATAAATATACTGACACATGAACAGAAGGGAGTTCCTGTACAAGTGGAGAACCAGTGTTGACAAGGCCAATTCAGTCAGGGTGGATGTGGTCCACTCCCAATAACGAGGTGTCAATACCAAGAGAGGGAAAATTGCTTTTGTAGCCAGCCAGCCACTCCCAGTCCCTATTCAAGCCCAAATTAACAGAGTTGAGTTTGCAAATGAATTGTAGCTCTGCAGTTTCTCTTTGAAGTCTGTTTTTCAATTTTTTATTTTTTTTTTTAAAGGTGAGCGATCTGGTTCAAGTTCCTGCTCCATATCAGGCAGAAGGGGAATTTGAACCTGATCTCCCACATCCCAGGTAGGTGCTCCAACCACTGGGCTATTGGGTGTAAGAACACCATCTCACACACACCCGCCATTTTTCTTGCAAAAGGCCTGACCTCACTTGACTCCAAGAGAGGATTCATGGCTGTGAATCCCAAGTGCAAGAGGCACCTTTTGAGGGTGGGGCTTAGGTCACACCCCATCCTCAGCATTTCCTCCTGGCTATCCTCAACTGTTCCCCACTGAGCATGCTGGCTCCCGTGAATCCATTTTTAGGCACCTACATCTCATGTATTGTACAGGGAACCTGGGCACCTAACTCATGTTTTTGAATGCTATTTGGCATCATGGCACCTAAAATTTAGATGCTGCTATGCAAAGCGCAAGTCCCTCTTGGTCTGAATTCAACAAACTATTGTCAAAGAGAGGAAGAACAGAGTGACTGCAGATCTGAGATATCTAGGCTGTCAGAAGTGTATTAAGCAAACTGCATAAAACCAGAGATGCAGTGAAGTCAGATTTGTATGTTATTGGTCTTACTATAAAACAGAAGTTGCAATATACTCAATGTTTTTAGTATTTTCCTTTAATATGTATTGTTAATATTAATTATACAAACCGTATGATTAATTAAATGTTCACTACAATTATTTAGTAAATTAGGGGCTAGATAGTTTGGTGATAAACAGTTAGGGATGCAGAGCTTTAATCAGTATAGAATCATAGCCAACTTTACTCTTCAGTCCTGTGAAACAAACCTTTATTTTGAAATAAATAAATGAATTTTCAGCTGCTGAAAATGAAGGATATTTTTTCTTGAAAAATTATATTCAAAGGACTTTTCCTCTTTCACACATATTTTGCTCTGTTTTACTCCACGATGAATTTCAATTTTCATCTAACATTATACAATCTGTTTCATTTTACTATATTACTAGGGTATTTTTTCTTAGAATTCAGATTAGATTAAGTTAAAAAAAACCAAACACACCTTCAGTTGTGGGAGATTCTTCCATCTCCATCCTCACTGGACAGAGAGATCTTTCCTGAGGCTGGCCATTGGGGATGCATGTGTAGCAAGGGATCCTCTAATTTCCTAGGCTGAGATGGAGGTGGAGGTATGAGAGTACCCCATGAATCTCTAAAGAAGGGAATGGAGAATACTTGTCCTCCCTGTGCCTAGAACTAGCTGACCTTAAGGAAGGGAGCTCTGGAAATATGGCTGCACCATAAGTAGTGGTATGCCTAACATTTAAATAATCCTTCTGGTCTGAAATTAAAATGGCTAATGTTCTGTTAAAGCTAACTATTATTTCCCACCCAGTTATGCAATGGTACTGAATGGAGTCTAACAGCAATAAGCAATCATGAGTAGAAAGGTCCAAGTGGTTTTCTGTGGAACACCATTTACTTTATAGGATCCTGCATGAGGAAGAAGCTCTGATCAAGACTATCTAACTACTGGACTACAGACTATATTTTCTGCAATTCTTAAGGGGGAGGAGAGGAAAGGAGTTTGTAACATCATTAAGCCACAGGTTACAAAGATCTAGGGTGACCAGATAGCAAGTGTGAAAAGTTGGGACACCTTTATTTCAGGCGGTGGCTGGGGTGGGGGAGGTATAATTGCACACATAAGACAAAGCTCCTAGTATTGGGATGGTCTCAATAACATCGGGACATCTGGTCACTCTACAAAGAATGTCTACTAAAATATAAGCATCTCACTGGGCAAGATTGTTCCAGACATTGCTTGGAGACACAAGATGCTGATCCTGATCTTGTTTTCACTTATGCCAGTATAAATCAACTGTAACTTCACTGAAGTCAATGGATTAAATTAGAGAAAAATTGCTGTACGTGAGACAAATATCAGTCTCACTGTGTGCAATGTGACTCTGTTGATAGCCTGTTTTTGTTTGTTTTCCATATAAGGGAAATATTCATGAAGTATAAAGTTCCTCTGCTTTTCAGAGAGGCTAATGGAATTAATCACAAATAGTAACTATACTACACATAGAGGACAACATCAGATATGTGCAGTTTTTGCAATGCAGTACCATTTTACTTTACATACTTGGACTCAGACACATAATTTTGTGTCTATAGTCTTGCATTTGGTATCAAACGTTAATTCAATGGCTACATCATTTCCAGTTGACCACATTTTCTTATAATCTGTCACATTCCTATTCCGTGCAGAATCATGGGGCCAGGCCCTGAGGTGGAGAAGCAGGGATGGTGGGCAGTAACATGAGAGCACCTACATCATAGCCATGCAACTAGAGGATTTCCCTTACACTGGAATGATCATCCTTGGACCAGTTAAAATCTTTTAGGGCAAAATTACACTGGTGGTGTGGGGTAAAGCAGTCATATTGCATTGGAGAATCTGGCTCTTGTGGATTGATTTTGACCAAATGCATCTTCTGACAATCATTAGCATATATCCAAAATTAAAAATATATATATTTCAGTATCAGAGGGGTAGCCATGTTAGTCTGGATCTGTAAAAGCAGCAAAGAGTCCTGTGGCACCTTACAGACTAACAGACGTATTGGAGCATGAGCTTTCGTGGGTGAATACCCACTTCGTCGGATGCATCATACTCATGCTCCAATACGTCTGTTAGTCTGTAAGGTGCCATAGGACTCTTTGCTGCTTTTATGTTTCTGAAGTTAAACTACTTGCTATGTGGGGGGAGAGGGGCAGGAACCAATCTAACTTGTATCCTGTTAATCAACAAGTTCACTGAACACTTCATAAACTCATAGGTACTAAAACTTGGGAGCCTTGTATTTTTATTTGTTTTTCTTTTATTATACACCAGCAAGGGTAAGCCATTCATAATATTTATCAAACAAACATGCCGTGAAAAGCAGTTAAAGTTGCTAAGGACCAGTAATGCCAACTCACACAACCCAGGAAAAACAGAGTAAAACTACATACCTACATACATCATCTTTCTCACAAATACAAAGACAAGGCAGTTTTGTTGCAGCCCTTATGGGTCTAGACAACAGCCATTCTTTCCTGTGTTCAAGGGAAAGTCTTTAAAAAGAAATTGACTGAATTACTGACTAGCTAAGTAGAAACAAAAATACCCCTTCCCCCTCACCAGTGGGGCAGAGGAAAAAATAAAGACAGCACTGACGATACTGAGTAAGGTGCATATTCAGTGATCAAAAAGAACTGAAGAGCAGTTGAGGACCATTTTATACCAACATACATTGCTCTCTAGATGATTTTGAGCTCAAGCCAAGGATGCATTTATCTCACAAATAGAAAATTGCAGAGGCACCTTGAAGAAATATCATCCTCATTTTATGTCTGGGTAAACTGAAACAAAGATTAAGTGACTTGTCAGAATTTACAGAAGTCAGTACCAGAGCTTGTATTAGAACTCCAAATGTTCTCTTACTAAATCATACATTCAGATGATGCTTTACTCAGGGTCATTGGGACGTTTGGTTTATATAATACCTTAGCCTGAGCTCAGATGCTAAAGTGCTGTAGAAAGCAAAGTACTTGCTCTATGACTAATTCAAGGATCATGTCATTTAGAAATGTGAGGCTGCACAACAAAATTTGATTTCTTATGGAGATTTCCTGAAAATCTAATTTCTGTGTAGGAAATATCTATTAGCTAATAGATATTTAGCTAATCATGCAAAGTTGTGTTACTAGGGACACTGATGTTAAGATCAAATTTAGTCAAATTTGTAGCATCCTGAATTTTTCTTCACAGTGAATAAAATACTCAACCAGCTTAAGTCTGAAGGATAGCCATCTAGTATTCTAAACTTCCCGCATGTAATGTCTATAAATTCTGTAACAGTAATAAAGTCCTTACTTCTTAATTTATCACCAACTGACTTGGTATAATCTTCTGAATGGGATTTTGAGTGAAGTAAAGTTTCAAGCGCCTCTGACAGCCATTACATTTGCTACTCTAGAGGTTCCCATCTCTTCCACATCTCACTGTCCTGAAACTCTCTCTGCACAGTATTTAATTTTTGCAATAAGGCAGACTAACGAATGGAACAGGGAATTTTATTTTCACTTGCACTATATTTTAGAAAGTGGTGCTGGCCATCCAAGTTGGCCAGCACCAACTGCGCTGGGTACAGCTAAAAGAAGAGTGACACTCTAGTGCCTAGCCAATGGAAGACAACTGTTTTTATTTGTTTTAGGTGTTTGCATTGGTATATATTAATGCCACTAAAAGTCATTGGGATTGGTCAGTGGGTACCACTGATAAATTACAACACTGGGTGGAAATAAATCTTTTCTTGATCCACCACTACCACTTGACAAATACTATGCGCTGTGCTGAGTTATATAAATCCTCTCATTCATATGGCTCTGTGAACATCTTCACTACTCGAGAACCATCCTCTTGACTTAAGCTGCTTGTATCACTCTCTAGGCTGTTACCAGCATATCATCCACAAATCTGACAGCTGCAAATTTGGTTTCAAGGAGATAGAGCTGGAATGTTTTCTGTTCTTTCAGCTTGCTAAAAGGCCAGTAAATGTGAACTACTTTTCATTTAGTTACTGATTTTTATTGTGTAGATGACCTGATATCAATGTACATTTCTGCTATGATACTTGGGAAGAAGTAATTTATTTTATTTAATTTGTTTTATTTATTTATTTATTTTGGTCAGAGATTGTGGATTCTTTGATTTTCCTTCTGGATTTGTTTTTAAATAATGCATGTCTTTTGGCATTTCAGGAATTTTGCATTGGAGAGGATAAATGTGATAGAAACAGATGAACTAATTTTGCAGAGAATTCTTTGAGCTACCACGTTAAGCCGCAAACTGCATGGTATGATGAGAGAGAATAGGAGACTAGCAACAATGCTGTAGTACCCAAAAGAAGATGCAAACCAAGGTATGTATGTTAACAGCTACTTTTCAATGCTTCAGTGACACATAGCATCCAGAGATTACTGCTGAATCTGCAGCTTTATATTTTAAGTCAGGACTAAATTATGGTAACCGCTGAATCTAAAGTTAAGCAAATCTTCTGGAATCCTCTTAAAACACAACAGAAAACTGTGTTTGGTTTATGATATTACCAGTCTCACCACATTGATTTGTAATTTATTCTAAATTCCATCTCAGCCAGTTGTTTGAAAAAAAATAGATTGAAATATTGCCTAAATATAAACTTCACTTTCAAAGTGAAATAGGAGTAACTCTACTGAAGATAGATAGCTATAGTAGTTTCCCTTGCAAACGTTCACAGGGTAGGATTCTCAAAAGGGCTTAGCACTGGCCAAACTGCTCCCATTGACTTCAGTACTAAGTTTCCTATTGACTTCAATGGGAGCAGTTATGCCAACACTGAGTGCTTTTAAACTTCAGGATCCTTGTTCTTTCTTCTGACTGGTGTCTTCTATGTGATGTGCTTAAGGCCTAATATATTATAAATCAGACACATATTTTAAATACACAGAATTTCTGGTAACCATTTTTAAAAATCTGGGGTGGTAGATCCGATATTCAGACAGTATCTTATTTGATTAGGAGTAAATAAACTCTATGGTCCAGAGTACACAAAGAGAACCATAACAGAGATCTGTCCAGAGATCTGTTAAGCTATGATGTTTTGAAGCTTGGGTCTGAGTGTCTTACATAAAAGGCTCCATTTATCACTTTAGTGACTCAGTTTTCTTTTATTGGAATTAAAAATGTTCAAATTTCTCACCTACTTATTCTTTATTAGAACTACAGACAAAACTAACCCTGTTTGTATTTTCTGCTGTAATTCTTGCTGATGAGAAGATGGCTGTTAACAGTGAGGAAGATGACTGATCCTGCTGGCTGCTGGAAGTTTTGTTTTAATTGTTGGATTGCTCTATTATTTGCAAGTCCCTTATTGTCTAAGAATGGATACATCAATTTTCCAAAGAAAAAAAGTTTAAGGACATTCTAATAAGGTTGCAAGTTTGTAAAGTACAATGCATATCAATGACAAGATAAATAATTAACAGCAGCACAACAACATTTTCTGATATGTATGCTCCTCCGGCATATATCTTTGCTGGTTCAAAGCCAGGTTCTAAGTCCTTCAGTCTCCCTATATGTATTTTATTTAGAGCGCCCCCCCCCGCTCTATCTGTATGAATACGTGTATTACCCTCTCTTTAAGAGACAGCTAAGGAACTGCAGCCCCATCTAATAGAATCATTCATAATTGGGAAAGTTATGAAACCAAAGTAGCGTATTTGTAGCCTCTGGGTCAGTAGCAATGCACAAAAGCTTAGCTGAATCAAGAGTATATTGCAGCTGTCAAGAAGTCAGGCAGGTACTGCTCCTCTGAGCATATATATGGCCTAACTGTAGTTCATCATAATGAATTATAGTGTGTTTTTACTAGAACATATGAAAAAAGTATCTGAAGCCACCTCAGAAATATACTGTGATTTTAAAAAGTGATGTAATCAATTTAAGCTTGCCCCTCCCACAAAAGTCACATCCAGGTTGAAATTTTGTACACCATGTTTCCAGATAACGAAAATTAAAATTGCGTTAAAAATAAAAAGACCATTTAACACTCCACTGCAAAATTATGACCACAATTCTATAATAAATACCATGTTCATAGGACCTTCTGAAGTTTTCTGAATAAATATATTATAAAGCTTCTGAACTGGAAAAAAGCAATCTACCTACAAGAAAGTCCCTTTGCCTTTTTTTATCCATTGTACACCTCAGTTGGCTAGTACCAAAATACATACACAAAAAAGCTGCTTAATTTTTATTGTGGTTGGAAAGAACACAAAGCACCAGAAGTAAGGACACTAATATGGAAGGCCGATAGTCTGCCTTTTATTCATCTTGACATTAACAATCTTGACTACTTGCGTTCTTTCAACATTAAATTTTCTAAAGTTTATGCTGAATAAGATACGTAAATTGCCTGACTGAAATGAACTCAGACAAATTCTTATTTAAACTATATCCCCTAAATCTTCCATGGGTCCAGTTAGGATCATGAAGACTTACACAACTCTTTGTTGCTAAGAAAGCTTGTTGGATGCTTTTGCCAGCCCTCCATAATATATATTTAAATGCACCTTTTTATGCAGCACAAATGGAATGTAATTCTCCACTGCCTTGAAACTTGCATATTCATTTGCACCTGTGCAAAGCAAATCCTATTTGTTACCATTTACACCCATGCTGCAAAGGTTTAAATGACTATGCAAGGCAGTAACGACTCAGGCCTATGATCTGTAATATCATACATTAATATGAAACACTTGCAGTATAGATAGTGCATGAAATAGTGGAGTTAAACACTGAGTGGTGTTAATTTCGAATACTTTTGCTGGTGAATGTTTCAGCCTTAACCATCATCCCTTCAATAGATCCACATTTTCTTTAATAGTTAAATCTCTTTCAATTTCCTTTGCAAGCTGTGAATTATGTACATAGTATTTAAAGAACAGATTGTTGCATTAAAAAGGAATGATGTACATGCATACTTGTGGGTATTTTAGATTAATAATGGGTATTTTTAAAAGTTCATAATGATTCTTTCCCCAAGTAGTTATGTGCAGCCTACATTCATCCATCTGGGTAACTGCTACACTCATACTGGGTGAGATGCATGCCCTGAAGAGGGCCCGTGAAAAGCCTATGAGCCACCCGAGTCCAACTGAATTTGTATTCTGAGGGTTTAAGTGGGAAACTAGTGGTGTTCAGATCTTGTGCTCTGGTGAATTTTACCCAGAATGATTCCACAGAGGGGTGTGAGTAGAAGCAACTGACTTTCCTATTTATCTTAGTGGAGGTAGACTAAATAAAAATTATAATAAAAATAACGAATAGCTAGGGAACAAAAAGGGACAGAAAAATAACCCACTAACCCACTTTCTAAAACCCAAACTACATAATGTTAACGTATTGGGTACTGGTATATAGCTAACAATAAGCAAGCTAGAAGTCATTACTCACTAGTTGTTTATTCCCCCCACAGCCGCCCACTCCAGAAGTGCAAAGAAATAACCTCCTTAGTGATCATTTTAACCTTGCCTTGCAGTGTAGAAATCAGAAATGATGAACGTTTTTCTCCTCTGGATAGGCCTATAAATTGGAAGCATACAGTATAAATAGAAACCATGCAAGATCTATCTTAAATCAATTATAGATGTTATCTCAGTGCCTGCTTTTCTCAGAACACTGATTCATCCAATGCTGTTAACAACAAGGACCCAAAAACTGCCAGAAGAGACCCATGAGTGTTTGCAGCCTTTTAATTAATAGACAATAAATACATTAAAAACCATATGGATAGAAAGTATTTTTCTTTGTCCTTGAGAAAGTATATTTGATCAGTCTAAAGAGTTGATCATAGATTGCTTTCATTTGCATAGAAAAATTAATGACAATCCTTCATCTAGACATATGTCAAGAATAACAGCAACTGCAATAATAAAATGGTATCTTCAGAATTAGTTCAAGGTCTACACTCTAACCACTATTATATTAGCCCAAACAATACAAAACGACAAAGTCTGAAATATCTTTTCAAAACATCTCTGCAGATAATAAACCTAAATTTAATTGGGCTCTCTTTTATTTTCTCTAATATGTACTGCACCTAACCAAACCTGCATCATTCAATTATTGAGATGTTACTTTTAAAATTTTTTTTATCTAATTTAAAATAAACCTGCACATTTAATACCAGTAAAGCTGAATAAAATAGTGCCTTATACTGACATAATGCCATTCACTTGAGGGCCACACAGGTCTTTGTAAACATGAGTCATATCAGTATCATGATCCTGCTATGAAATAGATGGCCCTCATGCTCTAGGACTTCTGTTGGTTGCCTAGAGGGGACAGAAGGATTTTTTTCTCCAGTACACAATTGGCTAGGTGTAGTCTAAGTTTATTTATTTAGCCTTCCTGTGAAGCAGATACTGGCCAGAGCAGGAGAGAGGATAACAGATGCTTTGGACTAGTGCTCTGAGGTGGTACGGAGAATCCTTTTTCTATATGTTGGACTGGTGTGTCTTGCTCACATGCTCAGAATTATAACAGGTTGCCAGATTTTGGGTTGGGAAGCAACTTCCCCATGTCAGATTGGCTGTGACTCTGGGTTTTTTTTGGCCTTCCTTTGAAGCAGTGGGCATGGTTCATATGTTGGGATCATTTGGGCATCTCTCACCTAGCCAAGTCCCTGCTATTGCAGAAGCCTTGGGTATTCATGGCACTTTGGTCTCTCACAGTCTCTCCCTGTGACACACAATTTACTTTCCTGAAGACTGAAATGCTTTAGTCTACTTAAAGATTTTGGGCTTAATATAAAATGAATCTGGGTGAAAGATAATGTCCTGTGATATACAGACTGGATGATCTAATGGTCAGACTAGATGATCAAATGACCCCTTCTTGCCTTAAACTCTAGAATCTATTAGAGGTATTATTACTCACACTTTATTGATGAAGGAACTAAAGCCCAGAAAGATTAAATTCAGTATCCAGTGTTCAACCTAAGTATCTTCTGGGCATTAGGATCTCTGTAAGGAAGGAAGATGAAGAATCCTTCTTACAGGCTAACTGGGTTGTTCCATGGAGGCTTCTTCAGCCAGATTGGTTAAATAGCCTCTGACATCTTATCATATACTCTCGAGTGGAGGGGGGGAGGGCAGAAGGGGGAGGATTGGGGCATCTGCAGATTATGCCTTGCCCTATGTCACAGATCATAGATATGTTATGCCCTATACCTCTGTTTAGTCTTTCATGAGTCCAGCCTCCCCAGTGATAGGGCCCAAGCACCCCCAGGAGTGAAGTGGAGGTCTTGTGATTTAGCCACTCCCAGATTGGGTCCCCAGGCTTCAGCATACCTGTTTCTTATGGTAGCTCTTTCAGCAGGGCTAATTTGGCTTGGTTCCCTGAAGGTTCCCCCTTCAGAGCCATATAACCAGAAAATGTATGCAGTAACAGTTCCGTCTTTTCAAAACAAAACATTATTTTGCCAACAGGAACACAATCTTTAGAGATATTGGTTAAAATAAAGGCCGCCTATATGCATGACTCTTAGCTAACTTTCTAGCTTCTTCTTGTTAATTTAAGCAGGACCTACTTACAGGGGCGGTTCTAGGAATCCCACCGCCCCAAGCAGGGCGGCGCGCTGCGGCGCGCGCTCTGGCGGTCACCGGTCCCGCGGCTCCGGTGGACCTCCCATAGGCATGACTGCGGAAGGTCCGCTGGAGCCGGCTGCCGCCCTGCCAGCAAAATGCCGCCCCAAGCGTGCGCTTGGCGCACTGGGGTCTGGAGCCGGCCCTGCCTACTTAGCTCAAGTAGCCTTCAACCTTTGGTTGGGAGAGTACTGCATTTCTCACCTCTGATTCTCCTCCATTCTCTTTCAGAGCCTGTCTCCTGTTTGTCAGGGCTGCTTTTATAGCAGAACCAAATGCCTGTGTTTCTGCTTTGCCACCTCAAGGATCCTCCACCCGCTACCCCAACCTGAATACATCTACTCAGAGTGGGCCAGAGTACTTTACAGTCATTGTCACCTGTATGGTTGGTGAAATATTGAGTAATCTAGTTAATTCAGATCATTAACCTTCTTCCTGGTTACAGAGCTCTGTGGGGAAATTAACCCTCCGAGTCCATGTAGCCCACAATAGAAAATTAGGTAGTTAAACTGAGTGCACATAATATTCACAAAAATAATGATTTGATCTCCCACATCCTGCATGAGCAGTCAATTTTCATGAAATAAAACATAGCCACTTTGCTTGTAGAAAGTACAAGATGGGTAATAATTTGATATGTTTGTTTTAAGCTTTTGGTGAATGAAGTGCTTGTGAAAGGTGCCAGAATGACAGCTCTTGAGAGAAACAGATTAACAGTGTATCCTTGGGAAGTGGCCCAGTCTTTGGAAGGAGACTGGTTAGACACAGCAGCCAAATGGCACCTAACAGCAAAGCTCCACAAATTAACATTACCAGCCAAATGTCTGTAGGTAGGAGGCCAGAGTTAGGATTCTATTGAGGATAGGAAAAGTGCAACAATGTCACCTTCCCAAAATTTTAGCTCCTAATACCAGTACCCTCTGTGACCTGAAGGAAGAGTACCAGACGTGTGCCTGACATGATTTTGCCCAGCCTTCTGCCTGCTATAATGCAGTAAGAGCCAAAATCAGAGTCACCATACATGTACAGTGAAGCATACTTCTCACTTATATTAGTATATATAAACCTGGCAAACTGATAAGGGATAGTTGTTACAACAGATAGGGAAGAATGATTATGTGAAGAAAGACACACAAACATATTAACCTGAAGAATTGTTAATCCTTTCAATGTAAATAATTATGCCTTTCCACATAAATCAGGTAAACTGACAATCTATAGAAATGGCATTAGAACATATGTTTCTCTTGGCAAAGAGGTTCTCTTTGTTTGAAACCCCTATATCATGACACTGATATGGGAATTTAGTTGGGTAATGAACCTGGCTAATTTAGTTGGGTAATGTCCCTCCAGTTACAATGAAGAAGAGACACAGAGCCAGCTATTTACCATCTCAGGGGTATTGCATCTATTCTTTCTGTATATTGATTTACTAATCTCTGATTGATAATCTGATTAAATAATTCCAATTGAGCCAATTATTCAACACTCTTGAGTCATCATTAACTCAACTATAAAAATACTAAAAACAACAATAACCTGAGCAAAGACATCAGAATTTGGCCTCATATATTTTTATGTTTAAATGAAGAAAAGGAGAGGGGAAAAAAACTAGCTCTGGCAGGCATAACATCCTCAAGCAGAAGTGGACAGAATATTCCAGCAGTGGTCACAAAAACTCTATTCCTATTAGAGATTTCCTGGTTTATTTATCCAAGGATTGTCATAGAGCAATGCTGCTGCACTAACAAGGTACGAGTACTAATCTTAGGGTGAGTGAGTTTGTTGGTCTGTTTGTGGGGGTTTTTTTCCCCCCCTCTTTCAGGTTATTTCAATTACAGGGTCAATTGCGATTGTGTGTCTGGGGACCGTGTGAGCCTTTGTTCCTTGGTTCAACCTTGATCATCTTTGATCAGCCTCAATCAGCCTTGTGATCACCCTCCCCTTGTGTGATTAACGAGGGGATAGGGTTGACCTAGGAGAGAAGGCCTTAGAAGCCAGAGGCTAAACTACCAAGGGGACAGCAAACAGTGGAGTTTGAGAGAGAGTTTGTAGGAGGGAGACGTAATATAATCACAACAGTTAGTAAGGGTTGCATCACCAGTGCCAACACTGCTCGTCTCCTCCACCTGCGCCGGTATCCAGACAGACAACCTAACCATGGATGCTTCTACCCAGATCCTGGTGTGGACTTGCAGAGACTGCATTTTCCACTCACAGAAAGCCAGGCTGGGGGACCATCCAGTGTGAGAGGTGCCTGCTGGTGGAATCTCTCAGGAAGCAAGTGGGAGAACTATAGGAGGAGGTGGCTAGGCTGAGGAGCATCCATGCCCACAAGGAATTCCTTGAGAGTATTTATATGGAGATATCCAAGGCTGAGGAGCCATCCAGCTGAAAAGGACTGCTGTCACACTGCTGGGGGAGGGCGATATGGCTTTGTCACAGGGAGAACAATGGCTGCTGATTACTTCTAGCAGCAGGCAGTGCTCCACCCCTACTCCCAACCCACTCACCATGGTGATGGAACACCATTATGCTGCCCCAGCAACAAGTTATGAGGAATCACTCTCAAAGGTGGAGGAGGAGAAGCCATGTACCCCCAAGGCTGTGAGGATAACAGCCACCACTCCCAGGAGGAAACATAGGGTAGTGGTGGCTGGTGACTCTCTTCTGAGGGGGACGGAGGCACCCATCTGTCACCCTGACATGGCATCCTAGAAGGTATGCTGCCTGCCAGGGGCCCGTGTCTGAGACGTTATGGAGGGATTTTTGAGGATCATCTTGCCCTCTGACTACTATCCCATGCTACCCATCCATGTGGGCACTTGTGATACTGCGAGGTATGACCCTCAGAAGATCAGAAGTGACTACAGGGCTCTGGGAAGAAGGGTGAAGGAGTTGGGAGGGCAGGTGGTGTTCTCTTCAGTCCTTTCAGTCAAGGGTAGGGGCCCAGGCAGAGACAGATGCATCCTGGAGGTGAATGCCTGGCTGCGAAGATGGTGTCACCAGAAGGGCTTCGGCTTCCTTGACCAAAGGATGCTGTTCCAGGAAGAAGGACTTTTGAGCAGATATGAAGTCCATCTACTGAGGAAGGGGAAGAGCATATTTGGATACAGACTGGCTAACCTAGTGAGGAGGGCTTTAAACTAGGTTTGAAGGGGACAGGTGACCAAAGCCTACAGGTAAGTCAAAAACATGGACACCCGGGAGAAGGATTGGAATTTGCGGGGAACATGCGCTGTTATAGTAGGGATAAGGGAGAGAAGACAAAACTGGGCGGGGGGGAAATAAATCGGTATCTTAGATGTCTGTATACTAATGCGAAAAGTATGGGGAATAAGCAGGAAGAACTTGAAAGCTAGTAAATAAACATAACTATGACATAATTGGCATCACAGAGACTTGGTGGGATAATACACATGATTGGAATATTGGTATAGAAAGGTACAGCTTGCTCAGGAAGGACCAGCAGGGAAAAAAGGGAGGAGCTGTTGCTTTTTATTTGAAAAATGTATACACTTGGACTGAAGTTGTGATGGAAATAAGAGACAGACTTGTTGAAAGTCTTTGGGGAAGGATACAAGGGGTAAAATACAAGGGTGATGACATGGTAGGGGTCTACTACAGACTATCTAACCTGGAAGAAGAGGTGGATGAGACATTTTTTAAACAGCTAACAAAATCATCTAAAGCACAGGACTTGGTGGTGATGGGGGACTTCAACTACTCAGACATCTGTTGGGAAAATAACACAGCAGAGCACAGACTACCCAACAAGTTCTTGGAATGTATTGGAGACAAATTTTTTTTATTTCAGAAGGTGGAGACAGCTACCAGGGGAGAGGCTGTTCTAGGAACTGGTTGAAAATTTGAAAGTGGAATGCAGCTTGGGGGAAGTGATCATGAAATGGTAGAATTCATGATTCTAATGAATGATAGGAGGGAGAACAGCAAAATAAAGACAATGGATTTCAAGAAGGCAGACTTTAACAAACTGGTTGTTGGTAGGTAAGATACCTTGGGAAACATATCTAAGGGAAAAAACAATTGAAGACAGTTGGCAGACTTTCCAAAGAGATGTTATTAAGGGCACAAGAGCAAACTATCCCACTGCATAGGAAAGAGTATGGCAAGAGACCACCCTGGCTTAACCAGGATATCAATGATCTTAAAAAAAAAAAAGTCCTACAAAAAGTGGAAACTAGGTGAAATTACAAAGGATGAATATAAACAAATAACTCAAGTATGTAGGGGCAAAATTAGAAAGACACAAAAGGAGATTAAACTATCTAGAGACATAAACGGTAACAATAAAACATTCTACAAATACATTAGAATCAAGAGGAAGACCAAGGGCAGGGTAGGACCCTTACTCCATAGGGGAGGGGAACAATAAGAGAAAATGTGGAAATGGCAGAGGTGCTTAATGACTTCTTTGCTTCAGATTTTCACCAAGAAGGTTGGTGGTGATTGGACGTCTAACATAGTGAATGCCAGTGAAAATGAGGAAGGATCAGAGCCTAAAATAGGGAAAGAACAAGTTAAAATTACTTGGACACATTAGATGTCTTCAAGTCACCAGGGCCTGATGAAATGCAGGAAGAGCTGACTAAGAGATATCTGAACCACTAGCAATTATCTTTGAAAAGTCATGGAAGATGGGAGGGATTCCAGAAGACAAATGAATCCTGCTAAATATGAATCAACAGTGTAACACTGTTGCAAAAAAAAAAAAGCTAATATCATTCTGGTATGTATTAACAGGATTGTTGTAAGCAAAACATGAGAAATAATTCTTCTGCTCCACTCTGCTCTGATTAGACCTCAACTGGACTATTGTGTCCAGCTCTGGGCACCACATTTCAGGAAAGATGTTGACAAACTGGAGAAACTCCAGAAAAGAGCAACACAAATGATTAAAGGTCTAGATGACCTATGAGAGAAGACAAAAAAAATGGGTTTCTTTAGTCTGGAAAAGAGAAGAATTAGGGGGGACATGAAAAGAGTTTTCAAGTACATACAAGGTTGTTACAAGGAGGAGGGAGAAAAATTGTTGTTCTCAACCTCTTAGGGTAGGACAAGAAGCAATGAGCTTAAATTGCAACAAGGGTGGTTTAGGTTGGACAATAAGAAAAATTTCCTAACTAAATTGCCTAGGGAGGTTATGGAATCTCCCTCATTGGAGATTTTTAAGAGCAGGTTAGACGAACACCTCTCAGAGATGGTCTAGATAATACTTAGTCCTGCCATGAGTGCAGAGGCTGGGACTAGATGACCTCTCAAGGTCGCGTCCTGTCCTATGATTATATGATACTACATTAAATTTATTTTATTATGTATACTGATAATTATATTTTCCCCACATAAAATAGGTTTGTGGTTTCATATACTTGGGGACTTCTTAATTCTTGTAATAGGGAAGAAACATCTGTAAAGTCATTGGGGGTTAATTTTAAGTTCCTAAAACATGAAAGTGGCTAATGCTACAGGCAGGCACTTGAGCCAAACATTTATTTTAAATGGAACTGCTAGACAGCATTGAATGTTGGTCTCACTACTGCACATAGCAAAAGTATTAAGGAGACACACTGGATGAGGTGATACCTTTTATTGGACCAACTTCATTTGCTGAGACAAGTTTCTGAGCTTAAACAGAACTCTTCAGATCTAGGAAATGCATAGAATCATAGGGTTGGAAGGGACCTCAGGAGGTCATCTAGTCCAATCCCCTGCTCAAAGCAGGGCCAATTCCCAACAAAGCCCTGGCTTGGATGATTTAGTGCACTAAATCCCCCAGTAACAACACAGTGAAATGAGACAATCACTACACTCTCGAATGAACTCACACAGAAAATAAATTATAAAAAACAAAACCAAACCACCATATCACCGGTGTGTGAACATTTTCACAAAGCAATCACTCTATATCTGACACCTCAGTTCCTCCTCAAAGGAAACCTGCACAACATCTTCAAAAGACAAGCCTGGGAGCTTAAATTCATAACTTTGCTAGACACTAAATACCATGGACTGTCAATAGACACGGTGGATTTATGGCTTATTACAATATTATAACCCATGAACTCCATCCCACCTCCCCACTTCTTTACTCTCCTCTCCACCCTATGATTGGAGAGGTGTTATCTGGCCACTTGACCTTTAATAGTCCCTTTAAATATGTGGGAACTACTTATGCTAAACAATCTGTGCCATCTCACTCTGCGTATATTTCCCAGACTTGAAGAGCTCTGTGTAAGCTTGTCTCTTTTACCAACAGAAATTGATTCATTAAAAGATATTACCTAGCCCACCTTGTCACTCTAATATCCTGGGACCAACATGGCTACAACAACACTGCATAGTTTTATGAGTGTGAGGGAAGATTTTCATTTGTTTCATTTCAAGTGTTTGGGGATGTAGCTGACCTGAAAAAATAGAGTCTGACTGGGGAAATTTCTGGATCCAGGCTTTAGCAGGCTTCCTGCGTCTGATGTACTTAAAACCAAAAAATACTATTTGAGTCTTTGGCTAGCTGTTCTTCAAATACATTTTTGGCCTTCCTAGTTATATTTTTACACTTCATTTGCCAGAGTTTATGTTCCTTTCTATTTTCCTCACTAGGATTTAACTCTCTCTTTTTAAAGGATGTCTTTTTGCCACTCACTGCTTCTTTTACTTTCTTGTTTAGCCATGGTGGCTCTTTTTTGATTCTCTTACTATGTGTTTTAATTTGGGGTATACATTTATATTGAGCCTCTATTATGGTGTCTTAAAAAAGTTTCCATGCAGCTTGCAGGGATTTTACTTTTGTTTCTGTACCTTTTAATTTCTGTTTAACTAAACCTCATTTTTGTGTAGTTCCCCTTTTTGAAATTAAATGCTGTCAGAACCAGTTCTACTGTGACAGTGTCTAAAGGTAAAATAGCAAATGATGACAGCCATGATTGTGCTACTTTTCTTCCAGGAGATCCTGGCTTTGTCAGACACTTTACTGACAAAGAACTGGAAGACAAGCACAGTTTTCCATAAATAATTATGCTGTTTCAACAGATGGAGCTTTATTAACTAGAGCAGGGATAGGCAGCCTATGGCATGTGATTTTCAGAGGCATTCACACTGCCTGGGTCCTGGCTACCAGTCTGGGGGGTTCTGCATTTTAATTTAAATTTAAATGAAGCTTCTTAAACATTTTTAAAACCTTATTTACTTTACATACAACAATAGTTTAGTTATATATTATAGACTTATAGAAAGAGACCTTCTAAAAATGTTAAAATGTATTACTGGCACGTGAAACCTTAAATTAGAGTGAATAAATTTAGACTCAGCACACCACTTCTGAAAGGTTGCCAACCCCTGAACTAGAGTATGAGAATACCCAATGAGAGACTCGTACTACTTGCTCAGTTTATGAGTCCCACAACTTTCAAATTAGTAAAATGCAATGTGTCCATACAGGGGCAGGGGGGAGGGGGAATCCCAAACTGAAACCAACCCTGCAACAAATGGACAAATCCAGGTCCATGCTCACTGACATAGATAACATAGCAGACACAGAAAAGGTATATGTTACTTAGCTGGACGTTTTGCAACACTATTCCAAACCAAATACACTTCCTTTATTTGCTGCAACAGAATATTCTGTATCATATATGCATTGCTAATGGCCATGCCTGAGAGTCATCATAATATTACAAAACTCTTATGTGAGAAACTCCCATCAGTGGGCATCACTCCCAGCAAAGAAAATGAGAAAATAGCTTAAAGACTAGGGCTTCTGAAGTATTTAGTAACAGAAAGTTAGTTTGGACTTGGTCACTTCATGTGGTGCTGGAAAATGGTGATGATTCAGCATCAGCCATGGACATAAGCCTTACATCAACTGCCAGCCATTTAGTTGGGACATACACTATTGAGAGATGGCAGGAAAAGTGATTCACAGAGGGCAAAAAGCCTGGAATAAGATGCAGGGAAGCAGCATTCCAGAGGTTGGCACCAGAGCTATACTATAGGCTGCACAGTATCCAGCCCAGACCCTCTATTTGGTTTCCCAAACATAGGCCAGCATGTAGAGTATGTGTAGCTACACACCACAGTGAAAAGCAAACAGTTCCCACACTACAGCATGTAGCTAAAAATGTCAGTGAAAGGCTCTGGTAGGGAGGAGTCAGTGGGGAAAGGCTTCTGCAGTTCCCAGCTGCTGGACCCTTTCCCCACTGCCTCCCCCGCCAATGCATTTCTCTGCTGCCAGTCTTTTCCTGCAATGGGAAAGGGTGTGGCCGAAAGGAGGCAGCAGGACAGTACACTGCTGAGAGAAGCACTGCCTAGGTTAGTGGAGAACCGTATGGGTCTATACACAGGTGAATATCCATAGTTTTTAGGTGTCTTCACTCTTCTCGCCTAAGCTGTGCCTTACTGTCTACACTGCTATTTATACCTATGTATTCCCATAAGACGTGCGCAATGTAGCCATTCCCATAGTTGAGTACCGGGCTAGGAGTTGTGATTTTTCACTCCCCAGTGGCTAGGGCAACTGTATAGGAGAATCCCAGATTTTTAACGCACTGTATTTAGACAAGCAGTTTTTTAAAGGTCAGAGATAACTAATAAACACTAGCTTAATGTATTTTAAAGCCAGTATTACAGTTTAATAAACTCCAATGTCTCTGTTTCATGAGAAGCAGAGGTTAATCATTAAGATCACTGTCATCCTGATAAAGGCTGAAAACATAAATCATTTATTACTACATAAATTGGGTACATATCTTAGTCAGCTATAAAGCTATTTAAAGTACTCAAGAGGAAGCAATGTATTTACAGTTATAAATACAATCTTCATAAACTCAGGGTTCAAAATATCTGCTGTACATAACAAGATGAAAAATTCTTATAGACACAGGTCACTTTTTGTTATTCATTTATCAGTGATGTCCCTGAAAAGTTGATAATAAAAATGATTGTTCATATGTCCAATTTCAAGCAGGATTTCCCATCCTTTCTTTAAAGTAAATTTCATCATAACTGTTTGTGCATTTCTAAATTATCTGTTACACAGTGTATCTTCCTGTTTTCTCCTAGTACACAGTGTAGAACAAACCAAAAATATTTCCTAGTAATTACTTTTTTGGGGAGGGGGATAGCAATAGGTATTATGCATCACTACTTCTAAAAACAGACTGAGTTTCTGAATTACAGACAGAATATAACACTTGAATAATTATAGCCAGGTATGGCCAAACTAGCACAGCTTTCTTAAAGGAAAAATTGTGCCTCTCTAAGGTCCCATATCTGCATGATAATCCATAGAGGTGATCTGCTGCTACAGCACAGAGCCGCATTGATTTGAAAAACATAGGAAAATAAACATGTCCCTATGCTCATAATTAAGAAGGATTTTTTTTAAAAGCAGTTGAAGAGGTCCTTCTCTAAGAAACTAGTAAAGAAAAGAAATAACCATGGTTAACAGAAAGTTTGCTTCCAAAAATTAAAACAGATTAATTTGTGACTGGAAAATGCTATTACAGAGTTCCATATTTCTGGTCTGCCCTTGACTTCCTGATCAAATTTAGTCAGATAAGTAAAATTACTAAAGTTAATGGGAATTAGTGGGTGTTTAGCACTTTTGAAAAAAATTAGCCAGATGCCCCATGGATTTAGGAGCCTAACTTTAGACTCTTCTTTTTTAGATAATTTCTCCAGAAAGCCCATCTGCTGAGTAATGATGGTGCTATGTTTTCATAGTCGCTTTTCAGAGCAGAGTAATATTTTAAACAGAAAAGAATTGTGAACTTCTGTTTCTTAAACTGAAAAGATTATAATTGGGTGCTACGCCATAAAACCAGCATTTAACATATTTAAGAGGATGGGCACAAGTTATAGTTTGTTTATGACGTATTGATTGGGGCTGTATGAACTGTTGCTAACTGAGAAATTCTAGACAGTACACTAATAGATTAAATTTGAAGTAGAAAAATATTGGTAAAAATAATCTACACTTCTGCATGCTGATGGCTTCTGAATTTACAGCATTCCCTGTGGGACAGCAATAAATAATAATAATAATTAACTTTGCACTTACATATAACCTATCATTTGAGAATGTTAAGAGCGTTACATGATTAAATTGTTAAGCTTCACAATAGCCCTTTGAGAGAGATAAGTGCTTTATTATACAAGTTTTACAGAGGAGTAAACTAAGGCACACAATTATGAGAAACCATGGAAGCTCAATAACAATATCTGCCCAGTGTGTCAGCAATTAAAGCAAATGCAATGATGGGGTCCATTAAAAAGCAATAGAAACTAATACAAGAATAAGGGAAAGATTTCTTTTGAAAAACAGTACACCATCTAGTGGTGTCCAGTTTAACCACTCAAATATAGCAGAGATTGAAAAGACCCTGAGAAAAGCATCAAAAGTTAGAGGAGTAGCAGGGTAACATGTTGAGAATCTGTCAAATCTAATTTTATTTACTCTGGAGAGTAGTAGTGTTAGCAGATATTCAAAATTATGAAGCAGCAAAGAGTCCTGTGGCACCTTATAGATTAACAGACGTATTGGAGCATGAGCTTTCGTGGGTGAATACCCACTTCATCAGATGCATGTCATGGTATTCACCCACGAAAGCTCATGTTCCAAATACGTCTGTTAGTCTACAAGGTACCACAGGACTCTTTGCTGCTTTTACTGATCCAGACTAAAAGGGCTACCCCTCTGATACAAAAGTATGAAGGTGAGTGAAAACTGATGCATTTCTCCTTTCTATCCTATTTTGATTATGACAAGAACAAGGCATTGTTTGGTGAAATTAAAAGGCAGTAATCTTAAAATAAGTAATATAAGCCTTTCTACAACAGCAAGAGGGAGACTCAGAACATTTTTACCCACATCTACCATACAAATCCCCTCTCTGACTCCACATACAACCTGTAACAAACAAGTTAAACAATCAACCAAAAACACAAAAATCTAATGTGGAGTTTTTACTCCAGAAAGGGAGAAGAACCAGAGATTATAAAGTCTGCTAGGGATTTGTTATTGCTATTGGTTTTACTTTGAAGGTGCTCAGTGACAATTATACTGACATATTATGATGTGGGACAGTATGAGACCCAAAGATACATATCTAGAAAAATAGAAAGAGGACATATTACTTTAAACAGTATATAATCAATCTGTCTTATACAATGCCACAGGAGATCATTGCATCAAAACTTGTAGCTGGGTAATTTCAACACTACTAATTTTTTTGGATAAACCAAGTACTTACAAGTGAAACAAATCTCATGATTCAGGTCACAAGTGATAAGTATAAGAAAGGCCAGTCTCTACTCCCCTCAACATTCCTACTGTGAAAACTTGTCTAGTTGTTGTATTATTTTACCCTCAGTTTATCTGTTTCTTAAACATCTTTCAGTTCCTTGAAAACTTTATGAAAATTCATATTTTCCACCACAGAAAAGAGATGTCAGTTAGCTTTTAAAATTTCCATAAACAGTAATGACAGCTCTCAGATGGTATGCCTCAAAGGGAAATTGATAAGTAGTTTTCATAATTGTAATTTGTTTACCTTTGTTTTTCTCTCCAATGTTGTCAATGTTCAGAACATTAGTTCTGAAGAATGAAAATAAAAAAATATATCTTTCCATACTAATTGTGCCATTTTCCATTTGGCAAACATTCAATATCCATTTAGTAAACATTTGAGGGCTTCCTTCTGTTTACTACTGATGCACAAGTAAATATGTATAGAATGGAGATATGCAGAGCACTGGTGATAATTTTAGTGCATTTGCAGAGATAAGAGTAAAATTCATGATTCATAGATTGAGGTCAGAAAGGACCATTATATCATCCAGTCTGACCGCCTGTTTGACACAGGCTATTGAATTTCAACCAGCTACTTCTATGTCAAGCCCAATAACCAGTGTTTGACCAAAGCATACCTTCCAGAATCTAGTTTTGATCTGAAGACATCAAGAGACAGAAAATCTATTATTTCCCTTGGTATTTTGTTCCAGTAGTGTATGAGCCTCCCTATTAAAAATGTGTGCCTTATTTCTAAGTTGAATTGCTGGCTGCAGCTTCCAGCCATTGGTTCTTATGCCTTTCTCTGCTAGACTCTACTGCCCCTTAATACCCAATATTTTCTCCCTGTGCACTTATCAAGTCATCTCTCCATCTTTTTTATACATTAAACAGATGGAGCTCTAAGTGTCTCACTCCAAGACATTTTATTCGAGCCTCAGATAATTTGCGTAGCTCTTTTCTGAACCCACTCCAATTTTTCAACATCATTTTTTAAAATGAAGGCACCAGAACAGTATTCAAGTATCAGTTTCACCATGTCTAACCAATCCCATATAGAGAAATAAAACCAACTTCTGTTCCTAGTTATTACACTGAAAAAATCACTACACATTTTACCACCTGATGTAACTTTAGCATTAAGTTTAGCATTAATATACAATGAGGCTCTATAATGTTGACAGAAAATTAATCATTTCCCAGAACAAAGCAAAATCTTTGACTTCAGCACTGGATCTAAGTAGGGTTAATGGACATGGTTAACATCCCATCCAAACTACAGAATGGAACCACGATGTCTGGCAGGCAAAGTCTTTAGCATGAGTCCTACCAACAAGGGGGCTACTTTTTACTTGATTGTGAGTGGTTTGCAAGGTGACTTATTGCTAGTTTATAAGCTTATTAATACAAGTTTTGAAAGCCCCTCAGTGAAAAAGGGGCTTATCCTTAGAAAGCCTTGTAGAGGCTCCCTCCCAAATTTGAGTGCAGGGCTGAAGGGTTCAAAGATAGCTTCTTAAGTCCATAAGACAAAGCATAGCACATATGCCTGCCTATGCCAAATTCTATAACTGGGAAATTGGAATTTGGTTCTTTGAATGTTTCATTTAAAATGACACAGCTACATGAAGCTCTTGTATTGCTACCTATTGGATGAGATGAATTCCATTAAAACAATAATGACACCAAAAATTTTTAGGCTATCATTATTCAAGAGGCAAAAAACATTTTTTAAAAAACTGGATCTAGTTTCTTGGAAGGGGCAGGGAGAAGAGGGGGAAATCAGAACATTCAGGTATCTACTAGCAAGGGAGGTATGAGAATCTAAGGCCTGGTCCACACTAGGACTTTAATTCGAATTTAGCAGCGTTAATTTGAATTAACCGTGCACCCGTCCATACCAGGAAGCCATTTAATTCGACCTAGAGGGCTCTTTAGTTCGAATTCGGTACTCCACCCCGACGAGGGGAGTAGCACTAAATTCGACATGGCTATGTCGAATTAGGCTAGGTGTGGATGCAAATCGAACTTACTAGCTCCGGGAGCTATCCCACACTGCACCACTCTGTTGACGCTCTGGACAGCAGTCCGAGCTTGGATGCTCTGACCAGCCACACAGGAAAAGTCCTGGGAAAATTTGAATTCCTTTTCCTGTCTGGACAGTTAGAATCTCATTTCGTGGTTGGACATTGGGGTGAGCTCAGCAGCACCGGCAGCGATGCAGAGCTCTCCAGCAGAGGAGTTCATGTAATCTCTGAATAGAAAGAGGGACCCAGCATAGACTGACCGGGAACTCTTGGATCTGATCGGTGTGTGGGGCGAGGAGTCTGTGCTTTCGGAGCTGCGCTCCAAAAAACGGAATGCAAAGACCTACGAGAAGGTCTCCAAAGCCATGAGAGACAGAGGATACAGCCGGGATGCAACGCAGCGCCGCGTGAAAATCAAGGACCCCAGACAAGGCTACCAAAAAATCAAAGCGGCAAACGGACGCTATGGAGCCTGCCACCACTGCCCCACCAGTGACCATGGACTCTGACGATGGGACAGTGTCGACGGCCAGTTCCTCGGCGATGTTCGCGGACGGGGAAGATGAGGAAGGGTTTGTGGAGGACGAGGCAGGCGACAGCGCTTACGCTGGTTTCCCCGACAGCCAGGATCTCTTCATCACCCTCACGAAGATCCCCTACCCACCCCCACGAAGAGCTCCCCGGCCATTAACCCGGATCCTGAATCAGGGGAAGGAGCAGTCGGTAAGTGCTTTAACCATGTAAACTTTTATTCTTAATATAACAGGAATCTGAAGTATGTGAAAAGGAGGTCTCTCTATATATGGGGATAGAACAGAAATCCTCCTGGGAGATCTCCACGAAGCTCTCCTGGAGGTAATCTAAAAGCCTCCGCAGGAGGCTCCTGGGGAGAGCTGCCTTATTGGGTGCTCCATGGTAGCACACTTTTCCGTGCGAGGCTTTCATGAGGTACTCAGGGAGCATTGCCTCCCCGAGCACGGCTGCATAGGGCCCTGGTTTGTGCTGGCTTTCATGCAGCATGCGCTCTCTATCTCCTTCAGTGACCGTCCTCAGGGTGATCTCGCTCGGAGACTCCTGCATCTAATTAGGGGAATTACTGTAATGTTACGCCTGGTCCAAAGTATTTTTAAAAAATCTCCGGACAGACGGCATAGCAGAGACTCAGCACGCTGCTGCGTGACGAGTGTAACGGAAAGCCAAAGAATCAAATGGACGCTCATGGAGGGAGGGGGGACTGAGGACGCAAGGTATCCCACAGTTCCTGCTGTGTCCGAAAAGCATTTGCATTCTTGGCTGAGCTCGAAATACTTCTAGGGTCAAAAACAGTGTCTGCGGTGGGTCAGGGCATAGCTAGGCAATTTACGCAGCCCCCCCACTCACCCCCAGAAGTGAAAGGGCAAACAATCCTCTCTTGACTCTTTTACATGTCACCCTATCTTTACTGAATGCTGCAGATAGACGCGATGGTGCAGCACTCAACACCAACATCTTTGCTCCCCCCCCCCGCGCCATGGGTGGCTGATGGTACAAAATGACTGGTACCCGTCCTCATCATCAGCCTATTGGCACATGGGGCAGTGCAAAAGGACTGGTAACCATGCTGACTAGCATCGGTAAGGTCAATCAAGGGCGCCTGGCCCTAATTTTTCCTGGTAGATGGTACAATATGGCTGATAACCATCGTCATCATAGCAACAGGGGGCTGAGCTTCATCAGCCCCCACCCTTCATGTGTAAAGAAAAGATTCAATTGCCCCTGGACTAGCAGCAGGATGCTGGGCTCCTCTCCTCCACACTCCTTAATGTCCTATCTGGACTATCATAGCAACTGGAGGCTGCCTTCCACTCATTTCTCACTAACAAGTCACTGTGTCTTATTCCTGCATTCTTTATTACTTCATCACACAAGTGGGGGGACAATGCTATGGTAGCCCAGGAAGGCTGGGGAAGAATGGAATGAACAGGTGGGGTTGTTGCAGGAGCACCCCCTGTGAATAGCATACAGCTCATAATCTATGCAGGATCTGACACATAGCAGCTGTGCTCTCTGGTTCTCTAACACAGTGGTTCTCTAGTACACTTGCCCATATTCTAGGCAGGACTGATTCTATTTTTAGATACCAAAAAGGAGGGATTGACTCAGGGAGTCATTCCCAATTTTGGATTTTGCGCCCCTGGCTAAGAGCAGCCAGGGGCACTTATGACAGCAGCAAATGGTGCAGTGCAAAAGGACTGGTAACCATGCCCATCTTATTACCAATTTATGGTGTGGTAGATGGTACAATATGGCTGATAACCATCTCTGCTGTCATGCAAAAGCAAAAGCATGCTGCTGTGTAGCGCTGCTGGACCGCCTCTGTCAGTGGCATCTAGTACACATACGGTGACAGGCACAAAAGGCAAAACAGGCTCCATGGATTCCACGCTGTGGCGTCTTCCAGGGCAATCCAGGGAAAATGGGCTTGAAATGATTGTCTGATGTAGCTTTCCCGGAGGAAGGGATGACTGATGACATTTACCCAGAACCACCCGCAAAAATGGTTTTTGCCCCATCAGGCACTGGGATCTCAACCCAGAATTCACAGAGACAGACTAGACTGTGTTCATTGTTCGCAAAAATTTATCTTTGCAAGGAATTCGCTCCCTTTTTCACATCACACAGCTTCGACTGTCTCCAGACCCGCCACAGCATCCCCCTCACAGAGGCTGGCAAAGATTAGGCGGCGAAATAAAAAGACACGGGACGAGATGTTCGCTGAACTTATGGGGTGCTCCCGAGACGACGCGGACCAGCAGAGCCAGTGGAGGGAGACCCTCTCTCTGTACCAGCGCTCACACAGCGAACGGGAGGAGAGGTGGCGTGAGGAAGACAAGCAGGCGACTCAAACGCTGCTTGGACTAATGAGACAGCAAACGGACATGCTCCTGCGCCTTGTGCATGTTCTGCAGGACCTCAGGCAGGAGGACAGAGCCCCCCTGCAGTGTATCTGCAACCGCCCTCCCCCGCCACAAAGTCCCATACCCCCCTCACCCAAAATAACCAGAAGGAGGGGCGCCAGAGGCCGTGTAAACTGTCACTGCACCCCAGCAGAGTGCTCAAGTACCCAAAAGCTCTCATACCCTAAATTTTGAGAAGTCCTTTCCTTCCCGCCTCACCCAAGCCCCCATCCCAGTTTCATCCCCTAACTGTCTAGTTGATAATAAAAAATACTTTTCTGTTAATTACTGTTTCCGTCATGTTCTTTTAGAGGAGACTGTGTTTGAAGGGGGGGAAGGGGGTTGGTAATTTGACAGGACAATCACCTTTACCAGGGTACAGACATAGGGGAAGGATCAGCAGCAGGTCACACACACACTGCAGTCAGTACGCACCCTGGTCGGTATGAGAGGTGGTTTGCAGGTTCTGTGTGGGTGGGGGGTACGTGACTTTGTAGCGGGGGAGGGGGGTTACAGATCTCATGCAACGGTCCCTGTCCTGGACCACAGAGCCATGCAGCAGAGGAATCTGTATCCGTCCTTCCCCGCCAAAAGGCCACATAGCCCCCGCACACAGAGTCCCAAAAAGGAGGGATGGAAGGCTCCGTTGAAACATCCAGTCCGGCACTGCAGACTGCTCTGGGAGCAGGAGCCTGTCATTCCTCGAGTTTACAGGTGGTCTTTACATCACTGCACACCCTACCCAGCACAGTCCGTGTCCCAGTTTCAACCCTGTAACGCAAAGTCATCAATAAAGAAACCTTTGTAAAGTTACATTGGAACATGTATTTTATTTTTAAACGTGTGTTGGAAGTTGGGGAAGCGGGGTGGGCGGGGTATGTAACTGCAGATGCTAGTCAACAGTCACTTGGTAAAGAAACAGGGGCAGCTTCAGCTTCTCTGTAAAGAAACTGAACAGTCACAGGTCACGCTGCTCGCTGCTACTTGAAGAGTTCCTTGTCGCTGTGCAAGGCGCCTGTATAGGGCTTCACGAGCCAGGGCATTAGCAGGTAGGCTGGGTCCCCGACGATCACTATAGGCATCTGCACATCCCCAAGACTTATTTTGTGGTCCGGGAAGAAACTACCTTCCTGCAGGCGTCTAAACAGACCAGAGTTCCTGAAAACACGCACGTCATGAACTTTGCCTGGCCACCCGACGTTGATGTTGGTAAAACGTCCCCCATGGTCCACCAGTGCTCGCAGCACCATTGAAAAGTAGGCCTATTTCTCAGCAGCTGACTGTGGAAGAGGTGGACAATAAGGTGCGGCCATAACTGCAGCGGGATCCGTGCTCAAAGTGCTGTGGCACCCGCACTGTCACTGAGCAGAAAAGTGCACGAACAGATTGCCCGCAGGCGCTTTCAGGGAGGGAGGGAGGGCGTGATTGACGGTTCAATGATGACAGTTACCCAAAACCACCCTCAACACATTTTTCCCCCCAGCATGCATTGGGGGGAAATCCCAGGATTCCAATGGGCAGCGGGGAGTGCAGGAACTGTGGGATAGCTTCCCACAGTGCACCGCTTCCAAAGTCGACACTGGCCCCGTTACTGTGGACTCACACAGTCGAACTAGTGTATTTAGTGTGGATACACAACTTCGACTTCATAAGGTCGATTCCACAAATTCGAATTAAGTTGATTCGAAATAGTCTTGTAGTGTAGACATACCCTAAGTGTTTGTGTAGATAAGCCCTCAGAATATGTTATACTTTTAATCTATGCAAGACTTTAAATACTAACAATTCCTCCTGAAGTAGTAATAAATGACTACAAGTGAGAAGTAAACAAATGTGGCTTAGTGTAATGAATATAAGACTGGGAATCAGAAAATTCATTAACAAAGCTCTCCTGAGAAATCAAACCCAATTTTCTCTGAGTTGTCAAGTTTGAAAATATTCAGTTACATTCAACCATTCACTTGCCACCTTTTCCATTTTAACTAGCCTCTGTAATTTCTACTTTTGACTAGAGATGTAAGTAAACAAATACTGTGAACAATGGTTCTTCTAGTCTTATTAGGAAGAAAAGGAAAGAATGAAAGAAATAATTTTCCCATACGATTTCAACAATTATTTCTAGGTGGCCTAGACTTGAATACATGTTGGATGCTTATGTGAACTGACCTTTTCGGATTTACCCAATGATAATCAAAAAATCATGTGAAAGGTAAGATACAAGCAAAGGTTCAAATCCTTAAGTCATTTAACTGGAAAAAAATTTCCATAGGAGTATTGCCTGAGTAAACACTGAATAGAGACAGGCATTTGATCCATGAAAGTCAGGACATTCAAATTTAAAGTGATTGACATTCCATTCATAACACACATTGTCTGCCTTCATTTATTTTTTGGAATGGAGAGAATTAAGGACAGAGTGGCACCTGCTGAGTTGAATTTCTTGGCTTTTGTCAGTTTATGTCACTGAAAGTAGTGTTTGATATTTGTAGAACAAATATAGAGAATGTATATACTTGAAACTCAAGCTGTTGCACATGTCATTGTTAAAGACAAAATGTTTAAGACAAAATGTTTATATAGTTGATTTACGATGGCAGTCCTTTCCCCGATACTATACTTAGAGTCCAGTATGCTAATTTAGTGACTCATATGTATAAAGGCCTGTGCTGTAAAGCCAATATATATGCTATTAATCTTCTAAAGCAAAAGCAATGGCTGTAGTCCACTGATATATCCCAGCATTGATATTTTTTGTTATAAATAAATCTTGGCCTTACAAAGCAACCACACAATGATCAATAGCCAAAGAACATGCAATATGCCTAGTATAATATTTCAAGCAGTTTTACATTTTAATCAGAAAAATAAATAAGGGTTTGAACCTGCAAACCTTTATACATGTGTGTAACTATACTCATGTGAAGGGTTTCATTGGACTGAATACCAGGCACTTCATTCATTAGTCATTGTTTGTGGGACTGTGCTAAGTGTGTCGTAGGGGTTGAGGGAAAAGGAAAGTATGTTTATATACACTGGTTTATTTAACAAAAACAATAGTGTTGCGTAGCTCCTTATTTTGTAGATTCTAAAGGTATTTGGGACAATTTTAACCTTCTATCACAATGGACTAGGGAATCAGGAGACCCCTTCCCCCCCCACTGCTCCTGCTGCCATGGCTGTATTCTATTTTTAGCACACTAGGAGCTAGCTAGGAAGCTAGGAAACACACCGCCAGCTCAAAGTCTAGGTACACTCTGTGTGTGAATAGTGCCTGGAACAAAAGCCCTCCCCCACCTCAAGCTTAGCTGGGGCTCTAGACCCTACCATGATGTTAAAACAGCACTTTCAATTTTAACTCTAAGAACGTTTTGCCTGAAAAATATAATAAAATGAAAATACAACAGCTAAAAATAAATGAAGATATACATCTTGCTACCTTGTTCTCTATCAAGTGGAACCACTTAAAATAAATGTTTACAATCATCCTTCCATAGACACACACTGGCAGAATCTGTGCTCATGGATACTTGGTAATGCCAGTCCATCAGCTCTAACAGCTTTTTTCCTGCAACTACTATTTGCCTGCCTGTGGCAGAGGGAATGCAAGAATGATTGACAAGGGCTGTGCTGGTACATTATATTCATTATTAATGCATTCATTCTCTACTGTAAATCGCATAGGTTGGAGGGAAAGAAACCAGTGTCTCCCTGTCTTGCATTGTGAGAGTGCTCAGGTGAGAGTTCAGACACCCTCAACTCAACCTGCTGTCGAGACACTGAATGGTCCCTATTCTCCGAGGCAATTTGTTCAGCCACTGATTTAGAGTAAGGAATACTGGAAAGCACTGTATCCCCTCATAATTACAGTATATGGTAGCCTTCCCTTGGCTTGGAGCACATACTGTACTCTTACCATACTTTTGAACTCTCCTCATTTTAGGAATCTACTGCTGGTCCTAAGGATGATGTTAGAGCTCTGAAGAATTACAGGGATTTCACAATGTGCTTGTGAATGTTTATATGAACATTTATGTGACTCTTGAGGGAAACCTGAGCAGTTTTGGGAGGTGGGGTTCATGCCCAGATGTTACCTGCTGAATATGAGTTGTGAACTAAATGTTAAGATATTCCTTGCACCTGGGTTACACTGTTCTGCTTAAAGAAATAATTTCAGTGGATGTTTTCAGCAAATAGCTTGACAGGAGTTGCAGAAATATAGCACTTTAATTCAGAGGTGCCCACAGTTCATTAGTCTCTGAGGACCACATTGGTATCTTGCCATGAGCCAGAGGACCGAACCCAATGGACAAATTATAGTTCAGTAGCTTTCTTTCCACAGATCAGAATGGAATATTCCATGTTTGGACACGTACACTCTATTGGTCACACTTCAGTATTAAAATTCAGAACAACAGTCAGCCATGTTGTATAATTTCATTGGCTGTATTTGGCCTGCACTTTTCCTGTTCCTGGTTCAGTAGGGTAGTTTGTGTCAGTGACTGGTAGTCAGTATTCCTTGGTTAACCTCTCAGTTTTTACTTCCTTCTCACCAAGTCAGAGATATCTTGGAAAAGTCACTTCATCTCTTAATGCCAAAGTCTACTCATCTATAAACACTGAAAGCTTGAACCAGGCTGGCTTTTCTTACTCAGGCAATACTCACGTTGAGTAGATGTGGTTATATTATCTACATCTGAATGATATTGTGGGATTTAACTGATGGTTTTAAAATAATTAGACCTGAACTTATAAATATAAGTTTATGCCCAATGGGGCCAGTTTTGGGACCAAAACATTTTTTACTCTTGCTTATATGTATGTGAAATCTTTGGGATGTATAATTTGCCTGTTTCTGTCCACAATAAGCATCTGAAATGTTACTTCAGTTTACTTTGATGTAAGAAGTTAATCCAAAAATATTTTTTATTCTGTTATACTAAAGCACAAACTTTGCTAACAAATCAACCATTAAACGCACAGGTGTAACATCAAAACATCTTGCAAAACAGTTACATCACATCAAGTCATTTTATATTAAGAACTTAGGTTCTTAATGCAGTATTGACATTTTGAATTGTTCTGTGGGCACTTACAGATGAATTATAACTGTCTGAGCATTGGTATCAAACTCACAGGAAAAATCAAAAGATACACTCTACAGAGCCAGAAAGAAGAAGAGGGAATGGGAGAAAGAAGGTTTGAATGCTAATGCCTTTGGCCTTGTACTGTATTTTGCTCAGAACAGCAAATGTTTTAGTGTTTGCTGATACCACAGTGTACTCACATATGTATTTTGCTCAGTTCCTTGACTTGTGTCTGCTATTCATGCATACATGGGCATATAGATGCAATCTTTTTTAACACAGAACAAAATTTACTGTCTTATACAGACAGGTGCTCTATCTCTGCACAAAGAGACTGTGAAATTATAAATCATGCAATATGAATATCTGCAAATATAGAAGCATGGAATAAAAATTACCAAGCACAGAGGCCAGCTCTAAGCAACATCAACTAGCAAATCATCCACCTAGGCTGCAGTGGCAAGGACGTCATTTCAAGCTACATTGAATACTGCATGGTATAATACAAGCTATTCTGAAAGATAATTAGATACATAATTTCCTACACAGACTGCATGCAAAGACCAATCAAAGTAAATATGTCAGTCTATTGACACATTTTTGCTATCCTTAATGTCAATTTGCTGCAATTTTTTCCACCCATTGTGTTGTTATATTTATGGAAAAAGAGTGCCAGAGAGCTCTGAGGTATGGTTTGCGCAAATCTATATTTCGGAACAACAACTTCATTTACAAAGGAAATTGCGTCACATTTAAAGGCACTGCTTTTGGCAGACACACAAATTCAGGTTTGTAATACCACCACTTTTCTGTTCCACCTTTTAAAGTAACAAAGTCAATGACAAAACTAGAAATTTAGCAAATTCCAAATGGTCAACAAGGATGTTCAAAGGTTCCTTGTAATGGAACTTATAAAAGAGAAATATCCGCAGTTTTCTGATATCTTTATAGAACATTCAACAAATGCCCAAAATGTTGATGATTCCTCTCACACAGAATTACCCTCCACAGGACTCCAGTTCCCATTTTCCTCCTGATGCTTTTCCCTAATAGATATCCTTTATAAACCTCGGATTAGATCTCCAGCTGCTGTAAACTGCCATAGTCCTATATTAGTCAGAGTCAATTTGCACAAACTGTGGATATGTTTCCTTGGCTTCCATCACACAACCCTGTAATAACTCCCTGTTCCCTTCACTTTTGCCTGGACAAAACTTTGGAGAGGTGAGCCTGGGGTCTAGTTACTGAAGGGACAGAATGGAAGACTCAGTGGAAGGGTTGCAGCAAAAAGGAACAAGATGGCCAGAGCCCTGCTGGAAGCCATGAAGGAAAAAGGAGATGGTCCTCTGTGAACAAGAAAACAAGATTTTGTTCAGTTTGGGGATGAGCAATTATTCAGGATGAATACTATTTTCATGGAACCACTTTGATCCCTCCCCCTGCAATGGATGGGAGGTTATATGATAGTTATAAAGAATTACATCACACTGAGAAAAATCACACACACATGTTTAGGACTATAGATGGGGACTTTTTTTGGGGGGGGGGGAATAAAGATTGAGGTCAAATGAATCATATTCAAGTCAAATTCATCAAACTATTTCAATGTGAAAACTGAATTAAAAAAATAAAAACTCCAAATCCAAAATTTCTGGATTTGAAATATCTTTGTTTTCAATTACCTTTAATTAAAAAAAAAGAAAAAGAAAAAAAACCAACATCAAAATAAAACATTTTGTTTGACCTAAAATGAATTTTTTGTTATTGGAACTGCCAGCAAACCAAAAATTAGTTATTATGCAAAATATATATCACTAAATTAATTATCAATATTTCTAATTATCACTAACTATAATACACTGGACAGCTCCTAAATATGCAACACTGTTACATATGTACTGTATGTCATTTATTTCTCTGTTCCTTTACTAGATTCTGTACAGTGCTCTCTCTCTCTGTGTATAAGATTACTCTTTAGAGCTAAGCATTTTGGGCTCAGTGCTGCATGAGTAAGTGTTCACCAACAAAAGAGTTCAAAATAGAGCCGTACATTAACTTCTTTCTAGCTATGAATTTCACCTATCTACAACTCATTTCAAATGTGTAATCACAAAAAAATAGAGAAGAAATCTGATCATTCTTTTTCCTGTTTCACAGAACTAGTGAACTATATAGCAAATTCTACAAATACAATATAGCAATTAATTCAGAATAATTCATTAAATATGGTCTATTCCCAAACTGGCAACACTTGTTGTTTCTTTCCACTTTACATCCTCGTTTTAGGCATTGCTGTTACGTGTGTCTCATTACAGCCATTCTCTGCACTGGAGGCAGATTACTTCCACTTCATCTGAGGCATCCTGTCATTTTTCTTCCACATAATGTATTAAACTACAATAATTTATCTGGTGCTTTTTTTCAATATCTATTACCTACACTGTGTCTTAATTAACACCGAGCAAATGACCAACCATTAAGTATGCCTTCTTATCACAGCACATACAGAAGGAGAACATCCTTGTACTCATATTGTTCACTTACACCACTCCTCAGAGGTTGGCTCAAAATAGTCACCCTCCAGGGAGCCCACTGAGATTCTAATGCTATTATTTGATTTGAATCTAGAGAAAATTACTAATATATTCATGAAGACTGTTCATAAGATGGTTATACTGCTCACTACAGCATTCAGCAATTACAAATTTATACCAACTAATAGATGCTGATATTCAGTTTTGAAAGCAGTCTAAAGATTGTTGCATAATCACTTATTAGTTTTGGGTGCACTGAGCCAGATCCTCAGCTGGTGTAAACTGATGCATGTCACTTATCACCAGCTAAGGATCTGGCCTACTATGACTTTTTATTTTATATGCCTACAGCTATTAACTGAACCGTTATATAATTGATAAAATCCAGAACTGACATCAATACATTGATAGTATAGCAATGGGAATTAATTTGTAGTCCCTCTTTTCAGCATGCACAGTGTGCAGCACTAAATGAATTATGGGCATTTCTAAGTATTGCCCCTCTGCAAAGTGGTAGCGGATGCAAGATACTTTCAGATTAGATTCCCCTTTGAGGAGAAATCTGTGATGTGGTGTATGGGTATATTATTGTAACTTATTTTATTTACATGTATACACGTGTCCTGGAACAGAGGTGGGCAGAAGTGATCACTTTCAGAAATCTCAGCCCAAATGCCAATGTTTAGCTGCCAGGGAGCAACTCAGCATCGAGAATTAACACTAGTTATAAAGATTAATGCAGATAGCAAGCTCCCTTGCCATAGCTCTCCCAAAGAACCTGTATCAGAAAACCAACAAATCCACAAGCACTTCTTCAAATATTGAATATTGTATTTGCATGTTAAGAAAAATCTTCTAATACTATGTGAAACAAAGCCACCTGATGATGCCATCTGAAACAGTATAATAAACTGTAATATAGTGAACATCTTCTAAATATGCTATTTATTTCTGACATTGTTCCTTTACCTAGTGTAGTACAGAGGAAAAGGTGGTATGAGAGAATTATACAAGACTTATTCTTTAAAGTTAAACATTTTGGGCTCCATCTTAGAGGAGGCAGCTAAAGTGGTTTACATAGAGAAAATGAAGCACTCCGTTTCATACCATCCTGGTGCAATGTGCCACTTCTGCTCCTAGGAAAAATGCTGATTTTGCTGAGCAATGGCTACTGAGCATATCATTATCCTACAATGGGTCAAAGCTCAACATCATGACTGCAGGGTTGCCAAGTCTCTCGTCACCCTATAATATGATCCTTTGTGGGTGTTGTGACCACAAAAAAAGGATACATTGGTGCACGTAACATCTATAAATCTAGTGTTTACATGGCTTCCTTCAGCACAGTTTCTGAATGCCTCACAACCTTTAATGTATGTATCCTCCCAGTGATGTAGAGAAGTATCATTAGCAACCTTTTTACAAATGGGGACCTGAGGCACAGGAAGACTAGGGCCCAGATACTCAAAGTTATTTAGATATCCAACTCCAGCTGAAATCAATGAGAGTTAGGTACTTGAATAGGATCTGGGCCTAAGTGGCTTGCCCAGTGTCACATAAGAAATCAATGATGGAGCAGGGAAATTGAATCCAGATCTCTCAAGTGACATGCTACCATCTTAAACACTGGACCATCCTTCCCCGCTCAAATCTTTGTCTCCCTAATACACCACATAGTTTCAGACAAAACTATTTTCACCAAGGGGGAAAAAAACAGATTTGAAAAGATGGGCACATTTCAGTGAGGATAAAATTTAGAGAAATATAAAAACATTGGGAGAATTAACACTCAGTAAAAGGATAAAATGGGAAAACTCAGCATAAAGAACAGACCTAAAGAAAAGACTTATAGTGATAGTGGATAACATAATAAAGCAGCTTGGGGGAGAGGAACACACACACACACACACTTTTTGAGCAACACTTACAAATATCACTCATATGACCAAGAAATTAATAGTGCTTTTATTTGTACTTTTGGTTCAGCCATACTTAAAATATAGTTTTCAGCAAGTCCAAAGAAGGACATTGAACTTTTAACTTAGAGGAAAGCCCATGTGGACCTTGGATGCATAGACAGGAAAATCGTCAGTAGCAGCAGAAAGATTATTTCACTGCTGTATTTGACAATAGGCAACTGCTGCTGGAACACTGTATACCATTCTGGTGTCCACAATTCAAGAAGTATGTAGATAAATTGGAGAGGGTTCAGAAAAGAGCCACAAGAATGGTTAGAGCATAGTTGACTTGTGTCTCCCCATACTGGGGCAGCACAATGAAAAGGGGAGGACATGTGACCACCCCATGTGTCTCCTCTACCCAGTGACCTCCCCCAATCCTGCATCCAGCCCAGGGCCATCACAATCTCCTCACCCCACCAGAATTACCCGCGGGGGGCTCTGTCCTTCTTCTGCCTCCCCTCTGTCACGTTCAGCCCCTGTCCCTGGTAGACAGGCCTGAGCAGGAAGCATGACAGAGCTGTTTCTCATGTGGTTGAAGCTGGCTTCTCCAGATCACTGCTCTGTGCAGCACACCAGCTGTTTGGGAGAAAGCCTGGCTGGGGAAGCAGGGGGCTGGCCCCCATCCAGGCCCGGCTGCTGGTGACAGGGGCTGAGGAAGTCGGACACTTGCTGGGAGGGAGGGGAGACTCCAGCTTCCTCAGCCCCTGTCCCTGGCAGCTGGGCCTGGGCACAAGGCAGACCATCACCTCCCCAACCAGGCTGTCTCTCAGGTAGCCACCACATGGCAGAAGAGCACCGACCCTGAACAGCAACTGTACAAATGCTTTCATTCTGTGGAAAAAAAGTTAAGGTATTAAAATTTACTTTGTTCTGATATGGAACAAAACCAAAACTGTTTGAAATTGTTAAATAAAAATAAAGAAATGCCCACCCCCAAAAAGTGAATAGCCTAGTTGTTAGGGCACTCCGTTGGGATATGGAAGACCCAGGCTCTCGTCCCACTTTGCTTGAATAAAATTTCTGCAAAATATTTAACTTTCAACAAAATGGCATTTTTGACAGTTGTGTTTTTATTTTATTTTAAATGAGCTCTACTGGCAATGACCTTTGATTTTAAAGTATGAAGATCTGGGATCTATCCCTGCTGGTGTCATGATATTCTGATTTATCCTGGCATACAGAATAGAAAAAAGCATAAGAACAATGGAGTTGTTATAACAAAACACATGGTTAAAATGAATAAATCTCCTGCATAATAACCTACCTCCATGTTATAATAATCAGGGAATCCAGCTGATAAAAGGGATGGAAAAGATTCATTGGGTTATGTTTCTTGTTCTTTCTACTTAAAAGTTTTATTCATATGACATGCATTTTAAACACACTTTACTATTAATGTGTGAATATATACTGATATGGGATAAAACAAGGCATATTAAAGTTATTAGAAACCCCACTCAATCTGTTTTTACACCAGGCTTCTAAATAGAGTATGTTTTTTACTTATATTCCCAACAAACTATTAAGAACAGAATTAAAGAGGGATGGATATGTTTGTAACTCCTTCCTGTACTGATTGTTTTCTTCTACATGGCTGTACAATCATTGCGACTGATTGTAGTAATTTATTATGGTTCTTTAAGTTAAATGAATGAAAGCATGTGTTTCCTGAATTCCATTTACTAAAGACAACTTAAAAAGGCATATAAGATTATAACAGATGCATCAGAAATTCCCTATTTGAGTAAAGGCAGAACAAATTAATATTGCTGAGATGAGTTCATGAATATTTACAGTCACCTTGAAATTGATTATGAGCAAAATAGTCATTTGTGTGAAATTTATCAAAGCAGACAGGTGGAAAAAGATGATAAAGTGTATTTTTATGAATATGGGAATAAATTGCAGGCTACCTCTGTTACTAGATACCACTTTCTTATTTTGACTAGAAGGCCCAACTTTCATTTCAGAATATACTTATAAACCTGGCAACAGAAAATGTCATATTGAAATGTGAAAGCCAACAGAAAATATAAAAGAAATGTCTAAGCCCCTGATATGCAGTTATGCTGACATACAGCAAAATAAATATGTTCTTAGTGCTGTGAAGTACAACTCAGTCAGTGTTTACTAGATGTAAATAATACATTGATAATGTATTTAAGTGCATATACTGTATGGAAAAAATCAGTGCTAAAGTGCAGTTAAGCACATTTTAAAGAGTTTTCAGCTCAAAATGAAATCTTTTATTGAAGAGACAGTAATATAATTAAAACTTCATAATGCCCCAGTATGTAGCCTCTAACAATTGTTTTCAAATTCCTTAATCATTCACATAGCTCTTCTCTGTACCATCTCCAGTTTAGCAACATCCTTCTCAAATTGTCAGCACCAGAACCAGAAGCAGTATTCCAGCAGCGGTCACACCAGTCATTGCCCTGGAATGGAGGGGTGTGTTACCCCAGAATTTCATCAAGCTAATTGTAGCCATATTGTGTGCATTCAGCCACCATAAATTAATAAACTAGACCACCACATAGTGAAGGGTTAATTTGAACAAGTAGGGCTTCTGGAGGTCAGGTCAAATGCTAGCTACAGGCTCGCAGTTTCTGCTAAATAGAATAGGAGGTGAGGATAAATGAGTCAACAAATTGAGACTGAAAGAAAATAAGTGGATGGAGGCCTTGAGTTTGGGAGCCTTTGATATAGAGGATTATTATGACTAAGATTGTTAGGAATGTTTTGTTGACAAGTAGTTTGTTGAAGTTAGGATCATTGATGACCCAGTAGGGGTCACTATGAGGTGTGTGTTTTGTAAGAATTAGCTTTAACAAGACTAGATAGAGTGTATTTTGGAGCAGGTCTCTTGGGATAGCATCAGAGACTTTTTCCCTGACACCATACTCCCTGGTGGGGAAGTGACCAGTGACCAGCTGCTAATTACTCAATACTGTCTCAGATTCTAGGTAATTATTTGGGATGTTCTAAACCTATTGCTCTTGTATCTGTGTGCTTAAATCTAATAAATTGTAGCTTTTGACAAAAGCATGCATACTTGCATCAATCTTTAAGCAATCAGAAGTGCTTTGTTCCCATTGATATATTCCTGACATCATCTGGCGAGAAAAAGTTTAGTTACCACTGCTGTGGGTTCTGACAACCCTGGGTAACACAGTGCCAAATACAGAAGTAAAATAACCTCTCTTCTCTTACTTGAGATTCCCTTGTTTATTCATACCAAGATCACAGTAGCTCTTTTAGCCCCAGCATCAGACAGGGAGCTCATGACCCCCAAATCTTTTTTCAGAGTCACTGTTCCCAGGATAGAGTCTCCCATCCTGTATTTTCCTAGATGTATATATTTAAATGTAGCCATATTAAAATACCTAGTTTATGCTTGAGCCTCGTTTATCAAGTGATTCAGATCTCTCTGAATCAATGACCTGTCTTCTTCATTATTTACCATCTCTCCATTTTTTTATGTCATCTGCAAACTTTGATGATCTGATATTTTCTTCCAGCTCACTGATCATGTTAACAGTGGCAGGCCAAGAACCAATCCCAGTGGAACGCCACAAGAAACACACCCTCTTGATAATGATTCCCCATCTACAATTACATTGAGACCTATCACTTAGCCAATTTTTAATCCATTTAATGTATGGCATGTTAACTTTATATCATTCTAGTTTTTTAATCCAAATGTTGGGTGGTACCAAGACAAAACTTATAGAAGTCTAGTAAGGCATTACCTAGTCTAGTCTAGTATGTCATTACTATTACCTTCATGAACCAAACTCTTTTGGATGAGATTACAAGTATCAAGTTAGTCTGACAGGATCTATTTTCCATAAACCCGTGTTTATTTGCATTAATTACATTACACTCCTTAATCAATTAACAGATCTGTTGCTTCATTAGCTTTCCTGGGATCAATGCACATTAGAAGCAAATATTTGATGATAATGATCCAAAGACTGGAAGATGAAGTTAGACAAATTCAGAGTGGAAATAAGGGGTACATTTTTGACAGTGAGGGTAATTAACCACCAGAATAATTTATCAATGTTTGCAGTGGATTCTTTATCTTTGCCTTTTTTAAAATCAAGTTTGGATGTTTTTTCTAGAAGACCTGCTCTAGGAATTATTTTGCGGAAGTTCTATGACCAATGTTATACAGGTCAGTCCCTTCTAGTGTTGGAAAATCTATGAACCATGAACAATATAATAAGGTATAAAGTGAACTGGTGAGTGAACTGGTGACCAAGTTAACACCTAAGTGTATGCCAAGTCTGGAAGTCCTTTTTAAAAAAGTGGTTAATTTACATAAGGGTGTGGTGGTTTGCACTGCCAAAAATCCACTCACCATTGTTAGACCACAGGAAGAATAAAAGCTGCACTGGAAGATGAGCTACATGACAAGAAGGCTCACAGACATGCTGGCCTATTTTAAATAGTGGAGAGAAACTGGATATATTTGTAACTCCTTGTTCCGATTGTTTTCTTCTACATGATTGTACAATCGTTAGGAACTGAGACTTCTTCACTGATCTGAGAGTTTTATGTCTAGGCCTAGACATCCTTCACATCATCTGGGGGAAAACTCAGACTGCATTGGCAAGAACTGCGTGACTGTTTATGATTGCTATTGTTGTTTAATAAGGTTACACTCCCAAACATGCATATAGAAGTAATATGTTAAGGTTTTTGGTGTTGCTACAATACCAAAAATAAATAAATAAATACATAAATAAAAATAGAAAGGCTGGGAAGACATTACTTTTTGGATTTTAAGCTTTTTAATTTCACAGCACACTATAAAACAGGGCTAAAGATGAATAGAAAGATCCAATACACAGCAGGATGAGCACAGAGCTCATCTTTGCTCTCATATATATTTCCACCCATCATTTTAATGGAAAGTTAGCACAAAAGGAGACTGAGTATCTATTCAAAATGCAAGTGAAATGAGGAGATACCTGCAGGTTTCCATTATCAGCAAGCACTTAGTCTCAAATTATTATTATTATTTTGGTAATTTGGCAAATCTTTTGCTATAAGAATACACACTAAATTTATTTTATTGTGATTTCAGTAGAAAACAGTTTCACAGATTCTCCAGCACAGCAGGTTATTATTTATTGATTCATGCAATGAGTTTAAACAATATCTTGAGGTCAGATGTGAGAATCAGCAACTCAAAGACTGCTTACTATTGTAATCTTTTTTGTTTGTTTGTTTAGAGGTGTATATTGTAGGTAGTTGAAGGGAAAAGGACTATATGCAGGCTTGTTCTAATGTTTTGGGTTGCTTCTTTTGATGGTTTAACAAGATTTTTTATTGTATTAGAGGAATGAAATATGAACATTTCTGAATATGATTATTATATGCTTTTTTTTTTAATTTCTACACTGCAGCCAGGTGTGTGATTTGTAGCTTCTGCAGACTACTCACATTAGGTTTAATCTAGCTAGCATGTTAAAAATAGGAATGAGGACCTCATGGAACAGGCTTCAGCACTGTGAGGACCACAACTGGGATATGAGTGGCCTAATGTTCAGAGCCATTGGGGTAGCCAGGCATTACAGCAGATTACAGCAGAGATGAGCTGGAATCACGTTTCAATGTCACAGCACACCTGGGAACGTAGTCCAGAGCTGAGGGTCAGAACCAGGAATCAGAAGCTGAATGGCAGAACCAATGAGGGAGGCAGAGACTTGGTCAGGAAGTGGAGCTAGCTGTCAGTGCTAGGGTGCTAAGGATGGAGAAGGGTATGGGCTAAAGCAGGCACAAGAGCTGGTGGAGCAGGAGACAGGAGCAGGCATAGGAAGCAGGATCAATCACAGCTGCAGGAAGGGAAAGCATGGAGCAGCCAGGGAACTCTGGCTGTTGCTGTGTTAACTAGTAGTCAATTCCCCCCCACCTCCATCAACCAGGAAGTGAAATCATCCCATGCTAGGATTAGCTGTGTTCAGTGTGTTGCTAGGAGACTACCCTGCTGTAGATGGCTCCCTAACAGGCATAGGCTGCACCACCTCACCTGTCCCACCTGGGTACATATTCAGATTGCTTGCTCATGAACCACTCCCCATTGCCATTTTTAGTGAGCTGCCTAGATTGAAGATAACACAGGTACATCTCCACAAGCTGCCAATGACACCCTTGGCTACAGTTTAGTGGGGAACAATCTCAAGTGGTTAAATCATGGGAATAGGAGAAAAGGGGTATTATATTTTAACTGACTAGGCAGCACAGTGGAATTTTATATGGAAAAAGGCTCCAATCTTGCAGAGATCCATATAGGAATGTGTCAGACCTAGTTGACTGCCCCCTCCTAGACACCCAGAGTGCTGTGAGAGGATCCAAATACTGAATTTCATGTGATGTACAACTCCAGAATCTGAACAGAGTCTAGGCTCTGCCCTTCCTTGGGGTCTCTAAGCATACTTTTGGGATGCAGATTCTCTGCTAAGCACCCTCTCATGAGAAGTGCAGTCTCACAGTCCAACTGTCTAGCCCCTGGGACCAGTGCTGACCCCTCAGTCTCTTTCATATCCTATGCATACCCCTTTCCAGGACTCCAACCTTTTGGGCACTCAGGATTCACAGGTTAACTCTTCAGGGCACATGATAAGCATAGCACATATCTTACGCACACAGACTTTTCACAGGATTCTAAAAGACCATAGCTTTTTACTTATATAGAGCACAGTTCATTTAGAAAATAACAAACAACCTGAACTCAATACCCCTCACTCTAGCTTAGCCTTACCTTGCAAGTGTGTCTGGGTTCTGGTAGACAGGGTTTCTATCTGCCTATCAGGCTGCTGCAGCAGGTTTCTTTAGCTTGAGCTGGTGAAAGTGACTAAAGAACCCAAGCAGGTAAGCACCTGCCTTTTTATAACCTTCCAGTCCCCTTTGTCAGATGACTCCCTGATCAGCTTCCACAGGTGATATCAGAACCTTAACAGGTGAATGTTGCCAGTCAACTCTCCCACAACAAGCCAGTTCTCTTGGGTGGGTGCCCACCTATTATCTAGGATGTTTGTATTTGTATAATGAACCACCCAGACTTAACTCTCTGTTGTCAGCCCTGAACCACTACTCTTTTAAATTTCAATCCAACATGGAGGTAAAAGGACAACAGAGAAGGCACATTCCAAATGGAATTTACAGTTTGATACAGATACAAAGAGAGAATTCTTAATCATGCGCAGAGTTCATACATTGTACAGATTCCCCAAATCATCACAATGCACCCACAAACTCATTAGCAGTCCCAGTGAAGAAAGCTGGGCCCTCTAACTAAGTCATTTGGCTAAATTACTTTGCATGATTTTAAGTGAGCCCATAATTGCCTTCAAAGTTTGTGATAGTTGCAGGGTTTCCATCTACCTCCTTATCTGAATGTTCAGGTCTCTTTAGCTAATTTTTGTCAGCACTTCAGTTTTCATTATCTTTTTTTATTGGTTATTTTTTTTAATTCGTGGTCACTTGACACAGAACTAGATGACAGCAAAGTCTTGCCCATTATTTTTTATTTTATTCTTTTTGCTGAAGAATTGTTCAGAACTGACCTTAATTGAATTAACATCAGTTGATTCAGAACAGAAATTTTGGAGAGCAAAGTCCTTTTCTGCAGCTGCCATTGTGACTCCCAGCAAATAAATGACAATATATTTACACTAGTTTTATTCCATTAAAAAAATACACAACGTTTGCATTCATGTATTTGGACGGATAATGTGTAGCTCTAATGTGATTTAAAATGGCTGTGTTATAAAGCCCTTGAAAATGAAGGTTAATAATGGAAATGCTGACAGACACTTAACTATAGCAGCACTGCCACATGCCCCCTTGCTTCATAAAGGGATGCTGCTATTCTTTTCAAAAGCTCCTAATTCTTTTCCAGTACAGTTTTCCTGTACCCAGGGAAATGTAGCTCTATAAAGAAAAGGGACAGTATACCCAAATAGGCATTATTTGTCATCTTTTAAAAGATGCATCAAGAAAGGCAATTTGGTTCTTTAAAATAAACTTGCTTCACCTTCCACGATTGGCTCAGCCCTTTGTAAGATGCCACTATTACAGATATTTTTTTTACTCAAACACAATATATCAGCACCATCAGAAGGAAGTATTTTATTTCAGTAGGCAGCAAATCTGAATGACTCATATTTACTTACACAAAGGTTTCACTTCAAAGATAAATGACAGGAAGAGCTCTTTTATTCTTTTAGTTCCCTGTCAAGGTTTGCCATTATATATCTATTATATCTTTAAATATAATTGTAGAAACCTACTAACAAAAACATCTTCCCCGAAGAGATGTCAGTGTGAGTAAATGAATCTTGTAATGCATCAGTCAGAATTAGAAAACAACTGTTTTCTATCTGTGGACTGCATGAAATCATTGAGTTTCACAGTAATTGCAAAAGGCTTGCCCACTATGGGAATTTTTATCAGTGTCAGGGCCAGTTTAGAAAGCTCCACAAGGAACCAGGAGTTTGTATGAGCCCTCTGGGAGACACAGTTATACACATATTCTAAATAATTGCAGGAAGCAGGGTTTTTTTGTTTTTGTTTTTGTGTGTTTGTAGTTCAGGGCAAGATTTGTGCTAGCTGGAACAGGGAGATGTAAAACACACTTCAATGTGCTAGCTTCGACTTCTGGGGACCAGTGGCATACAGTAATCTTCACTCCATGTTCCTAATGGTGATGGAGACAGTTTTACAGTTGCGTAAAGCTCTTTTGGTGCTCTGACATCAGACACAACTGCTAGGATGACTGAATCACCCTCCATCTTAAGGAAGATCTAGCCTTGTGCAGGCTTCCAAATCAAAGGGAAATTTTATCAACTTGGTACAACAACCTCCTTTTAGCAGACTTTCCAGTGCCAAGGTCTACCACTTGCAAAGGCCTCCCTGCGGTGAATCTGGATCCAGATGTTTAAAATTAAGATGATTCTGACTGTAAAACTGAATCTAACCCTGAAGTTTGGAGGTGCTCTGTTCCAGAGTTTAGGATCAGACTTTTTAAAGAGACAGGATCTAGACTCAACATCAGGATCTAGATTCTGAACTGCCTCAAATTCAAGGAAGTTTGGATTTGGGTATGGATTGAGTCTTTCTCTAATTTGAGAAACTCTCATTTTGAATGCCTTGTTGGGTAACATCAAATTGACATCAAAAGAGGGAGAGGAGCAACCCCTATCATTGCCAATTGAGTGTTGCCAACTCTCATAATTGCATAGTGAATTTCACACTATTTACAGTTTTTCTTAAAGCTTCAGCTCCTGGAGTCACTTGATTATGTGGAAGACTCATAAGATTCCACCCTGAGGCAAGGCAAGAGGTCTGTCTCTTGACAGGGTGCACTCAGAGTAACCAGAAAAGGAATTGAGGTGCAGCTAGTCCCACAGCCACAACAATCTTGAAGGCTCACAAACCAGAAGGCAACTAAAAAAAAATAAAAAAAAACCCTCTTTATTTTTAAGCCACTCATGATTTATTGGGGTCTAACTCAATTTTGAATGTTTGGGGTTTACAACATTGTTTACATCTAATCTGTTTACCTACATTTGGTACCATGATTTTTGTGCATGTTTAATTACAGTAAAAGGAAGTAAGAAAGGAAGAACACATCATGTAGGTTGAAGCCAAAGTGAACTTATTTCAAAATATGAAGACATATGTGAGATTATGGACATGAACAAGACTAATAACCAAGTAATAACCTTAACTAAGAGTTATCAAGTTTTATAACCTTAGTTTTAGCTTTATATGGTCTCCCACATTATTCTTGCCAGCAAGTTAAAAAAAGTATGGACTGGATGAATGAAGATTGGATAAATGAATTATAAGGTGGATAGAAAGTTAGCAAGATAGTCAGGCTCAACAGGTAGTGATCAACGGCTCGCTGCCTAGTTGACAGCCAGTTTCAAGTGGCATGCCCCAGGGGTTGGTCCTGGGGCTGGTTTTGTTCAACATCTTTATTAACAATCTCTAAGCTTGTGGGGTGGGGGGAGTAGTTATGCTGGAGGGTAGGGATAGGGTCCTAGTCAAATTGGAGGATTGGGCCAAAAGAAATCTGATGAGGTTCAACAAGGACAAGTTCAGAGTCCTGCACTTAGGATGGAAGAATCCCATGCACCGCTACAGGCTGGGGACCGAATGGCTAAGTGGCAGTTCTACAGAAAAGAACCTGGGGATTACAGTGAACGAGAAGCTGGATATGAGTCAACAGTGTGCCTTTGTTTCCAAAAAGGCTAATGGCATATTGGGCTGCATTAGCAGGAGCATTGCCAGCAGATTGAGGGAAGTGATCATTCCTTCATTTGGCACTGGTGAGGCCAGTTTTGGGCCCCCTGCTACAGAAAGGATGTGGGCAAATTGGAGAGAGTCCAGTGGAGGACAACAAAAATTATTAGTGGGCTGGTGCACATGAGTGATAAGGAGAGGCTGAGGACTGGTCTTATTTAGTCTGCAGAAGAGAAGAGTGAGGGGGATTTGATAGCAGCATTCAACTACCTTAAGGCAGGTTCCAAAGGGGATGGAGCTAAGCTGTTCTCAGTGGTGGCAGATGACCGAACAAGAAGCAATGGTCTCAAGTTGCACTGGTGGAGGTCTAGGTTGGATATTAGGAAAAACTATTTCACTAGGAGGGTAGTGAAGCACTGGAATGGGTTACCTAGGGCGGTGGTGGAATCTCCCTTATGTTTTTAAGGCCTGGCTTGACAAAGCCCTGGCTGAGATGATTTAGTTGGTGTTGGTCCTGCTTTGAGCTGGGGTTGGACTAAATTTCCTCCTGAGGTCTATTCCAACCCTAATCTAGAATGATTCTTCTATTATTCTAGTATCCTCAAGTATTTTATCCTTAAAATATTCAGATTACACCGCAGATTTCTAATCCAAATATACATGTGAGACAACCAGAGAGATGATAATATAACCCCCTAAATTTCTGCAGCAATCGTATCGGCCCTTCCAAAACAGTAGGAAAGAAATCAGGCTCCATAAACATTCTTGCAGCACAAGACACAACACTGTAATAGAAAAGAAAATAGCATGTGTTGGCCATGAATCGCACACAGTGAGTCAGTCTCTGCTGTTCTCACTTTGTCTGCCACCCAGCAGCTTTTCTTTTCTAGGTTTTCCCACTACCATGCTCCAAAAGATGTACTGCATACCATAGGTAATTCTCATTTGTACCGAAAGAGTTCTTGAGCCACAATAGTCTTATCCAGAAGTGACTGTTGCAATTCCAGCTTTTATTTAAAATCACACCCAAGGCCCCATATAATGCTCTCATTCATCTGCCACTAACTCAGTGGCATTAAAAGGAGTTGTATGTGCAGAGCAAGAGTACAGGTGGCTAAAATGTATTTTACACCCTCCTGAATACTTCAGATTAGTAAACCTCCATGCAAACGTGAGGTTAGGGGTCTGATTCATACACTGCTTTTATCTATCTAGCTTTTCATGTATACAGTACTCGTCACCAGAGTATGAGCACTGTAGTTCATAGAAGACCAATCATATCTAAAGCACAAATTCACTCCTCTGCTGCCCTATATATCTTTGATGCATTGAAGAATATAGGCTATCCAGTGCTCATGTGGTTGGTGCCAAGAAGCATGTTCTCTTCACCACATGTATGGTGGAGGAGTGGGAAAAGGAAATGATTTGCTATCAGAGACAGAGGAAGGAGCCACTGGGATCAACCTCATGCCCATCAAGGGAAGATGATATACTGAGTGAGAAAAAGGAGACTGATGGAGTGGAAGCACAAAAGGAGGAAGCACAAAAGAGAAAGGCAGAAGATAAATCTCCCTATCTCCAGCTACAGTTGAAAATCTCAAAGAATTAGAGCTTCACTTCTTCATATTTTATAGATCCCCAAATACAGTTTCCTGATGACTATTTGACTACAAAAAGAATGATATATGCACAATCTGTACCATGACAGCTGCATTTCTTGAGACTACCATGGCAATCTGCACGTGTACACATGTTCACAGCCAACTGTGATAGCAGTAGTTCTGCTGACATCTCACCAACCAGTGTCCTACCTCTTCACCTGACCATCTTTCCAAGCAAAAAGCCTGTAGAGAGAGACGTTGGGAAGCCATAGCTGTGGGGCTAGAAATATTCACCCACGAAAGCTCATGCTCCAATACGTCTGTTAGTCTATAAGGTGCCACAGGACTCTTTGCTGCTTTTACTTTTCCTCTGAATCAGGTATTTTTCCTCAGTATAACTACTGCACCTGCAAAGATATTTACTCTCTCCATCTGAAAAAAACTTCCATTCTCAGTATCAACCAAATGGGCACCCCCTTAAATAGCCCTTGCAAACTAGGGAAAAAATCCTGACAAAAAACGTAGTCATTTGGAATCTGTTCCTGGGATAATACAGAGGTAAATATACCAATTGTATTAACTGTCATTTACTGGATACCTTTATTCACTCAGATATGCCAGACATCCTTTCAGTCAGCTCATCAGTCCCCCAGTAGACTACACCCTGATGCAGAATGAATACATTTATTCTTTTTTGGTAACATTTATCTTTATGTTTGTTTTTGCCCTCCTTTTAATTTATTTGTAACATCTAACTACTGCATAATATGTTTCTGTTTACTTGACTTGTTTTTGAAAAATATCAATGAAAACTGTAAGTCAAATAATGATTTTCAAATATATTTAACAGTTTATTCATAGTGAGAAGTGACTCTCACCTTTTGATTTTTCAGACTGCTGGGCTGAGCAACATGCCTAGATTTTTCCTTTAAATGTATGAATGATTTAGTTAAAAGGATGAATTTCAATAACTAGCTTCTAAAAATACCTTCACTGCCTTTTATCTTCTGTAAACAAAGAGAGACCTCTCTCACAGACAGAGTGAAACTGAACAGCTGGAATGAGAGTTTCATTATTCCTGTTATGAGATGGAATCTCATATTTTAAACTTAAATTTATTTTGACAGATTATACATTCTTTGAAACATAACACAATACATATGACTGAATGAAAAAGCAAATTTGCAGATATATATAGTCAAGGTTATTTTGTTATTAGCATATTCAGATATTAAAGTCTTGCTTTCCTTTCCCAGAAAAAAACACTTTTAAGGTCAAGGTATCATCCTCTTACTGTTACATACAAAGATTTTCCACAACAATAAATCATTTTTATTGTAAAAATAGCTGGAGACTGAGGTATGCAGCAAATAATTTCTTCTTGCTTCCTACACCAATAGTGTACCAGGGTACTTAGAAATAATTCATATTTAGATCTCAGTCATATTGGCCAATGACTAGTTCCATACATTCTAAGAAAACTATATTAGAGAACATATTAATGGCCACAGTAAACAACTGAGTACAACACCGTCCCATTTGCTATCAAGTTCTAGTGGGAAATAAAGTTGAGTCAATGTCTGTACACTGCAAATCTGGAATGACACCCATGGAGCAATTTCACCTTTATGCCAGTGTACCATAAAGAAGAGTTTGGCCCACTGCATAGTTATACAGTAGGGGCATGAGTCACCCCAGCCTTTTATTGTGGTAACTCCTTTGCCATTTTTCTTTTTTTAAGCAGCACAGTGAATCAGGCCCTAGATATTTACTACTGCCAAACAAGTTTGGATTACTGTATGCCATTTATATATATATACTGCCCCCCGAAAGGGGTTCTGTGATGTTGCATAGAGCTCTTTTACCCTTTATTTTTAGTTTGTAATTTTTTTTTTGTACAAAGTGTGAATGAAAGATTCAGGCCAAAAATTGGGTTACATTAAATAGAAGTTATAGGAATAAGTCTTAGCAAAAAAACAAAGCAAAACAATATTGATTAGCTGGCACTGTGATATCATGGTTTAAGGTTTGAAAGGCTGCATTTTAGAGAGTGACCTAAAAACAGTGGGGCCCACAGATGCTGCTGTACTCAGATAAACAGGCATTTGAAGAAGTTACATAAGAGACGCTCTTTATGCCAATCTCAATCCACCTCTACATGAGACATGACTTCTCAGAGGGGATTCAGGAAATACTCAGATTGCAGAGCTGGATATGAATAATGGATCAGACTGCAGTTGGAGAGAGATGGATCATATCTCAAAAGCAGTGCTAAATAGTTTTCAATCCATGCTGAACAATAGCATCCAGAAAAATAATCTCAAAACCTGCTAATAAAACGCTGTAGGACAACTACAATTCTGTGAAAAATAGTAATGAAAATTTTTTTTTGTAAACATTCATGCTTTTTTATCACAATTATGCACCAATTACCAGATTTTTGTGAAATCCAAGAAATTTCTTGTGTTTATCCAGGTTCCATCCTGACATGACAAAAACTTGCTTGCTATTAATTTGCGAAGCATTATTTCCAGTAATGTCATATTAAACACATCAAGTTAGATGCAAGATACAAAGTAGATCGATGTGACTTAACAAATTTGAAAAGATGTAGCATGTCAGTTATGTCAGAAGAGATATTTTGTAATATATTCCTTTCAGATCAGATAACAACACCCACAGTTGACAGTGAATGCTGTATTTCCATGTCAGGCCCAACAGCAAACCTTATTCATGCAGGAAGCACTTGTTTCCCAAATTAATTCTCTTGAAATCAATGGGACTACTTGCATGAATGAGCGTTTACAGTAATGGGGTTTTAGAATGTAATTGTACTTAGGGTAAACTTTAGATCTTCCAAGCTGAGGGGTGTCCCCAGTGCATTCTAAACAAATATTATATGAAGTCAACAAACAATGTGCATTACCGTGAAACCAAGAGACTCAAATGCAGTCAACAATAAGTTCTACAAGATAAATAAATTCTATACAGGAAAAGAATGAAGGAAGGAAAACAGAAGAGAGAGAATAATGTTGCTGATGATCACTGAGTTAAACTAGTAATAGCAAAGAAAACACTGAAATGGAGGTAACTCAAATGTAATCCCAACTAAAACTCATTGGGCCGGATTCTCAATTATGCTAAAGTGCACTTACACCCCTTTGGCAGCATAAAGGGACTTTATACAGTAACTGTAATGTTAATATTGCTAATACTATCCAATAACTGCAAAATGTATTGTAGATACAAGAGTTCAGGGACAGGCAATACAACAGGGTGAAAAAGAAAGGGAAATAAGAGAAGCCAGTAAAAGAAAAGAGCTCCTAAAACTGTTTACAAGATACAATAAATGTTCTGACATTGTTTGTGTGTCCACTACCCTGGTGACTTCTGGATCAGACAGAAAAGTATGTCTGATCCAGATACAAAAACAGCAGATTTCCATGATCAGATGCCATGCATTTTAGGGTACTGAAAGATCAGAATAGTATGCTGATGGTTCAACAATAACCCATTAGAACTTACTAAGATCAATTGAAGTCCTAAGGCTGATAATGTGCTAAGAAGATATCTATGTAGAAAAATAAGAAAGAAGGTTAACATAGGTACCAATGGCCATATCAGTTTGATAGACTGATAAAGGACTGTAAGTCATATGGTGACAAGCAAGTATATTTTTACTTAACAAGAGGTTAAAGAATTATGGGCCAAGAGCCTGATCCTGCAAGGTGCTCAGCATCTAAAACTCCCATTAAAGTCATCGGGAATTGAGGCTGCATAGCGCCTCATAACATCAGATCGCAGAATTTTAGATGAAATCAAAGGGAACTAGCTCAGCAATCTGAAAGAGGTAAGAATCAGGCTTTTAACGGTTACCAGCAAATGGGCTCATGCCCTTTTTTTCTGCTTTATGAACAGTTTTTACCCAACCAACCAACCAACCAACTACTTTTTCCCCCTACATTGTTTTGACACTAGAAATTCTGTTCCAATCTAAGCTGGACAACTCTGATGACTGGGGTACTATTGAACTGCAGAACAGTCAAGAGAACAAAAGATACAGAACTCTTAAGGGAAAGAATACTTAGCGAGACTGTTTAATTTTTTTAAGGTTTTAAGTACTTAAATGACTAATCGGCATTTCAGAGAAAGGGTACCTTTCTTATTCCCCGTCTATTAAGGCATTAGAACCTGTACTAAACATCTAAACATCCCGTCAGCCTTCTCTTCAGCAAAACCAATGAAAAAGCCAACTTGTCATTCCTGATACTAATAAGTAAAACATATACAGTGGGATGTTGATTGAATGGAAGGAGCAGGGCTTTAAAACAAAAATCCCACAGGCTTTCTTTATAAATCACAGTAAGTAATAATGAGGTAAACCAATTAAAATGCTTTTCTTTTCGGGTCACTTCAACATATAAATAGAAGTAATAGAACAGAATCTGATAAACCAGCAAACCAACCTGTAGCTAAGTACAAGTGTGGTAAGTGATGGTATCAGCCAGCCAACCTAAGGTCAGCAGAAGATTAAGAATATGCATAATGGGAAATAAAACATAAAGATGAGGTATATCACTGTATGTTTGAATACAAAACTACAAACACATACATAAAATAATCCTTATTTCACGGTAAAGGAAACAATAGCCTTATTCTCTATTGTTGTTGAACTCAGCATTTTAATGGCTAAATTGTTTCTTTTCCACAAATCTGGAGTAAGGGGCAGCATGCAATTTTGCTGCCCCAGGAGCAGACCAGGGGAAACAATTTCTGGCAGCCTTATATGATACTTCAATCCTCACCACCTGCATTTGAAGGATATTTGAGGCTGTTCTCTTTGTCATGCTTCCAACCAATATTACAGGTAGAGAACATAAGGGCATATGAGTTGCCTTGTGACCCCTTATTCCCTTGTACGGGTGTACTTCAAGAGTCACATCTGGATCTAGTCTGATTGTTATGACATTTTGTATATACAAAGAATATTAAATGAATTATATAGTCTTTACATCCTAGTTTCTTTACATTTCTCAATATTATTTCAGACACTCGTGTATCAGTATACAATATATATGCTGTAAACTGGCTAGATTAGAACCTGCAAATTCCCATGTACAAAGACATTATAACCTAGTACACTGTCTGCCTTATATAGAATTTCCAAGGTGCAGAACTGAGTTCTAGGGCTGGTGGGGTTTTAGCTTTCTTAAAAATGTTCATATCTTCTTTTCTCCTAGCAATCAGTGTCAAATGGAGCGCTAGATTTCAACATTAATCTTCATTATTCCAAAATGTTCTCCACCTAAAAAAAATATTTAAACAAATCTCTTTGAAGATGCAAATCATATATAATGACTGGCAACTTCAAAATGTTCAGAAGTTCAGTTCAATTTGATTTACTATTCAAAAGTATAACTTGTCTAATGTTTAATGTAGTTTCTGTCTCATTAATAATGATACAGTCAGAATTCTCACTCACTTCATTCTTTGTACATTATTCAGGTGTCAGTCAAAACTCTGCCCACAACTTTGACACAGATATGCGATAAAGACAGTATCTTTGTCTTTATCATTCATGAAGGCAGGGACTAGACAACTCACTGGAAACTTCTCAAATGAGTTATGGTTCCTCCTTTAGCTGAGTAGCTCAACAGCTGTGAAATAAATGACTGATGACCACAAAGAGTCTATATTAATTTTAACATGTTATACATTGTCTATACCAATTTAGTTCAGCATTTCTGTTATAAAACTGAGTTTTAGATGGAGCAATAACCTTTATTGTTGGGCAATGAGTTGATATAATAAGGTCTTAGCTATGAAAACCAGGCTACAATGGCTAATGCATCATTCCCTTTGTTGGATGGAATCTCTGACCGGCTCATTTAGATGTGTGATCATATTGTCCTTCTGTAGCTGTCCTATGCAGACACTAACAAATATCTTCAGTGTTTGTATTTTTGGAGCAGAGGAACCTGAATAGTATCTGCACTTACTGCTGAGAATTGCCAGTGGCAATGGTATAAGACATAAGAACATAAGAACATAAGAATGGCCGTACCAGGTCAGACCAAAGGTCGATTTAGCCCAGTATCTGTCTACCGACAGTGGCCAATGCCAGGTGCCCCAGAGGGAGTGAACCTAACAGGCAATGATCAAAGCTACCTGTATGGCCATAGAGTCATAAGTATGTACTATAATGTGAGAGGAAGCGGGGTATTGTGGTTTAGGTACTCAATTGGCATTCAGGAGCTATAGGTTTAACTCCCACCCTTACTACAAACTTCCTATGTGGCTTTGGGCAAGTCAAATAGCTTCTGTATGCCTTAGTTCCCATCTGCAAAATAGGGATAAACATACTTCCTTTATTCCATGCTTGTAGGGCTTGCCTATTTAGATGGTAAGATCTACAGGACAAGCACTATCCCTAAATACATGTTTGCATAGATCAGGGGCCGGCAACCGGTGGCTCACGGCTCGCCAGGGTAAGCACCCTGGCGGGCCGGCCCGGTTTGTTTATCTGCCGCGTCGGCAAGTTCGGCCGATCGCGGCTCCCACTGGCCGCGGTTCGCGGTCCCAGGCCAATGCGGGAGGCAGGAAGCCGTGGCCAGAACATCCCTCGGCTCGCGCCGCTTCCTGCCTCCTGCATTGGCCTGGGACCGCGAACCGTGGCCAGTGGGAGCCGCGATCGGCCGAAGTTGCCGACGCGGCAGATAAACAAACCGGGCCGGCCCGCCAGGGTGCTTACCCTGGCGAGCCGCGAGCCACCGGTTGCCGACCCCTGGCATAGATCCTAGCACAACAGGGCCCTGAACTTTGGTGGGGTCTCTCAGCTCCACTGTGATACAATAAATAATAACAGCAATGATATAAGTCCCTAATTTATTAACATAAATATACAAATGTTATCAGATACCTCAGCTATTTTTTGAATACTGTAATATGTATATCACTTTTAAAGTTAAATATACAATAAAAGGAAAATGGCGTGTTGTTTAAATGACACAGATACTATTCTGAACCTTTACTGAGCTACACTAGTTAAAGTGAAGGCTCATGAGCTTGATTTTGATCTTATTAACACTGGTTTTCCACGACTGGCATTCCATTGGCTTCAGTGGAATTATGAATTATTATTATTATTATTTATTTACATCTATGTAAAGGAATTGAAAACAGGCTTGATTATTCACTTGGAGAATCGTGATAATTTCTTACCTGCAAATTGTTTTGCTCTTTTGTTCACATGAGGATTAATAAGGGTTGTGTTTTGATATTCTGGTAACAGCAAATTCTTAAGTAGAGAACTCTAAGGGCTAGTCTACACTTACCGTCCGGGTCGACGCGGTGAGTTCGACTTCTCTGAGTTCGAACTATCGCGTCTGATTTAGACGCGATAGTTCGAACTCCGGAAGCGCCGCGGTCGACTCCGGTACTCCACCACTGCAAAAGGCGGTGGCGGAGTCGACCTTGGAGCCGTGGACTTCGATCCCGTGGCGTCTGGACGGGTAAGTAGTTCGAACTAGGGTACTTCGAATTCAGCTATGCTATTCACGTAGCTGAACTTGCGTACCCTAGTTCGACCCCCGCCCTTAGTGTAGACCTGCCCTGAGAATCAGAAGTCCTGGTTTTGGGAGGACATCCCAGGATCCAGTTATACTGAACTTTGTTGATTCTTAGCATTCTAGCCTTTTTTCTCCACTGTAGCAAGGTCTCTGGTGGTCCACTGAGCCGCTGGGGGAGCGGGGGGAGCTACTGCCTTGCCGAAAGGCCTTGGTCACCTCCATCAATGGGGAATTCACGGAGGGAGGTGCATTGTCATGATTGGTGCCGCCACAGAGTATTCACCAGAGTCTGTGGCGCACCCCTCAGGCAGGGGAGCGTCAGCAAGAGTCTGTGGTGCGCCCCTCAGGCAGAGGAGCGCCGGCAAGCATTTGAAACTCATTGTTAGGGTTCTGCCAAAACAGGGTGGCAGGGGTAGGGGAACGCAAGCCCACCCGACTCCACTGTGTTCCAGCCCAGGGCCCTGCCAGTGATGGGAAGATAGGGTCCTGCCACTGGGTCAGAAGGGGTCCATCTGCAACATGCTGATCACACTCTGACTCACCGCACTGTCCAGTTCTGCCCCTGGGCTACTTCCTATCCAGTCTCTAGAGCAGGTCCCTCTGGTTATTCCCACATATCAGGGTATTCTGCAGCCAGTAGTCTCGGTAGCTCCAGTTCACCCTCAGCGTCTGGCTTTCTCGGGCTCAGGCTGCTGCCCAGCTCCTCCAGTTACTCTGTGTACTCTGCAACCAGCAGTCCTAGTATCTGGAGTCCTTCTTCCAGGTCAGGTTTCCCTGGGTCCAGGGTCTCCCTTGGACCATTAGCAGGGTCTGCAGGAAATAGCCACCAGTCTGTGTCTGTCTCCCTCCCTGGTGCAGCCCTCTCTGGGCTAAGGGCCCCACCTTTTGTACTTCCTGTTCCACCCCCTCCTTCCAGGGGGTGGGGTAAACTTAGCCTGGCTCCGCCCACTCAGCCTGAGACAGTGGCTCTTTACCCTCTGGTTCGGAGGGAGGCCACCCTGGCTCCCTACACCACACAATTAGCTACCCCTCCATTCCACCCCAGGCAGACAGTCTATTATTTTCCTTTCTCCCAGCCAGTCACCTTGACACTTCTCACCCGCAGCCAAGTATTCTTGCTACTTGTCCCTGGCAGGATAGAGTGTGGATGGCTGGAGAGGTAAGGTAACTGGTTGGAAGAGATGGAGGGGAGACAATAGCACAAGCGAAGACATGAGATTTTTATAAAGAAATTTAACTCACCGGATAAAACTACCACCTAAATAAAATAAAAGAAGATATGCCTACTGTCTTATGTCAAAGGTTTCCTCTACGCTGAGGGAAAAAATACAGCAGGGGCAGTGGATAAGTACATTGAATGAATCCAGGTCAGAAGCCTCCATGTAGTAGTAGCAGAGGATCACATCTCCTTATGACTTTTAAACTCAGTTGAATGCAGGACTATTGATATTTCTCAAGTCTATTTTTGCCCTAGAACAACCTTTCTCATTTCTCTGGATTGTTCTGCCCCATCACTCAGTGCTATACTGGTCACAGTCACTTCTTTTATTCACTCTTCCACTGTGCCTCCTCCCTGCCCTTGCTACTAATCCTTAGAAGTTACTAAACCACTGTTCTTCATGTCATCCCTTTTCCACCGTGCTGTGCTTCCAACACATCTATTCCTCAGTTCATGCAGCTGGTCCTCCTCCTTCGCTTTTAATCCGATCCTAAAATTGCTGAATTGAAAATGCTGAACAAAAAATGTTTCCTCACCTCATCCCCCGTAATCAAAAATATTTTATACTTGAACCATTACACTATGCCCGCTAGAATAACATTAGCTGCCATATCAGTCTTAACCAGCTGTAAACCTAAGTGAACGTTCCATTTTAAAATAAGATAATTTCAAATGTTATTGGAATCTAAAGGGCAAAATAAAACATTTAACTCTTCTTATATTTCAGATTATAGTGCAAGAAATAGATACCAATAATCATTTGCAATTAGACTTAAATATAGCAACTTTCTGAAAAATGGCAGAGAATACACAGAAGATCATCATAAATGCTTTATTATAGTTTAGTCTTGTAATGAATCTTCATCAACTCTTGCCAATACCATCCCTCCTTTCTTCTCAAATAATTCTAATTAATGGGACTCATTTATTTGTAGTAAGGTACAATTAAAAACAAAACAAAAACAAAACACCATGAAAATAAAGTGTCCCAAATTTGGGGAAAAAATCTGTAAGAAAACAAAGAAAAAACAAAAAACCTATTAGGCCCAACAAAACATTAGCTTCCGCCTCCCCTCCACCCCCATTCTTTATTTTGATTCCATGCCTTTATATATTTATCTTCATAAATGGTTCTTACCTTACTTGCACATAGCAACCTACACTAATAAATGGGTCAGAGAGTTAAATCGACCAAAAGTTTTTTGATGTGCATCTCTCATTTTTTATTGCTAAAGATATTCACATGAAAATGTGCTCACCACAACTTTAATAGGTGAGTACTTCTCTGGTTGGCTGAAAGAAAAGGAGACATAGCCCCTTTAGGGGCTCATCCTGCAACTAGTAGAAGAGGGCGAGGAAGGGTAAAGTTTACCCAGATGGAGTGGGTAGGAGCTGGAAACAGCTGTACTGGGTCATGGGAGGGGGGCAATACCCTTCCTGATGAACGGAAGAAGGAGAAGGTTATTTATACACCATAGAGCTCCAGAGAAGCCCTATTTCACCTGAAATGGGTTGGCAGTACCTGCCTTCCCACCCACAGAATATATAAAGGATTGGGTCACTTCTTGACCTGCCATAGACATCACTCTAGTTGCCCTTTTTCTTTGTGGGATGGGAAGGAAATTTTCCCCCACTACCAGGTTGGCTGAGGTGGGGTGGTGGTTTTATTTTCTTATTTTTTTTCCTTCCCCACACAGGGTTTGGTATCTGGTGGGGGCGGAGGTGGGGAGTAAAAGGGATTAAAAGGAAAGCATCCCTTAAGAGAGCTGAGGAAGGGTGGTTTAGGGCTCCTAGGTCTGATACAATGGGAGCTAATACCTCTCCTTCTATAGACCCCTTAGCCCTCTTATGAGGGGAGGGTGGTGAGGTCCCAGCTGTAGCATGATTCTTACCAGGTTGGGGATTATGTACAAATGACTAAAGAAAGGATCAGGGGCGGCTCTAGAAATCATGCTGCCCCAAGCAGCACGGTGCGCTGTGCCGCCCTTCCCCGGTCCTGCGGTGGGTCCCCTCTTCCCGCGGCTCCGGTTAAGCTCCCGTAGGCATGACTGCGGCAGGTCAACCGGAGCCCGGGACGAGCGGACCTGCCGCAGGCATGACTGCAGCGGGTGCCGTGGTCCCGCGGCTCCGGTTGAGCTGCCGCAGTCATGCCTGCGGGAGGTCCAGCCGAGCCGCGGGACGAGCGCCCCCTCCGCAGTCATGCCTGCGGCAGGTCCAGCCGAGCCGCGGGACGAGCGCCCCCTCCGCAGTCATGCCTGCGGCAGGTCCACTCATCCCGGGGCTCCGGTGGACCTCCCGCAGGCATGACTGCGGCAGGTCCGCCGGCCCAGCCTCCCGCCCTCCCCGGCGGCAGGGGACGCCCCCTACATTTTGCCGCCCTAGGCACCAGCTTGTTTTGCTGGTGCCTAGAGCCGCCCCTGGAAAGGATGATGACCTGCACCATAAAATTTATTGCTGAGTGAATGAATTTGCAGTCTAATTAAACCACATCCCTTGGCTCTTGTCTTTCTTCTGATGTGGCCAGACAATAGAAGCTTTGCTTTTTCAGAAGTTCATTTGCATGACCACGCACACTTATAGAAGCAAAATGTCTATTAACTTCAGTGGGAGGTTTGCCACAACAAGAAATGGATAGCTCAAACCTCTGTTGTTCACTTCACAACTGTAGTCATAACCGTCTGTTTGTGACATCAACTATTATGTCAGAAACAAAGGTTTTTCATTCATTCAGTTGCAGAATAAATAGGGAAACATATATTGTTCAAAGGAATAAAAGATCAAGCGTTCACACAAATGTTCTAAGAATAATAATAAATGGAGAAAGAAACGCTTTAAAACAATATGTAGGCAATATTATACTAATTTTCTCGGAGATGTTCGTCAGGCTTAAAAGTTTGCTAAAATCCGGTACCGCTATTATTCCAAGTTCCCCTATTGCACAGTGATTGGCCCAAGTTAAATAAGTAGGTGAAGCTCTCTTGTGCCAGAACAGGGGCTTCCCCAGTGATGGCTGCCAGAGCTATATTTGCATTATTACCTGGATTATGGTGTTAGAACTTGTTATGTGCATAGGGCTTTCCTTTGTCATAAATTAACAAGGGCCATTTGCACTAGAAAATTGCTTGGACTGTTTCTGGGGACTCAGAAGGAGGAAAACTGAGAAACTCATTTGTCATTTTGGGGCCTGCCACAGGAATCTAGGTGGGCTGCTCAATGACAATATAGTGTAGCCACTGGCGGGAGGGGTCCAATATAGTAGATGGCAGGGCATGGAGGCTGCCTGCACTGCAGAAGATCAAGAGCTGAAAGGATGAGAAACAGCCCCCTTCTTGACTGTTCTAAGGAATTGGTGGGGAGCTCAGGGACCCCTTTGTGATTTATACACACTTATATGGATATTTTGTGTAAAATATGTTTGTGGGAAATAGTTTTGTTTGTTTCGGTATGAGAAAAGTTTGGGTGGGAGTCCAGGAACATTGTAAAGAATGTATTATGTGTGTTTTGGCTTGGGGGTAAGAGTAACCTCAGAAGGATCTCACGGGTCAGATTAAAAATAAAAAAGCAAAAACAAAACCAAGCTCTGCCTTTCCCACAGGCAGGTTTTAAGTGGGGGCAAATATGTCACATCATAGCTGGCCCCAGTAAATGAAGTAGGTCCAGCCCCCTCTGTGCCAGAACAAGTCCCTCCATTTGGCCAATTAAGAAAGTGGGTCAGCAGTTAGGGTCAGGTGAGATTTGCCAGGGGAGTGGATGTGCCAAAAGCAAGCAGCCAGCTGAAGACAAGGAGAGCAGCAAGGTTTGCTATCTGACTTCAACCCGGAGTGCCAGGGCCAGAGAAGGCTGAAGGCAGAAGGAGCCGCAGAGGGAGTTGCCTGGCTCTAAGTTGCAGAGCTGGAGCTTAGGGCCCAAGAGGATTGATGGCAGGAATCAGCCAAGGGGCTTGCTTGCTGATGTCTCCACACTGGAAATCTGGACCTAGTGAGAGGGCAGGCAGAGTGAGGTATACTTCCCTGATTAAGATGATCTCCTAGCAGAGGGTATGTGGGGTTTCCTGGTGGGAACAGTGGGGCTGCACTCCAGCTAATAGGGCTGGGGTGGCCGTCATGGCAGAGGGCAAAAGACGCCTGACAAGGAGCCTAGGTCTGGCGGAAGACACTGGAGTGTGGTATAGTAGAACTTCTCACAGAGAGGCTGGTTGGTTTGCCCACTGAAAAGAGCAAGATTTTAAGGATGATATACATTGGGTGCGGGAAAGGACAATATTTGGGCCTTTTGTTGGCAAGTCAGTGTACTAGTCTGGTAATGAACCAGCCTCAGTGAGGAGCATTATTTAAGCAAGGGAGCCTGAAGTGGATTTCCTGGGGACTCTGAAAGGGGAAATTGAGGCAGGAATGCCTGTCATGCCACAGCCTGCCAAAGGGGAGCACTCTAGACAGGGCTGCCCTATGACAGTCCCATTCAAAGATTATTTGTCATGGTTCAACTACTAATATGCCAAAGACACAATGTAGTATTTTACATCTATAAAAATTAAATGTAATTTTCTATCATCTCAGACTCTTAGAATTTAAAACTGTAGCCTCTTTTCAAAATGCTTTGGGAGAAAAAGGGTCATTGTCAAGGTTATATTTTTTCTTGTGTTTATTTCCAAAGTCTGTGCATTTTATATTTGTTATTTCCAAATGAACACTTCATCACTATTCATAATTGTTAGCTGTACTTTAAAAACTCCAAGTTAGCAGCCCAAAGCTAGGTTCAATATTAAAATTTAAAAATGTAAATAATCACAACATGGGATAATGGTAAATAATGATAGGAGGAGGGACCTGGATCCCTGGGTAAGGTGGGCTCATTTGAACATCATGCATTTTAATACAGCTAGCTGCAAAATCTAGGAAAAAAGAATGTAGGTCTCTGTCATTTAAAAGATGGGAGATGGTATCCTAGAATGCAGTGACACTGAAAAAGACTCATGGAAGATAAATTGAACATAAGCTCCTACTACAGTGCAGTAGCGATAAAGGTAAATGTGACACTTAGATGCATAAAGCAGGGGAATATCAATTTGGAGAAAGGAGATCATATTATCTCTGTACACAGCATTAGTGAAACCATTACTGGATACTGTGATCCGTTCTGGTCTCTATGCTTCAAAAAGAATGTTGGAAAAATTGGAAAGGGCTCAGAAAAGATCTATAAAAATTACTTAAGATCCTACAAACATGCCTTATGGCCTTCTTAACCTTCTCTTGGATAAACTAAACAGACTTACGAGATGACTTGATCATACTCTAAAAGTACGAGCATTGGAAGAGATTTCTGATAGTAGATGGTGTTACAACCTGGACCAATGCCATTATGTTACCAGTGGACTCAACTGCTGGGTTCCAAACAAACTAGGTCCTGGCGTAATCTAGTTGCCGTTTTTAACTATGCGTCTGTAAGATGCACTATCAGGCTCAGATCTTTTGTTTGAGTCATTCTTTGGGTTGTGGTAGTCCACCGTTCAACCCTCCTCAGACCCTGAAACCAGTACCTCAGACCTCAAAAGTCCTTCGTTGCTCACCCCCACCCCTAACAGCTCTGCCAAGAATATAGATAGTCTGGGTTTCTAGTTTGTCCCCCTCAGGGATAATGTGGCAAGAAAGCAAGGAATATTTCTTAACAAAGGAAATATTTAACCAAAGAATCTTTACTCTTGAAAACACTCAAGAGTTACAGATCTTTGAAAACAACAGGAGTCCTGAGTGTCAATATCAGGTTTGACAGCATTTCTGGCTGGAGGGAGTTCTTTTTACCCACTCTCCTGCTAGTGTTCTTTACATATGGTGACCATGAGTGTCCTGCACAGAGCACCAACCTAACCTTAAATAGAAGTTTGTGTCTTTTTGCCATGTTCTTCCCTGGAATGCTTTAGACCCTTCCCCGTGCTGGCCCCACCTATATAGAAAGTCATTATTTCATGGGGATAGGACACTAGTTGAGTCATTCAGATTTGATGGCTCAAGTCTTCATGGACTTTCAATGAAGTAGTCCTCCAATGAGGTGTCAAGTGTAACCCACACACCTACTGGGTGTGGTGTTCTGTCCCATTTAATGACACAGAGACCACTTGAGGGGAGAGAGAGAAAAAAAACCATGCTTAATGAGTTTGCTCTAAAGCCAGTTGGCTTACTGGTTCATGCGGTAGAGCAGTGGTGGGCAACCTGCGGCCCGTCAGGATAATCCGCTGGTGGGCCGCAAGACAATTTGTTAACATTGACCGTCCGCAGACATGACTGCCTGTAGCTCCCAGTGGCCACAGTTCGCCTTTCCCGTACAGTCAATCTAAATAAACAGTCTTGCAGCCCTCCAGCAGATTACCTTGATGAGTTGCATGCAACCTGTGGGCCACAGGTTGCTCACCAGTGTGGTAGAGGCTCATGCACTAAACTCCAGCGGTCCCAGGTTCAATACTACCCACCAACAGCCAGGGTCTGTCAGTGTTACACAAGCACCTTCTGTGGAGAAGGCTACTATCTGAAATGCAATTTAATTCAAACATATCCCACTCTGTCACAAATTGCTCTTTAATCTAGCAGAAAAAGTTATAACAAGGTCCCATGACTGGAAACTGAAGCCAGTACATCCCTCAGCCTGTGCTACTTCCAGCAGCTCCAATGGCCTGGAGCAGCGAACCACGGTCAGTGGGAGCCACGGTCAGCTGAACCTGTGGACGCAGCAAGTAAACAAACCAGCCCAGCCCAACCTGGCAGGCCGCATGCCAAAGGTTGCCGATCACTGACTTATATGCTTAAAGATGGGCATGCATTTAAATGCTTAGCTGCATAAGGACCAGATCATTTAGGCCTGGTCTACACTGGGGGGGGTCAAACTAAGGTACGCAAGTTCAGCTACGCGAATAGCGTAGCTGAACTCAAACTACCTTAGTTCGAACTACTTACCCATCCAGACGCCGCGGGATCGAAGTCCGCGGCTCCCCCGTCGACTCCGCCACCGCCATTCGCGGTGGTGGAGTTCCGGAGTCGACAGGAGCGCGTTCGGAGTTCGATATATCGCGTCTAGATGAGACACGATATATTTCGATATATCGCGTCTAGATGAGACACGATATATCGAACTCCGAGAAGTCAATCGCTACCCGCCGACCCGGGCGGGTAGTATGGGTGTACCCTTAGTATCTTGGCGGATCAAGCTCTTAATGACTTAAGATGCTAAGGATTTATTGCCAAACCAATGAAATACAAAGATCGTTTTTGGCTTGATTCTTCTCTCATTTTCACCAATGTAAATCCAGAATAGTTCCACTGATCGCAACAAAGTTATTCAAATTTGCACCAGTGTAGCTGATATTAGAATGGACCTTGGTCTCCAGAACAAAAGTAAGCAAAAATAGCAAATATGACTGTATTGTATTAGAGAGACAGGGGAGTGAGATGATATCTTTTATTGGACCAAACTTCTGTTGGTGAGAGACACAACCTTTCGCGTTTACACAGAGATTGTCTTCAGGTCTGGGAAAGATATTGAGTGTAATAGCTACATACAATACAAGCATAAGCTATCTCTTCCATTTTGTACTCAAACTGCTTTTGTTCTAACATCACTTTTAGCATTATATCATCTGAGTATCTCATCTGCACTTCACTGTCTAATCGGATTTAATTGGTTGTTAATGACTACTCTATTGATGTTTTAAAATATATTAATTCTTCCATGGAAACTGAATAATTAGAGGATGTCTTTACTCTGACTAATAATTTTCATGGATTACATTACATAATATAAATAGTGATTTTGATTTATCACATGAGCCGGGAGCAACAGCAAATACCTGATCAATATACTTCCATAAGTGACAACATCAGAGGTTAAGGTTTCCATTTCTCCTGCTAGCTAGCCACCTATGTACAATACATCTGGAGTGCACATACTGTCTATGTAGGACCTAATAGAATTTCTTTTATAGTTCTATAGTTTTAAAGTTTCTTCTAGTGTAAGATTGTTCTTTGAGTCAAAATTCTAATAAAGTCCTTTATAATGGCAGGTCTAATTAGTGCACGAAAACCGTGGCAGTTAAATTTCACCTTCTGAACAGAGACACTGTTTTGTATGTCAGGATCTGTTATTTTAAATTCATATCAGATTTTGCTTACTGATTTTCATTTTCACTCTGGGTCAGTAGATCATTATTTGTTCACTTACAGTTTTGCATTATGATTGGAATTCATTAACTGAGTGGATGAGAGTAGGTCTTTTGAACATTTTGAGAGCATTGTATTTTTTTCATAAATGTGAGTTTTTCCAGATATATTTCTCTTGTAAGGATTCCATAGCTATACAATGTCCACAATGGAAACAAGACATGCTACACTCTGCAAACATTATATATCATTTAAATGAAAAAAAGTACATATGTACTGCTAATTTTTCTATTAGATTGACACTCTACCTGTAGGATCCAATTAAATCAAAGGTCAAGAATATAAAACACATCTGACTGAGGACACTAAGTGTCCTATACAACACTCTGATTGGCTGATTAGGCCTTTCTGACAATGACATGTGCCAACTCGCTTCCTGTGTGCTGTTGAAACTCTTCTATCAAATACATCCCCCCATCACCATTATATTGAAAACATGAGGGAAAAAAAATTAGGAGGAGGGGACGAAGGATGCAGTTTAAAAACAAACAAAAAAACAATTCCTCAACCTTTGTTTAACAAACAAAAGCTCACAAAAACAACAGTTTTAAGAGGTAGTAAGCCATATGCATTTAGCTGCAAAGGCAGCTAATTTTGCAACCAAATTTGCTCATTCCATGTGTGTCTCTCCTCCTTTTCCTTTACTCACAGCTGATTTTTCCCCCTCCCCTGCTCTCCTGCAGTCCAGCTGTCTCAGGAACTGAGGTGCCATGGATACTCTTACAATTCATTGTACTAAAAAAAGTACAAGAAGGGGGCACAAAATCAGTTAATTGCAACATTTACAGTAAAAACTAAGGCCCCAAATCTGAGTTTTCCACCATCCCTACAATGAGCTTGGGGATGGAGGTGGCAGGGATGGAAAAGGCGAAGGTGGCTTTAAGACATATTCATGCCTTTGATGTTTTGACACAGCTGGTAGAGCTATACTACCTTGGCATACCAGGGTGAGTTCAGGGTGGGATTTCAGCTTCACCTCTGTTGAAGTCAAGGCCTTTACCTTTTAATTATAGTGATTTAAATTAATCTGCTGCTGCTAACAATTACAGCTCTTTAAAAGTTTGATTCCCAGGGGAAAAAAAAGAAATAACATTATTTTCATGGGGTATTTTCTTTGTGGTTTCTTTAATAGTGATTTAATTGAACTGGGTGTGGCCAAAAGGAAACCGATGACTGAAACTGAACAGGTAGTGTTGTATGTCAAGATTTAAAAAGTAAAGTAATGCTTCTATAAACCTGAAATACAATAATTCATAAGGTGGATTTGGAAAAGCTTATAATCTACTGAGTGTGTTCATCCTATTTGTTTGCATGTATTATTTTTATGTCTGAAGTTAGGAGAATAAGTTATAAACGTGTATTATTGATGTAAATAGATTAAGTGGATGCCATTAAGGCTGCCTCAAAATCAATGAACTGTAAATGGCTCTGTTTACTTGCAAACCTTCCTGTGTACGTGTGGGCCAGCCCAGGAAGAATGAAGGCTGAGGTCTTACAGTGACATGTGAACAAGTCACCTGATAATGAAATCATCTTAAATCTGGTACTTTTCCATTTAGAAGGAGGTGTAGGGACCCAGAGAGACAAAGGATCCCCGCCTTATGCCAAAGCAATAAAGAGGGAGGGGGAGGGGGAGCAGGACAAATGGGCTGCAAGTCATGAGAAAGTCCCTGCTTACTACCTAAAACGTCTGCTGGAACTAACAAGGACTGTACCAGGGGAAAGGATTTGGCCCAGACTAGGAAGGAGTCTAGTCTGTGAAAGAAACGTATTGGAACAACTCTGAGGGTGAGATATTACTTGTAATCAGTTTCTTAATGTATTAGGCTTAGACTTGCGAGTTTTTGCTTTATTTTGATTGGTGACTTACTTTGTTCTGTCTGTTATTGCTTGAAACACTTAAATCCTACTTTTTATACATAATAAAATCACTTTTTGTTTATTAATGAACCCAGAGTAAGTGATTAATACCTCGGGGAGCAAACAGCTGTGCATATCTCTCTATCAGTGTTATAGAGGTCAGACAATTTATGAGTTTACCCTGTATAAGCTTTATACAGAGTAAAACAGATTTATTTGGGGCTTGGATCCCATTGGAAACTGGGTGTCTGGGTGCTGGAGAGGTAATCTGCTAAACTTTTTTCAGTTAAGCCTGCAGCTTTGGGGGTGTGGCCCGGACTCTGGGTCTGTGCTGTAGCAGGCTAGCATGTCTGGCTCAACAAGGCAGGGTCCTGGAAGACCCTAGCTGGCAGGGAAAATGGGCTCAGAGGTAATTTCAGCATGTCAGGTGACAGTCCCAAGGGGATCTCTGTGAACAAACCCATCACACTGAACATGTAATGTTGTATCTCAAGAATTAAAAAGTAAAGTAATGCTTCTACAAACCTGAAATACAATAATTCATAAGGTGGATTTGGAAGATTGGTGATATAATGGTTAAAATTAAGTACAGTTTTTCAAGGAGCTGATTGAAGATCTATGGGAATGAAATACAGTACAAAATAAAGGATTATACAGACAATATGGTATTCTTTGCTGATTTCAGTCTCCACTGATGTGAAATCCTATGTGATATGATATGCAAAGACAAAGGTGAAATATATTAAAATAATTACTTTCCACAAAGTGTTAGAGAATGTAACAAGGCCAACTTTGGGATGATTCTGTAGCTTGGCAAGGCAAATAATTCCCATTCAAGTAAGTGCAGATAGACACCTCCAACCCCCATTGCCTTCACTGTAAGTCATACTGGTGCACCTGTGGGAAGAGTTGAGCCCTTAGGATGAAATTCACCTATATGTGGAGCGCCAATGCAAGGACGTCTGCCTCACTTATAACCCCGGTTGTGTAGGGCATCACAGGCAGAGCTGCTGCGTCTCTGCATCTTCCAAAAACCATCATGGATTCCTCACTGCCCTTAGGCTAGTCTGCAAGAAGCTGTTGGGAGCAATCCTAGGGAGGTACATAGGATCTGTGTTTACACAGACCCAGTTGCTCAAATACCCTGCATGGACGGCAGTGGCCACTATTCCAGATCATAAACTGGAAAAATGGGTGTATGATGACTTCTTTGGATCCCTGTGACTGACCACTGCTAGAGAAGTTATTTCCATTCCCCTAGCCCAATTTAGTTCCCTATCTAAACCCAAATAATCACAAATCAGCCTATTCCTGTAGCTACTGCAGGGAGGTATCCAGCACTTGAAAAGTTAGTTGCTTGGTAGGTAGCTATTTTCCCACGAGGTAGTATATAACCTGCTGACCTACCTTGGAAGACCACATAGACAAGCTGTAACAAGCTGGAGAGATTGCAGTTTGAAATCTGGGTCAAGCAGAGATGACAGATTTTTTGCTACGGTTTGACTGTGAAAGAAGCACCTTTAGGATGCTAAACATAGAGGTCCTTGGTGCTTCTTTATCTTTTTGTGTTAAAGTTCCAAACAAAAGCAAAACCCTACAAAGAGAAGAGACTTTTGTTATTAACCTCTGTGCACTGTCTCTCAATTTTGGAAAAGCCTGGGCTCCATTCCATACATTTTACATAGCTTTGATAGCCTACTGTATCTGGTTTATTTGATCCCAGTGATAGTGGTGGTACCAGTATTTTGCCCCTTTATTTCCTGTGGGGCAGAACTCTGCGGTAGATGTGAGGCTGGGTGAGCAGAGGAAATGGAGGTATTTCAGAAAAACGAGGTTTTGGGGATGAGGAGTGGTCAATGGGTAATGATGCAGGATGGCTTGGACTATGTGTTTTCTGCATGTTCTTCTTCTGAGTGTATGTGCAACGTGCCTCATGTGGCACTTGACCGGGATTTGTTACCAAATTTGGTTCACTGGTTGGATCATTAGCTTTCCCAGCCTGAGCCAGGTACTGATGGCGAGCATGACTGATGGCAACCCTGTTTGGAGGAGCTACATCCCTCTGATGTTTTACAGTGATAAGGAAAGATGAACAATGCTACCATGAGCTAGTCAGATGACTAATGTGATGAGGAGAGTGGGGGTGTATCATTGGGTTTGGCATACATAAAGGAAAAAGGCACTGGCTCAGTGTGTGGCATTTACTGTACATCGAGATGGTTACAAAAATTGAATTATAAATGAAAGAAATACTAATTTTCTAGCACAAAAGCAAAGGCTCAGTAATATTATTAAACATTATGGGAAAAGATTAGGAAGTGAGAAATAGCTGGAGTGTTAAATCTGATCTAAAACCCCTCAAATGTAAAAAAGCCAAATTGGAGAAGAAGCAATTCAGCCATATAAAGACTTGAGATCTATTAAAATAGATATGTCAGAAAAGAGCCATTTAAACATCACATTTGATTACACAAAATTAGGCAAGTTTGAATCAAAATTTCACTTTTTTTTTAATTTAGAGAACTAACAATAGTTAACCTATAATTTCATTGTTGGAAAAAGTTAGTAGACATTTTAATAGGATTTGAACTCGCTACCACTGAGATACAGCATGAGACAAAAACATTTGCCACTAGATTACAAAACATAGCAGTGAAATGAATTTAAAAGTATTATTTTGGTCACCAGAGGGCTCTCTTATTCTTTCAATTGATACGAGTGTCTTTAAAAGCCCCAATTCAGCACACCTTCCTTACTAGCTGAAATCAGTAGGAGTTTCTCATGAAGAAGAAGTGTTGAACAGGGCCCACATTGAGAATTACAAGGAAAAAATAATTAAAACTGAATATAAAGGCCAGAGAATCAAACTAAATCACTTTTATAGTTCATAGCAGGATCCATTTGTAAGTGCAAATCAACCTATGTTCTTTTTTGCTTCTTGAGGAGGAAAAGTTGTTAAAGTAGCATTTCTAAATGCAGAGTCCTGCATATTTGAATGAGAAGGAAAATGAAATATTAGGTAGATGCATTTGACACAGAATGAATAAGAGAGAGACAGTTTCAAAGAGGAAAAAAAAATACCTCCCCCTCCTCAGCTTGGCTGTATTAACCTAACTGTTGTTGTCATGGCCCAGACCTGCATCTGTTTTGTACAAGGAGCAACCACTGAAGTTAACAGTTAGGGTGAAATTTATCCCTCCCACACACCTAATGGGGGGCAGGGGAGCAGGATGGACTTTCCCCCATCTGCTAAGTAATCCCACAGGCGGTAACAGTGGCTACTTCTGCTCTGCATGATATATAAAGTGCTTAGCCCACTGGATCCATGTAGTCGCAGATCTAGTCATTCCTCCCCCAAAATGTTCCTATGTGTCAACCTATTTGTGGCTGACATGAAGCCCTCCTATGCCATTCCCACACTCTCTTTGGCTGCTTTACCTGCACCCTGTACACAGGATTTTAAGGACGTGAAGGGCCATGGGTCAGTGTCCCATACCACTGGTCTTTATCATAATACATAATCAGGACCCTACAGAAATACTTTTTCTATCAGATGTTGTATCCTGAGAATTCAGAGGCAATATTTTGAATTAAAAAACACATATTAAAATCAGATGGGGGAAAAAGAATAAAAATTGAATACAAGTTCAAATGAAATTTCAGCTCAAATAAAGCCTGTGTGTCAGACATTACAGCTAGTGTCCTAAAATTCTCCCTGGCCTGCATGAAGGAAGTTTTATTTACAGGAATTCAGTATTATTCTATTCAATTCATCCTATAGGTCAGGAAGAATTTTAAAGCTCCAGTACTGTACTAATAGCTACATGCATGCAATTCAGCCTTAAAGAACTGTATTCTATTTCTTCAATAAAGTCAGAACAAGAGTTCTATTTCTTAGCTATGCAGTTTTGGACAAACTAGGAACCTACTGAAGTGTTTTGTGTGTACCATAGCAAAATTATTAGGACTGTACAAAATCATGGAAAGTTCTAGAGGCTGATATTGAGAGGGCAGTACCCCTGACTCCCCAGCAAGCTTACTTCTGTATGAACATTATTATCTGTAGTTTCTTTTTTAGTAACTTGGTTTGAGTTAGAACTGTGACACACAACAAACACATGTGGACAAAACACTTCATACTTAAAAGGTCACTCTCCACAAAACACACAAAATTGTGCATTTTCTTGCTAATGACTTTCTTAGTGAGGAAAACAAAAACAAACAAACAACAACAGCAAAAACCCCACCACCAAACACCCAAAAGCAAAGAAACAAGCCCTGGCCCCAGCCTCCCAAAAAACAAAAAAACACCCTCTTGATTAGTGCTTTCATTAACTCTTTTTCTTCCTATTGTGCACAAGACGATATGGTCAGATGCCTCCACCAATGACCTACATGAAGGCTATTCCTCTCAGTACTAATAGTCCCAGAATCCTCTTATTGTATCAGCAATGAAACAGGAAAAAAAAAGATTATAAAATTCTACAGAGGGAGAAAGTCAGAAAGCAGTAATAACAAGAGACTGTGCGTTCCTAGCAAATTAGATATGACCTTGTAATGCAATATGATAGTAAAAAAAAGGGAGGCAGTGCATTTTTGCTAAAGCATCAAGTCATGGAGCAGGGAGATAGTAATATCTCTATCTGCAGCTCTGAAAAGATCTCATCTAGCATATGACATTCAATTGCATATGACTCAATACCAGAAAAATGTAGTCAGATTGAATGGACCCAGAGAAGAATAACAGAAAGGAGTAAGAGGTTAGACGCAATGACTCACGAGTAAAGACAACAAGAATTGACGATGCAGAGCTTTGCTAAATGAGAAGTAGAAAGGGAAGGAGAGAATGGTTACATGATAACTACCTACAAGTACTGTACTTGAAGAATGTAAACACCTAAGGAGTAAGAGGAGTTGTTCAGAGTAATACAGGAGATAACGAAGATGTAAGCAATAAAAAACAAAGAGAAGGAAAATTTGTAGTCTATATATGATGAAAAGCAGCATTATGGTCTGTTCTCATAGAGTGGAATATACTCTCATGGAAGTGATGGAAACTCCATTGCATGAAACATTTAAAACTGGACTGGACAAAGAACTAGTAAATATAGGCAGAACGCTGCTTAACTGATGTTAAATTAGCAAAGCAGGGTTATGTCCCCAGGATTACATAATCTCTGGTGGGCTCCAGTTCCCTCAAATCTGCAGTGCAGAAATACCAGCCAACTGACAAGGACCATGTTTGTTGGTCTCCATAAGGCCAGCTGACACAGGCTGCAATCTGAGTTACAACTCTGAAGAGCTGGCTGGCCTGCTGGCACTGGGGGTTAATCAAGCTGTGCTTTGGGTTCTTACCCTTGGAGGACAGTGAAGAAACAGATGGCTGAATCCACAACTAACCAAATCCTAGTTTATCCAAAGTAGTGCGTAGAAAACAATCCTGCCTAGGCACAGTGATGGACCACAAGTCCAAATGGATCTTTTCCATTTCCGTTGCAGTTATGCTATTTGCTACACTTCAGTGATGACCACCTACAATGACTCAATCATTCAAAATGTTGGATGAAAGGATATGTAAAAGCTGCTTCCTCACTATTGTATTAGCTAGGCAAGGTACTAACAAACTTCAACAGGACATTAAAAATAAAGTGGAAACCTCTTTACTAAGCCTTTGCTGCACCCTCTATAACTCTCACTCTGCCTCCTCAACTCCTCCCCCCACCCTGTTTCCTGTCCTTTCAGACTCCCAACAGCCAGTGCTCCTAGTTCTAATAATTACAAGCAACATCTAAACACCACACTCACACATCATCATGTTTTACTTCTGAAACACACAGTTCACAGAGCTGTATTGTCATATACTGTCTAGTATATAGAAATTCAGAGAGTCATCTGAGTGAATCAGGGCACAGCAACATGGGGCCTTCTACATAAACAGAAGGATCTTAGAATAAATCATAATTTCAGTGGAGATTAATGATAGTCTCTCAACAGAATAGTAACATGGTCAGTTATCCTTGATCAAGTAAATAACTGGTAACTGAATTTTTAAACAACCTATAAACCTTGTTAAAAATGGGTAGCAAAGAGGGAGAGTAAAGAACACATTTTGTTTTAGAAACTTTTCCATGGCATCTCCTGTGCTCTGTAACCTAGATTTGTTTTTAAAATGTCTGAATTTTTAGCAGCAGATTTATATGCATTTTTAAAAGATGGGAATGTCGTCTGACCCATATCTAAGTTAGAACTTTATATGTAGACCAAGCAGAGAAACTACTGAGAGAAATAGTTTAAAAACAGGAAAATGCAGTTTGATGCTAGAGGGGGACCAATAAATAACTCAAATGTATCAATGTGTGAAGATATTCAAGCCTCCTCATTCTTCTACAAAAGAAAGGTGGCAACAGGGACCTGGCTGTTGCAAATCTATCATCCTCCTGTCAGAAATGTAAAATATTTTCACCCAGGCCTTTAGTAAGCAATTCACTGTGATGTTGGGATTTCAAACAACTGGGAAAACAACCAGAGTCTACACAGTAATATGATGAGTGGGGGTGGGGTTGTAGGGGGGGAATGAAAATAAAGTGTTGAAGAATCTAACAAAGCAGAGTCCAGTAGAGTTGCCTCAGTGAATGGCATTATCTGCCATAAGAAAAAAATATGATTATGGGGTAATATTCATTTCTTTTAATGTTTTTATTCTGTATATAACTATTTTCCCATCAGATCCTGGTTATTGGACTTTAAATAAAATAAGATTTTCTTTAGTTCTGTGAGGCATAATGCATTGGGGCACAGAGCAATCTTCCCCACACAGATTTGCCAACAAACCTCTCAGTTCAGTAGCTCAGGCAATAATGCTGCTATTCCAGTCCTGGGCCTCTCCTGAGAATAGACTGCCAATCATGCTGAACTGTGCAAAAATGGTAGGTTGCTTTTGTGATGTGTTCCGTTACTGAACTTTTTAATAGGTCCTTATTACAGCCTATTTCAGTTACTACTTGTGGGGATTGCAGTTCCCTGTTCTTATCTTCCTGCTATATATATATCTGCTCTCATTATTTTCTTTGGTGGCTCACTTGATGTTGTAAAATTGTATGTACACATTTTCCCTCTGCCTGTCTCAGATCTAGTTAGCGGATTAATTTTTGTTTTCACGTTAGGGGGCACGGTGTGAAACAGCAAACAGAGACAAGAGAGAATACAGAGGAGAAGGTCATTCCAAAACACCTCTCCCAAGAGAGGATTCTGGAAGTGGAGGAAAGGTTAGGGTACTACGCTTGGATTCAGGAGCTCCTGTGAGCCATCACCATTACCAGTTTTGCCACAATGCCCCATAACCATTTGCACAGTGTTTTTCTCTTACCAGGCATATATACACTGCCTAGAACAATGGGTCCCTCATATCTATTGGGTCTTTTAGGCCTGGTCTACTCTAGGACTATAATTTGAATTTAGCAGCGTTAATTCGAATTAACCGCGCACCCGTCCACACCAGGAAGCCATTTAATTCGACATAGAGGGCTCTTTAGTTCGACTTCTGTACTCCTCCCCGACGAGGAGAGTAGCGCTAAATTCGACATGGCCATGTCGAATTAGGCTAGGTGTGGATGCAAATCGTACTTAGTAGCTCCGGGAGCTATCCCACACTGCACCACTCTGTTGACGCTCTGGACAGCAGTCCGAGCTTGGATGCTTTGATCAGCAACACAGGAAACGACCCGGGAAAATTTGAATTCCTTTTCCTGTCTGGCCAGTTTGAATCTCATGTCCTGGTTGGACATCGGGGCGAGCTCAGCAACACCGGCAACGATGCAGAGCTCTCCAGCAGAGGAGTCCAGGCAATCCCAGAATAGAAAGAAGTCCCCAGCATGGACTGACCGGGAAGTCTTGGATTTGATCAGTGTGTGGGGCGATGAGTCTGTGCTTTCGGAGCTGCACTCCAACAAACGGAATGCGAAGACCTACGAGAAGGTCTCCAAAGCCATGACAGACAGAGGATACAGCCGGGATGCAATGCAGTGCCGCGTGAAAGTCAAGGAGCTGAGACAAGGCTACCATAAAATCAAAGCGGCAAACGGACGCTCCGGAGCCCAGCCCCAGACATGCCGCTTCTACGAGGCACTGCATGCCATTCTTGGTGGGTCTGCCACCACTGCCCCACCAGTGTGCGTGGACTCTGACGAAGGAATAGTGTCGACGGCCAGTTCCTCATCGACGTTCGCAGATGGGGAAGATGAGGATGGAGATGAGGAGGGGGAGGCAGTCGACAGCGCTTACAACGCTGATTTCCCCGACAGCCAGGATCTCTTCATCACCCTCACTGAGATCCCCTACCAACCCTCTGCAGCCGTTACCATGGACCCTGAATCAGGAGAAGGATCAGTCAGTAAGTGCTTTAAACATGTAAACTTTTATTATTAATGGAACAGGAAAATAGACTAGGCGAACAGACGGTCTACATGCAGGGGAATGGAACAGGAATCTTCCGCGGAGATCTCCACGAAGCTCTTCTGGAGGTAGTCGAAAAGCCTATGGAGGAGGTTCCTGGGGAGAGCTGGCTTATTGGGTGCTCCGAGGTAGCACACTTTTCCGCGCCACGCTCTCAGCTGGTACTCCGGGACCAGTGCCTTGACGAGCATCGCAGCATAGGGCCCTGGCTTGTGCTGGCTTTCATTCAGATTCGCTCCCTGTCTCTCTGTGACACCCTCCTCAGGGTGATCTCGCGCACAGACTCCTGCATGGAAGTAGAGTGATTTGTGTACTATTACTATTGGTAGTGCTTCACTGTTCCTTAGAACAACAAGAAGCGTCACTTTAGAGCCACGTGCTGGAGGCTACAGAGTGGCAGCATACAGGGATCTTTTCCAAGGGAAAACTGCGAGGGGGTGGAACAGGGGCAGAGTTTATGCTTTCAGGATTGCCTGCAGCAAGAGGACAAAGCTGGACATTGACTTTTAAGCAGCCAAAAGCCTTTGGCTTACCATGCCTGGCTGCTCCACGGATTCAGCTTTCCTGCCCCGCTTGTCTGATCTGCAGTGCAATACCCCAGGCAATGAAAGCGAATGCAGATAAATCGAACTTTCCCTGAGTGAGTGCTCAGGAGATAGGTGCCGTCCATGGTCTGGTTCATAGGCAATGAGTAGACTATGTTTCATTTTTAAGAAAAGGCATCTTTGTAAGCAATTCACTCCCTTTTCCCCCTCACACAGCTGCAACAGTATCCCAACCTGCTCCACCATGCCCCTCACAGAGGCTGGCGCAGATTAGGCGTCGTAAGAAAAGGACCTGGGACGAGATGTTTGCAGAATTTATGGGCTGCTCCAGAGCAGAAGCGGACCAGCAGAGCCAGTGGAGGGAGAACCTCACACAGCAGCGCTCACACAGCGAACGGGAGGACAGATGGCGTCAGGAGGACCAGCAGGCGACTCAAACGCTGCTTGGACTACTGAGGGAGCAAACGGACATGCTCAGGCGCCTTGTCGATGTTCTGCAGGACCGCAGGCAGGAGGACAGAGCCCCCCTGCACTGTGTCTGCAACCGCCCTCCCCCGCCACACACTCCAATACCCACCTCTCCCAGAATAACAAGAAGGAGGGGTACCAAGGGCCGTGAAAACTGTCACTGCACCACAGCGGACTGCTAAATTATCCAAAAGTTCTCAGTCCCTAGATTTTGAAAAGTTCTCACCTTTACTGTGTTGTCGAGTATTAAAAGTAGTTGGCTGTTAATTACTGTTTCTGTCATGTTTGTTTGCTGAAGACTTTCTGTGAAGGGGGGAGAGGGGTTTGGTAATTGCATAGGACAGTCACCATGAACAGGGTACAGACATGGGGGCAGGATCAACAGCAGGTTACTCACTGAGTGCAGTCACTAGGCACCCTGGTCAGTCTGTGAGGTGTTTTTAATGTTCTGTTCATAGGCGACAGGTGCCCTGCTCCAGGTATACTTGGAGGTGGGTCTCTCCCCCAGCCCAGCCTGGATCGGGCCATGGCCCACGCGGGTCTCCCCCCGCCCCATCAATTCCCTGCCTGGAGCAGGTCCCAGCACCCACCTGCCACCCCTCCCCCTGGCGTGTCATCTCCCCCCACCCCCGCGCTGCGTCCCTACCTGACAGTAGAGCGGCTACCGGCACAAATGCTGTCTGCTGCCCCAGGGTACTAGCACCTGCCATCCACAAATGGCAAGGCAGGTTGCCATCACCCTGCCCTTCTACCGTTGCCTTGAGCCTCCACAATACCCCAAACCCTCAGCCCCAGCCACAGCCCGCAACCCCCTACGCCTCCTCCCCCTTCCCACACCCCCTTCACCCCTTCCTACACCCCCACCCCCAGCCCTGAGGCTGCACCCAAACTCCGTCCCAAAGCCTACACCCCTCACCCCTTCCTGCATACCCACCTGTAACCGTCCTCGCCCCAGAGACCGCTGTAGGAGCAGTAGCCTATCATTCCTAGAGTCTAGAAGCGGTCTCTACATCACTACACACCCTACCCACCACAGTCCACGTCCCTGTTTCAACCCTTTGACGCGAAATCATTATTAAAGAAAAGGTTTTTAAATAACAATGCTCCATTACCTTTATTTTTACACGTGTGTTGGAAGGGGGCAAATGGGGTGAACGGGGTATGAGACAGCAGAGGAGAGTCAACAGTAAATGGGTAAAGAAACAGGTGCAGATTCAGCTTCTCTGTAAAGCAACTGGACAGTCATAGGTTACCCTACTCTCTGAGGAACCTAGCTTTCAAAGCCTCCCGGATGCACAGCGCTTCCCGCTGGGATCTTCTAATGGCACGGGTGTCTGGCTAAGCGTAATCTGCAGCCAGGCGATTTGCCTCAACCTCCCATCCCGCCATAAAGGTCTCCCCCTTGCTCTCACAGAGATTGTGGAGCACACAGCAAGCTGCAATAACAATGGGGATATTGGTTTCGCTGAGATCCGAGCGAGTCAGTAAGCTCCGCCATCTCCCCTTGAGACGTCCGAAAGCACACTCCACGACCATTCTGCACTTGCTCAGCTGGTAGTTGAAGAGTTCCTTCTCACTGTCCAAGGCGCCTGTATAGGGCTTCATGAGCCAGGGCATTAGCGGGTAGGCTGGGTCCCCGAGGATCACTGTAGGCATCTGCACATCCCCAACAGTTATTTTGTGGTCCGGGAAGAAACTACCTGCCTGGAGGCGTTTAAACAGACCAGAGTTCCTGAACACACGCGCGTCATGAACCTTGCCCGGCCACCCGACGTTGATGTTGGTAAAGCGTCCCCTATGGTCCACCAGTGCTTGCAGCACCATTGAAAAGTAGCCCTTTCAGTTAATGTACTGGCTGGCCTGGTGGGCTGGTCCCAGGATAGGGATGTGAGTCCCATCTATAGCCCCACCGCAGTTTGGGAATCCCATCGCGGTGAAGCCAGCTATGACGACCTGGACGTTTCCCAGGGTCACTACCTTCGAGAGCAGGAGTTCAACGATTGCGTTGGCTACTTGCATCACAGCAAGCCCCACGGTAGATTTGCCCACGCCAAAGTGGTTCGCTACTGACCGGTAGCTGTCTGGCATGGCAAGTTTCCAGAGGGCTATGGCCACTCGCTTCTGCACTGTCAGGGCTGCTCGCATCCTGGTGTCCTTGCGCTTCAGGGCAGGGGACAGCAAGTCACACAGTTCAAGGAAAGTGCCCTTACGCATCCTGAAGTTTCGCAGCCACTGTGATTCATCCCAGACCTGCAGCACTATGCGGTCCCACCAGTCCGTGCTTGTTTCCCGGGCCCAGAATCACCGTCCCATAGCATGAACATGACCCAGTGCCACCATGATCTCCATGGCGCGGCATCCCGTGCTTTCTGACAGGTCTGAGCCAGTCTGAGACTTCATGTCCTCACCGCGCTGCCGTTGCCTCCTCGCCCGATTTCTCAGCATCTGACTGTTGAAGAGGTGTACAATAAGGTGTGAGGAGTTGACAACGGCCATAAGTGCAGCGATGATCGCAGCGGGCTCCATGATTGCAGTGGAGTGCTGTGGTGTCCGCGCTGTCACTTATAACAGGAAAAGTGCGCTAACTGATTTCCCGCCGGCGGGAGTGACGGTTGAATGCTGACAGTTACCAAGGACCACCCTCGACACAGTTTTCCCCCCCAGCATGCATTGGGGGGAAATCCCAGAATTCCAATGGGCAGCAGGGAGTGTGGGAACTGTGGGATAGCTTCCCACAGTGCACCGCTTCCAAAGTCGATGTTTGCCCCGTTACTGTGGACTCACACAGTCGAATTAGTGTATTTAGTGTGGATACACAAATTCGACTTCATAAGGTCGATTCCACAAATTCGACTTAAGTTGATTCGAAATAGTCTTGTAGTGTAGACATACCCTTAGACATTACTGTATTAGAAATAATAAGAGGACACCTCTTTCTGAACTATACCTGAGCTTCTAGTGTGGATAAAAATGGAATCATCCATTCGTTAAAAATTAAATTAAATTGATAAGTAACATAGGAGTATGCAGCAATGTTCTTCCAAATTCTGAGGGGGAGTGGGGGAAGGTTGCCATGGAAACACCATGTTAGAACTCTTTAGTTGTTGTAGCAATTTTATTTAGCTGATGTGTGGTTTTAATAAATTAACCTTCCACAAGCCAGCCATGGATTTTATTTTCATTTTTTTCCCCAAAAGAAGATGCTGCATTAAGAACTTTGTACATTCAAGGCACAGACAAGTGGCATATTCATGTATGAGGAAACATACAAGAAACTAAAACTTTCATTATAGTCCTACACACAGTCATCTGAAAGAATAAAACAGAAGGATGAGTAAAACAATACGGCAATCTCTCTAAAAAAAGAGTACCTGGCATGTCTAGACAACATTTTCTATAGAGTGAACTAGAGAGAAAAAAACACATATATAGTGATAAAGTTAAAATGCACAGATTATTTTATTCTAAGTGCTTGAAACACACACATGAAAAGGTGAACTGAAAAAAAAACCCTCAGTCATAAAAGTCAAAAGTCAGATTTGGAAATTAAATCTAAGTAAGACAAAAATAGTGCTATGTGTCTGCACAGAAAGTAAATTACTTAATATGTAAAGGAATGTATCTGTTAGGTCACACTGTAAGAAATAAAATTGGAAAAACAAATCTGCATGAGCACATCTGCAATAGAGAGGATTCCAGTAGCTAATATTCCTTATTGAGGAAATAAAGAAATAATGTAGTTACTTCTGGGAAAAGTTTGGAAAGGGAAACAATGAGAATTATGTCTTCAGATAACCGGCAGCAAAGGATATAACAAGAAACTAAAATAACAGTTGAAAAAAATAAAAACAATCATGTTCCAGTGAGCAACACAAGTTGCCAAAATGATAAAAACAAGGTAGGCGAAGACTTCAGAAGGAAAGCTCAAGATCGGGCAGCACAAAGAAAGTTGAATGTACAGAGGAATGATAAGGCAGTGAAATATGGCATTTGCATGGCACTTTTGTAGCTGACGTTTCAAGGTGGTTACATGCCAGATATGATAAACATTCATATGCACCTTCGTGCTTCGGGCACCATTCCAGAGGACATGCTTACATGCTGATGACACTAATTTAAAAAAAAAAGTGTTAATTAAATTTCTGACTGAATTCCATGGGAGAGAATTGTATACCCCTGCTCTGTTTTACTCGCATTCTACCATATATTTCATGTTATAGCAGTCTCAGTTGATGACCCAGCACATTTTAAGAACACTTTCACTGCAGATTTGACAAAATTCAAAGAAGGTACCAATGTGAGATTTCTAAAGATAGCTACAGCACGTGACCCAAGGTTTAAGAATCTGAAGTGCCTTCCAAAATCTGAGAGGGACTAGGTGTGGAGCATGCTTTCAGTAGTCTTAAAAGAGCAACACTCTGATGTGGAAACTACAGAAACCGAACCACCAAAAAAGAAAATCAACTTTCTGCTGGTGGCATCTGACTCAAATAATGAAAATGAACATGCATCAATCCACTCTGCTTTGGATGGTTATCAAGCAGAACCTATAATCAGCATGGACGCATTTTCCCTGGAATGGTGGTTGAAGCACAAAGGGACATATGAATCTTTAACACATCTGGCACGTAAATATTTTGCGACTCCAGCTACAACAGTGCTATGAGAACGCCTGTTCTTTCTTTCAGGTGACATTGTAAACAAGAAGTGGGCAGCATTATCTCCTGCAAATGTAAACAAACTTGTTTGTCTGAGCGATTGGCTGAACAAGAAGTAAGACTGAGTGGACTTGTAGGCTCTGAAGTTTTACATTGTTTTGTTTATAAATGCAACTATGTAACAAAAAAAATCTACATTTGTAAGTTCAACTTTCATGATAAAGAGATTGCACTACAGTACTTGTATTAGGTGAATTGAAAAATACTATTTTTTTTTGTTTTTTTACAGTGCAAAGAGTTGTAATCAAAATAAATATAAAATGAGCACTGTATGCTTTGTAATCTTTGTTGTAATTGAAATCAATATATTTGTAAGAAAATATCCACAAATATTTAAATAAATGGTATTCTATTATTGTTTAACAGTGCGATTAATTGCAATTAATTTTTGTAATCACTTGACAGCCCTAATTATTATTATTGGAATTTCCCTTCTGTGAGAAATTTTAGAATTTCTATTTTTAAATTTCAAAATAGGAGATTTTTTTTCTAAATTTTTGGAATTTTATATGGAAAGGTAATTTCAATTTGTGATTAGCTTTACTCAGAACCAGAAGCAGTATGAACAGAATAATAATTTTTAAAAAAATGGAGAGAGAAAAAGAGCCTTTCATTAATAAAAGTGGATGGTTATTATAGAATTGTGACCCTAAGCACTCATATAGTCCCACCCTACACACTGTTGTAATAATCTTTTTTCTTCAACATATGCCTTGTGAGGGATATTTGAAAACTAATTATTCACTGATCATTAATATTCAGATCTGACATATGTATGGAGTTAGGGATACATGATGACTAACGTGTATTTAAACCAGGTGTGTCAGAGGAAGTTGGAAAAAAGGTCTGCCTTAGACAAAGGAACGTGTATTTCAGGGATTGGCAATCTTTGGCACGTGGCCTGACAGGGTGAGCACCCTGGTGGGCAGGGCTGGTTTCTTTACCTGCTGCGTCTGCAGGTTTGGCTGATTGCAGCTCCCACTGGCTGCGGTTTGCTGCTCCAGGCCAATGGGGGCTGCGGGAAGCAGCGCAGGCTGAGGGATGTGCTTGCTGCTGCTTTCCGACGTCCCTATTGGCCTGGAGCGGCGACCCACGGCCAGAGGGTGCCGGGATCGTCCGAACCTGTGGACACAGCAGGTAAATAAACTGGCCCAGCCCGCCAGGGTTCTTACCCTGGCAAGCCGCATGCCAAAGGTTGCCAATCCTTGGTGTATTTAATTCCCTGACCAGCCTGGTCTTCAGGCAAAGGCAATGAAGGTCAGTTTTTACATGTGTGATAAATGAAGGGCAGGGGGGTAGCTCCCTTTTATGGACACCCAGCCAGCCAGTAGCTATAAAATCCCTCCTAGTAGCTGTTCTCTAATTGCTCTACCTGTAAAGGGTTAAAAAGTCTCACTGCTAGGCATAGTAAAGGAAGTCAGTGGGCACCTGGCCAAGAGAGCCAATGGGAAGGCTAGAACTTTTTCAAATTGAAAAAATACTCCCCTTTTGTCTGTCTGTTGTTTTTCTCCCGGGGAGAGGCAAGAACTATGCTGTAAGAACTTGGGCCAGGTATGAAAAAATCATAGGTATCATACTTATAAACTACTCATTTAAAAACCCAGATTGTAAGTAGATCAGAAAATGTCTAGGAAGATGCAATTAGGTTTATTCCTTTTATTTTGTTATGGCTTGTGGATTCCTCTGTGCTAACTCCAGGTGCTTTTGTTTTGTTTGTAACCTTTAAACTAGACCTCAAGAAAGCTATTCTTGTAAGCTTAATTCTTGTAGGGGCTCTTTTAAAATCTAGCAATAGCCTGAGTTCCCAGATGTATTTTCTTTCTTTTGTTATTAATAAAAAATACTTTTTTTAAAGAACAGAATTGGATTTTTGTGTCTTAAGAGATTTGTGCACATGTTGTTTAATTAACTGGTGGCAACAGCTAATTACCCTCTTTTTTTTCCTTTCTCAGCTCTTCCCTGGAGGGGTGGGAGTGAAAGGGCTTGAGGGTACCCAACAGGAAGCAATTCCCAAGTGCACCTTCCTGAGCTCTCAAAGGGGTTCAGCACTTGGGTGGTGGCAGCATCTACCAATCCAAGGTCAGAAAAAGCTATAACCATGGGAGTTTAATACAAGCCTGCAGTGGCCAGTATTAATTTTTAGAATCCTTGCGGGCCCCCGCCTTCTGCACTCGAAGTGCCAGAGTGGGGAATTAGCTTTGACAACATGTTAGGTAACAAGGCTATTAAGCTAACAAGCAGAAGAAGAAAGAGCATGGAGCTTCCTTCAGCACCAGATTCCATGTTGCCTTCCACACAGCTTGAATAAACTTTACTTTGAGGGGTAACACTTAAAAGAATCCATTTAAAAGGTTTAATGGTCTATAAAGATTGGGCAGGTGGGTGAATCTCAAATAACAGGCAATTGACTCAGCTGATTGTATATAATATTACTGTATTATAAAGAGCAGAGAGTGAGGTCTTTTCTGGAAGGCAATGACACAATGATGGTTAATATCATTGTGAAATGTATGTATTAACACTATATGAGGAAATATGGATACTTAATGGCATTATACTTTAAAGTCTGTGGCCAAACAGGGAGAAACAGGTTCTCTCCCAGCTGGGAGAGAAGATAGCTGTTTACCGGTCTCCTGTGTAAATTAAGCATAGTAGAATAAAAAAAAAATTAGATGTCCCAGTTACATACAGGGGGATGAGAAGCCCTCAGAAAAGGAAAGACAGCATGATGTCATCCTGCCTCTTGAAACAAAGTAATTAAACTTTGGAAGATATAAGCAAAAGCAGAAGCCTTCTTTGTCATCCAGTACTAGAGGGACACAAGGGAACAGAGCTCTTGGAAGCTGAGAAAGATGGGTCCTTCAATGAAGAGGGGGTTGAAGTCTCTCAAAACTGAAATTAGGCAAAAAACCATCTTGAACAAAGCCTGCACCTTGCTAAATTATGTTTTAGACTTTTAGATGTGTGTTTTTACTTTTGTTTGCTTGTAATCCTTTCTAACTTTATTTCTTTTACTTGTTATCATCACTTATGCCCTGTGGTTAATACATTTGTTTTATTTTCACCAGTAACCAATTTAGAGTTGTGTTTAAAAAGAAGGGTGTATTTACCACAGTTGAGTTAATAGATTTGCTTTTGTGTCTTCAGAGGAACAGGCAAACATTATTATTTTTTTCTGAACTGTCCAGGAGAGGGCTGGGCATTACGGAGCACATGATTTTGGGAAAATCCAGGAAAGGGAGTGTGTAAGACTCACTTTGCTAGTTGTATCCAAAGGCTGGTGGAAGTCAGAATAGAGCTATAGACCAGCTGGTGGGGACAGAGCTGCTGAATCAAGGCTGTCTAGACACTTCAGGGTGTGACTTTAATTTTTGTAGCCTGGCTGGGAGCATCCCAGGCAGGGAGGTACAGCAGCAAAGAACTGTGAGGCATTCATGATTACAGGGTAAGAGGTGACACAACCCCTTACTGGTCTGGATTGCACCCCAAACGCCATCACAGCAATATAGATATTTTTAATTGAAATCAGCTATTAGAAATATTTTAAAATAGGAGCCAAATTCACCACCAGTGACTTCACTGATTTCATTGTAATTGCCCTTGATCGTATCATTTTCAGGAGAATTTAGACGTCCAAATCTCAGTGAATTTTAATGGAATTTGAGTGCCTAAAATACCTTATAGTCCTTTGAAACTCCCAGATATATTTTCCAAACTAAATTCAATATATCCTTGATTATTAAAAAAAAAAACCTGACAACTATATTCTATAGCTTCATTTTCTGTGGTATTTATAAATACCATTTGTCAAATCATGCTTATGATTTTAGTGACTTTCTGAGCCTGTATAGGTAGATTTTCCCATAATATATAAAGAAACTTTCCCATTAAATTAAAGGAATTGTGAAGCAAGTCCACAGATCCAGGACAATATCTTTGCTACCAGTTCCCTGGAGGTGGACCAAATCTTGTCAGTCAAGGCAGGCTAAGAGTAGCCAAATCCCTGAAGACCGAGCCTGTTTGAAATACTTCCAAAGCTGCTTCATAGAGATAATTCCTTTAACCATAAATGAACAAGATATTGAACATAGCAAGAAATTCATATAAACACATTCCTACTGCCGAACAACTTCAAAATTCCACCCAGATACTGACAATCTAATATGGTGCAACAAAAAAGTAGATGTGTAACAATACAAGCTTTCTCTCAGTACTGTAATACTTTCCCTCAAAACTAGTACTGTGGTGTGGGTTGGATCTGTGAACTTTCCTGATATAAGAAAAAGAAACTGCAAGTCATCTGAAAAAGTTTCACTTCTCTTCAGAAGAGAAGTCTGCCGGTCCATACGAATGGCATTTCCAAGAGCAGTGGTTAACCAGGAAGGCAATAAAAGTATTAATAACTACACACAATGTAGAGGATCTTCATGTTCTATTTTCAATGATTACCAGCTCAGCACAAAGCACAGAAACACGTTCCCCAAAGCTGGGAGTGATGAAGCCTGCATGTTAAAATTGTAAAATTTAGTGAAGATGTGAACAGATGACTGAGTAGCCATTTTCATAGCTCTCTGTATTTTGCATATACTTCTCCAGAACAGGCTTCCACAGTGCTGAGTTAATAAGACTGAACATTTGAGGGCAAATGAAGGCATCTGACATTCTAAGTTTCAGAAATGCACCATTTGTAGCCATTAACTGAAGTCTTTGTTTTCTTTTTTCTCTTTGTTGAGTTGGCAATATGGAATAAATAGAGCTAGAGATTTTCTGAATTGCTTAGCATTGCCCATATAAAGGTCTGGCTGTTAGAAGACCTTAAGTATGTCAGAGTTTCTCAGATTACATTTTGTATGTGGGCAAAATAGAAAAGTGAATGAACTCTTGTGACCTGTGGAACACAAAGTACACTTTAGGGATTAAGGCTGTGTTAGCTTTTAGCACAACTATGCCCACATGAGAGAGGTGGAATATGTCTGTACTACTGATAAGATCCAAAGACTGTGCAAGGCTCCTTACTGAAGTATTTGCAATCAGAGAGAGAGAAATATTTTAAAAAGAAAGTATAAGGACACTTCTCACAAGGGATCAAAGGAATGTTTAATCAGAGCATTTAGTACAAGATTCCATTCCCTCTAGGGAAGCACTCCTTATTGGTGCAGGACTGACTGTGAAGCAGCTCTGAGTAATCTTATGTTCTCTGGATGACATGAAATGGTGTATTCACTTGCTGTCTTTAGCATGCTGGAAAAGGTTGCCACTTGCAAATCTACAGTCCAGAGTTTTAGGTATACATTAAAACCTTGCTGTGAGAACTACAAAATATATGTTTTACCTTTGCTTATGCAAATATTCATGTTTTTGCATCATACTTTATACATAGACCAAGGCTTTGAAAATGTCCTATTGCTTTCTGGAGGCTAAAGCAGTGATTATGTATATGCCTGAAAAAACAACAACTATTTAATGTCTCTCATACCAGGAAGCCTGATTCAATTTCTCTGGGCCTGAGTGTAGATCCTTCTTGTGGGGAAAGAATAATGGAATGGTGGCTGCCTTCTGAATTAGATCAAAGAACGATAGACATCAGTCTTACTTCTGCTATTTTGGGTGTACATGAATTTCCCTGGAGTGAATTGTGAACAAGAAATACAGTAATGTGTTTGCAATGGGAGGAGGTACACAACCTGGTTGACCTCTTCATCTTGAATAAAATTTTAGCACTTTTCTTTGATCTTGGATGCAAATAGTTCTACTGACAGGGTCCTGAGTCTCTACTGAAAGACTTTCAGACATAGATTCCATTCATCCAGATTTATCCTTTGCTGGCATAAGGAGTCGTCTTTGATGTTTATTTCCCTTTTTGTGTATAAGATTTGAAAGGAAAGCACTTTCTTTTTCTGTCCAGGAACATAAAAACAATGGACCCCTGTAGGTGGGCTAAGGATCTGTTATATCAACAAGTAAAGAGGCATCTGATAAAACTTCAGCAGTAGAATCAGCGTGTCTTAATTGATCAGACTTGGAGAGTTAGTGCTATTTGAATGTATCTAGTTCTTTGAGCCTATTGACATCATGTTGGAGTTCTGTTGGTCCATCATTCTCGGATTAAATTGATTCATGAATGTCTTCTTGAAGCTGGCATTGTCACCACCAATCCTCTCCAGCTCTCACCAAGGCAGTTGACCTCTAAGTACCTACCTACCTTCTTTTAGCCACCAAGAAATACAACTCAATACTTGTTTCAGCACTGGTCCCAGGGAGAATGTGGATAGTGGGTTCTGTACAGAGATGACTGAAAATTGGAATTTGCATCTTGCAGAAAATTGATATTTTGACATTGTTTTCAACTTGAATTGAGACAAGAAGTCAAAATATTGACTTTCACAGAATGGAAAGTTAAAAAATAGACTGGGAAATGTTGAAATGAATATTTTGTGTGGACATTTTAGATTTAGATTTGATTGATGTTCCTGAATCAGAATGTTTCATTTTGATTTGTTGAACCAAATTGAAAAGCTTTGGTTTGGTTCAAAGTTATTGTGTCTGCCTAAGTTACTGTGGTCCCTCATGGGGGTTGCAGTTTGGAGCCACCTCTGAGCTGGACTCCCTGACCAGGGTACATTTCCCATGATGCACCATGGTGAGATGACTCTCATGAAGCAATATAGCAGTACAGACAGATAGAATAGTGCATCACTTGAAAGAGTTTACTCTTGGGATAATCCCTAAGGGTAGACTTTCAACTTTACAAATGCTCCCTAAGACCACGGGGATGAAGGGGTGGGAAAAGCCTTCCAGGGAAAAGCCATTTTTTCCGCACTGAAATCAAGATAGAGATCAAGGCAGATTACATAAAGGTGAACCCAGACTTTCATGAAGATTCAGGGAAAAATGGATAGAAGAAAATGATGGTCTGAGAGGCCTTTTACCTCCTGATTGTTCCTCCACATCTGGCCTGTTCTCCTGTTCATCTCTACATGGATAACTTCTTGTGGGAGCATGAGAGACAAGTAGGACATGGCTGACTGAGCAGGGGCTAGATAGCCCCAAGTGGGGGCTGGCAGTCAGAGGAATGAGTGGGACCAGAAATGTTCTGCCCTTCTTTCACAGTCTCGCTATGTTCTCATTGTTTGTGAGGTGTTCCTGTCAGACAGGCCTGCCCAGACATGCCATGCTGAAAACTGCTGGATTAGATTATGTGTTTCTAGCAAGCTTCCTGTAGGTTCCACTTCCTTAGCATCCAATAAGTTTAAATTTAGACATTAAAAGATCCCTTTTTTGTTTTGTTTTTTGTGCTGCTCTGAGCAGAATGTCTGGTAAAGCTGTCTACAGCTGCTGGATGCAGATTAAGCGGAATCTGGCCAAGATTTTCAAAAGTGGCTAATGATTTGTGTACTTCAAGTTTTGGTTTCTGAGTTTGAAACATGTTAAAGGGGTCAGAATATCAGAAAATATTATGTATTTTCCCATCTTTGAAAATCAAACCCCTTTAACACATGTTGATTTTAGTTAAACATACGTTAAAGGGGTCTGATTTTCAGAATATGGGTAATCAATACTCTGATATTCAGGCCCCTAGAAGGTGTCTCAAGCTCAGCAACCAAAAAATGAGGCACGCAAAATCATTAGTCACTTGGGGGCGGGGGGAATCAAGCCTCTTGCCTATATTTACCAGTCAGTGAAATGGGAATAATAGTTCTTACTTCCTGGCACAACACTCCGACATTGTGACTATTAAGTAATGTTTGTAAAAAAAAAAAAAAAAAAACCTGTAAGTGCTTTAAACAAAAAACAAAACAAAAAAACAACCCCACTAGAAATCACACAAAACCTTCCAATGACCAGGGTCTTAGCAGCCTCCAGAGCTTCAACTTTTAGTACAGCTAGTTGGAAAAATGTATTTGTTTGTTTGTTTATTCTATCAGACACTTTAAATGTTGACAATGGCACATGCATCGCTGGATAGAATATATCATGAAGTGATTCAAATTTACTAGTGATAAAGCCATTAACTAGTCATAATCCCATTCCACGCAATGAAGTTATTCTTTGCATATTTATCATCTTGTAATGTACCACATATTGTATTAGAGAAGTAAAATCCCACAAGTAGGTTACTTAAAATATCAGAACATATCACAAAACTGTAGGTTATCAAACTAGACAGTGACTATACTATAAAAGAACAAACCAATAACAAAACCAAATCCAAATCCTGAGAGGAAACAGATGATTTTCTGTCATTATTTTTAGAAGCCCAGGCACTAGTCATGTCATCTAGTCCAGAGACCTTTGAGTCTCTCTTACATGATTTAATGATCTGTAGGAATAGGGAGCCTTATTTTGTTTAGTGATAAAAGTGTCATTAAAATTGTATTGGCAAACAATGTAATTTCTAAGAAATACATCAAATGGATTAGTGCATTTTTAATAAACTAGTCTTAAATCATTTGAAGGGTGAGTGTTACCATTTGAAAACAACAGATCTAGGCTAGATTTTAAATTATGAATATAAATGCAATAAACAGCTCAAATTCTTTCATAACTTAAGCAGGTTATATATGAAATGCATATGATCTGGATGGGCTGAATAGCAGGGTTTTTCTAGATTAATGATAGAGGTTGGAGGGCCAGCTCTTCTCTTAGATATAATTCTGTGCATGCGTATTTGAAGAGAGAACTGCACCCCTAGAGACTATTTTAGATGTAATTTTGTGCATAAGAAATAAGTCTATGAAAAATAGGGCTGATGTATGAAAACATCAGAGGTGTCATGATGTATGAAAACATCAGAGGTGTCATGAGGTGTCAGAGGTGTCCTTAGAGGTTTTGAAGGTCAGGCCTGACAATGTCAAGCCTGACCTTCAAAACCTCTAAGGAAGGAGATTCCACCACCTCCCTAGGTAACCCATTCCAATTCTTCACCACCCTACTAGTGAAAAAGTTTTTCCTAATGTCCAACCTAAACCTCCCCCTCTGCAACTTGAGACCATTACTCCTTGTTCTGTCATCTTCTACCACTGAGAACAGTCTAGATCCATCCTCTTTGGAACCCCCTTTCAGGTAGTTGAAAGCAGCTATCAAATCCCCCCTCATTCTTCTCTTCTGCAGGCTAAACAATCTCAGTTCCCTCAGCCTCTCCTCATAAGTCATGTGCTCCAGCCCCCTAATCATTTTTGTTGCCCTCCGCTGGACTCTCTCCAATTTATCCACATCCTTCTTGTAGTGTGGGGCCCGAAACTGGACACAGTACTCCAAATGAGGCCTCACCAGTGCTGAACAGAGGAGAATGATCACGTCCCTCGATCTGCTGGAAATGCCCCTACTTATACAACCCAAAATGCCATTAGCCTTCTTGGCAACAAGGGCACACTGTTGACTCATATTCAGCTTTTCGTCCACCGTAACCCCTAGGTCCTTTTCTGCAGAACTGCTGCCCAGCCATTCGGTCCCTAGTCTGTAGCAGTGCATGGGATTCTTCCGTCCTAAGTGCAGGGCTCTGCACTTGTCCTTGTTGAACCTCATCATATTTCTTTTGGCCCAATCCTCTAATTTGTCTAGGTCCCTCTGTATCCTATCCCTACCCTCCAGCGTATCAACCACTCCTCCCAGTTTAGTATCATCTGCAAACTTGCTAAGGGTGCAGTCCACACCATCCTCCAGATCGTTAATGAAGATATTGAGCAAAACCGGCCCCAGCACTGACCCTTGGGGCACTCCACTTGATACCGGCTGCCAACTAGACATGGAACCATTGATCCCTACCCATTGAGCCCGACCATCTAGCCAGTTTTCTATCCACCTTACCGTCCATTCATCCAGCCCAGACTTCTTTAACTTGCTGGCAAGAATACTGTGGGAGACTGTATCAAAAGCTTTGCTAAAGTCCAGAAATAGCACATCCACTGCTTTCCCCTCATCCACAGAGCCGGTTATCTCATCATAGAAGGCAATTAGGTTAGTCAGGCATGACTTGCCCTTGGTGAATCCATGCTGACTGTTCCTGATCACTTTCCCCTCCTTTAAGTGATTCAGAATTGATTCCTTGAGGACCTGTTCCATGATTTTTCCAGGGACTAAGGTGAGACTGACTGGCCTGTAGTTCCCTGGATCTTCCTTCTTCCCTTTTTTAAAGATGGGCACTACATTAGCTTTTTTCCAGTCATCTGGGACCTCCCTCGATCGCCATGATTTTTCAAAGATAATGGCCAATGGCTCTGCAATCTCATCGGCCAACTCCAATATTCACAGTAGGGTCCTGAATGTAAACAGGGTTGTTTTGTCATTGTCCATATATGACCATTTACTAATATAGACTTACCTGCAGTGAGCTAAACAAGTTTATATTAAGAAGATAGGGAAGTTGACTGGAACAAACAATAGCATGGAAATAGGGTTTGTGAACGTTATCACTTGCTGATTGTATTTCATCATGTCATCCATTTAGAGTGATGTTGAAACAAGCAAAAAAACTGAGAACATAAATTCATAACAGGATACAAAAAATATATCATACAGTCCTTGGGTCCCTGCCCCATACAGCTTTCAATCTAAACAGACAAAGGTAATATCATCCCTATTTTACAGATGAGAAATAGAAGAACAGAGAGATTAAGTGATTTGCTCAAGGTCGCACTAGGAGTCTATGCTAGAGCCAAAAACTAAACTTGATCTCCTGAGTCACAGTTCATTGTCTCAGCCAGAAGACATCCTTCATCTATGGGCCAGAGTTGTTTAGGTAAGTGGTTCCCTTAACAATATTTTTTGTTTGACAAAATCTCGATTTGTTTCTATTTTCTTAATGTAAGCTGTGACTTCACTGTCATGTTTGAACTGAGAATGTCACTTGCATTCAATATCAGCCAGAATAAAAGAGACATTCAGCATGCTTCTTTCAAGTACCAACTTTGTTAGACATAAGATGCTGGTACAGATATACTTACTGCTACTCCCAATTTACTCCATTATATTTACCTTTCAGCAGCATGTCATTCTGCATGTATATCACCTACATACTACAGTGTAGTCTGTTAATGTCCATTCAAATATTTAAACGTATGTCCTGGGCATGGAATGATTACAGGAGCACGGAATGAAAAAAAATTGTATGTTCTTGCAATGTTGACTGACTCTCTGAAGATACAAAATTCTATGTACCAGATGATGTCTATCCCAGAACTGCTAATACTGTAAAATCAATCAAAGAAATATTCTTTCTTCACTGTTGAAACTGGCTTTGCTGAGCCAAACTCTAAAAAACTCTTTCAATAAAAATAAAAGAACTATTTACTTATGGAAAATTCTGCAGAACAGAAAATAAATGTATTCAGTTTTTGTCCAGCAATATGTGTTTCTGAAAACTGTGCTTGCCTAAAGACAGTCTGGATAGAGACAATAGTAAGAATGAAGAAACATTTCATGTTTCCATGGCTTCTGCTATTCCTGCTATGGATGATTCATAAACTTTTATAGTGTTTCTAATTATATTAATACATTTAAATATCATGCAAATCCTGGGCTGTCAGTGTTTGATGCTACATTAAATGACTTGCTTTTGGCATCATAGTATATAGGCTGTTGAATTTAATTTTCTATGGTCAGATTTAAGAGAAAATCTTTTATGAGATTATGCAGGGAGGTGATTTGAGAGGTTAGGTTTTTTTTCACTTTGGAGTTTCTTTGAATCCCCTACATTTAAGAAAGGGAAATTCATTTGCTTAAACTTTGAAGAGCTTCACAGTCTGTTCCATTATATTGTCTATTTGTGAAAGATACACTCGGTCGTGTTGATTGCTAGTATTAAAATATGAGTTGACAAAGGTTTTATTGTCTGAACTGTAATTAATTTAGTTTGGACTAGTATTTTGGCTTTTAGGAGATTAGACAATAATAAAATGTTGGAGGATTACAGGAATAAATTCTTTATCTGACAAACTTAATTTAGCTTTTAACAGGGACTGGGTTAGGGTTGCCAGGTGTCTTGTTTTTTACTGCAACAGCCAGTTGATAAGGGACCCTGGTGGCTCCAGTCAGCATTGCCATAAAAAGTCCAGTTGGTGGTGCAGCAGGGCTAAGGTAGGCTCCCTGCCTAACCTGGCTTTGCGTGTCTCTCAGAAGCAGCATCATGTCCCTCCAGCTCCTAAGTGCAGGGGTGGCCAGAGACGATCGACGTGCTGGCCCCACCCCAAGTGCTGGCTCCACAGCTCCCATTGGCCAGGAACTGCGGCCAATGGGGAACTGTAGGGGCACTGCCTGAAGGTGAGGGCAGCGCCTGGAGCCCCCTAGTCACCTCTGTGCCTAGGGGCTGGAGGGACATGCCACTTGCTTCTGGGAGCCACCTGAGGTAAGTGCTGCCTGGAGCCTGCACACTGAACTCCCTCTCACACTCCAACTCTGAGCTCCCCTCACACCCTTAACCCCTCATTTCTGGCCCCACCCTGGAGCCCAAACCCCAAGCCAGAGCCCTCACACACTTCTGTACCCCAACCCCTGCACCAGCACAGTGAAAATGAGTGAGTAAGTGAGGGTGGGGAAGAATGAGCAATGGAGGGAGGGGGGAAAGGAGTAGGCAAGGGTGGGGCATCAGAGAAGGGGCAGGGCAGGGGGAAGGGCAATGTTGTTCGGTTTTCTGTAATCAGAAAGATGGCAACCCTACACTGGGTCAAATTTGATATACTTCACACCTTAAGATAATCACCATGATTTCCCTGTCCCTCCTTCCATGTTCCATTGACTCAATCTGCATATTCATAGGGTATAAAATTAGGGCCATTAAGTACCATGAATTTGGGTTTTCAGTTTTAGAGCCCTTTAGAATTGTGCCTGTTAAGGATTGGGCCCTTAAAGTGGAAGAGGATGTTTCTAAATGCATGAAGTTTTGTTTGTTTAATGAGTGAGCATATGCTGTATACATTTTTTTCAGTGTGAACAGGTTAGTAAATTGTAGTGCTAAAGCGTGAAAACTTTTTAAAGATTCTGTTTGGATAGAAATAAGAGTAAACCTCCATAATTTAAGATACTACCCTGCTAAGAATACTGTGATGAACCTGCCTAATGTAGTTTGTATTGCTTTAATCTATTATAGTATGTTGCCTTTTACTTTGTGCAATAACAGTACGTCTACTTTTACAGTTATAGTAATTATAAGAATTTAGTAATATAAGACCTTCAGCAGAACTACTGTTTATCACAAAAAATGTATTTATGGAATTATGTGCACTATTATAGAGCCTATATTATGCAAAGGTTACAACTCAGCTTTTATTCTGGAAGATTTTGTAAGTCTCATCAGTCATTATGTTTCATCTACATAAGAATGGCCATATTGGGTCAGACCAAAGGTCCATCTAGCCCAGTATCCTGTCTTCCCACAGTGGCCAATGCCTGGTGCTTCTGAGGAAATGAACAGAACAGGATGGGCATAGATGGCATCCCTAGTCTTTGTTTGCCAGAATCTGGGAATGGGTGACAGGGGATGGATCACTTGATGATTACCTGGTCTGTTCATTCCCTCAGGAGCACCTGGCACTGGCCACTGTTGGAAGACAGAATGCTGGGCTAGATGGACCTTTGGTCTGACCCAGTACGGCCTTTCTTATGTAGAACACGTAATTATCAAGTGATCCATCCTCTGTCACCCATTCCCAGATTCTGGCAAACAAAGACTAGGGACACCATATATGCCCATCTTGGCTAATAGCCACTGATGGACCTATCCTCCATGAATGTAGTGTAAAAGAAAGGCTTACAGAGTCTGTGGTGGTGTCAGTCTTATTTTAATTAAAATATTGACATAAATCAACATATTTACTAATATACTATGAAATATATGTTGAGGCAATGTTTATGAGAAAATTATGAATCCCTAGGACTTAAATTTTGGAGAACTTTCTTGGGGGGCGGGGGGGAAGAGAGGACCCCCTTCAAACAAGGCAGTGCTAGGAATTTTACCAGAAAAAAAATACTATCTGTTTTCTGAAAACAAAAACAAGAGCATGTCTCTTCTGTTATGAAAATGTTTGGGTGTTTGTTGCATCTAAACATAGCTGAAGCTTGAAATTTAACAATAAGTCTAGTGCCTTTGCTTTTTTAAAGCAGTTTTGAAAGAAAGTTTGGTTATTTGACACCATCATGTTGTGCAAGTTCAGAACTCCTTATACATAAACTTAAGAAAGATGCAATCTCCTATCTCTCAGCATGTTTGCAGTTCTTGATATTTGAAAGAACTAGGCATGCACAATCATTCTTACACATACAAAAGCATCCACTGGCATTTGAAACTGGTTAAGTAGTGAGACCTGAAGATATTTGTAAGTAAAATTCAGGAAGTGTACTAATCATTGAAAAAAATTAGCCCAAGTGTGGAATGTACTTGACCCTTTTACTAACTCACTAGCCCTCCCCAACAATTCTACTATATACTTCTACAGGCTGTACATATGTGGACAATGGGGATTGGACCCTATTCCACTGGAGAGTTACAGATGAGAGATGAGAGCAGACACTCTAACATTCCCTATGCTGCCACCTATGCCAATTAGGGGAGGGGAAATAGTGGACGGGGCCTGATCCAGCACACCTGCACTAGCAGGGAGTCCCCTTCTGGCAGGGAAGTTGTCTGCTGGATAGTTTGTAGTCACTTTGCACTTTTTGAATGTCAAAGAGGGACTAGATCTGAGTAAAAATTCAGCCCTTCATTCCCATGCTATTGCTGTAACTCATTCATTTTGGGACAGTCAGACATGCCTAAACACCTAGCATAATGTACCATCTAGAGTGGTTTAGACCTAGATGGGTGTAGAATGGTACCCCATCAGATTTGCTAGTATTTCACACATTGGCACATGGGTAAATACATGAAGCAAAAGACAGTGGAGAAGCAAGCCTTCTGTCTCCCACCTTGTGTAACCTATAGATATATCTTTAAATAGTCTCTCTCCACTGTTGTATCAAGAGTAAGCCTCTAAAATGAACACTCAAACTTCATCCATTGTTAAAAACAAACTAAAACAAAAAACTCTTTCCAGATTTGATCTCAGCTCAATATTGGGAGTTTTATTTGAGCAAAACTTGGAGGAAATTGAAGGCATTTTGTACTATAAAAAGATCTTCAAGACTTTTTTTTAAATTCATAAATGACAAACAACAAAAATATTCATACTTGACATGTAATTACTGTGGTGTGAAAATTTAGAGAAACTACTTAAAATGAAAAATGTTAGCAAATGTGTCCATGTGATGTTCTATTAAATATGCACATTCCTATAGAATTTTGCTGATTTTAAAAAATAGTTCTCCTCACTTCTATTGAGAAGTAGATGCCACTGATACCAAAACCCCTGCTGCACATATGATAGTGTGTAAGAGTTTGGTGATCATGGAGTCTGAATGCTTCATGATGTGAGATGAGCCTAGGATTAGGTTATAAGAAGCAACTACAGCAGCATTAGAGTAGGACGTGGATGTCACAACTGAGATCAGGGCCCCATGTGTTAGGCTCTGTACATACACATAAGAGACAGTTCCTGGGGCCATGATCCCCTCCGGGTTGCAGCCTGAGTATCCCCTTAATATTCAGTGTTGGTGGCATAAAACAATACTGCCTGCCCTAAGCACACCAATCATGCTTTTTCCTTCTGGAAAGCTAATGATTAAGTTATCACTTTGAATCATAGAGAATACTCCAGGAACTCGTGCTATAGATACAGGTGTAACAGAGGAAAAGCTTCAGCTACTTCAAAGCTTCCTTGTGTTCCCTCTGTCTGTTTCATTCAGCTATTGGCTCTCATTTAATTCCTGAGGGCAATTTACCATTTGAACAATATACCTACTGATGAGGTAGATTCTGTCACTTAGGCCTGGATGCAGAAAAGGAGTTAAGCATTGTGCCACTGAGCACCACAGTGCTTAACTCTCAGGTGCCTAACAAAATCAGTGAGATTAACAGAGCCCGAGTTAAGTGCCCAACCTCCTATACAATGATTGTTGAAATATAGGCACTTTAGACTGCAATTCACAAAAAACAGCATGCTGGGGGGGCGCTCTCTGGCCCATATATATATATATATATATTTGCAAGAGAGAGTGTATGTGAGAGAGAACACATACAAGCATGCAAATGATTCTATAGCCTGGTGATTAAGGTACTTACCCAGGGTGTGAGAGACAGAGTCCAGTCTGCCTTCTTCAGTGACTAATTATTTATCTACAATGCAATAGCCTCAACAGGAGAGGCTGAGGGAGGAACACCTCAGACTATCCCATAGCCCAGTGGTTGGAGCACTCACCTAGCAAGTAGCAGATCCCTATTCAAAACCCTCTTCCTGCTAAGGTGGATGGGGGCACTTTAATCAGAGGGTCATACATATCTCCCAGGAGGATACTCTAACCACTAGGCTAAAAGTTGTGAGTGAAGTGGTCCTCCACTCCCAGCTATTTTGTGAGAAGTTACCTGTGGGGCCCAACCCAGTAGAAGCCCACTGAGCATTCCTATTAGATTGGCCCCCATACCCAATTTAGGTAGCCAAACCCCTACCTTCCTCCAATTTGTGAATCAGTCTCGGGTTTAGGTAGGAGACAGGCAGCAATGCACATGCCCTCAGGCAGAAACATAACTGCTAGAAAAGTGTTACTGGAAAAAACACATGCATGTAAGAAGTTTAGTTATCTATGATGTTCAGCAGGCCTCACTGCAATGAGCAAAACACCTAACAGTGGACTCACTGTTTTTGTGCATCCAAGTCTTAGTCTTTAAATCAAGACCAGAAGTTTTTCCTAAACATATTCTATAGCTTAACCAGAAATTATGGGTTTTATGCAGGAATCCTTGGGTGATGTTCGATGGCCTATGTTACAGAGGAGTGCAGACTATATCATAATCATCCTTTCTGGCATATTATATATATGACTTAGACTGTAAGGTCTTCATAGCAGGGACCATTTCTTTGTTATGGCATTGTGTAGCACCTAGCATAATGAGGCTCTGATCCCTGATTGAAGACTCTACGCACTACCGTAATAGTTAGACTCATCTGGAATACTGTGTGCAGTTCTGGTCTCCCATGTATAAGAAGGATGAATTCAAACTGGAACAGGTACAGAGAAGGGCTACTAGGATGATCCAAGGAATGGAAAACCTGTCTTATGAAAGCAGCAAAGAATCCTGTGGCACCTTATAGACTAACAGATGTTTTTGCAGCATGAGCTTTCGTGGGTGAATACCCACTTCTTCGGATGCAAGTAGTGGAAATTTCCAGGGGCAGGTAAATATAAGCAAGCAAGAAGCAAGCTAGAGATAACGAGGTTAGATCAATCAGGGAGGATGAGGCCCTGTTCTAGCAGTTGAGGTGTGAAAACCAAGGGAGGAGAAACTGGTTCTGTAATTGGCAAGCCATTCACAGTCTTTGTTTAGTCCTGAGCTGATGGTGTCAAATTTGCAGATGAACTGGAGCTCAGCAGTTTCTCTTTGAAGTCTGGTTCTAAAGTTTTTTTGCTGCAGGATGGCCACCTTAAGGTCTGCTATTGTGTGGCCAAGGAGGTTGAAGTGTTCTCCTACAGGTTTTTGTATATTGCCATTCCTAATGTCTGATTTGTGTCCATTTATCCTTTTCCTTAGAGACTGTCCAGTTTGGCCGATGTACATAGCAGAGGGGCATGGCTGGCATATGATGGCATATATTACATTGGTGGATGTGCAGGTGAATGAACCGGTGATGGTGTGGCTGATCTGGTTAGGTCCTGTGATGGTGTTGCTGGTGTAGATATGTGGGCAGAGTTGGCATCGAGGTTTGTTGCATGGATTGGTTCCTGAGCTGGAGTTACTATGGTGTGGTGTGCAGTTGCTGGTGAGAATATGCTTCAGGTTGGCAGGTTGTCTGTGGGCGAGGACTGGCCTGCCACCCAAGGCCTGTGAAAGTGTGGGATCATTGTCCAGGATGGGCTGTAGATCCCTGATGATGCGTTGGAGGGGTTTTAGCTGGGGACTGTATGTGATGGCCAGTGGAGTCCTGTTGGTTTCTTTCTTGGGCTTGTCTTGCAGTAGGAGGCTTCTGGGTACACGTCTGGCTCTGTTGATCTGTTTCTTTATTTCCTCGTGTGGGTACTCTCCACCAAGCATTCTCAAGACTACATATCTGGCTTCAAGACTAAGCATGATATGTTTATGGAGAGGATGGTATGATAGGATAGCCTAATTTTGGCAATTAATTGATCTTTGACTATTAGCAGTAAATATGCCAAATGGCCTGTGATAGGAGGTTAGATGGGGTGGGATCTGAGTTACTACAGAGAATTCTTTCCTGGATGTCTGGCTGGTGAGTCTTACCCACATGCTCAGGGTTTAGCTGATCACCATATTTGGGGTCGAGAAGGAATTTTCCTCCAGGGCAGATTGGCAGAGGCCCTGGGAGTTTTTTGCCTTCCTCTGTAGCATGGGGCATGGATTACTTGCTGGAGGATTCTTTGCACCTTGAAGTCTTTAAACCATGATTTGAGGACATCAATAGCTCAGACATAGGTTAGGGGCTTATTACAGGAGTGGGTGGGTGAGATTCTGTGGCATGCATTGTGCAGGAGGTCAGACTAGATAATCATAATGGTCCCTTCTGACCTTAAAGTCTATGAATCTATGACTACTACTAAAAAAGCAAGCCCACTCTACACAGATGATAAATACACAATCTAAGGTGTGGGCTATGTTGCAATAGTGCTCAAAGGCTCCATTTTTGTAGGTACTGTACAGAAAGACATGGTCACAGTTCCAAAAGATCAGATGCAACATGCAAGCATAACAGACAAGGAGGTGAAAAGAAGAAGTGACCAGGGAATGGTTATAAACATTTATCAACCAAACTATTTAAAATTAAGGCAATAATGCCCAAAAGATTACACAAAATAGAGCTGCAAGTTTTCATTAATATATTACTTTCTCGAGAGGCCACAGCTACAGTAAATGAAAATACTTCTAAAGGAAAAAAAGGAAATTAAGTGCTAGCTGTGTACCATCTAGTCAAACATTCAATTATTGACCCATATATTCTCATTTGAAGAAAAGCATACTGTCTCTAATTAAATTATTTATTCTTCTTTTGTTGTTTTCCTTGGATATATATATATTACTAGTTGTGGTAAAAACAAGGCTGAGCTATTTATTTGCAAAAAACAACAATAACAAAAAAAACCACCCTATTGTTCCTTTGATCAAGGAAACCTATTTCCTGTCAGACAGCCAGTAAGATATGCATATTCAATTAAAGCATGGCAAAAAGAAGCTAGGTTTTCATTTTTTATTCATGTATTACCTGGAATTAGTTCTAATAGGAAGTGATTCTCCTATTAGAAACAATGTAGTAATATCTACAATTTAGTGTCTTTTCCTTTTCAAAGCACTTTACAAACATTAACTCCACGTGCATTAACTCCCCTCACAACACCTTTGTGAAAAGCAAATGTACCTACATTTTCTGATGGGGAAAAGAGTCAATTGGAAACAATTTGCCCAATGTCATATGTTAGAACTGGGAGTAAACCTCGCTTGTTCCAGCCTCCAGTTGTGTATTCACATCACTAGACCATGTTTTTCAAATCCAGTTTCCCATAACAACACTAAACATTTAACTGCAAATGGCAGTGCAGAAAAGGTATTAAGCATTTTCAAAAGTCAATGGTCATTTAAGAACAGCTTTACTAGATCAGAACTATGATCTCTCATGCTCAGTGTCCTGTCTTTAACAGTGGCCAGTGCCAGATGCTTTAGAGGGAATGGACAGAACAGGGCAATTTTGAGTGATCCTCCCCTATCGTCCAATCTCACTTTCTGCAGTTGGAAGATTGGCAGAGCATGGGGTTGCATTCCTGACTATCATGACTAATAGATATTGATGGGCCTATCCTCCATGAACTTCCCTAATTCTTTTGTGAACTCAATTATACTTTTGGCCTCCACAACATCTCATGGCAACAAGTTCCACAGCGTGACTCTGTCATATGTAGTAGTATTTCCTCGTTTTTTTCAAACTTGCTGCCTATTAATTTCACTGAGTGACCCCCCTGGATTCTTGTGTTATGTGAAAGGATAAGTAACACTTTCTTATTCACTTTCATTATATCGTTCATGATGTTATAGACCTCTATCATATCCACCTTAATTCAGCCAGTCCAGTTTCTAATGAACAAGTTTCCATATCCCAAAATGATGTGCTCCAAGTGGATTCTTCTTATCAATCAGATCAGAAGTACAGTACCAAGTCCCAGATATCTCTGGGAACTAAAACAACAATAAACAAAACCAACCAAACTAGAAGTACGATTATAGAGAAATATAGCAAACAAAAACCTGGCTGCAAAGTGTGTTACTATGGTTCTTTGGTATAAGAAATACTTATACATGTTTAGAAAGAAAACAGGGCCCCTCCTCCCCAGACACAGAACTGTGCAGAGGAGAAGCCCCTTCACCCCCCATCAGGGGCTCTAGGAACCAGGTGAGTCTCTGCTTCCTCTTCCTCACCACATGGGCTTGGGAGAAAGTTGTAAGGAGGAGCCAGCCAGAGACTCCAGCTGAGAGGGGCAGTAGTAGTTAGAGCAAGGACCTCTGGGAATTCAGAAAAATTTCTACAGCTTTCACTGAACTTTATCCACTCTGTGCTGACTGCTGTTTGCATCAGCCCTTCCCTTTCTTCAGAACCTCTTCACCTCAGCATTACTACCCTCTTCTCCCCTTGCCCTATCTCCCTCATCTTCCCCCCTTTCAGTGTCCCCTCTCTCTTCAATATCCTTCCTAACTAAACACAAAAAGACAAAAAATGCCCACCACACAACTATCATCAACATATTGTTTGCTATCATCTCATTGCTCACTCTGCTACCCCTTTCCCCAGTCTGACTGTCTTGCCTGCATCAAATCTTTGGCTCAAGTCCAAACTCAAGTCCTTCTACCCTGGTCTCCAAGGTTTTCCTTTTTTGGTGGCTGATAGGGGAACTCTAGCCCTCCCTCTTCTTTGGGCTCCAGACCATGGATCCTGTATTAAGCAGACCAGGTCTGTCTACTCAGGCCCACTGCTTCCTTCCTGGGTTACTTCTTACCTTGTTCATTCGCAGATCTCCCCAACAGCCCCTTCTGGGGCTCACTGTGTACCTGCATTCCTCTCAGGCTCCCCAAGGTCTGAGGCTCCCCCTTCCTTTACAGCTATAGTCCACAGGAGTCTGTCAAAGGTTTTCAGTAAATCCCAAACCAAAAAATATAAACTGAAGCTAGTTCCACTCTCTCCCAGGGTTGAACTTTAGCCCTTCATAAATCTTCCCCAAAATGCTGCTCCTTAGCTGAATACCAACACCCCAAGGCTGATTCCCTGGAGGCTTGCCCCCTCTTGAAATCTATCACAGGAGCTAACTCTTATGGACTTTTCAAATTCTCTTTTTTCCCTAATTTCAAGCAAACTATGCTCATAGAGCAAAATCTCCTCTTTCCTGTGTCTCCTTTTAACTACATTTTCTGAGTCCTTTTCTAAGGAAACCTGATCCCTTTTCAGGTGGCCTTGATAACTGACCTTCTTAACACCCCACCAGCTATGTTAATTCAGATCTCAAACTCCTGTTAAATCTCCAGAATCAGTGGAGGCTTTACACTCCATCACAATAGGGACAGACTCTTTTCTGTGTTTGAACAGCAGCCAGCACACTATAGGTGTACCATAATTTAAATATTTACTACTGCTAATATGCTGAATCAAATAAAGTAACTTCATATATAGGAATGTCTTGCTGAATTGGGACTTACATTTCAAACAAACCAAAATTCAAAACAAAACAAAAAAACAGTTTAAACATAAGCCTGGTGTACAGTCAGATAACTAAATTAGTAAATAAATATATTCAAATCACCATATTTGAGCATAGTTATGTAGAACTGCTGTCTTATCCTTAGATAATGTATGTTTTGTTTTATTTTAAGGCTTAGAATGAAAGACTGACAGGCAATTTTTTATCTGAGCTAGATTATTGTTTATCAAAATTCTTCATAGTTTAATTTTAGACAAATGTTTCCAAAGAGCTTCCACATTTACTTTTCTAAATAACAGCAATGTGTCTTTCAAGAAGCAGACAAGATGCTCTTAGCTTACAATATTTGATAACATCTCAATAACAGCGTTACAACATACAAGTGACTTTAGTCAGAGTAATGCAGAGTGATGTAAAAGCTTATAAATCCTTACCAAATGGGCAAATGCATTTGAAGCCATTCATTACATCTTCACAGGTTCCTCCATTCCTACAGGGCCTGTCCAGACATTCATCCATGCTCACAGAGCATGTTTCTCCTGAAATTTCCGTTAAAGAAAAGATGATAAATTGTGCAGAACTGTTAAAAATCAGGAAGAAAGTATTCGCAATGTAAATGCGCTATCAGAATCCCGCAATTTAAATGCTGACCTCAGGGCATCCTGTGAAGGTGCACTTACTACTGTATACATGGCCTGATAGATGAACTGTGTGCCATGCATTTTTCTGCTTCATTAGTTACAATGGGTCCATTTTAACAGGGATTGTTCACAGTGTGGCAATCTCAGGGAAACAGAGTTTTACCCAGTGTATATATATATTTAAACCTAGAACCCCCTTTCCATTACAAAATTGTTGTGTTAAATCATTTTTTGTCAAATTGTCTAGCTCACTCTATTTCTTTTCACTCCTTGTTTCTATTGAAACAAGCTGGAAAAATATATTTTGTTGCATATAAAAAAACCCCAGAGGAACAATAACTTATAGACAATTATGTATAACAGCTGTTTTCAAACTTTGGTCTATAGCGAGCTGATCAATCATATGGTGGTGTATCCTCCTTCTTTCCTTCTAGCATGTACAAGGGAAGAGGAGGCGAAAGGTGGCAGAGAAGCATGTACAATGGGGCAATGGGAATAGGAACAGTACAGAAGGGAGGTGGAAAGGAAATTAAAAATGAAAGTAGACAGTATGATTAAATTAGGACTCATTACACAAAGAAGGATCCTGTGGTCTGTCAAGAATATGGACAGAAAGGGAAAAATCCATACTCAGTATGTTCACAGCAATGTGGCCAAGATTCCCCCTTCCATGGGGAATTCTGATCAGAGAGTGGAAAACTGAACATCTCCTGAGTTTTATCTGCATTATTTTATTAGGGGAAATGTTTTGCCTCCCTTCTGCAACATACTCACACAAAGCCACATGAATCAAGAGATTCAGCTCCCCAAACCTATAGATTTCAGGGAACCTTCTGGAAGTCAAGGACCATCTGCATGGAGGCCCTCTGCCTCCACTTTAGTCCTGTGGCTCCCTGTACCCCCCCAGTGGAAATTGCTGCAGTGTGGCTTCAGTGGAGCTTCCTGTTGGTATTCCCCTGCCCTCAGCTGCCTAACCTCCTCACCCTTTCAAATAGGTTTCACCACCACACGGAGAATCTTCAGGAAAGTCAATAGAGTACGAGTATATTCCTTGAAGTGTTGGTGGAGATTAGAGGGTACTGTATATAGCTCTCCCAGCCCAACATCTTGCTTTCCCCACCTCTTCTGGTCCAGATTCCTTCCCATGTGTGGATATGAGGCCATTGGAAGGCTCTCTGTAGAGTTTAGGATGTGGGGGGAGGGAATGGGGCCACAGAGGCAACTATTGTCCACTTCTCCACAGGCAAGCAGAGATTAGCATGTGGAAGGCCACCCTCTCTGAGTGAATCAGCTGGGCATAAGGCTGAGGTATAATGGCAAAGTATGTGTAAGAAAAAAAAAAGATGAATCTTCATTCCTTCCTCTCCCCATCAGCTTTTAAACAGATGGTAAAATGAGACATATGACACTGAGGGAAAAAAGGAATGAAAATAATAGAAACATGAAATCCTCATTTGCTGATGCCATCTGAGGTGTGACAGACTATGTTGTCATCTTTTCCTGTTAACCTGGCCTTTTTCATCCACATGTGATGAATTAGCACAAGTACCTTCTCAAACTGGATAGTATTTTTATCTGAAGACTCAAGTGTTACAGCAGCATTTACACTTTGTTGAGGTACCATTAACAACTGCTAAATATTAAAGCCTTAAACTTGAGACACCCCTCAAAATGCATTTAGAGGAAAATTTCTGAAGTCCCTTTGTAATGATTCACAAACTAAAAATGGACTTTAAATGAAAAGCCCTTGTTTAAAGAAGATAAGAAATGTTGACACTGAAGAATGATCATGTTTTCCATAATTCCCGTGCCTTCTAATAGATTAAAGCGTAGAAGGAGATAATACACATATATTGACTTATAACTTTGAAAGATAAAATGAAGGATTGCTAAATGATAAAATTAAAAGCGTTGTTAGCTATATTTTAATTATTTTTAAAAATGGATAATGAATGTGTACAGATGAGGTAATACTTAAGACCAGGCCTTGCTTGCATATTGGTGTCTTTGCCAGTTTTTTACGAAGAATTACTGATTTGTTTTAAATGTTATTGCTGATGAAACAATATGTTGTCTTGTAAGATGTAAGTAAGAGATAAACAAACATGTAATGATAAATAGAAACCCTTTTTTTCTGGGAAGACCCAGGACATGATCTAGAAACTGCAACACCAGGAGGAAAAATACAGAAGTTGGATATTTGAAGCTTGTGCATGCATAATGCACAGGTTACCTAAAACCCAAAAGGTGGCTGTGCTAAAAGCCAATTGCATAAATATTAAGTAACCAGTAGTGTAGAAATGTATAAAAGATCTATGCAAACATGGGCCCAAACTGGAAAAACACCAGACTAGAAACTGAAGAATGGGACTGAAGAATCAGACCAAGGGATCAGAGAAGGAACAACTATCATGGAAGATAGAAGCATTTCCCGGTACTGCAGAATGTGATAACTTGGGCTCACTTATCAATTTTGTCTTGTCTGTTATTATTTGTCTAGCACAAATGTATTTTCGGACACTATTAGTGATAATAATTCTGCCTGAAATTGTATAAATAAAGGAGAATATTAATTAAGTCTAAATTGGGTGGATTTATGACTCAGTTTCCCAACTTTTGCCCTCAACAAGTTTCTTTGTGTGAACTAATTTCATCCACATCTCTTAATTCTCTTTCCTTTACAAGTGGCCATTTTACCTTTTCTTTATTTCTTTTTAACCAGAAAACTTTTCCTTTGCTTCTTTATCTTCTCGGAATGCTTTCAGAGTTTCACTTGTTACTGGAACTCATATGTTCCTCCATACACAAAGAGCACACTAATTGAAAGCATTGGATCAAGTGAACAATAAAAGAAGAACAAATAAAGGTGAAGTCTTTACGAGAGGGTATTCAGTATGTGTAGTCTTTGTAACAGTCTGAATGCCAAATAACATCCAGTATCAGAAGACAGTGTTCTTAGAGAATTAAATGTATATTACACATAAGCAAAGTCATGACAGTTTCATAGTTATATACACAACCAAGACAAACAGGCCATCGAGGCCGTCATTGGTGCAATGGGTAGAATAGTGGGGGAGGATGAGAAGATATCAGAGATATAGGTCACAGCAGATTTGTGTAGGACTTTCAACGAGGGCAATGATATGGCCTGATCATCAGACAAAGACATTAATTTTAGTGGCCATGTTTTAATTGAATTGGAGAGGGTGACATGGTTACTGAGAATGCCTGAGAGTAAGTCTGGAAATAGTCAGAGCACAGTGAGATAAACCGTGGGACTTCAGATATGCTTTGCAGAAGGAAATATAAAACCTGGCTGTGCAGAGAGGTGAGAGAGGAGTAAAAATAACCCTCAGTTTGGAAGTCTGGATGATGGGAAGGGCAGTGATGCTGTCAACGATGACAAAGAATAGATGAAGAAAATTTACTTTCTAGTTTCATGTAGAAACTCAATTAAATGCTTATTATGATCTACAGCTAAAAGTAAATTCTCATCAAACCTAATTCAGAAAAAGCATTTTATCTTTGCTATCACAACCAATACAGATCATTTTATGTGAAGGCTTAACAGAGTGCACAGTCTATTTTTTTGTGAATATACACTAAGCTGTATTACAGTACTCCACAGACTTAGTATGAATGTTTACATCAGGAAACAGATTTCTAATAGTGTGCAGTACAGCTGTTTTTTAGCTTAAAACAATATAGGAACTGCCACACATCGAACTGTTTTAAGTTATTTTGCTTTTGTATGTCTATGACCAAACTAGATAGATGTGTGAATTCTGCTTTTCATTTAGAATAATAATAAGATGATAAAAAATTTGGTCTGATAATAATAGTGCTCATTTTATGCCTGGAGGCTGTTATTACAGCTAAATTGCTTCATTTGACAAAGAAGCAATTATATCCCACTCAGTCTCATCTGATTTATCAAACATTGAACATACCTTTCTCATAACTGTTACAAACATTTGAAAAAACCTCCAAGTGGCTATTCTCTAAGCTAGCAAACATTATTTGCATCACAATCTAAAAGAAAATTTGAACAAAAAACACGCTGAAATATTTAATGCCATGTGTGCCTTTGAAAATAATCATATTACGCTAACTAGAAATGGTTTGTATGTGTTTTAATTCTCTGGGTATCTTAAAAATTTTGACAGGTTTCAGAGTAGTAGCCGTATTAGTCTGTATCAGCAAAAACAACAAGGAGTCTTTGTGGCACCTTAAAGACTAGCAAATATATTTGGGCATAGGCTTTCGTGGGCTAGAACCCACTTCATCAGATGCATGGAGTAAAAAATACAGTAGCAGGTATATATACATAGTACATGAAAAGATGGGAGTTGCCTTACTAAGTAGGGAGTCAGTCTAATGAGACAATTCAATTAACAGTAGAATATCAAGGGAGGAGAAATCACTTTTGTCGTTGTAATGAGGGTGGCCCATTTCAAACAGTTGACAAGAAGGTGTGAGTAACAGTAGGGGGAAATTAGTATGGGTAAATTAGTTTTTGTAATGACTCGTCCACTCCCAGTCTTTATTCAGGCCTAATTTGATGGTGTCCACTTTGCAAATTAATTCCAGTTCTGCGGTTTCAATTTGGAGTCTGTTTTTGAAGTTTTTTGGTGAACAATTGCCACTTTTAAGTCTGTTATTGAGTGACCAGGGAGACTGAAGTGTTCTCCTACTGGTTTTTCAATGTTATAATTCCTGATGTCAGATTTGTGTCTGTTTATTCTTTTGCATAGAGACTGTCTAGTTTGGCCAATGTACTTGGCAGAGGGGCATTGGTGGTACATGATGGCATATATCACATTGGTAGATGTGCAGATGAACAAGTCCCTGATTCTGTGGCCGATGTGGTTAGATCCTATGATGATGTCCCTTGAATAGATACGTGGACAGACTTGGCACTGATGTTTGTTGCAGGGTTTGGTTCCTGGGTTAGTGTTTTTGTTGTGTGGAGTGTAGCTGCTGGTGAGTATTTGCTTCAGGTTGCAGGGGCTGTCTATAAGTGAGGACTGGCCTGTCTCCCGAGGTCTATGAGAGTAAGGGATCATCCTTCAGGACAGGTTGTAGATCCTTGATGATGAACTGGAGAGGTTTTAGTTGAGGGCTGTAGGTGGCAGCTAGTGGCATTCTGTTACTTTCTTGTTGGGCCTGTCTTTTAGTAGGTGACTTCTGGGTACCCTTCTGGCTCTGTCAATCTGTTTCTTCACTTCGCCAGGTGTTTAAGAACACTTGATAGAGCTTCTGTAGGTGATTGTCTCTGTCTGAGGGATCAGAGCAAATGTGGTTGTATCTTAGAGCTTGGCTGTAGACAATGGATCATACGATGTGGTCTGGATGAAAGCTGGAGACGTGTAGGTAAGTATAGCGGTCAGTAGGTTCCCGGTAAAGGGTGGTGTTTATGTGACCATCACTTATTAGCACTGTAGTGTCTAGGAAGTGGATCTCTTGTGTTGACTGGTCCAGGCTGAGGTTGATGGTGGGGTGTAAATTGTTGAAATCCTGGTGGAATTCCTCAAGGGTCTCCTTCCCATGGGTCCAGATGATGAAGATGTCATCAATGTAGTGCAAGTAGAGTAGGGGCATTAGAGGGCGAGAGCTGAGGAAGCGTTGTTCTAAGTCAGCCATAAAAATGTTGGCATACTGTGGGCCCATGCAGGTACCCATAGCAGTCCAGCTGACTTGAAGGTATAAATTGTCCCCAAATCTGAAATAGTTGTGGGTGAAGACAAAGTCACAAAGTTCAGCCAGGTTTGCTGTGACATTATCGAAGATACTATTCATGACGGCTTGTAGTCCATCTTTGTGTGGAATGTTGGTGTAGAGAGCTTCTACATCCATAGTGGCTAGGATGGTGTTTTCTGGAAGATCACCAAAGGATTGTAAACACACACACACACACACACACTTAGAGAACTGATAATTGGACCCAACTTTTGTTTGACACATACTAAACAGCAAACTTTGTATTTTATCCAGTTCCAGTGGCATTCCTTCACTCCTCAAAATCACTCTAGTTTCTTCCTTCTGATTTCCCTAGTCTTTCAAAGAAAAGTTCGCTATTTACAGTTGTGAGAAACAGATGACAGATTTCATTTGAAAATGTTTGTCACTTCACTTTTGATTATGAGCCTCTGAAAAGGTAGGGACAATCTATTTTTTTTATGTGAAATGTGAAATCAAGCAGAAAAACCCTTTTAGGTAATAAAAAAAATTCATAGTGAAAACCAAAATGGTTGCCTTTTCTGTACTGTGAGCAGCAGGTAAATGTATCTGGCTGGTGCATCTTGCCCACATGTTCAGTTTCTAACTGATCACCAAATTTGGGGCTGGAAAGGGATTTTCTCCTGTGTCAGATTGGCAGAGACTTGGGGGAGTTTTGCCTTCCTTAGCAGCATGGGTCATTTGCAGATTTAAACTACTGTAAATGGTGGATTCTCTGTAACTTGAAGTCTTTAAAACATGATTTGAGGACTTCAGTAACTCAGCCAGAAGTTACGGGTCTATTACAGTAGTGCATGGGTGATATTCTGTGGCCTGCAATGTGCAGGAGGTCAGACTAGATTATCATGATGATCCCTTCTGATCTTAAAGTCTATGAGTCTATGAATCCCTCTTTATGTGTTGTAACAGGGAGCAGCACTGAGCCACTGCTTCTGCTTCACACAGACTAGCCCGATAACTTCTTGCAAGCAGTTGCCAGGGTAACTTCAGTGCTCATGCTCTTGAAGTAAGAGAAAACACATGGATGCTAGGCTTTCCTGACTGTTTCAGAGAAAGTACATCAAATATGGCCACTCTTTCTGAGAGAACAATAGTTCCTACTTATCCTTCTGAACACACTTATTCAGATAGGAAACCAGGAGACATATGATGTGACCATTTTATTTCCACCATGCAACCAATCCCAGATCAAAAAAGACAGCCTTGAAATATTCATGGACCATCCAATTGCCATAAATGATTGGCCAAAAGCAGTGACTCCAGTCAGGAAGGGGTTAAAAACAGCCATGGGAAATGGCTCCCCAGGGAAGCCCATCAGGGCCCGGCACGGCCAGTATAAGAAGGGCTCCTGGGGGAAAGGAAGTGAGTCTTGCTCCAGCAGTGGAGCAAGAAGAACCTAGCTGCCTGGCAGAGACCGGGGTACCTTGGACAGAGCAGTACTGGGAAATTGCAGGCTGAGCTGGGGAGCTCTGGCATGGTGACCTCCCAGGCTGAGGCCTTGCAGCAAAGGCCTGAGGAGGTACTAGGACTGCAGGGAGGCAGCAAGGCCAGGAAAAGGCAGAAGGTCCAACCCCCTTGCCAGTGATGAGTGGCCGTTTCAGACTGCAGTTTGCCCCTGAGAGAAGAGGCATGATGATGACAGGCAGTAGCCACTGAGGCAAGGTGGGTATACAGGGGTTGGGGTTCCCCTGGGAGGGGAGACCCAGAGTGTGGGGGCCCTGCTGTAGTAAGTGGTAAGGCAAGGGACACTAGGGTCCAGGAAGGATGCAGAGCCTAGAGTGCTACAAGTGGTGGAGATTCACAGGAAGCAGGTACTGGTAGGGAGACACTGGCCAGCAGGAGGTGCTCTAAGGCTGGAATTGGGATCATTCCCGGATGACCAGCAGGAGATGCTGTGCTGAGTGCCTTGCCTTGCTACACATGGTGGAGAGCATGGGCATTTGCGGTCCACCCCGATACAAGGAGAACTGTGAGGACAGTGGGCAAGGTGTGCCAATATAGGGGAAAGGGATGATCGATCCCACCCTATGTAGAGGTTTTTTTTGCCGAGGGCTCTTATTCCATCCCTGGCTGGACTCCAGCATTGATGCCTCAGCGAAAGGGGACTGGTGAGCAGTGGGGAAGACTAGATACCCTGCTACAGGTGATTCAAGAGGGACAATGGGAGATGTGTTGGGCCCTGCAGGAACAGATGGGGCAGCTGCTTGATGAACAGCAGGCCCTTGTAAGACTCCTGAAGAAGGAATCCAGGCGAGACCACAGAGAGTGGTGGGAAAAGCCCTATGGCAGGGCCAGGAGGCCAGTAGCAGAGTACAGGGCTTGTTACGCCTGCAGAATGCATGGACATTTAAGGAGGGATTGTTCCTACTGGGATGAGGCAAGGAGCCTCACCTAAAGCAGGGGAAGAGACAAGGCCCTGGGAAGGCCTGCTGGGTGAGGAAACCCAGGGGACAACGGACATGTTGGGCCTGTGGGCAATGTGGACACCTGCAGTGGGAGTGTCAAGACCCAAGGTGGAGGGTCTAGTTGAGCCCCAGAAAGAAGGGGAGACCCAAGATGGACTATGAGAGGTCCAAGGCAGCAGAGGGGCAGGGAGTCTGCTTTGGCTGCTGCAAGTGGGGCCATATTAAGAGGCATTGCCCCCTCAGGAGAGGGCAGCTAAAGAAGGAGGTGCTTGGGAACCCAGAAGGAGCAAAGATGAGCATGGTCAACACCGCAATGAAGGTGGTAGACCTGCCCGACAGCCACCAGTTGTAGTGGCAGAAAAGAGGACTGAAATAGAGTGAGCCCAGCAAGAGGTAGGGACCCAGGCTGTGAGGGAGCAGGCTATGACAGGAACCCAGACCCTAACATTAGAGGGTCCATGGGACGATAGCCTATGTATGTGGCTGACAGCTGTGGAACAAGCCCACTGGACGGCGGAGATGGAGCTGCAGAAAGCCCACAAGGAGAAGGACGACCTGGTCCTGAAGTTGAAGGAAAGGGAAGAGAAATGAGTGCGACTGGCGGGACATCTCTGGGTTGCACAGGCTAGAGGACCCCACCCAGACCTGTGAGTGTGGGATTTTGAGGGTTTGTGTGTAGCAGAGCAGTCACCCACCTCCAGTCAGGAAGGGGTTGAAAACAGGAAAGGGCTGCCCTAGGGAGCCAATCACGAGCAGGCTTGAGCCAGCCAATAAGGGCTAGTATAAGAAGGGCTTCTGGGGAAAAGGAAGTGAGTCTTGCTCCAGCAGAGGAGCAAGAAGGACCTAGCTAAGCTAGCTTCCTGGTAGAGACAGGGGTACCTCGGACAGAGCAGTACTGCGAAAGGGCAGCCTGAGATGGGGAGCTCTGTCTTAGCGACCTGCAAGGCTGAGGCCTTGCAGTGAGGCAGTCAGGCCAGGAAAAGGCAGCAGGCCCAATCCCCCCTTGCCAGTGATGAGTGGCCATTTCAGACTGCAGTTTGCACCAGAGAAAGGGCTAAATGATGACTGGCAGTGGCCACTGAGGCAAGGTGGGTATAGGGGTGTTGGGGTATTTTGTTGCTTCAAACATACCATGAAAGAGAAGATTCCTACTACAGAAGCCTATATGCTTTCAGTAAAAAGCATTAAAACTATGGGATTTTTCTTTCTGGTTGATAAAAGAGAATAATCCCATATTTTATCTGATGACTCATCTTAAATTCTGCAAAGTACCTCAGTCTGTTCTCTGTTTTGGGATCAGAATATTGCAAATCTCATATGATTCATTATTGTCAGATTAGACATTCAGCAATAAAATAAACAGAAGAACAATAAACAGGAATTTATGGGTAAATAAGACACGTAGTTAGCCACAACTTGAAAAGACTTCAAATGGCTTTTTTTTTTTTTAGTAGTAGCCACTATATCCCACATCCCTATCACAACCTAAAAAGGAAAGAAGCGCCAAATGTAATCTTCCATCTCGTCATCAATGTTATGTCCCTTTTTTTGTGATGAAGGGACAACAGAACATCAGACCTGATGGTGAAGTGGGAGAGGATTCGTAGATTGGGCACAAATAAATAGCACCCATTCTATAAATTGACTTGGCTTCCTGGGTAATCTGGAGCTTTTCTTTCCCAGAGCTGGTGGAGAACAAACATTTTGCAGTGTTGATACTTCATATATGCTATTGTCTGAATGAGGCGCTGCTGAAGTCCAACTGGGGATTAATAACAGTAGGACAATGTATTTGAAAATAGTGCTGCTGTACATGTAAGTTTTCTTCAAAAATGTAAAAATACAGTGTAACCAAATAAGGTACTTAAGAATGAATAGTTTAATTTTGATACTTTATAAACTTCATATGGAAAATAATTAGGTAAAAGTATTATCTATTTGCTCAACATATCTACCTACTTTAGAGCAAACACATTCATGAGCAAGCAAAACTGACTCTTATATCTTGAATTAATAGATTGTAGACCCAATCCTTTCTATGTTGAACTGAAGCTGCCTGTGACCAATAGTTCAAAGCTTCCTTATCATTTTCACACTCAGTCATTTCTTCCTTCTCAATAAGATCTTGTCTACATGAGAAATTGTACCACTTGAACATAAACTGGCTTTAAAATCATTTAGTTAAACTGGAACAGACCCCTGTGTGGACAATTATTCCAGTTCAAGAATGGATTATTTCAGTTCAACTTACACCAATTCCTTATCAACTTGCTAATGCTTGTTTCTATGATCAAGTTTCACCGGTTTATTGTCAGATGTAATTTTCAACCTGTTTGGACATTATTCTGTGTGACTTAAAATTTTTGATGTAATATTTATTACTTGAGTTAGTTAAAATTCCACATAAGCATAAGCATGATGTCCTGCAGCTTAAAATACTTTGATAATTGATCCAGGTATATGCAGTCTTGGAGCCTTAATAACCCCTGCAGTGTGACTTGAATGAGATAACATTGAGCTCCTAAAATAGAGGATACTTTTCTTTCCGTACAAGTGGAATTTTAAGGCTGCAGGACTGTAACTTACTACATGTATTCTAGGAAAAGTTTCCACTACTCAAAGTAAATACCTACTTTAAAGTGAAATGGTTATTGTAATTGGGGGGAAATAGCACCAGCTCTGAATTACATTTTTTATCAAATATGATAAATATTTTGCCATTAGTAAACAGCTTTAAATACGTGCCTAAAGGCAGTTCTTTAATGAAGAAGTGATGGTCAAAATCCCATCCAGGCCCTAGGTCATTTTTCTGGCAAAAGAATTCTCAGAAATCTAAGGAAGTGAATAATCAAAGGTACCAGAAATTTTAGAGGCATTGTCCAGCTATACTGAGAAAAAGGACAGGTGACACTTGAAATGAATTTGAATTTAATCAGGCCACAACTTTATTATTAGATGTCTGGGATTACTTGGTGGATAAGTGTACAATGCAGGCAAATCCTTGTTTATTCAAATAACTACCCGGGGCTTCCAGCAGCCCCCTTCATTTTTCATCCAGGACCCCAGCCAGCCATGGCTTGAACAGTACCATACACCCCCTGCCTCATAGGCGGGGTAAGGTGGGCTTTATGAAAGGGGGGGTATATGGTACTGTTCAAGCCATGGGTGTATGGCTCCCTGCCATACTAATCATAGGAGACTGAACCCCCAGCCCTGTTCCATTAGCCAGCACATCCTTTTCAAGTCCCTTACCAGGTCATTTATCTGGTCACTGGAAGCCTTCCTTATGGACATATTCCCCCCACTTACAAAAGATGTTGCAGCATACAGCCTAACCACTTTTCTTCTCACCATAATAGGTCCTCCCTGACCTCCACTGTGGGGAAGGCAAAATACCCTACTCCACCGAGGCTAATATGGTGATGAGGGAAAAATTCCTTTCTAGCTCCCTTACAAAGGAGTAACTAGCACAATGCCCACAGCAGGTCCTAACCCAACCTGATATTCACACCTTAATGGGAGGAAGGGTGCAGGCTGCCTAGCCTGCTGCATAGAGAAAAGGCTTCCAATGCCCCTGGTTGCCCTCTTAAAGCCTTCCACCCTTACATTCTGAGGGGGTGAGTCAGCCCCAAAGTTGACCACCATCCACTTTTTTTGCAGCAGTTTCTGATCTCCTTCCTGTGCCTCCTCCCCATCACCATAAAGCACTGCTACCTTCCTTCAGCAAGCCCAGACAAAGTTCCATCCCCCTTGTGCTTCAGGTGCAGTCAATCTAGAAATGCTGATTGATATTTTATCAGATATGTCTAATAGACATTCTTTTGAAATACAAATATTCTTTTGCAATACAAATGGAAGTTTTAAGTACTTAAAAACTCTTTACAGAATCATTTCTCATCAGGAATGATTCCAAGATGGTTGCTGGGATTTCATGGCTCCTGTGTGAACCTACCAAATCCTACACTGTCATAGGGCTAAACAACAAGTATAATGGCCCCACAAAATCTTGTGCAGAGTCCTTCATGGCCATAATTTTGGTTTCATTCCTCAAATCATTTGTGAGTTCCCAGGAAGCTTGTATTTTAAAGTGAATTTTGTGAAAGTGATCATGAAGTCATAGATTTCACAATTCTAAGGAAGGGTAGAAGGGAGTACAACAAAATAGAGACAATGGATTTCAGGAAGGTGGGTTTTGGTAAGCTCAGAGAGCTGATAGGTAAGGTCCCATGGGAATCAAGACTGAGGGGAAAAACAACTGAGGAGAGTTGGCAGTATTTCAAAGGGACACTATTAAGGGCCCAAAAGCAAGCTATCCCACTGGGTAGGAAAGATAGAAAATGTGGCAAAAGACCAGCTTGGCTTAACCATGAGATCTTGCATGATCTAAAAAATAAAATGGAGTCATATAAAAAATGGAAGCTAGGACAAATTACAAAGAATGAATATAGGCAAACAACACAGGAATGCAGCGGCAAGATTAGAAAGGCAAAGGCACAAAATGAGCTCAAACTAGCTATGGGAATAAAGGGAAACAAAAAGACTTTTTATCAATACATTAAAAGCAAGAGGAAGACCAATGACAGGGTAGGCCCACTGCTCAGCGAGGAGGGAGAAACAGTAACAGGAAACTTGGAAATGTCAGAGATGCTCAATGACCTCTTTGTTTCGGTCTTCACCGAGAAGTCTGAAGGAATGCCTAACATAGTGAATGCTAATGGGAAGGGGGTAGGTTTAGAAGATAAAATACAAAAACCAGTTACAAATCTCTTAAAGTTATGCCTGCAAGTCACCAGGGCCTGATGAAATGCATCCTAGAATATTCAAGGAGCTAACAGAGGAGGTATCTGAGCCGCTAGCTATTATCTTTGGAAAATCATGGGAGACAGGGGAGATTCCAGAAGACTGGAAAAGGGCAAATATAGTGCCCATCTATTAAAAGGGAAATAAAAACAACCCAGGAAACTACAGACCAGTTAGTTTAACTTCTGTGCCAGGGAAGATAATGGAGCAAGTAATTAGGGAAACCATCTGCAAACACTTGGAAAGTGGTACGGTGATAGGGAATAGCCAGCATGGATTTGTAAAGAACAAATCATGTCAAACCAATCTGATAGCTTTCTTTGATAGGATAACGAGTCGATAAGGGAGAAACAGTGGATGTGGTATGCCTAGACTTTAGTAAGGCATTTGATACGGTCTCACACGATATTCTTATCAATAAACTAGGCAAATACAAGTTAGATGGGACTCCTATAAGGTGGGTGCATAACTGGCTGGATAACCATACTCAGAGAGGAGTTATTAATGGTTCCCAATCCTGCTGGAAATGTATAAGAAGTGGGGTTCCGCAGGGGTCTGTTTTGGGATCGGCTCTGTTCAATATCTTCATCAACGACTTAGATATTGGCATAGAAAGTACGCTTTTTAAGTTTGCAGATGATACCAAACTGGGAGGGATTGCAACTGTTTTGGAGGACAGGGTCATAATTCAAAATGATCTAGACAAATTGGAGAAATGGTCTGAGGTAAACAGGATGAAGTTTAATAAAGACAAATGCAAAGTGCTCCACTTAGGAAGGAACAATCAGTTTCACACATACAGAATGGGAAGAGACTGTCTAGGAAGGAGTACGGCAGAAAGGGATCTAGGGGTTATAGTGGACCACAAGCTAAATATGAGTCAACAGTGTGATGCTATTGCAAAAAAAGCAAATATGATTCTGGGATGCATTAACAGGTGCATTAGCAGGTGTGTTGTGAGCAAGACATGAGAAGTCATTCTTTCGCTCTACTCTGCGCTGCTTAGGCCTCAACTGGACTATTGTGTCCAGTTCTGGGCACCGCATTTCAAGGAAGATGTGGAGAAATTGGAGAGAGTCCAGAGAAGAGCAACAAGAATGATTAAAGGTCTAGGGAACATGACCTATGAGGGAAGGCTGAAATAATTGGATTTGTTTAGTTTGGAAAAGAGACAACTGAGAGGGGACAAGATAGCAGTTTTCAGGTATCTAAAAGGGTGTCATAAGGAGGAGAGAGAAAACTTGTTCATCTTAGCCTCTAAGGATAGAACAAAAAGCAATGGGCTTAAACTGCAGCAAGGGAGGTTTAGGTTGGACATTAGGAAAAGGTTCGTAACTGTCAGGGTGGTTAAACGCTGGAATAAATTGCCTAGGGAGGTTGTGGAATCTCTATCTCTGGAGATATTTAAGAGTAGGTTAGATAAATGTCTATCCGGGACAGTATTTGGTCCTGCCATAAGGGCAGTGGACTGGAGTCGATGACCTCTCAAGGTCACTTCCAGTCCTAGAGTCTATGAATCTATATGAGCCAGTACATGTGGGTTTATGTAAGTGGGAGAGAGAGACAATGAGGTATTTATTTTTTCATATGGATTGGGTCTGATAAAAACCTGTCCTTTCTAGTATTCTATTCAGGATATTTTTGGATGGTTTATAATGTGCAGTTATGACTGAACTTTAAAAACCTGTTCTACTTTGGAAAATGTCCCAGAACCATAAAACATCATGGACCATACCAAAATGGAATAGTTTTTGTTTCCAGGTTACTAATTAAATTCTTACAAACTGCCATTGGCTTTTTTTAACCCCTCTACTATATATTTGGTATATTGTGTTAATAATTTATAATAAAATTGAACTAGCAATACTGTGCAATTTATTTCTACTTTAAATTTTCTTTCCTATGAACATTATCCTGAAATGCTGTATTGGGCAGTGAAAAAGGAAAGAACTCTCTTATATCTTTTCTGTAAGCTGTTCCATATGCTATGGTGAAGTGTCAGGTGGTGTTTAAGGTTCAACAGTGTAATACAAATGTATTAAGTTAGAATGATGGTTTAGTACTACATTCGGGCCATGTATTTTTCTCTTTGCTTATGCTCATTCCCTTAACTGTTCCATCTTAATGGTAAATTTTAGGCCAACCTGATGGCAAACTTGTGTTTTGCTAGATATAAACTTGACTTTTCTTGATGCCTGCTTCATATGTGCATTTCTACGCCTCCTGTTTTGTACTGTGACATGTTCTGCTAAGTCTACTGTTCCAGATCTGGTCCTGGTCCAAGCTTGCAAAAACTGATACATGAAATTCCAGGATCTAATCTGCAGCAGCAGCAAGAAATATTGAGAGAAAAATGTCTTACAATTTGCAAGTGTAGCTCATCACAAAAAGCTGCTTCTGACCACAGAGCAGCAAGTTGGTGAAAAACAACAAATATAAAAAATGTCTAGCTACAAACAGGTTAAAAATCACAACTTTTTAGAAATAGAAGTATGGAAAGCTTTGTAAACAAATTTGATGAAGACATGGGGCAAAATGAGGATAGACGCATGGAATTAAGTGACAGACTGCAACTTTTATTAAACTTTAGCCCAGAGGACGGGCTCTACCCACACATCGCCCATATTCTCCTATATCAGGCATTTAATTGGTTCCAGTGTGGGGCTACAGGTCTGCTTACCATTTAATTCACAAGTTGTGGTAGGCTCTTCTCAGCTTACTCCCAGGACTCAGCTTTCTGTACGTCCCAGCATCCTCCCCTTTAGAAGGGGTACAGAGGTGCAGAAGGGTGGGGATCTTGGTCTGCAAAGGTCACAAGGTCCCACCCGGTCCCATGAGCCCAAGGCCCATCACCAAATCCCAGTCTTTTACCCCTGAGAATTGTTCATTTTATTCTTTAATCACACTGGAAACCAGCCACAAGTTGCAATGAATTTACAAACCTCAATTAGCTACCAAGTGCATTGCTACTTAACCTACTGTGGCTTGAAGGTGCTGTGAGCAAGGCAAAAAACTTCTTGGTCCTCTGTCAATTGACCAATAGGAGAAAATTCCTTCCAGATCCCTTAAACAGACTATCGGCTAGACAGCAGCATCTGTAAGGCTGGGTTCCCATTCCTAGTTTATGGTGGATAGGGTGGGGCTACTGAAAGGGAGTGGAAAGAGGCTCCATATAGCCCCTGGCCCAGTTTAAATCCTGGGAGCTAGGGAATGCTAGACAATCAGCACCCCTCCCCTTAGAGCTGGCCAGTGGGTGCCAGAGACTCCTAGGTGGGGAGGAGATACCTCGTGTCCCTCAACGAATGCCCCATCCCTTGGCTGCTGGGACTATCCCATAAGAACGGCCATACTGGGTCAGACCAGAGGTCCATCTATCCCAGTATCCTGTCTTCTGACAGTGGCCAATGCCAGGTGCCCCACAGGTAATGAACAGGTAATCATCAAGTGATCCATTCCCTGTTACTTATTCCCAGCTTCTGGCAACAGAGCCTACGGACACCATCCCTGCCCATCCTAGCTAATAGCCATTTATTGACCTATCCTCCATGAATTTACCTAGTTCTTTTTTGAAACCTGTTATAGTCTTGGCCTTCACAACATTCTGTGGCAAAGAGTTCCACAGATTGACTGTGTGTTGTATGAATAAATACTTCTGTTTGTTTTAAACCTGCTGCCCATTAATTTCATTTGGTTCCCCCTACTTCTTGTGATATGAGAAGGAGTAAGTAAATAAGGAAACATTATTTTCTCCATACCTGTCATAATTTTATACACCTCTATCATATCTCCTCCCCTCCCCCGGCATCTCTTTTCCAAGATGAAAAGTCCTAATCTTATTAATCTCTTCTCATATGGCAGCCGTTCCATTTTTTCCCCTTTCTGAACCTTTTCTAATTTCAATAATCTTTTTTGAGATGGGGTGACCAGCCCTTCATGCAGTATTCAAGATGTGGGCCCCTTCACTGCTGGCCCCTTCAAGTTCCCCCACACTTTGAGGTTGGTGAGTGACATTTTTATTAATTTATTTGATCTTTCTTATAATACATAAAGCAAATCCATCATGTACAGCAGCCCTAATCCTGAGCTATGACATCCTAAATTGTCAAACTAGCAATGAAAATATTTGTCTGCTATTAAGATTCCAGACTGATTTGACTCATTTTCCTCACAATTCCCTTCTAACTATTGTGCACATCATCTTGGGTTGTTTATCACAGTTACATTCAGAAGGCTGCATTTCTGGGAACAACAAAAATATGAGATGCCCAGTCAATTAAGAATATTTTCTGCTAAGTATGCTATGTGAGCCATATTTCTAGGTCTTAAGTCAGATAAAATAAGTATCCTAGGTAGAAAGCTAAGTTCCTGGTGATATTCAGTACATTTCTGCTAAGTGATAAAATTAGAGCTTGATCCAAATTCCTTAGCAGGCAGTGTATGTCTTTTCATTGGTTGCAATGAGAACTGGATTGGGTCCATAATATTTATAATCTTAAATGGTTTGGAATCTGGTTACTTGAGAGACCATCTCCTTTCCCATATTACACTACCACAACTGCAATCAGTGAGGATGCTCAGATTGGCGCTCCCATGTTATACTTAAACATTTGTTAACGTTAAACACCTGAGTAATCTTATTGACTTAAGTGGGACTACACACGCTAAAAGTTACTCTTATGCTTACATGCTTTTCTGTATCAGAGGCAGAGTACCTCGCAGAATCAAGTCCTAAATGAAAAAAAATACTCTTGATATAGTAATATAGATAATGTTGCCATTCTGCCCTTTATGTTCTTTAACAATGTTTGTCGAGGGCAGAGCCCCACACTGACTTTTAAATACTGCAGAATCTTGGTTTCCAGAAACCCAGACTTACAAATGACATTATAGAAACTATTTTTCCCAATTGGGGGAAAAAAAAATCACATAATGAAAGTGATGTTGAAGAACAAGTTGGCATCCCCTCACATTATGATGACATCAGTACATTGAACATAGCTTTGTCGTGGTGTGAAGGAAGAAGAAAATAATGTAGTATATCATAATTTTACTAACTGCTCAGTCCCCAATTATTTTATAAAATTGGGGTTCTACATTTTAAAGATGTTAAAAAACACCATTAGTATGGCTTGATCCAGCAAAGTGTGCTATAGTTTGAACTGAGATGCTTTAGAAGAAACACCTCAGAAGTTGTCATGCAAAACCATCCCCTGGTTCACCACATGAAGCCTGAGTAGTTGGGAGGAGGAAAAGAATTGTTCCCCAAGACTGTCAGGGTACAAAGCAAACATAGAGCTACTCTGTGTCTGTAGTACTGGCTTCAGCACACTGCATAGGAGGTTTGGTCTGTAGATTTGCTAAGTTAATGGAGCTGCAGATCACACTCCAGCTCATCGCCAGTTCTTCTTTGTGCTGTCAGAGGCAGAAACTATAGAGTGACACTCAGCAGCTCACAGTGGGTTCAGAATCCTCATGCATGAATGGGCCCTCCATAACCTAATACACACGACAGTGGGCCCACAGCATATTTGTTGCTTTGGAGGTTTTACACATACATGGGAGCAAGATTTATCCCATAATCTGACCACTCCCCATTTTTCATTTTCATTAGCACCACAGTTAACCCAAAGAAACTGACCATGGAGATGTGGTGAGGGAAATTTAGAACAGCCAATCTAAGAAATTCTATAGGCATTCAAATAAAAATTAATGTTGTTCCAAATTAGGAATATACACATGATTAAAAATAACAATGATCTTTGTTTCCAATCAAAGGTGAATATTTCTATTTTAAAACTTGCCTTTGAAGCCTGCGACACATTGACATGAGAAGTAGCCAATTAAATCCATACAGGTTGCCCCATTTTTGCAGGGTGAATTTGAACATTCATTAATCTCCACTTCACAGAAGGGTCCTTCATATCCAACCATGCAGTGACAGCTGTAATTATTCAACTTGTCCTGGCAGAAGCCATGATTTGAGCACTGGTTTCCAATGCAGTAATCTATGTCAAGCTCACAGAAGGAACCAGTGTATCCCAGAGGACACATGCACCTGAAATGCACAAGGGAAAATTAACAAAATTAGCTACTAATGCTTCTGTGCATCATAACTAGAGCTAAATAAATTATCTTTAATTTGATTAAGCGTGAGTCTTATGACTATGAAACATTCCATGAATGGACTGTGATTTTCTCAGATTTTTTATTATTTGAGACTATTCACTGAATAATTCTGGTTCAGTAGTTTTCTTGCAATAGTTAATTGGAAGTATCTGGTAAACAAAATCACAGCTGTTTAGACTAGACAGATAGGTCATGTACCATAGAATCTCAGGTTTGGAAGGGACCTCAGGAGGTCATCTAGTCCAACCCCCTGCTTAAATCAGGACCAATACCCAGACAGATTTTTGCTCCAGATCCCTAAATGGCCCACTCAAGCATTGAACTCACAACCCTGGGTTTAGCAGGCCAATGCTCAAATCACTGAGGTATTCCTGGCCATACACTCATTTGCATAAGTATCTATGGAAAACAAACAGAAAAGTATTACAAAGTCAAAGCAAAAATCCTTGAATTCAGATGAGTATTTGCAGAATATTTTCTTAATAGTAGTCACACAGTTCCAGGCATGAGAAATATTGCAACATCCCCCCCTCTCCCCTCGCAGGTGGTAAATTTGACACCATCAGCTCAGGATTAAACAAAGACTGTGAATGGCTAGCCAACTACAAAAGCAGTTTCTCCTCCCTTGGTTTTCACACCTCAACTGCTAGAAGAGAGCCTCATCCTCCCTGTTTGAACTAACCTCGTTATCTCCAGACTGATTCTGGCCTGCATATTTATACCTGCCTCTGGAAATTTCTATTACATGCGTCTGACGAAGTGGGTTTTCACCCACGAAGCTTATGCTCCAATACATTTGTTAGTCTATAAGGTGCCACAGGACTCTGTTTCATTATAACACCGTGTTCTTTCTTATCCAGATATATTCACAGAATGTTTGCATTCTGTATTGGAAATATGGTTCCAGAAACAATAGTACAGACATCCGTTGGACTATGGACTTGATCCTGCACATATAAAACTGTGTTCCACAAAACACAGGAAGATTCACATTAAAAACAATCTTGTCTATTGGGTTCTATTCTGGATCTGCCAAAGAGCTGCTATGTGACTTGGGCAGGTCACGTCTCTGCTCTGTGCCTGTTTTCCCTCCCATCTGCTGTCTGTTTAGACTGTAATCTCTCATGGTAAGTAACAGTCTCTTGCAGTGTGTTTGTACAACTTCTAGAACCACAGGTCCCCTTTTTCAGTTGAGGCCTGTAGATGCTAATGTAATACAAACATTATTATAATCATTTTCAACCTAAACTAGCTCCTGGCATCTCCATCTGGGAATTTCCAGAATAAAAACAAATATTACTTAATGTGGGAGCAGAGCAGTTACAGAACAATACCCTGCTGGCAATTTGATTGGATTTCAAAAGTTACCAAATGGAATGCTCTATATTGGTATATTTATTGGGGAAGCATAGGGAAGACCAGTAACATGGATTCATGGTTTCACAAAATGTACACCAAACAAAATAGAAATCTGAAAATGCTTTAATACAAATAATCATCAATTCAGTGTATTAATTCCACCTACAGGAAGTAGTCAGAGCCCTAGACACCACTGGATTAAACTGTTATGGTCATGTTTATCTTTGTGAGCTGTAATCCAATGATGTGCAGGTGAATTTAGAATAGGCTTCTCTCTCTCTCCCCATTTTCTGAATATGCACTCACTGAGCCCACAAAGGATACTTTATGCTTACAAGATGGTTATTTGTTTGTGTAAATCTACATGTGTGCTCAGAGTAGTACTTAGGTTCCAGTTACACAATTAATTCACAGTTGACTATGTTACAGACACAAACATGAGTTTTTGTAGGACCAGTTGGTGTGGGTGTATTTTGTTGATGCAGTTATTGAACCAACCTTTGAAAAGTTGGCTCTTACTATTTAAAACATTTGCAATATAGTTAGAGTTCAAGAAATTAACACAAGATGCCAAACTCTGTGTTAACACTGAAAAGATGTATTATTTAATTTTTAGCCTTTTCACTCTAATTAAGGAGAAAGGAAAATACAAGAAACTGGCATTCACCTAATTTTAGTTAATCCTATCACTGATTTGTTTATTTTCCTATATATTTTCTGTTGCTTTTGATTTTATTCTAATTTTATGAAGCCCTAGATCAGCTATACAGAAGAAGAGACATATCTATGATGCTGGAGTTTCATTGTGTTTCTTTGTTCTATAATAAAACATGTTACACCTATACCCCAATATAACGCGACCCGATATAATACGAATTCGGATATAACGCGGTAAAGCAGTGCTCCGGGGGGCGGGTCTGTGCACTCCGGTGGATCAAAGCAAGTTTGATATAATGCGGCTTCGCCTATAACGTGGTAAGATTTTTTGGCTCCCGAGGACAGCGTTATATAGAGGTAGAGGTGTATTGTGAGTATCATATTTCACAGTCTTCAAGCATGTGCACAAATCCAGAAAAACTGAACCTGGAATGAATATCTATGTCCTATATTTGTCCTGGAGTTATTATAACTGGATGCCTTCAGTTTAATGTAATAGATCCTCTTCACTAGATAGCTCCAGCTATCATTTGCATGGATAGACTCTTCATTTTACAATATTGCCCAGAAAAAAGAGCTTAGCCTTGCCATTTCAATGTGAAAAGTTTGCTTAGCCAAGCTGTTAAATACAGATCACTGCTTTCTCAAATATACACTAGCTGCTAATTATTTTCTGTGTGTAAAACATGATTAGAAAACAACATTATAAAGAGTAGACTCTCCATACTACATGGAACAGAGTAGCTGAGATATATAGCTATTCGTGCCTACAATTGTATTTAACATTTCCAATGCAAAATCCACAATCTAATGGTATTGAAACAGCCTTTGTTCAATCAGCATTTACTGTATACAAACAGAAGCATTTCTAAGGCTCCTGGTATAAAATTATGTTTCTTCAGTGAAATACTGGTCACCCTTTATTTTAAGGTGTCATTTATAGATTATAAAGGATTTATACATGATTAAGAGATGTTTTAATAAATGGTTACTCGATATAATTTTTCTAGCTTCCAGAAATTCAACAGGTCTCTATAGCCATAATTTATATCTCTATCTATAATATTCTAATGATGTGCTCACAACCATGTATAACATACTATTCATGTTTAACATACTTATAACATCTGTTAATCATTTATTAACCCTCTACAAAACTTTTACAGATGAAACTGTAAAATAAAGTGGACAAATTTTTGAAATATCACAACAAATATTAATGAGTTTGGTTTGTAAAGTGCTGAATATATTATTACACGTCATCAAAAATTGGCTTCCTTTTTTCTTTTTTTACACAGAATTGATCTAGACTGTACAAGCTTTGGCCCAGATCTACAAAGGGATTTAGGTACCTATATCCCAGTTTTAGACACCACTGTGAGCCACACCCTTTCCCTAACCCTCCTACTCCCTCCACAACTGCTGGCTATGCCTGTAGGCACTTAAACTAAGGGCTTGGCTACACTTGAGAGTTGCAGCGCTGGTGGAGGCTTTCCAGCGCTGCAACTTAGTAACTGTCCACACCTGCAAGGCACATCCAGCGCTGCAACTCCCTGGCTGCAGCGCTGGCTGTACACCTGGTCTGCTTGGGGTATAACGAGTGCAGTGCTGGTGATGCAGCGCTGCTCGTCAAGTGTGGCCACACACCAGCGCTGTTATTGGCCTCCAGGGTATTAGGAGATATCCCAGAATGCTTTTAACTAAATTACTCCCTTTGTTTTGTTATGCTGCCTCTCTTTGTTTTGTTGTGAACTCGGGGCTCCGGGAGCTGCTTATCTAAAAAACAAACATAGCTCCTGTTTGCTGTGATCAATCTAACAATCAAATGAGAACCCACTACCTTGCTGTGAATGAGGCAGGCAGGGGGATGAGTGTTTGCTTGAGAATAGAAACAGCGGGGGCAGGAGGGAGAAGGGGAGTCTAGTCTGCAGGCTGTTTGCAGTTAAGAGTAAGGGGTCAGGAAAATTCTGATTTTGCAAGGCAGGGAGCTGATACACAGTGTCGGCTCCAAAAATCCACTCTCTCTCTCTCCCCCCCGGTCCCTGTCACACTCCACCCCACCCCCCTCTTTTGAAAAGCACATTGCTGCCACTTGAACACTGGGATAGCTGCCCATAATGCATCACTCCCAACAGCGCTGCAAATGTGGCCACACTGCAGCACTGGTAGCTGTGAGTGTGGCCACACACCAGCGCTTTCCCTATACAGCTGTACGACCAGCGCTGTAACTCCCAGCGCTGCAACTCTCAAGTGTAGCCAAGCCCTAAATTGGCACTTAAACTTCAGCTGTAAAAGTTCCTTATGCCTCTAAATTTCAGCCTCTGAGCATGTACACTGCTGCATCACTCTAGGCCAGCGGTTCTCAGATTGTGGGTCATGACCCCATTTTAATGGACTCACCAGGGCTGGCATTAGCCATGCTGGGGCCCAAGGGTTACAGCTGGGGTTGGGGGGGGGGTGTGCGCTCAGGCTTCAGTCCCCGCTCCTGGGGTTGTGTAGTATTTTTTGATGTCAGAAGGAGCTTGCAGTGCAATTAAGTTTGAGAATCCCTGCTCTAGAAATCCAGATGCCTATCTCCTGCTTTAGCCCCCAGCGTAATCTACAGATTGGGGAAGATAGGCAAAGTTGGGGGGGGCATCAATTCAGTAGACGTAAAATGGCTGGGAGTGGGGAATAGGCATACTCCCTCAATCTTTTAGCTCAGTTGTTAGGGTACTCACCCAGGATCTGGAAGACTCGGGTTTAATTCATTTTTCTGCCTGATGAGAAAAAAGGAACTTTAACCGGGGTTCTCCCCATCTGAGGGGAGGATCTTAAGCACTGCACTATGGAATATTCTGAGGTGTCTCTCTCTTGTAGAAGCTGGTTTGATTTGGTTAAATAATTGAACACTGAAATATTAGTTAGGTTAGCAAAAGGGAGCTCTATAGAGAGGGGAGTGCTCTAATCACTGAAGAGGTAGAGAACCCCTCTTCAAATCCCTTTTTCTCATCAAGGGGAGGAGAAAATTGAACTGGGATCTACCAGAGCCTGAGTGACTACTCAAACCAAGGAGATAAAGCTTACAAGGGAGTCCTCATTCCCCTCTGGCCATTTTGTGTGGAGATAGGCAGGTGCCAAATTCATTCTCACCAGAAATAGTTTAGGCACCTAAACTGCCAGAGAAGAATTCCTGCTGTGGATTGCAATAGAGATAGGCATCTCCCTGCAGCCCAGACTCAGGCAGCAAACTCCATGAGAGGCACAGAGTTCAGGATGAACCCCTTTCATCAGCATCTCCCATTGGTTAGTGTAAGTGGTTTCCTGCCTACGCATCCCGTGTGTACTTAGTGGAAGTCACTTCATAGATGAAGAATCAGGCAGTGAAGAACATGCCAATGGCTAGCAGCACCACGGTGAGGTGGTGGATCTCAGTCTTAAGCATCCATCTCTCCTCATTCACTGTACAGGGAGCTTAGGCATCTAACTCAGGCTTTGCAGATGCCAGTTTTGATCCAGTGATTTTCTAGGTACCTGAAAGTTAGACATTGGAATGCTGAATATTGTGCCTAAGTCCCTTTGTGTATCTAGGCCTTTGTTTCCATCCCCTGAATTTTTTTTAACTTAGTGTCAGGTACATGTACTAGCTTGTTAAGAGCTACTCTAGTTTCACTGAGTGTGGACGGTTTTAATTGACAGAGTGTACATGTCTTAGCTTGAATAAAATATAATAAATCCAATCTTGTGGGATTTGGTGACAATTAACTTATTGTATGTTTTGATAACATTAACATTCTTATAAGATTGTGAACAATCCAAGATATTTAAAGTATTATCATTTTATCCCAGATCGCTCTTTTCTGAGGCTTAAATAGTGTTTTATGTTAAACATTGCTCTGATGTAGCTTTGACATACACCTGAACTTCAAAGAGCTCTTCCAATCTTTCTGTAATAATGCATCAAAAGTGTAATATGCATCAAACCATCTCTAAGTAATTAAAAGGCTCTTATACGTGTCCTAGCAAAAGTACTATTATCATGTTAGCCTCTAATGAGCATGACCTTGCATTCATATCCTAGACCTCTACAATACCAACATACTGAAAATGATATCAAAAACTTTGAGAGAAGGGTTTATTTGCTATTTATATTTGCTGCAAGGCTAAAATAGGTCTCTGCAACAAAATCAAATACAGCTATAAAGTGGGGGGGGGAAATCTCTGGAACATTCATATTTCTTTAAAAGCTGACAATTAGTGTACATTGCCCATTTCAGTTGTAAGTCAACCTTTCTCTTGCCCTATCTCCATTGTCACCTTTCTCCTCATCAGCTTCTCCAAAGCCAGGCCCTATTGACAGACTCATTGCATCAGAATCTCTGCTGATACCTGGGTTAACACTGGAGATGGGTAGGGAGGAGGCACTGCAAAAAAGCTTTGCTTGGGCATTGAGATAATAGTGGCCAATGCTTCGGTGAGCTTAAACACAAAAGAAGCTTACAAGAAGTGGAAACTTGGACAGATGACTAATGATGCATTAGTAGATCTGCTGACAGTGCCCTGAGGGAAGTGATTATTCCCCTCTATTCGGCACTAGTGAGGCTGCATCTGGAGTATTGCGTCCACTTTTAGGCCCCCCCACTATAGAAAGGTTGTGACAAAATTGAAAAGGGTAGGGTTCAGCGGAGGGCAATGAAAATGATTAGGGGGGATGGGGCACATGACTTATGAGGAGAGGCTGAGGAAACTGGGAAGAGAAAAACGAGGGGGGATTTGATAGCAACCTTCAACTACCTGAAGTGGGGTTCCAAAGAATTTGGAGCTAGGCTGTTCTCAGTGGTGGCAGATGACAGAACAAGGAGCAAGGTCTCAAGTTGCAATGGGGAAAGTCTACGCTGGATACTAGAAAAAAATATTTCACTTGGAGAGTGGTGAAGCACTGGAATGGGTTACCTAGGGAGGTGATAAAAACCTCTATGGATGGAGATTCTAAGACCTGGCTTGACAAAGCCCTGTCTGAGGCCTGGTCTACACTAGGGTGTGGGGGTCGAACTAAGGTACGCGACTTCAGCTAGGCGAATAGCGTAGCTGAAGTCGAACTACCTTAGTTTGAACTTCTTACCTGTTCAGACGCTGTGGGATCGAAGTCCGCGGCTCCCCCGTCGACTCCGCCACCGCCGTTCGCGGTAGTGGAGTTCCGGAGTCGACGGGAGCACGTTCGGAGTTCGAACTATCGCGTCTACATTAGACGGGATAGTTCAAACTCTAAGAAGTCGAACGCTACCCGTCGACCCGGCCGTAAGTATGGATGTACCCTGAGATGATTTAGTTGGGGCTGGTCCTGCTTACATCAGGGGGTTGGATTAGATCCACCTGCTGAGGTCTCTTCCAACCCTGATCTTTTATGATTCTAAGACTGGGTTAGATTCAGGATTGGTTAGCTCAGCACCAGTGCACACAAGTCTCTCTCACACTGAGGCCAATTTCTCTAGGAATACCTCCCCTCTTCTCCAACAACCTAATATCCACAGATTTCCCCTTCAAGTGCCAATGTGAATCTGAAAGAGGAAAACAGTGGAGGGAGGCTTGGAGGAGTGAATTTGCCTGATCTCACTACAGCACATAGTTAATCTCTACTGCATGGAGGCAGACTGTTAACAAATTGCTGTTGGCTAATGGAAGATAGATAACATTTTGCCTAGTACTTGAAATCAGAAGAAACTGAGTGGAGTCTTCACCCCAGCTTCTTGGTGGCAGCATTACATTCATGTTGTCTCTCTTTGCAGTCAGACAATACCAATTTACTCCCTGTGCGATCTTATAGATTTAAATGGGATTTCACAAGATGTAAAGCTGAATATTACTTTGCTGATTAATCAGGAGTATTTCATGACTGTGAACCTGGATTGCACTCTACTTTTCCTGGAGTCTATCATAATTGATTCTTTTGTCCCATCTTGTACTGGTCTTGTCCTCTACATAAATGATCTTCCTAATGTTTGTTCTAATGTCTCAACAGTAATGTATTCTGCTGATAACAAGATGGTATCACTTCAACCATATCTAATGTCTATTCTAATGAAATGTTCATTGTGTCCAAGTGACTAATTATAATATTATGCTTAATCACAATAGCTTTTTTTTGTTTTGCTGAAAAACATCTTCTAAAGCCCTGTATGACCTACAGAACTTACCACAATTAAGCACAGAACTTGTACATGGTTGTGACACCTAAACATGGTTCCATCTTGCTTATAAAAAAAGACAGATCTGTATTACAAATATGGATTATAACTGTATTTTAACACAATAAACTATGATAAATATCTAAGAACTAATGGTAAGACCAGAAATTTAAGCATAATACTTAAATATAGATTTTGTAGCACAGATAGATCCTCAGTATTCAGGTCACTTCCTTGAAACTATGTTATCTAAAGCACGTCAAGCATTAGAGGACCATTTTCAAACTTGCTCAGAAACTTTGTGACAAAATACCATGATAAGCAAGCTATTTTTTAACTGAACCAGGATCTTTTAAAACTTGTCATGACTATTTATTTGACAAGAATTCTGTAGAATTAAACTAAGATATTTTCAATAAGCATCAGATAATTTTATTACAAAATGTAAACACAATTTGTGTTACTTTTGTTGTTCTAGCAATTCCAGCCAAAATAATTCATGGAATTCTACATCCATTATGATGACTGACTGTTCACAAATTCCCTGTGAAGTTCCTTGAGATGATTTGGTTTCTGAGATGATGTATGACTTATGAATTTTGGATAATAATATTAAGCAATTATGAAGTTGTTTCTAAGAAAATTGAGATCAATATCAATACAACAGGCATCCATGATATGACAAAGGCCCCAAGAGCTAATGGTGTTTTTCTGTCTCTTTCTCTGTCCAACATTAAACAGTGATAGATAGGTTTGGGATTATTTTTTACAAAGACCTTGGATTTACTTGGTTACTTGACAAACATCCAAAACATTCATTCAAGTTGAAAGTTCATTGATTTAAACATGCACACACAAAGAATGACCAATTAAAACAAGTATTTATATTGAAACTGTGATTGATTGATTATGCAAAACATAGTCAGACCCTATCAGCATTTCTTATTTTCATTAATAACCTTTCTTTGAATAATGGAAAGGGTTAATTTTACTTTCAGTCCTGCTGTGCAAAGGCATTTACTTATTCTGTTTTTGACAGAGACACAAGGTAGAGGAGTAACAAGAAAAAAAAAGAGTGAAATACAGTTTTTGTTGATGTTTTCAGAGCACTGTTTATTTATTAGTGGATACTTTGCCTGGCAAGTTGATCATATTAGTTGTTTGCACCCTGGTTGGTATCCTGATCAAGAACATCATCTGATTGTATCCTTTGTCCTTAGACAAAGCAGGCAAGAATGAATACAGTTTAGTTGATTTCAGAATTTGATGAAAAGCCAAAAGAATGAGAGATATAGGGGCAGTCAGAAAGCAACACAACAATGGAAGGGAAAACAATACAGGATCTTACACACCTCTGTGATGTATGCACTTAATAATCCCCACTGATGGACTGAGGACTGAATATCATGATATTGTGATGACTTTCAGCACCACAGATGAAAACATTTTTTCTTGAGCAAGGCCAGCCAGCCTTCCTCTCAGTAAGAAAGTCCCTTCCTCTGGTGTGCTCCTTCTGACTTGAGGTCAAGCAAGCTGAAAATAATTGTGGTGAGTTACAATGACGGCAGGTTGGGAGATAAGCTGGGGGGCACATGATTTTTTTTTTTTTTTAAAAAGAGCCTTTGGAGGAAAAAAAAAGTAAGGGAAAAAACCCATCACCAAAAGGAGTAAAAGTGGGTGGCATATTTTACCCTCATTATTTTGTCCACAGATTAAATACATTTTCATAAGACCAGACTTGGACCAGGTAACCTCGTTCCGACATTGTCTTGTTTACAAAGTCTGATCTCACCATAGTCCTTGACCTATATCAGTAGGCCATTTTTGTTTCACTAATTCAATTTTTCTGTCTGTTTTTTCTTGAATCTGTTTATTCATTGAAAATAATTTGATCTATTTTTCATGGTTAATTCTTATGCAGGCAGAGAGTCATAGGTTACTATCTTATGGACTTTAACATCCTTTTTCACATTTGTTTAGGGTAAATTTTAGGTCCAATAATTACAACATGCTGCTTTGTCTGTGTGTATCCACCATATGTTGACAGGGATGTGTCATGTCTCTGCCAGACCAGGGGCAATTGTGGGTCATTAGAACTCAGTGAGAGACAACTTGGGACAATGACTTTCTTCAGGCAAGTACAAGATATTTTTTCCCTCTTGTTTAAAAGTGGGGACAGTGAAGATTCCCCAAGCAGGACAAAGATACAGAGGTGACAAAGCAGATTATAAAAAGACTCAAAGACATACACATCAAGTTTTGAGCATGAGAAGTGAAGACGATGAATTGCGCAAGGTCAGAAGAGGTGAGTTGGAGGTAAAAAGACTCCATTTTTCAGAATCTAAGCCATGCACTGCAATGGGTCTCTGGAGAGCCCCAGACAGCCCTGGCCCCAGCCCAAACAATGTGCAATGGTGAGGAAATTGAAGCAATCAAATGCATGTAGGGCAGGGGTAGGCAACCTATGGCACGCGAGCCCAGGTCCTGGCCACCGCTCAGGGGGGGCTCTGCATTTCAATTTAATTTTAAATGAAGTTTCTTAAACATTTTAAAAACCTTATTTACTTTACATACAACAATAGTTTAGTTATATATTATAGACTTATAGAAAGAGACCTTCTAGAAATGTTAAAATGTATTACTGGCACGCGAAACCTTATATCAGAGTGAATAAATGAAGACTCGGCACGCCACTTCTGAAACCCGACCCCTGATGTAGGGTTTACTATTTTTGTATATATTTCAAATGCTAATAAAGATATAGCAATAGTATGTTAGAATCCCAAGCAAAGTGTGTTTGTAAGTTACACCTACCATGTGGCCCATGGAAGAGATAAATGAGAAGGTTCACATCTTCAGGTGGAGTTCTGGGAGAAGATGTGGTTAAATTATAGGAGGTGGGAGTTGGAGAGATCAGTACTGAATATATGGGATGGAACTCTCAGGACTGCATGATAGATAGAGGATCTACACCCCAAGAGTCTCCTGGGGACCCAAGACAGGGACAATGTCTGGGCTCTGTCCAGACTCTGGAGACATAATGCACGTGGGCTTGAGTGGCTGGTGAGTGGCCCAGAAGGTGTGTGTGTGTGTGAGGGGTGTTGATTGGACCTGTGACATTCCTTTAACTTGCTTACACATACAGTATGAGTCTATGGAGAAGATCATAAAGAATATGCTCACAGAAAACATGGCTTCACTCAGTTATCATTGTAATGCTCATATTAGATATGAACAGATTTGGTATGCAGTAGAAAAGGACAGAAATCATAGCCATGGTGTCCCTCATTATTGTACATTCAACTCTCCTTTACTGTGATTTCTGTACTCAAAATCTACACCTTAAAATATTCTGGCAGCTTCACACAGAATCATAGAATAGGGAGGGACCTCAAGAGTTCATCTAGTCCAGTCCCCTGAATAGTACAAAGACATCTCAGCAGAAATCTTATTGGCTCAAGCTGGCCCTATTTAAAAGTACTTTAAATTAAATAAAATAGGATACTGAAAAAAAATAAGAGCAAAAATGATATTCACTTTATTTCATTTTGATCTGCTCTTTAGTAAAACTTCTAGGGCTGGATCCTCTGCTGTAATAGAGCTGTACTTATTGCAGAACTGAAGGAGGGATGAGCAAAAGTGGCTTTAAGCAATCTTTACACTACTGCAAATGCAGGACAAGCCCAACCACTGGTGTAAGTTAGAGTAGCCTCTAAGCAGCACTAATACACATCCACTACCTATGCCTCCAAGATGCTGTCTATGCAGCCAGGGACCAATGGACCACAAGAACACCCCTATCACACAGTATACACTGGGGAAAGGAGAGAAGGAGTAAGACAGTACATTGAAGTCCTATGATGGCACTAAGCCATCAAAATGGAGTTTAATCAATGTGAAACTGTCAGAGTGATACTGTCTTGAATCTGGAAACTATTACAATATATAAAATTCCACACCTTTTCAAAATTTAGTCAAGTACTACTTAACCCAGTGATTATGGTATTCAGTCTCACCAAATACCATGCCTTATCAGAGATGTGGTTGTCTTTCCTTTCTCTCTTTCTGTTTTCTTTCCCTCCTTTTAGTGTATTTTTCTTAAAAAATATTTTCCCTCCATTTTTTTTATAACCCCCTCCCTTGATGACTCCCACATCTCTCTTTCACACCTTAGTAACTCAGCAGATCCATTTTTCTTCCCATCAGCTGGCTACAGGCTGCTCAGAATGGGGGCATCCATTCAATTTCATCCCATCCACTGAAAGCAATGAACAGAGAAGTCTAGATTGGCTGGCTGTTGGCTGAATCATACACATGTGAACCACTTCTATGGCCAGCTACATTAAGTGCCTTTATGGGATCAGTGAGCTACCTTCCACTTCACTGCAGCAGCAGAAGTATGTTTGCTGTGTGGAAGGTGGTGTATGGTTGATCTAGATAGTGTAGCTTTCCTTACTGTTGCATCGCAGAGGAGCAGGGACAGAGTCTGACAACCCATGTGATCATAAGCAGAGAGTTCTTTATTCATTTCCAGCATACTCTTATAGCCCAAGGTCAGCCCTTTATACACAATTCCCAGTGTTCGTCCCAGAAGCCTAAACAATCTCAGCATTTCACATTCTATTCCCAACACTTCCCCCCTCCACAAAATCAAACATTTACAGTAATACAATTGCATCCTAACTTACTTCTAAATTCAACTGCTATTCCCTCCAGCAACCACAGAGTTAACTTTGTACTCTGCCTAACATTACTCGCTAGTAGTTAATTACCTTTTCTATCAACTACACCCTCAAGGTTATCAACCAGTATTCCAAGCTTGTTGTCTGTTGCCCGCCGCCTGGCCCCGATCCTTTTTTCCTCTTCAAGTTCTCTATCTATTGCGTGCCTGCCTGGGCCCGATCCAAAGCACTTTACATAAAGGTATTTTGGGTCACATAAATTCAAAGCCATTCTCCCAAATTTCCTAGATTTATGCCTACAACTCCCCGCTGTAAGAATACTCAACAAACCTTTAGGCCGAGTTTTCTCAAACTTTAAAAACAAAAAACAAATAGGCTCTAAAAAACAGGGGTTAGTAATGGGGAGGGGTAATATCATTTACAATCCAATTAGGGAGGGCAATACATGCTAAAAAAAAATTCCACAACACAGGGCGCAGCCTGCAAAATAAACCCCAAAATCCAATCAATACCACAGTTTTTAGCAGGAGTCCCAAATTTTTTCCTGCCAGTGTGCAATTCTTTGCTTCTTTACCAGGGTCAGTTCTCAATGTCTTTTTAGTCAGGAATTTCTAGACATTGGCAATATCAATGATGTGAGTGTTTTTTCTCCTGTTCCACCACCATCGTGGTTCAAGTTCTACGGGGGAATTTATCAGGACATCATCCTATACATTCAGGCAAAGCAAAAATTATCTCAATCAATCAAATCATTCAGGGAGGATCAAACAAAAAAAAATCCTGGCATAGCAAACAAGCAACTATCCTCCAGGGGCCCAGGTTGTGTACATCTTGTGGCTCTTTCAGACATTCCATCCACCACTGCAGCAGACATCTCTGATACTAACACAGCTGCAATTGCTTCACTGCTACTGCTTGCAGCCTCAAATCCCGAATGAGCAGTGGTAACATCGTGGACTAGTTCAGGAAATAATACTGCAGGCATTGCTTCTAAAGGCTTTAAAATTTCAGCTGAGGTTTCCATAGATGTTACAGTTTCTGCAATGATTTGTGCGTCAATTGCTGCAGCTGTAACAGGCACAAATGTTTTTTGAGCCCCAGAGCCTGCAATACTAAAAATGGGTGAGCCAGCATCTGCCAGCTGCACAGCTAAACTCTCTTGCTGCACTGGAGTTGAATAAAATTTATCACCGTTTGCAAGTTCCAATTTTCCAGATTCAAACAAATCCTTTTCCACTTCCGTCCTTAGCTCAAACTTGGTTTCCTTTCGCTGATTGTCATTTGAGCTTGTCGCAGTCAGTAGAAATGTTTGTTTTGCTTCCATAGGCTCCTCTTCGTCTCCCTTTCCACACACAGGCAGTTCTTGAGGACACATGTCGCTCTGTAGAGGGGCCCCATTTACAACTGCCCCTGGGCATTCTGATACTAGGTTAGATGGCGCATCTCCTACATCATTCTGCATGGGGGCCTCAGCTGCAACCGCTTCAGTGTGCTCTGATTCCAAGGTAAACACAGTATCTTCTACCTCTGTCGTCCCAGGTGCCTCAGTTACCCCACTCTGCATTGCATCCCCAATAAAAGCTTCCTGAGTGATCTGCCACCCATCGGATCCCTGAAGCCGAGCGGTTCGGGTGGGCTTGCGCAAAGTGATGTCCATAGCAAAGGCAGGTTGGGGAGGGCCAGTGGATCCAAACCCTCGAGACCCGCGGTCAATCGGGGTCGGTCGGGGCACACATCCCTTGAAAGGTATTAACTGAGCAAGACGTGTACCAGCAGTTATAGTCACAGGGGGACAAAGGGCGCGTACCATTATCCCAATATTCCCCGTATGGTCGGCATCAATAAGGCCAGGCAAAACAAAAATACCTTGTTTCGATGTTGACGAACGGCCAATCAAAAGGGCACTCAGTCCAAATCCTAATGGACCATCGATGTTGGAAGGAAGAACTTGAACCTCATCAGTCTCTAAAACTACATCTGTCGCTGTGGCCAAGTCCACTCCGGCACTGCCACGGGTTGCTCCGGTGAGGTGTTCCAGGCAGCCGGGTTGGCGGGTGGAGGCACTTGTGTCGTCGCGCTCCTCCGAGGGGCGCTCCGTGATCCGTTTCCCGGCAGCGGTGTTCCATCCTTCGTGTAACGCGCCCAACAGTCGGCGGCGCGATGTATCACATCGTGTGCAAGCGCCAGTTGCTGCTTTAGGTGACACATCAGAGGCCTGCTGCTTGTAACGCCACGGCCAGTGCAGAGGCCTGTGCCTTAGCATGAATTGCTGCCTTATCCGTCTCCTCAAGCATAGCGGCCCTACCACATGCCTCGATCATTTCCATCAGGGTCGCAGTCTTGGGCAAGGTGGCTAATATACGGCGGCAAGTGGGATTTGCATTCTGGGTTGCAAGATCAAGTCCAACTGCAGTTCTGGCCTCTGGCGTCAGATTAGGAGATCTATCAATAGCCTCTCGAAGGCGATCCAAAAAGGTGGAATACGGTTCCGATGGGCCTTGTGTAATTTTAGCATAGGGAGTCGGCTTCCCCATCTGGGGCACCGCTTAAAGGCAGCCAAGGCCAGCTGCAGGATCTTCAAGGCGAACTTGCAAATGCGGGTCAAGGCTCCCAAAAACATATCAGCAGTGGCCACGCGCCGAGGATCACCATCCGGTAAATCCAAATTGCGGACAAGAGCCAAGTCAACTCTCTTAGCCCAATCATCTTTCCACAACAGTTTCTGTGTAGGTGTAAGAAGCATGTCAGCTAGCTTAATCGCATCGTACGGACACATTGCTTGGCCAGCAAATACCTGTTCAATGATAGACTGTACATACGGATTATCTAGTCCATAAGCCATGATCGATTTCTGTGCCTCACGGATCAACTTCCAGTCCAAAGGGGCCCACCGTCTATGATTAGGGTGTTGAGGATCTGGCGTAATCACCGGAAAGGCCTCGGGTGTTAAACCTTCAAGGATGGCTTCTCTTAAAACCCCATGCCAACGCTGTACCGGATCCGGAGTGTCTCCAGGTGGAGGGTCCCCGGGGCCAGGCGGGGCGGGGGGGCGAGTTGAATGAAAGCACTTGTGAAGATGCGACCGCGATGATCCAGGTGGAAAACTTTCCAGTTGGTCCAACTTATCACACATATGCTGCAGCTGTCGACAACGGGACCGTAGCAGGATCAATCATGTCGGGGCCGATAGCCACATTGGAGGGTAGTGGGACAGAGTCTGACAACCCATGTGATCATAAGCAGAGAGTTCTTTATTCATTTCCAGCATACTCTTATATCCCATTATGGCAAGCAATCAGACAGTTGCTAATTGGTTAACAAAATATACACAGCCGCAGCTGTAACCCCATCCTAATTAACATCCTACACACCTGTTTGACTTATCATCCTATTTACAGTTAGCTGGCCGATGAGAGCGCGCCCAAGGTCAGCCCTTTATACACAATTCCCAGTGTTATCGGCTCGTCCCAGAAGCCTAAACAATCTCAGCATTTCACATTCTATTCCCAACACCTTACTATCAGTGTTTCTCTTTTATGCCCTGTATCACCCCAAAAATAGTCCAGGCACCCTCTGCTCCTAGTTGGAAAACAAATTTTTTATCCTGGTCATATGCATTCTCAATATGTGAGATTTATGCCAATTCTGTTTGATAAAACAGCAGTCATTGCTGTTCATCACTAGGCTAAATTAGTTCCTTGGGAGAAGTCCCTGTAAAACAGCCTTATCCCAATCAAGCATGTGTCAGTTAAGTAGAATGTTCTGTACTTTTAAAGACAAAAGATTAACCATTTTAATAAGGGACTGCTCTATAAAATACATTAAAACTATTCTGCTTTTGTGTAGTTATTAGAATGTTTTTACAAGCTTTCTAAGGAACAATCTGTCACAAATACTAGTCAATAAAAAAAATCACCAACGGTTATAGGGGAATGGCAATGTGTTTTGAAAATTCTCTTTTGTATGAACCATGTGCTTGTGAAAGGTATCAGATTGACAACACTTCAGGCAAATGTCCTCTTTTTCCAAAGAACAGATTTAGAACAGACAGTGACAGCACTGCAGGCTGGTTCATTATGAGGAGAACCATGTAATACTTTTCATTGATATGTGATTCTTCAGTATGTCACATGGTTATCACCCTCAGTATTCAATACCTAAAATAATGTATTTATGCAATTTTGAGGTTGAATCTTTTGTACTTGATGTGCACTTAGAACTGTGTCTGAGCCTATTATTACAGCAAACCCAGGACAGTATCTCTTGCAAAGCATCAACTGTATTTTCTCTAGGCCTAATCCTGTCTTATAAAAATCAATGAAAATTTTGCACTTAAATTTAATAGGATTAGAATATTCCCTTTTTGTATTAAGTGGTCAGGGTTTCTCATTTCTTACATTGTTTACAACATACTCTAGTTATTCTAAAAGCCAGGCTGATTTTCCTGTCTTCAGCGAAGCAGAAAAAAATCTCTATGTGAACAAGAATAAAAGATTGGATGGATTCCCCATTTAAAAAGAGAACAAAATTAAATGTTCATTGATACTACAAATTCTGTCTTTCCCAAGTAAAGTATATTGGCCAGTTTGGGTACAGTCTCAGGTTTCATTTTTTGTCACAGTACTCTGAAAAGTTACATTAATAAGAAGACAGCCAGACAAACAGACTATTTGGTTTGTTTCAGAGTTGAGAGTCCAGGACTAGCCATATTAGGTGTTTTCTGACAATTTTCTATACAATTGCACGGATGACTGAGTTATTTCATATTAATTTAGGAAATGAAGAAAGGAAAAGAGAGAAGAAACATTTCATTTGACTGTTCTATGCCAGGTAGGTGTATTTGTGCACTGATTTATTTGTGTTTTATTTCAACCAACACTCAGTACACCTCTACAAGCTGAGAAATCAAGATTGTAGTTTGCATTTTGGATGTGTGGAAAAGTGAGAAAGAAAGAGCTGCACCAACTCACCAGCCTATTACCATGAGGCAGCACTCTGTAACCAAGTATCAGTCTCAAGAAACTAAACCCACTATCAACAAGAGGAAAAATTGTAAAAGAGGGCTGCACTTAGGGCATCCCACTACCTTGATTTCTTCATGGTCTTCTGCTCATCAACTGCATTTGAGCGTGACGGATACACTGTTATCAATTATGCTGCTGTTGTTGCTCTGTCCAGTGTCAGAAAGTTGACCACATATATGACTGATACTGGGTTCCAGGGAGGTCAGCATTTAGTTGATAACCTGCAGGTATTTTACAACTCCTGTCCAACTTGGCATTTCATTATCCGCCCATCTTTACTTATTATGCTCAAGCTGTGCAACTAATTCACCCCAAGAACAGACACCAGAGATGAATCCAAAGATTAAACCAGAGATGAAAAATTGCTTGTTGCTTGTCTTTTTTTTTTTTTTTTTTTATAAAGTTTACTTGTCTTGGTTCCCCCTTTCCCCTGGTAAATAATATCTTTTCAAGATATGTGGGAGATTTTTGTTGGTTTGCAAAGGATGATGGACAGTGGCAGAGAAAGAGCTGTGAGACCCGAAGTCCAAGGAAAAGGGAAAGACAAAGGCAAAGTAAAACAAGAGCTGATGAGATCCTGATTCAGCTCTCAAGTACACTGGTGTAAACCAGGAGTAATTCCACTGAAATCATTGGAGTTACAAGAACATAAGACTGATGTTAATGAGCTCATAGGACCTGATCCAGCTCTACTGAAATCATGCCAACTTTGGCAGTGACTTCAGCGGGCACAATCATAAGCCCATAATTGAAATCATAAGCTAGGACAGTCAGCTACATTCATTGGTGCATTACACATAATTTAAGCTGGCTCTATAATTAAGCCCTGCACCCCAGAAAATTTTTCCTTTAGCATAAGTATTCTTCAGAGGTAGATCCAGCATGCTTGACACTAACACATCCCCTACAGAAATCTCAGTGCAGGGGTACCTATTTTGATAAATAAGAGACAAATAAAAGACAGATAAAAGTATATAAAATAATGAATGGTCTAGAGAAGTTAGATCTGGAGCTTCTGTTCTGTCTCAGAACACGAGAAAAGGGAACAGTCAATGAAACTGACAGATGGCAAATTCAAAACTGATAAAAGGAAATACTATTTTTCATGAAACGTGTAATTAGACTGTGGAACTCACTGACATAGGAAGTTGTTTAGGCCAAGAACTTAGCAAAAGTCAAAAAGTGTTTGGACATTTATATGGCTAACATAATATCCAGAGTTGTCATAGTTAATGCTAACAAATATTTTGGAATTGATGTTAAAGCTCATGATTCAGGGGTTAAGCCAATCTCTGACTATTAGAGATCAGTATGAGACCTACTATGGGGGAAGATTACTCCACATCTGTCTACTGTGTAGTTCTGACATGACACCTTTCTTTGAAACATATGGTGTTGGCCACTGTCAGGTAGGATGCTGAACTAAACACCCAGTATGACAGTTCCTATGCACGATTCCTGGCTCTTGGCACAGCCCATAACAATCACTGCAGACAAAGATTAAGTTAGACATGTGCTGTAGCTACTCTACCCTGTGCTGGTACCTGAATCTGCCTCCAATAACTTCAAGATAGGGGAAGCACAAGAAACACCCAGGTTCAGCATTAGCACAGGATGAATTCCTCCCAGTGGATATGTAGTGAGTTTTTTAAATTAAGTATTATTTATTATAATACTCTGAACAGATTAACTGTGTTTGCTCAGTGTTAATTATTTCAAATACTAACTGAAATATGAACTGTACACACATTCATAAATAGATTAAAAGGTTGTTTAGTTCCACTGTGGCTTCTGTAAGCACCTGTAGTCTCTGAAGAAATAATGTTATGTAAGTTATTACAGAAATGCCTCTTAAGAAATTACAACATATGTCCACATACCTTTTAGAGCTACACCAAAGTAGGAGAAAGCAGTCACCTCTTTCACTAGCAGGAGAAGCCTATTATTGTTACAGAAGGCTGTGCAGATCACAGAACTAGCATTTTAAACAGGGACACCAGTTAGGTCCTACAATTAAATTCTAAATGTAAAATAGAATGAAAAAAGCATGGAGGTGTGAAGCTAGAGACAAAATATATAATCCAACTCCCTAAAATTCCCAGCTAGTTTTGAGGAAAAGGCAGGATATATCAACACTAGCTTTGGGTTTTTTTGCTTCTCAAAACTTAATTAAATACATTTACCATTTATAACCATGCTGGCATCACACAAATAGACTATTTCATATTCCAAACCATTCTTTTAGAGTGCGATTTTAACTTGGTAAAGCTTTACTCTTTCTTAGTGAGATTCATTCAAAATTAAATTATACATACTGCATAAGAAGTTACATTGAATATGTCAAGAATACTGGAAAATGAGCAGGAAATTTAGGCTTTAGTATCAACCAAATCAGTCTTCTTTATGGGAAAGATTTTTCGACATAACTTTCTGAATTGCAGACCTCAAAACTATTTCTATAAAGTAGGATATGTTTTAAGCATAAAACAAGTTTATCATAACATTGTAATAAAATTGTAATCATAATAATACATCAGGGTAGCAACAAGAATAAATAATCTATTAGGCCCTGAAACAGCATTTTGACCCATGTCTGCAGACTCCTGTACCTGGGTGGAGTCCCATTGGGGCTGGTTTCAGTGGGGCTCTATGCAGGGGTGAGAGCTCATCATTATAAATCAGATTGCGGGATCAGGGCCATGGTTTATTTAATTAAAACTACAGTTAATTGGTTATAATTATGTAAGTACAAGGTACTCTCCCTTACTGATTACAGTGTAATTAAAGAGCTAATTAGCAACTCTAGCAACAATGTATAGTTCCCCCTAAATTTATGTTCTTCTCCTAATCAGGATTAGAATGTCAGGAACATTCATACCAATGAAATACAACACCTATAATGAAATGGCTCCCTCTCAAGGCAGACTCCAAAACATTCCTGACATTGGAGGGATCTTTCACTTTGAGGAGTAATTAAATAAAAACTTATCTATAGGCCATGCTAAATCAGTCCTAAACATTTCCCCCTTTCAAAGAGTATAATTGAATGATGTGTACATATACCTGAAAGGGATATCTCAAACATGTATATATGTTTGTAACGGGCAACGACTCACTGGTGCGGCACCTCCTGATGGTTGTCCAGGGAATTAGCGTTTCCAGCCTCTGCAGCGCCCTCGGCAGGCCAGTGTCCTGCTTGCCGCTGGGCCCGAGTCCCTCCTGGATCCTGGTGCCCCTTTCAGGCCAGGATGTTGCCCCCTGGCAGTACCCCCACAGATCTGGGTCTCCCCTCCCCAGGGAACCCCCACCCTCTATGCCCACCTCGCCTCAGTCTTTGGCTACTGCCAGTCACCATCTAGCCCCTGTTCACTGGGGCAGACTGTAGTATAATTGCCACTCATCATCGGCAAGGGGAGTTTGGACCCACTGCCTCTGCCTACCCTTGGGCTGCCCCTCTGCAACCTCAATATCCTTTTTGGCCTTTAACAAGGCCTGCAACGATGGGGAGGTTTCCAGGCTGGAGCTCCCCATCGTCTCTAGCCTTCCTCCAGCCCTGTTCCACTCAGTACCCCGCTCAGCTCCCCAGCAGCCAGGCCCTTCTCTCTCTCTACAGGTAGAGAAAGAGAGTGACTCTGCTCCCAGCCCACTGCCCTCTTATAAAGGCCAGCTGGGCCCTGATTGGGGGTGGCTGCATCTGTGGCTGGTTCCCCAATCAGCCGAGGCTTGCTGCTTTCCCAGCACCATCCCTCTTGCCACCTCAGCCCTCTCCCAGGGCTGATTTCAAGCCCTCCAGGCAGGAGGGGGGTGACCACCCCGCTCCTATGTTACAGTTCTGTAATGGCCCAGCCACTGGTGCCATTCTTTTTGCTCACTAATTTTTAGGAACAAAAGGTCAAGAGTTCTATTATTCCCTTTGTTGTGTATATGCAGTTGTATGATAATGCGGTCAATATGCATTTGACAATGTATTACTTCAATAGACATGCTGACTTCCAATAGGCATAATAACTCATCCAAACTGGAAATGTGGCACTTTATTTTAATTAATAAGAGTTAGCGTTGCCTCCAGAAGTCCTGATTTAGTACACCACCATGTCAGTAGAAGGTATGTAAAACTTAAGTTAAAGGAAACTCTTGGGGACATTGTTATGACTCTTTTGCTCCCAATCATATACCAATGATCATGATTCCTAATTCCATCAACGTTGTAAAGAGTGAGTCCTAGTCCCTCTCTGCTTCAGCCAGAACTGCTACATATGCCAAAGATCTTCACATAGTGCCCAAGAAGAATAATAAAGGGCAGGGCCCTTATTTTGCTCTTACAATGATTGTATGCCTATGTGACTCCATTATCTATAATAGAAGTACTCCTGATTTACAACAGTGCGACAGGAGAATTAGACACAATATCCTTAAAATTAATAATTTATAAAACCTGAAACAAACACTAAACAAAACCACTACCTAAGTAGAGCTTTTTACCTAAACAAAGGAGAACTGCCACAGACTCCGGGAAGTCCACTAGGGACTTCCTACTGCTATCATTTTACATGGAAGGTGCTCATATATTACAGTGATGGGCAGGGGCGGCTCTAGAAATTCCGCCGCCCCAAGCAGGGTGGCGCGCCGCGCCGCTCGCGCCGCCCTTCCCCGGTCCTGCGGCCGGGGAGAAGTGGCTGCGGCCGGCCCCGTGGTCCCACGGCTCTGGTGGACCAGCGCACCCGCCGCAGTCATGCCTGCGGGAGCTCAAGCGGAGCCGCGGGAAGAGGGGACCCTCCGCAGTCATACCTGCGGCAGGTCCGCTCGTCCCGGGGCTCCGGTGGACCTCCCCCAGGCATGACTGCGGAAGGTCCACCGGAGCCAAATGCCGCCCTGCCCCGACAATGCCGCCCCACGCGCCTGCTTGGCGCGCGGGGGTCTGGAGCCGGCCCTGGTGATGGGCAACAACATGAAACCTTCAGAGACACAGCTATATCTGAAAAGGGTCTGCTATTGAAATATGCCTTCATGGAAATAGGAGACTACAGTCCTATTGAATTGAATACACAGTTGACATTTTATCTATTCAATATCTCTGATGTGCACAGCTAGTTCTTCTGTACTCCTAATCCTTGAAGAGAAATAGACGAGAGACAGGGGCTCTGATTGGTTGTTAGAGTTCCACCAGAGAGGAGTTTGAATCATATGTGGAGCTGGGCAATAGTTTCAGCCAATAGTAAATTTGCAGAAAAATGGATTTTTCAGGGTATCAAAACTGTTTGTGAATTCAGTGAATAGTTTCAGCCAACACACATAGTTGTTTTTTTTAAATGTTCCAAATTGACATTGTTTTGAAATGTCATTTCTAATCAACAGCTGAAACTGTTTTGTTCAACCCAAATTATTTTGGTTTGTTCTTTGTTTTGTCAAGAAAAAAAAATCAATTTTGGTTCAAACTCAACCAACTTTTTCTTCAGCTATTCTGGTTCTGCCGTCCCTGTTAGTAGTTTGTAAAAAGCTCTACTCTGGCCAATAGCAGTTTGGGGGAGGGGACAGATAGAAGGGTGAGACAAGGTGCTTACAGCTAGCCTGAGTGCTTTATAAGCTTTCTGATCCCACTGCAGTCCCAACATGACACATCATACCAAAGGTTAACAAGAATTTAATTTTTTTTAAATTAGGAAAAAAACCCATTTGATAAGATATTTTAAATTAAAAGTCCATACATGACATATACTATCACGAAAGCTCATGCTAAAATAAATTTGTTAGTCTTTAAGGTGCCACAAGTACTCCTGTTCTTTTTGCAGATACAGACTAACACGGCTGCTACTCTGAAAACTATCTGGTATGATATTTCAGATTTTGTGGAATTCTAGAGAATAATCAAGGTGCAAACTTAATGCATGAAGAACATAGTGGTAAGTAATCTTTTAAATTTACTATACTAGGTTTAAAATGGATTGTAGTATGATTGTTCATTAGAGTTACACATCTAACTCCCTATTCATCACATTGACAGTTTGTTGCTATCTGTTTGTTCTTAAAACTAGTTCATACCAAATAAGGCTCTTGGCATATCCCTTATAAAAATGATACCTACTTTATGACTGAAAGTCAAATGGCAAGAATCTAAAATGTTGGGTAACTGCAGCAGTTATACTCAGCAGTTCTTGTTCTAGTCTCAGTTTTAAAGGTAGATTGGGAAAGCAAAATGACAAATTACATTATTTTACCTACTGAGAATATGTACTCCTGAGAAATCCATTAATTTTTGAAAGAAATATTTCAGTTCTCATAAAGGATGCTTGGATTGCCACCTAGAAACAGAAATCCTTGTGCACATGGCAGGATTGTACTGTACTGTAATTTCCACACACTGTTCCTGTAATCTGCCTCCACCTTGTTTTGGAGGACTATATTAAGTCAAGCTTTTGCCTCTCTGCTGAAGCTATCAGTTAGTGCAGGGCTGATGGTTTGATCATCAACATAATTTGCCTTCTAAAGACTGAGACGCCAGCAAATGATAAGTATGTTTTATTGTTTTGACCCTGAATAGGATTTTAGCCAGTAACTAAATGCAAAATGCCTTGTAGCCCATTACTATTTTCCAAAGCCACCCAGTCCCTTGAGACTTGTTAACACTGTTGTAGGACAAATGGCCAAGAGGCATATAATATCATTGTTTACTGTTCTACAGGTCCACGTGTGACGGTCTGTACCCATGAATTCATCCCTTACACACTATTGTAATAATCTGTGCAAAGTATGTCTTTGAGGTATCATTTGAAAACTCATAATTTGTTGATCATCATTGTCCTGGTAAAATGTGTGGTAATTTTGTATGCAAAGTTATAATATTCTACTGTATGGTGTTACTAAGACATGTTCCAAGTCTGAGAAGCAGCCAAACCAACTCCTCAGAGACAAAGGGCAAGCTGACACCTCAGCCAGGTGTAAGCAAACTTAAATGGGCCATCACCTGCTAAGTGGCTATTCCTTGGCAGGAAAAGACATGGGTGAAAATCTACATTAGAGTAAAGGAATAGAATAGATTTCCTGTCCAGGGAGACTGCCTGGTGCTCTGGTCCCAGCTGGAGAAGCTTCTCAAAAGGAGAGAGAGGACTATAAAAAGAAAGGTTAGACAACCCAAATTATCTCTTTCTGGGTCTCTACCCAGAGCATTCACAACACCTGAGGAACCAAAAAAAAACCCCAATGTTGGACTGGGGGAGGGATCCTGACTGATAGAAGTTCAGCAAGAGAGACTTTGTTTTGAATTTAGCCTAGTTTGTTAAGTTAGGCATTAGTTGCATTTTACCTCTATTTTTCTTGTAACCAGTTCTGACCTTTATGCCTCATTACTTGTGTTCACTTAACATCTCTCTTTGTGGTTAAACTTGTATTGTTTTATCTAAATTAGTGTGTTTGAATTGAAGTGTTTGGGAAAATCCATTTGGGATAACAGGATTTGTGTAAATCATTTTCTGTTAATAAAATAACAGACTTTATATGAGCTTGTATTGTCCAGGAGAAGGCTGAACAGTACCAGATGCACATTTCTGGGAAAAATCTGGGACTGGGAATGTACTGCTGTCACCCTGTCATGTAATTCCAGAGTGGCTGGCTGCAGCACTCACACAATATAGCTGAGAGTGATTTACATGCTGAAGAATGTGTGTGAGCAGAACCAGAGTGAAAACTACAGCAGCAAAAGCAGTGTAAAAGGCACCTGAGGTAAGAGGTCTGAGATGCAACAGCTGTTCTTCAGTCTACACTGTACCCTGTGTATGTTCCACCAAGACTGTGGAATATTTTGCCTGCCAACTGTATACAATCACACATTTACCCCCTTTAAATCATTAAATCATTGAAGATGGCATAATGATTTGATATTAAAGTTAGTCAGAAAAATGAAATTCCAATTTTTTTGAAAAAAAGCATTTTTGTGATTTTTTGTGTATGAAAAAATTCTCTTCCATTCTGCCCCCTCTTTCATGCCCTTTCCCCTCCAGCCAGCAGTATTTGGCAGGATATACTTATCCAATTTTGTATGGGGTGGGGGGGTGGGGGTTCAGTTGTTATTTAAGTTACATATTCTATTAGAGGCTTCTAGGACAGCAGTGTTAGAGAGCAAGCATATTTTTATTTCGTGTGTTTTAATAGTTTTTATCATCAGCCTTATAATACAAATAAAACATTAATTATATATGCTCACTGTAACTGGAGGTAGCATAAAAACCGCAACTTCAAAAAATATTAATAGATTATATAGAGATTTTTTTTTACATCTTTTCCTGACAGAAAAATAATTCAGTGCTCACAAGCACAACTGCACAGTGCCTGTGCAGAGAGTTATTTTCTTCCTAATTTTACTGAGCCTGGTTTTAAAATATGTATAGTGCGTTACAGCTTACCAAGGAAACTAGAACACACTTGACAGCTTTGTCTGAACGTCCTCAAGTAAAGGCCACAAATAACTCAACATTTAAATTATCCATTTAGTAATTTTTATTTATAATTTAATAAGAAAAGCTACTGCATTTGTCACTTCATACGCCTAAAGTTATTTACCATTTTGTAAGCAAAGATGAACCATTTAGCTGGGAATGTATTTTAGTTATTTTAGCCTACTGTCAAGTAAAGACATGTATAGTTATGAGACCAGCCTGTGAAATACTTCAATCTGAACAGTTATTTTTTTTGAAGGTATGCACTTATTACAAATTCATGCCCAGGATCTTTTAAGATTTGAAGGAGGACAGGAATGCAATAGCAAATCACATTTTAATTTTAACTGGAGGGAATAATATTTCAAGTTTGCCTTTAGCCTGCACAAACTTCTCTGAATACACTTAAAGTGTCATGTTAGTACCTGTATTCATTGATTCCATCTTCACAAGTGGCTCCATGCTGGCACCAGTTCTCTTCACAGTCATTAATGTTCACCAGGCACGTTCGCCCAGTCCATCCAGGAGCACAGACACATTGAGAACTCTGGTTGTCTTCATCAAGGAAGCAGCTACCTCCATTTGCACATGACTAAAAGTGAGAATTACACATATACAGGAAGATGCTTTCATCTCTATGGGTTGTCCTTACCTAAGACATTTGATTAAATAAACTGTTTTGGAAATAACTGGGCATGTGACAGTTTTCTCTAATAACATGGTCAAAGACAAATCTCAGTGAATTAAAATATCAAGTGGAATAAAGATAAAATAACATTTAAATCTATTGTTGTGTACAATGTTATGATACAGTGTAACTATATAGTTTGTTATAAACACATGTATTTTAGGTAAGATTACAAAAGAATGAAATAGCCTATTATTCTGTTAAATGTAGAAAAGAAAAGTATTGCAGCCTGTGGCATAGTTATAAAATTTAACTTAGAATAAAGCTCTAGTCATCAGATGTGAATATTTTTGAGATTAGGTAATGATTAACTAGAACAGTGGTTTTCAACCTTCCCCCCCCACCATTTGCAGACGCCTAAAAAAATTTGAACAGAGGTGCAGATCCCTTTGGAAATCTTAGGGATAGTCTGTGTACCCCAGGGGTCCTCAGACCATAGGTTGGAACCCACTGAGCTAGAAAAGGAAAAGGCTGTATGAGGAACAAAGTGCACACTTTAGAATATGAGTGGTGTGACAAAGTTCCTCCTCTATCTTGGTGGGTCCTGCGCTTATTGGCAGATTTGCTCACCTCAGTGATCTTCCTCTCTGGTGGAACCCACAGTCTGGGTCAACTCCTTCTGTGTCTGATCAGGAGTTGGGAGGCTTGGGGGGAACCCAGGCCCACCCTCTACTCTGGGTTCTAGCCCAGGGACCTATGGATTGCAGTTGTCTATAGTGCCTCCTGTAACAGCTGCATGACAGCTACAACTCCCTGGGCTACTTCCCCATGGCCTCCTCCAAACATCTTCTTTATTCTCACCACAGGACCTTCCTCCTGGTGTCTGATAACACTTGTACTCCTTAGTCCTCCAGCAGCACACCCTCTTACTCTCAGCTCCTCACACACCCACCACAAACTGAAGTGAGCTCCTTTTTAAACCCAGGTGCCCTGATTAGCCTGCCTTGATTGGCTGCGGGTGTTCTAATCAGCCTGTCTGCCTTAATTGGTTCCAGCAGCTTCCTGATTACTCTAGTACAGCCCCTGTTCTGGTCACTCAGGGAACAGAAAACTACTCATCCAGTAATCAGTATATTTGTCCTCTACCAGACTCCTGTACCCCACTGGCCTGGGTCTGTCACAGTGGGTATATTTTATGTTTAAAATATAGTGATCTTTGAAAGAAAAAAACAAAGTAATAATATAATTTTCAGATAGACATGATATTTATTGCTATGGAAAACCCTCTTTAAAACTAAGTTGCTGGTTTCATTGAGAAAATAAGCCACCAGTCTCTGTAGACATAATATTGTGCAGTTTGTCAGGAAGACTAATTTGCTGGCCAGCCACTGAATGTTGAAAGATCTGTAGGCAACTTGGGAGATTCCTACTTTAGCTGATCATTACAATGTGAAGACTGACAAATGTAATTATACTTACAAACTTTTTTTGGGCATAGATGGAGAAGCACTGAAACAGATGGGTAAGATTTTTTGAACCAAAATCTGCTCTTACTTAAACAAAGGCAACTCCACTGAAACTCACTAAAGAGCAGAAGTAGTTTCTTACATGCACCTTTCTACCTTTCTCTTGTGCTTAGTTGTTGGATACTGAAGTCCTACTCTACTTTGAGTGGCAACTAAAACTTAGCAGATAAAAATATATCACCTACAGTATTATTTAATGAAAATGCAGGTTTGTGCTGCTTAAATGAAAATGTTTGTATGATCTATAACTTGAGTATTCTGGATTTTACAAGGGTTGTCAGAAAGAGGAATTAATATAATTCTATGACTAACCTTTAAAATTTTTCTAGTGCCTTCAATCTACCCTGTATATAGTTTTGAACCTGTTCTTATGCTTAGTAAATATATTTGCAGGGTAGGCAAGGAATAGCATATTGCCACTTTTTTGCAATCTGCTGATTGTGGATTGTGAAAGATTAATAAATCTTGTTGGAGAAATAAAGTATTCTTTTTTTTTCTTTAAACAAAAAGGTTCAAGCATTTCCGAATGTGTCAAAGATCACCTGTGGGCTAAGAAGAAAATGTATCCTCTTTTCTCATCAGTGTTTAGGTTTTAAGGTCTCTGTTCTGTTTCAATGCAAACTTAGCCTTCATAAAAATAGGAAAAACTACTTTACAAAAATGAAGCTAAGGCTTTTCTTGCTAGTCCATTGACTTCTAAAGAAAATGGTGAGTTGGGTTCTGCCAATGATCTATGTAGCTCCCTAGTACCTCAGTTTGATTGAGTCTGAATCCATTTAAAATGTTATCAAGATTTGTAGTAATAAAAATTCTTGCCAGAAATTCGCTATATTAATTTGTCTTTGATTAAGTTTTAAATTGACCTTAAAATTGGATCTTTTTGCTATGCTATTAGTGTTAAATACTGGAATTATGCTGGGCTCATTTCTCAACGTGGCTACTCTTGATGGAGGGAACTATTCAGCTTGAATAAAGTCGGTAGAATCAAGCCCTCTTTATGGAAATATTTTTTCCTATTATATATAAATGTATATATCTTGCCTTTTTATTTTGTCTGGGTATTTCCCGAGGTTTTGCTAAGTTTGGAAGGCTCTAAATGCTCTCTCCCACTCCCTTTACTATTGGACTTCATATAAATTTTTTGCTTGATTTCAAAGTTCATTATTGAATCATGTATCAGGAAATTATAAATAAAATGTTAAGAAAAGCAAAGTTTGAATTTAGGAATAAAACAAAATATGAGGGACTTTATATCCCCGATATACCTATATCAGGCTTGTCTGCCCACTGATGCGTCTCTATATTTGATCAGAGATAACAGCAGTATTATGAGTGTAGTACATATGTGTGCAAGTGTGCTTCCTCACCAATTACAGAGTCAAAAACTTTAAGGCCAAAAGGTACTATTACAATCAGCTAATCTGACCTCCTGCATATACTAGGCCAGAGACACCCTCACCCAGTGATTCCTGTATCAAGCCTGTAATCACTGTTTGAGCTAAAGCAGACCTTTCAGAAAGATCTAGTCTTGATTTAAAGACTCCAAATGATGGAGAGTCCAGGATGTCCCTAGGTGAGTTGTTTCAGTGATTATCTTGGAATGCAGTGACAATGAAAAGTACTTAGGATCATTGCAAATATTAACTGAACCTGAGCTCCAAGTGTGGTATTGTAGCTAAGGGGGCACAGTTAAAAATGTGCACTTTGTTTCTAGACTGAATTTATGTAACTTCATCATCTAATGTAATGAAATGTATTAGATTGTGTACAGCCTTTTTCTGCTCAAATGAAGAGCTGACCACTGTCAGGAATCTATTCCCCATTTAGATACTTGCAGACCATGAGCAAGGCATCTCTTAAACCGTCTCTTGGATAAACTAAATAGACTGAGCTATTTTAGTCTCTTACTATAAAGCAGGTTTCCCACATTTCAGATCATTCTTGTAGCTCTTTCCTGTACCCTTTCCACTTTGTCAACAGTATCCATTAATGGCTTCACTAACGCTTTATCTAGAGGTAATAATACCACCTCCCTACTCCTGCTCTATACTCTCCTGCTCTTACAACCAAGGATCACATTTGTCCTCTTAGCTACAGCACTGCACTGGGAGCTTATGTTCAGCTGGTATTTTCAAAAACCTCTAAGTCCAATTTATTCTCACTGCATCCCAGAACAGTCACCTTCCAGTACATGTGACCTACATTTTTTATTTCATGATATATGACTTTGCATTTGACTGTATTAAATGTATATTGTTCCAGTGAGCCTACCTTCACAACTGTCAGCCTCCCTTTAATGTTCATTTAACAATCATATGATCCATAAGTCCCTAGCCTACAAACACTTATTCACATGAGTAACTTTCTGTATGTGAGAGGCCCCACTATATGGGTACACTGACGCAGTTGTACTATAACCTATTCTAGCAACCTGCTTCAATGTTCTAAATTAGATACAGCTTCAAAAACGACATGCCTGTATCTGAAATTTTCACTCCATGCATCTGAAGAAGTGGGTTTTTTACCCATGAAAGCTTATGCCCAAATAAATCTGTTAGTCTTTAAGGTGCCACCGGACTCCTCATTGCTTTTGTGGATACAGACTAACACGGCTACCCTTGTGATACTTGATACAGCTTCAATAAGTGCAGAACATATTGGAGGAAAGCTGAGTCAAACTAATGAATGTAATACTCAGTTCTGAGTGCTGAGAGCCTTAGAGTTTCTTCATTCTTTGGCAGTGAGTTCCAGAGTCTAGGCCCATCTTGTTGGGGTTGGGGGATATATTTTCTGCAGTTGTGTACCTCCCCATATCAGCTGACACTGTCATTGTTCCATTGGAACATACATCTATGGTCTCCCTAGAGGGGAGTCAAGACTTCATGCCCTGTCATCTCTTACACCGTCAGAGGCAGTTTCAGAAAGGAGCCCAAGTCAATGTCAGTTGCGGTGGTGTTTTTTTGTGATGTGGCTGCTGGTGACACTGGGAACTAGACTGGGCTTATTTCCCAAAGACCATCAGATGGCAATGTCTTTTGGTGACCAACCTGGGCTAGATTCCAGCCAGTTACCTAGAAGTAAAAAGCTCCAGATCCCATGACCAGTTCCCTGAGTTACCTGTTCCTATGGATGTGGCTTTACTTTCCATAAGAACTAAGAAAAGAGGATTGAAGGGGCGGGGAGGGGTTGTTAGGAAAGTTGTCATTCAGCTAGATTCAGATCAGGACTGAGATCACAAATGAAACTGATTAAAGGGGTATGAATTGCAGAATGCACCTAAATGTTGCATTCTAATTGCTGGTGTGAAATAAAAAGTGCCTAGTTTGCATTAATATAGTCCTCTTTCAAACAGGACTACACATTAACATAGTCCTGTTTGAAAGAGGACTATGTTAATGCAAGATAGTTCACACCATCAGCAACCACACAGAGTACTACAGTGCAACATTTTGGTGCACTCTGTAATCCATGCTCCCGAAGCCTGCACTGCAGGACAGCGTAGACAAGCCCTTAGATCAGCGATGGGCAACCTATGGCCTGCACGCAATCTATGGTAATCTACTGGTGGGCCACAAGATAGTGTTTACATTGACTGCACCACAACTAAGGTGGCACAGAGTTTGTCTGGGCTTTCCCAGGAAGGCAACGGAATTTAACTGTTTCATGAACCAGCTGTATTGCAGAAGGGGCAGGAGATGCTCACAAGAACGGGGGCTGCTAATGCCCAGGGTGGTGTGTTTAATAACACAAGGCATAACCCAGGGCAGCCTCATGGACTGATGGAGGGAAATGACCAAGGGGAAGCATCCACACATGCAGGTGGGCAGGCTGTGTGGATTAACAGGGTAGTCAGTGGAGCTGTGCAGCAAATGGTCAGTAAAATTGTTTCTGGTGTTTTCTACACAGCATTACAGTGCTTCCAAAGGGCACAAGGTCACCTAGACCCAGGATGTTCTCTTCCACTGAACACAAGGCATGGCAGTAATGCTGATCCCAGAGGTTGAGGGGATGGGTGGCAGAGGTGGTATCCAGCCTTCCAGCCTGGCAAGGGTTGGCAGTTGCAGCGGCCACAGCGAGGTTCAGGGACAGTGCTCAAACAGTTACTCAGTGAGTTCACCTGAGGGGGACAGGAGTGAGCCACTCAGGGTAGTAAATACTCTGGGCCCAGGAGTGGGAGGTCCAGAAGCCTGGGCAGACCAACCTGGGGTGGCACCTTCAGTGTGGGCACTGATGGTATTACACAGCTACTACAAGCTAATTTGCATTTACTGCAGCAGCTTCAGGCAGCTAGGTGTGTGGGTTCTGCACAGGGTGACAGGGTAGGCCCAGCCTGGGCTCAAGTTTGGGCAGCAGGACGGGGGCAGGCCCCTGGCAAGGGTAGCGAAGCCCATGTTGGGAACAAACCCCCAGGCACATGGGGACTCATTGGCCATCAGGGCATGTAATCTCATGGGACAGAGTAGAGACTCCTGGGAGGTCTGTGGGGGAGCAGGGCTCTGCAGAACTCCCTCCATGCCATGCAGTCCTGAGGACGGTTATGCCGGGGTGGCTGACCCGATGGGAGTTCATCTATTCAGTGCAACTAAATATAAAATCCTGAGAGGCGAATACATGGTTATATTGTCCCTAGTGCACAGGGAGGTGACAGACAGTATACCTGGGCAAGGCAAGCAAAATAGCAAACTGCCCAAGAGGCCAAGGGTGCCTAGAACATAAGAAAATTGGGAAGCTGCCTTCCTCATCTATGCAGATGTTATAGTACAGGCCCACCCAGAGAGGAGCTCTGCCTTGGTTAAGTATATGGATATAATTAGGCAGGCACACAATATGTTTTGGAGCATGTCCTGGTTTAATTATTATGAGCAGTTTTGATTAAGGCAGCAACACAAACTGGGATAAGGTGGGACATACCTCATCACATACTGTGGTCGCAGTGGATGACACTAAGGGTGCCGGGGTTTGTTCATTCCGCAACAAGCTCGGGAGGGGCCCCAGGCACGTAATAGCATTTGCTGGGCATTTAATGATGGTGGTTGTTTTCACAACCCCTGTAGATACAGGCATGTTCACGAGACATGTTTTGGGGCCCATTCAGCCTGTTCTTGCCAGCGCGGAAAGGGAAGATCTCAGGGAGGAAACAGGAATGGGGGTGGCACAAGCCTCAACTGCAGGTTTGGCAAAGATGGAACAGGGCCTGGGACACAGAGCACAAGCTGGGGAGGGGGAAAAGCGGGGGTGGTGCAATGGGCATGGGCCCCAATGCCAGTTAGGCCGGATGTGTTAAGGGTTCTTCTATGGGATTACCCTAACAGGGCATATGGGGCATATTTGTGGCAGGAATTTACAGCAGATTTCGGATCCTTTTTGTGGGAAGTAGAATTCATTTGATGTCAAAAAAATTAAAGTCAGTAGTTGGGATGGGACATATTGTTTAAAAAAAAAGATTGCACAATTATTAAAGGAGGGTAGGATAGCTGGGCCATTTAATCTATTGCCTATAGCACATTTGAGAGTCCCCTCCCTGGGGCTGGTCCCCAAGAAGACCCCAGGGACATACCGATTAATTCATCACCTGTCTGTGATGGAATAGGCCAGGATCTGTTAATGATGGAATAGGCCTGGCACTTTGTTCCGTACACTATTTCTCCATTGATGAAGCCGTTCGTATCGTTAGGGCATGTGGCCCTGGGGTGCTAATGGTTAAATGTGATATCAAGTCTGCTTTCCGACTCCTGCCGGTGCATCCATTGGACTTTGACCTGCTGGGTTTCTGTTTTGAGGGGCAATTTTATTTTGACAAGGCTATGCCCATGGGCTGTTCAGTATCCTGTGCAGCTTTTGAGAAATTCAGTACAGTGTTGCACTGCGCAGTGGTGCGGTCAGCGGAACTAAACCACATGGTGCATTACTTGGATGAGTTTTTGTTTGCAGGGCAAGCTGGGTCAAATGAGTGTGTTCAACTATTGCACACATTTCAGGCTCTGGCTAAAGAGTTGGGGGTACCCCTAGCAGAGGAGAAAACGGAAGGCCCTTCCACTATATTGACCTACCTGGGCATTGAGCTGGACACCAGGGAGGGCATATCTCGGCTCCCTCAGGATAAGCTTCAGGAGCTATCAGGGTTGCTCCAGAGAGCAGTGGGGGCTAAAAAACTCAGGCTGCAGGAACTGCAATCTATTCTGGGGGGACCTGAACTTTGCTTGCAGGGTTGTGGCCCTGGAGTGGGCAGCATAGCCAGGCCACACCATTACATATGGTTCACTAGAGAGAGATGAAGGAGGACTTGGGGGTGTGGGAAAGTTTTCTGAGTCGATTTAATGGGGTATCATTGTGGAGGGAGGAATGGTTATTACAAAGCAGGTTAAAAATCCACTTGGATGTGGCAAGGGGTTCAGGTTTTGGGGTGTTTTATCAAGGCAGCTGGTGTGCACAAAAATGGCCCACCACCTGGACACAAAACGGGGTTGTGCTTGAGCGTGACATTACCTTCTTGGAATTTTTCAATATTTTAGTTGTGGTGGTGATTTGGGGATCTGAGCTGGCTAATACAAGGGTGTGCTTCTGGGGTGACCACAGTGGTACAGGTTATCAATCGCCAAACCAAAAAATGCCATAAAGTGAAAATGATCAGTTAATTTGCCCTAGATGGCAAGTGACAGTATTCTCTTCTGGACTCATCAGAGACATAATAGGTAGAGAGCAGGATTCTGTTTGTTTTTTTTCTTCAAGAAATGAAACAAATGTTTACCTTTTTGCTGTTTTGTACCTCTGATCCCAGACAATGAAAGAAATATGCATCCTCAAATTAAGAAATGGTCTTGGATTATAAATTCAATTTATCATGGCAATGTATAGAAATATCCAGAAAAGAGCTTTTGTCCAGAAAGTTTTAGTGGTTGCTGGTGGGGTCTAAACATTATGCTTATAATGAAAACTGACAGTTTTAACTGTTGAGCTACTACCTTTATACACAGATCTAAAGTGTGTCTCAAACTACAATCCTGATGTTTTAAAATTCCACCTATTATTCAGAGGATATCTGTCCCCGCAAAGGTGGATTACGGAGTTCCTATAAATGATGTAAGGCTCCATGCCTGTACGAGTTTTGTACAATAGCACTGAAATACCAATGTTCTCTGGGGTAGAAAGGCCCAAGCTAAAAATCCCACAAAATTTGAAAGTGAAAATTGTTAATATTTTATAACCACAACAGTCCTTGTACTAGCAGTCCAATGTACTATATATGGTGAATACCGTGTTTGAAAATATTTAGACTTGTGAGTTTATAATTAGATCATACTTTAAACAATAAAATGTAGCTCTACTTTGAAAAGTGGCTCCTAAATTGAAAAAAAAAAAAAAAACCCACCACCACACCTATTAACTGTGTCTCATTGAAACCAGATCAAATCTGTTTTGTTACATTGCAAGTATAGCTTCTTTCTAAATGTCAGATCTGCAAAGTCAACCTGGAATCTAAAAGCCAAGCCATGCTATTTCTGACTCATACATCACTAGTAATCAACATTCTGCCCAGGGAAGAATTATTTGTGTGGGGGACAAGTCTGAGATGAATCAAAAAAGCCATTTTTTGAAAAATGTGTGGGTTTTAGTTTTTGAAAACATTTCTTTTTCCCCACTCATAACTCAAAAATGACTCTCAGTAAAAACTTCAAACCTATCTTATATGTTGATCTGCACTAAGAACTATCAGGCAGAGCTCTTTTTCACAACATAGAGTGCAAAAAAATTTAGATACTAGAAGATGAGAAATTGATTTTCCTTTACCCTAAACTAAATTTACACTCATTTTAAGGCCCCTTTGTAAAGCGAGAATGGTGAAAAGGCCCGAGTGTAAAAAAGAATCAAGACCTAGGTCTTTTTTTGTTGGAACTGTAATTTCCATGAATGTTCCATAATTTCTGCTCTACTTTATCGCCTATTTGAAGCAACTTAGGTTTTTTTTATTCCACAACCTATTCTTCAAAATTGAAACTAATCATATGACTTGTAAATATATTTGGGTGATATTGGCAAAATGTATTTTTGTGAACATCTGAGCAAAATCTTTTACAAACTCATTTCACAGGATTTTACACACTCAGATTTCAGTATTGCTCAAAAAAAAAGTAAAGTATGGTTCAAAGAAAGTGGCTTTTGTATCATAGAGCACAAATTCCCAGGATACAGGAATCTATTCTTGATCCATCATGACATTCTTCCTCATAGAGGAGGAAAGATGCATCTGTCTTATAACATCGTGCACCTAATCGTCCAACTGTGACATTGGTATGCAAATATTTAACAAGGCACTTGAGTGATTTGTGTTACTACTGCTGTGGGTCCCCAATTTTCAGGTGGAAGGTAGGCAGGTATAATTATAAGTGCAAAGATGTGGCTGGTTTTGGAAATTTAACTACACATTTGCTTAGTTTTATAGCATTATTATTATTTTTAATGTATAAAAACGGAAAATTGCTCAGACTAAAACGTTTACTGCACATTTTATATTAAAAATACTGAAAATACTGAAACTCTTCTAATTTGTTGTGTTTAATACTAAGCAAAGTGGTGCAGTGGCTGTGAGGCAATAGCAAATCACGGTCAGATTGAAAAGGAATACTCTCTGTCAACAGGAAACGAAGGTTTATATATATATACTTTTATCCATACCTACAAAAAGAAGTAATGGCTTTAAATGTTTAAGAAATGATTAAATTTAATTCCTTAATAGAAATTGTAGTATCACTTACAATATTTCTAACACTATACCAAAAACCGTTCAGAGTTTTTTAACTCATTTTCACTAAGCAAATGATATTAATTTACCAATCTCTGCACTAAGGAGGCAAGCAAAAAAACAAATATAGCTCACAATTTCTTTTTATTTCTGTTTTCTTTCACTTTAGAGAAAAAACAGTAGTTTATCCCATTATGACCAAATTAAATACAATATATATACAGTCCACATAAATTTATGACTGTCTCTGTAATATTTGTATGAATAAATTAGATATGTCTTAAGGCTTTTAAGGAAATATTACAATAAAATGTTTTAGTAGCTCCTATTAGCATCCTTGGCACATCATCACTCCCCGTCCTAACTAGACATAATGATTATTGCATCATTATAGTGTTATGCAATATACAGTAAATTTGCACTCAGTATAGCACTTTAAATCATAAAAATGTTAAAATTTACCAGATGCTGAACAATTTAATTTTAAACCTTTAAGGCAGTAAGTATTTCTGTGTTATATTTCATATTAATTGGTGAATGTGCTATCCATGGACTTCAAGGTAAAATAAATGTTGATAGCTCCTTTGTAAACACATTGCCTGCTTTGCACAGTATATTTTTGTGGTAAGTATATTTCAGTAAAATAATTGATTAAGTCAAATCTTTTTAAGCAAAGGTTATCATGTCTGGGCAGCTGTTTGAAATGATTAGGACACAAACATTGTTTTTCAAATAAATATCATTATGAAAAATACAAAATAATTCTATTTCCTCCACTAAAAATACCTTAAAAATTCGAAAATTAAGGGCCCACATCTGCAGCCCTTAGTTATGTTAGTAAATTTTATTCCTACAAATAGTTTTATTGAATGGAATACTCATATGAGTAAACAGTTTCAAGATCAAGATCTCATCACATCTTTCTTTAGAAATGGGTTGAGTCATTTTTAAAACAGAGTTTGTAATGGTAGTCAAGTAAATATACATTTGTCCTGTATTACAGAAAGAAAAATAATCACTATCTTAACTTAAAAAAAGAGAGAAGAAATTATGTCCTAATTTACACCCATTCAATTGACTGCTGACCCTTTAAAGTCGGATCAGTATATCTTGCAGGTATGTACACAGTCTTGAAGGTTTTTTTATGCAGTCTAACTCAGTTTGTAGCACTCTAGCCTCTAGACCAAATGATCCTGAATACAATTTCTACACATGCAATCAGTCGGACGGATAATACTGGCACTGGCGTTCAGGGGCAACAGTAGTATGATCATTTGGATACCATGCTGAACTGAGGCTTCTTCCACGCATTGATTGTCCAAACATTCCATTGCACTTTTTGAATAAGAATTGGGGATTACTCTCTTCCCCTTAGAAGCATATCCGCACATAATAAAAATGTATTCTAATATCCTAGGTGGTGAGAGTGATTTCTGTAGGGTGACCAGATGTCCTGATTTTATAGGGACAGTCCTGATTTTTGGGTCTTTTTCTTATATAGGCTCCTATTACCCCCGCCCCCTGTCCTGATTTTTCACATTTGCTGTCTGGTCACCCTAGATTTCGGAGTTCATAATGGATGCTACATTTGCCTAAACAGTCATTGCATTACTATTATATAGCTCATTACTTCATAAAATATTTTGAGATATTCTGAATGTAAACCAAATTTAATTCAATCCTATTTATGCTGGTACTTAGTACTCACAATGAGAATGTCTACGTTTTTTTAAAAAATTATTTTTAAATTATAACATTTTCAACTATTACTGGGTTGTAGTTTTATTTTATTTTATTTTCATAAAGTACTGGGGTAAACATATTGCTTTATCTTACCTCTGTACTTTCATTACATGGTAACAAACATGTATAATTAAGTCCATGAGGTCTGTCCACACATAGTTCCCCCGAGGTGCAGCTTATGTTGTAGAATATGCAGGCATCGATATCCAGTTCACATTTTTCACCTTCAAATCCTATACAATTAAAAGAGAAAATTTTTAATCACAGTTCATTCACATATATTGACATCGGGGCTAGCCATAATGCTAGTAGTTAACATAACTCTAAGAGTAATTGGACCATTTTATGACTCGAAAAGGACACTTCAAACAAAGAACGAAAGGAGAGTCTTTGCAAAAGTAATGCATTGTATAACGATGTATTAAGTCAAGTTTTATGGCCACTTTTATACAAGGAAATGATTGAAAGAGAATTTAAATAGGTGAATTAAATTAAATTCTCTCTTATTTAATATTGGTGTTATTCAAGAAGTACAATTTATCTGAAATGACTTACCCATGAGGCAGGTACATTTAAAATGTCCTGTGGAATCTATGCATGTTCCTCCGTGTTTACATGGATTGGAACCACACTCATCAATTTCAATCTCACACAACGCTCCTGGGAAAAAATAATAAAAGATTGTTTATTTCCCCCCAAAAAATGCTAGGAATGACGATCAGATTCCTAATAAATAAAATATCGAACTGGGACAAATAGTTTACAGAGTAAAATATTTAAGGTTTTAAACAACAGTCAAAAAACCCAGTGGAATACTGACTAAAACCTAAAGACTTAATATTGTAAGGATCCAAGAGCCCTCACCTCCTATTGACTGGAAAAGTGCTCAGTGCTTTATAAAATAAGTCTCTTAAGGCTCTGATCCCGCAGCTCGATCCAGTGCAATAGACCTCAGGCACATTAATCTAGTTGCAGGATTGAGGCTTAAGTGCAGAAACTTCCAAAAGAAAAAGCTATCAGAAACTGAGACAATACCTTTTGAGAGCCTTTTTCTCCTTTTTTTTTCCTGACAAGGATCAACAAGGATCTTGAGCATGGGTCAGCCCAGATCTCTATTCTGGATTTTCTTTTTTGTGACCCATATTTTTTCTGTATCCCATCTTGTTGTAGGATCCATTTGGCGAGGGAAAAAATGGCCTGTCATACTGATCTGTTGTCTTTTGTCTTATACTTAGATTGTAAGCTCTTTGTGGGCAAGACCATGTTTGTTCTGTGTTTGTACAGCACCTAGCACAATGGGGTCCTGGTACATGACTGGCTGTCCTAAGCACAATGATCATACAAACAATAAATAATAATGATGCTCTCCAGTCTCTCTGAAGCAGCTATTAGTATCATTCCATTAGCTAATTAAGGCTTTATCAGTGCTAAGAAGTAACAGCATTAGCAACTGACACTTGGTAAAACCACCTAGAGAAGAGAGAAGCACCAAAATCATGGAGTGCCAGGGTTCAACTGAAAACAAGACTGTCAGCTCTACCACAGTCAGGAAAAGCCAAAAAAATTGTCACAATATAAACACATAAATTGTAAATGGGGTTTCAACATGTATTTTCCACATGTTATTTACCAGAGGTAAAATGTAGGGAAAACTTCATAAAAACTAGGGGTAAAAATCCATCTGATGATTATCACTGCAAAATATGCAACTGGGAACTCTAGTACTTCTCTCAGTTTTGCACCACTCTTTTCCCCTTTTAAAATTGTACTGCAATTTTGCATCATCAGAAGCAGAGCAGACAATGAAAATGCAAAATCTTTTCACTGGAAAAGCTGCCTTAATTATATAAAAGAAAAAAAAACCCTAAGAATTTTCTCCCAAACCCAGACAAATGTTTCAGTGGTTCAGAGGATATCAGTAACCAAAGGGTTCAGAGGAGTAGCCGAGTTAGTGTATATCAGCAAAAAACCAACCAACCAACCAAACACAAGGAGTGCTTGTGCCACATAAAAGACTAACATAAAAGATGTATTTGGGCATCAACTTTTGTGGGCTAAAACTCAATCAGACGCATGGAGTGAAAAATACAGTAGGCGGATATAACTATACAGCATATGAAAAGATGGGAGTTGCCTTACCAAGTAGGAGGTTAATGCTAAGGAGGCCAATTCAATCAGGGTGGATGTGGCACATTCCCAACAGTTGACAAAAAGGTGTGAGTATCAACAGAGGGAAAAATTACTTTTCTAGTGACCTTCTAGTGACCCAGCCACTCCAAGTCTTTATTCAGGACTAATTTGATAGTGTCAATTTTCCAAATTAATTCCACCTCAGCAGTGAAACCTGTTTAAATATTCATATTTGTGTGGCAGTGAACATGCCCACTGGACCACAGGGAATAATTTCTTTTTTATGTATGAGTAAAATAATATTTTTCTACCATCTTCCAAATATGGACAAGTATATTTTTGTACTTGGTATGGTAAAATTTTGTAGGAAATTTGCAAGGCTGATATAAAGGGATTGGAGGAAAACATAAATATCTGAATGACAGAGAGAGAATACAGGAGGGCTATTCTTGATTATATTGTGAGATGCTGATTTTATTTTATTTCCTTTAAGGCTTATTCTATGAGGTAGGCAGTTATACAAAGGATAGAACAATCTATTCAGAAATGAGAGCCAGTGACCAAAAATACATTTAGGGTCAGGCGTAAAGTTGGACAAATCCCAAATCTGAAATGGTATTTCTAAAGTGAAATTCATGTAACAGTCATGACATTCAAAATGGAAATTAAAATAAAATAAAATGGACACAATTCATTTTATTTTACTCAAAAGCAAAGTAGTAAGAAGGGGTGAAGAAAGGAGCTAAGAGGTAAAGCTCCGAAATTCAACACGCTGTGAAAAAGAAAAGAAAAAAAAGTTCCATTTCAAACCCTGCAAAATGTAAAACAACTTTAAAATTTTGATTTTTTCATGTTCTGATCAGCTCGTTCTATGAATATGTTGCTCTCTATTGCTTGTCCTTTAGAGAACATAACTTAATCATTTGTGAAATTGACGGGGGAGTGTTTGGTCATTAACTGAGGCTTGATTTCAGCAAAGCATTTAAGAATGTGCTTAAGTCAATCCTTCTTCAGCAAAGCACTTAAGCTCATTCTTAATGGACTGTTGAGTAAAGACCTGAATTTTTAGCTTTTATAGTGTCAAGTATCAGGGGGTAGCCATGTTAGCCTGTATCCACAAAAACAGCAAGGAGTCCGGTGGCACCTTAAAGACTAACAGATGTATTTGGGCATTAGCTTTCGTCGGTAAAATCCTCACTTCTTCAGATGCAAGAAGAAGTGAGGTTTTTTTACCCATGAAAGCTTATGCCCAAATAAATTTGTTAGTCTTTAAGGTGTCACCGGACTCCTTGTAGCTTTTATAGACTCCCGTGAGTGTGATGAGGAGTTAACCTATTAGGGCTCTGATTCTGCAACTTGGACAAACTCCTTGACCTGTGCAGGTGGCAACTCTGAATTGCAGAATTCCATTGAAGTCAATGAGGTTGTTGAATGAAAGCAATCCCTTTTCATTTACTCCATCCTTCTGTCCTTACCATATATTTTGTAGTACTTTACTCAGTATGCTTTCAAATGACTCAAGCAATGAGGTTTTGTTTAAACAAGATTAAAGTTAAGTGAGCTGAAAAGAATGAAATTAAATGGGACTAGTCATATGATTGTAAAATAAACAAAAATACAAACAACACGAAACAGTATATCCCTATTATACCTAAACCTATGGAGAACTGAAACTTGCAAGATTCTGAGCATGCTCACATCCTATGGACTTAAATGGTAGATAAATTCATCTGCTGCTTTTGAGAATGGATCCTGTTTACCATCATGTTGTACATTTGCTGTGCTGTGCATATATACCAATTATTAACAATGACTCTTTGGGAGTAAAAATGTCAAACAACATATAGCTATTTGAACTGGGAAACCAAGCTAATGTGACCTGGAAGTTCTGCACATAAGGTCACTTTTAGTGGAACCTTCTAATGGAAGATTTTGCTGCTTTCATTTAAAATCAGTCCCACAAAAAGAAAATCATATTTAACTCCAGTTCCTGATTTACCTTGAAATTTCTCCAGTGGGTAGGCTCTTCTTACACATTTATTCCTAAAGGGGAATTTGGAAGTATTGTTTGTTCAGATTACTTTATAAATAAATATCAGCATTCTCAACCCGTGTAAAGGAATCACTGTTTGGTAAAATTTTGAATATTTTAAATGGCCAATTCCTTTAAACAAACTTTATAACTTTTCATTGCCAGAATGAGGTCGACAAACTAGTAACTCCAAACTGTTATAACATTTATTAGGATCTGAATACTGCTGAGAAATGCATAATTTATGGTATTAAGATCTGATTAAGTGTTAAATGGATGTCAGGAGAGATCTCCACAGTAATCTACTTAGTTTTAATGCCTAATTATCACTTCATAGTGGAGTGAAGGCTGAATAATTGAGAACTGCAACACTTAAAGAACTCAAACAGGATTTTTGAATGGAATTAAGTGAGATATTCTATCAAAATAAGTTTAAAAAATACAGAGAAGAAAGGAGAAATAACAAAGTTATAGAACTGAGGAGGAAAATCATTTAAACAGTTTTTTACTTTATCAGTTATGCATTTAAATGGCCTGGACCTAGTTATCTGGTCTCCAGGTGAAACTGTTTAATAATAATCATTTATAAAGCCCCACCCCCAGGTACTGGATAAGGCAAAACAAGTCAAAATAAAATAAACATACAAGAAGCCACATATTTACAATCCAAACAGATAAGAAAGCAGGGAATCCAAACAGTTTTTAAAAAATGGGGGAAATGGAATGATAGGAGAGGTACAGGTTATAGCCAAGAATCCAGCAAGATTTAAGAAGTGACTGGACATTTCCATGGATAAAAGGAATAGCCAGAGTTGTAGTAATAAATGCTAATAAACTGGAAGGGATATCAAACTTCATGTTTCAGGAATTAAGACAATCTCTATCTATAAAACACAAGCATGAGACTTGGGCTTTGTCTACACGACACAGCTTTTAGCGACACGGCCGTGTGGCTAAAAGTTGGGCAGTGTAAACGCTGTTTGTTTGCACTTTTGCAAAAAAAGTACTTCCACCCCCTAGGAGCAGGGTTTGCATTGTCGACAGGAGCGTGCACCTGCTACTTACACTGCTCTTCCTGTGGCAAAACTTTTGTCTTTCGGGGGGGGGGGGGAAGAAGACTTTTTAAGACCCTGTGAATGACAAAAGATTTGTCGTTCAATTTGCAGTGTAGACAAAGCCTTAATGTTGGGGGCAGATTATCCCACAACTGCCTACTGTGGGATTCTTACACCTTCCCCTTAAGCATCTGGTACTGGCCACTGTCGGAGACAGGACACTGGACTATATGGATCCTGGTTCTGATCCAGTCTGGCAATCCCTATGTTCCTATATTCCATTATTTAATAACTTTATAAAGAATCATTCAGAAATGATCCCAAATTATTCATTCCCGATGCTTTGTGACAGAGAGTCCTGTCCCAGAACACTCCCCAGGTTTTGCTTCTTTTCTCTCCATGATTTGCTTTCTAATTTGAAAGTGAGCAAGCTGATCAGAAGATGCATGCTCTGCCCGACCACTCATTCTCTCTCTCCTTCTTCCAGTTCCTTTTTTTTTGGTAATTTACCTACTCCTCTCTGCACTAGGGAATTATGTGTTTGAAAGAATCCAGAATAGAATTGTTTATTGAATGAGACATTCCTGTAAGAGGGGCTCAGTATTAATTGGGAAGATATTAGGCCCAATATATACAGCACTGGCTCTAAAAGCAGGCAAAGTGGGTTCCGGATTACAAAGACAGTTTGGTACATACAGCAGAACCTCAGGTTCTTGGGAATGGAGGTTGTCCGTAACTCTGAAATGTTTTAAACTCTGAATAAAGCAGAATTTGGGCTCCAGATCCAGCAACTGACACTCCAGGCCAGGTTTCAGTAGCAGCTGAGCTCTCTACTCAGTGCTGGCATGAGTTTGCAAGCTTGCCCCTCCTGGCAGGGGTTTGTGTGTGTGCGCCTGTGTGTGAAAACAGCCTGTCCCTGTCAGGGGTGCTTGTGTGTGTGTGAGGGGGTAAAACCTGGCTGTGGCGAGAAGGGGTAAAAACAGCATGTCTCCCTCCTGGCTGCGGGGGAGGGTAAAATCAGAGCAGACCCCAGTGCTGCTCCTGTTCTGCTGCTGCCCTGCGCTGGCAGCCCCAGCCTGTTGCTGTAAGTGGCGGCCCGGCGTGGAGGTGGGGGGTGGGGACAGGCAGCCCAGATGTGCCTACCTTTAAGAAGCAATAGAGACACAGTACAGAATTTGCTTTTTTTTTTTTTTTGTCTCTGCTGTTGCCTGATGTGAAACTGGAAGTAACCAATGGTGTCCGGTTGACTGGTCAGTCCGTAACTCTGGTATTCATATCTTTGAGGTTCTAGTGTAGTTTACCTTATTGACCTGTTGCATTTCCACTCTCACTGAAACATTGTTAATCACTTTTTGATACAAAAACCATACAAGCCCAATGTATTTCACTAACACAATATTTAGCATAGGCTATAGATCAGTAGTTCTCAAAGCCGGTCCACCGGTTGTTCAGGGAAAGCCCCTGGCGAGCTGGGACAGTTTGTTTACCTGCCACGTCTGCAGGTTCGGCCGATCGTGGCTCTCACTGGCCATGGTTCGCCGCTCCAGGCCAATGGGGGCTGTGGGAAGCGGCATGGGCCGAGGGATGTGCTGGCCGCCCTTCCCGCAGCCCCCATTGGCCAGTGGGAGCCGCGATCGGCCGAACTTGCAGATGTGGCAGGTAAACAAACCAGCCTGGCCCACCAGGGGCATTCCCTGAACAACCGGCGGACCAGCTTTGAGAACCACTGCTATAGATACACACTGAGAGAGTACACTAAACCTTTACCAGCCTAAATCACACAAGGCAGCAAGCAGCAGGATATAGCAAACAGGCAGGCAAAAGCTGTCAAGCCATCAAAGAGTTTTCTCAGCTGCAGTATTACAATATTGAACTTCTGTAACATCATTCATTTTAATTTATAAAACAAAAGCTATTTTGGCAAGTTCTGCTATAGCTTTCCCACGTCAAGATTTAAGATTTTGTTCTTTTGTTTTATAAGAATCACGTCACATCCCATTAGATTAAAATACATACAGAAAGCCATTACTTTTCTGCCCATTTATGTCAAGAAGCTAACAGAAGTCTTATTTATACTTTATCTCTTTCAAAGAAAATCAGCTCTCTGGAGAATGAAGTGAGCAGACAGTATGAAACTCGCTTTGAAACTGAAGCCAAAAGGTGAAAAGATCATTGAATCTGATTGCTTCAGAACAAGACACACAGCTGGTTAACCAACATTATGAACGTCAAACAACCTAGACAGCTGCACATAAACCATTGTTAATTCAGCTACGCTTTCCCCTTGTCTGCATGTAATGTAGAACTTCGTTTCACTTTCAGCCATTGCTATATGTATCATATTAAGGGTTTAATTTAACTGTGAACAAAACAAGCTAGAGATGTTCTATATAGGCAATCCACTCCCACAGCCCACAAAATATTAATGAGCTGCTGAACACAGGCTGCTAGCTTTGTGCTAACAAATGCAATTTGCTAGATGATATTCAGGTTAGCAGCCATGTGAGTAAAATCTTTCTATGAAAGCACTTCATCTTCAGTCTTTTGAAACAAATACTAAAAGCATTCACTTTTTCTGGAAATTGATTCCCTTGGTCAATGTTTTGAAGGAAAAAACAAACAAACATTATCTTGAAAACTCCTCAGCTAGTGTGATTAATGAAAATGTGTCTGAAGACCTACAAGGTTTCCTTCCACCAAATATAGTGGAATTCTTTTGCTTCCATTAGTGCCAAGATTTCCGGGTGTCCACTTTAAAGAACCCTTCATTCTTCATGTGCTATATGCACTGACGGAAGACAAATCAGTCATATAACCCTTCAGGGCAAATATTGTCCCTTTCCTGCATTTTGTACAGCACCCTACATAATGAGGTCCTAATCCCAGTTGGGGCCTTTACCACAAAATATAATTATTTACTACTACTACTACTACTACTTCATTTTACAAATTGTGTAAGTAGTGATTGAGTTAAGTGGTCCACTATTCCATATGCAGAATTTACCTCTGCTGCCACGAAAGGTTGTATCATTAATATGAATAATGCCTTAGCCATGGAACAGGCATCCAATAGCCTTTAAATAAATTAAAAAAAAATTTTTTTGAGGGGAATTACACCTGTGTACACTAATCCATATTTGACCCATACCATTGCTTGAAATAGGTTTTGATGGGTACTAAAATCTTTTAAAAACAGTACTATTTTTATTAAAAGTTTTTTTGGTCCCAAGTAGTCAGAAATTCTCCATATCACTGTATGAAGGCATTGCTTAAGCACTGATTTGAAGAGAAGAAATCTACTGAATCACCAAGATTGCTTTCTAAATTACCTGAAGTTTTTTAGAGATCTCCCATTCAAGGATCAATCAACCCAACCTCGCTTAGCCTGCAAGGTTTGACAATCCAATAAATAAACTACAACTAAATAAACTTTTAATGATCAGTTTCAGTTTGGTAGCTGTGACTGGAGATGGTTCCTATTTCCAGCAAAGGCTATTCCTTTTGATATACAAGCAGATGATTAAGAAGAGGGCAAGCTGTTTCCCTCAAAGATATTTTCCCAGTGGAAGTATATGTAGGCTGATCGCAGGAACTCTTAAAGAAGAATATTATTGAATTATGAAATCTGTAATGGTGGTAAACAGTTATTTTTCATATCAGAATGCTATCCTGGGGCAGCTAATTTGTGATTTAAAAAAATCTGTTGATGTCTCCTTTTTAAATTAATTCTTTCTTTAAAATGGTTTGCAAAACTCTTAGCGCAGTTGCAGCATCTTTTCTTTTTCCTTTATTTAATTTTAATATTGGCATGCTGTTTAAATTTGTGTTCTTGATTATACCTTATTTTTTTCTCAATGGGAGGGATTCCAGGAGATAAACACAAGGAAAATGTAACACTAATGATTTGCTAATGATAGGATTATACTGATTAGGATCTAAGTTAGAAGGATAAGATGTTATCTGCCTCATACTCAAAAATTTGCAGGAGATGCAGATGACTATTTTGGGGTTGGAAACAATTGGCTACTAAATACTCCACAGTCGATAGCACACATATTACCTATTGTTATATAATGTAAGTACATCTAAACTTTAACACAATCACATTTTCATGCAAATAAACGTTAGTATGTTAATTCCTAACCTATACCCACTGATTATCTTTTCTTCATCTAGAACTCGATTCAAAGCCTATGAAAATCAATAGAAAAACTCATATTGACTGCAGTGGATTTTGGATCAGGCCCTAAAGGCCTAGAGTTACATGTATTATAAGGAGTGATACAATCGCAACTACAATAAACACACAGAATTTTTTTTACCATTTCCCAGTTTAGAGTCAAATAAATTATTCAAGAACTTATAAAAGTCTTTTACTTGACCATTGCTTTAGCTACAAATTCTTTCATCTAAGTCATTTTGAGATGAGCCCCTTTAAATAATTTGTTGTATTAGGCAAGAGTTATGATGCAGCTGAGTGTTCTGGAAAGTCCAGTTTAGCTCCTGACACTCTAATAAATTATTTGTCCTTCCTTTTGGGTCTGTCCAGAAATTTGCTAGTGATCTTGCTTAGAGATTGAACACTTGGCCAAATCAGTCTTTTTCAGCTCTCTGTCTCTTCAGCAGATTCTCTTATTCTCTCCTCAGTTGCTTTGTCCACAATACTGTTTTCATATGCCTTTTATCAAACATTCTGTACCTGACCATAAAAACCAAGATAGCAAACTACAGGCCAATTTCCCCAACATACTAGACTAGCTCCTCCTCAAGGACAATAAATGCTATGCAACTCTGCCAAGGACCTGTAAACAACTTTTAAAGATCTGGTTGGAAAATGGTAAATATTTTCAAAAAAAATATTCAAGAGAAATTAAAGTGTGTGGGGGTTTGGTTTTGTTTTGGTCTGGGTTTTTTTTTTTGGCAAATTGTGATTGACATTTTCCTTTTGCTTGCCTTTTTTCCAGTTTTTTGTCAAACTGGAAAATTTCAAATGAAAAAAAAATCACCAAGAAAAAGGTAATTTTTCATCGTCATAAAAAAAAAGAAAAGCTTTCCCAGGAAATTTCTGACTACCTCTAATATATAGTACTAAACCATATATGCAAATACTTGCTTTCTGATTGACAAAGGTTAATAATTATAAACATAATTATATTTATTTGAGAATCTGGTTTAACCAGGTTTATGTTGTAAACTTTTTCTTAAAATTCCATGAAACTACTACAGAATAACAATTACTACTACAAGTCTTAGGCCTTGTTTGCAGAGGGAACTGCACCCAGGTTCAGATCAGGTCAGACATAATGTTTAAAGGAAAACTGTGTTCCAGCCATAAGAGTGAGTCGAGAATCTGAACAGAGTTTGGGCAATGCAATGATAGTCAGATGGTTTCTGTCATAGACAAGCTTATTCTCTAGGCATGCTTAATGACACTTTTTTCAGGGTCTTCAAAAGAAGCACATATCCACTGTCACTCATGTTAAAAAACAAACATTTTCCATTAACCTCTGAGTTCACCAGGTAGTCAAGCTTTGATCTACACAGAAATGCTGCAGACCTTTGTTTGAAAGAGTCATTTTTAAAGAAAGGGCTATATAATGTGTGTGTGTGTGCACATGTGCATGCATGTGTTAGAATAAGAGTAGAAGAAGAGGCAGAAAGGGATCTAGGGGTTATAGTGGACCACAAGCTACATACAAGTCAACAGTGTGATGCTTTGCAAAAAAAGCAAACATGATTCTGGGATGCATTAACAGATGTGAGCAAGACAGGAGAAGTCATTCTTCCGCTTTACTCTGAGCTGGTTAGGCGTCAACTGGAGTATTGTGTCCAGTTCTTGGCACCGCATTTCAAGAAAGATGTGGAGAAATTGGAGAGGGTCCAGAGAAGAGCAACAAGAATGATTAAAAGTCTTGAGAACATGACCTATGAAGGAAGGCTGAAAGAATTGGGTTTGTTTAGTTTGGAAAAGAGACAACTGAGAGGGGACATGATAGAAGTTTTCAGGTATCTAAAGGGTGTCATAAGGAGGCGGGAGAAAACTTGTTCACCTTAGCCTCTAAGGATAGAACAAGAAGCAATAGGCTTAAACTGCAGCAAGGGAGGTTTAGGTTGGACATTAGGAAAAAGTTCCTAACTGTCAGGGTGGTTAAACACTGGAATAAATTGCTTAGGGAGGTTGTAGAATCTCCGTCTCTGGAGATATTTAAGAGTAGGTTAGATAAATGTCTATCAGGGATGGTCTAGACAGTATTTGGTCCTGCCATGAGGGCAGGGGACTGGACTCAATGACCTCTCGAGGTCCCTTCCAGTCCTAGAATCTATGAATCTATGGAAGAAGAATGAAGGACATTTTACAGCTATCAGAATGGCTTGTTAGCAAACATGTGAGTGTGTCTGTGCGTACAAATGTGTATGTGGAACAAGGAGGCAGGACGTAGTAGGTATCCATGCTGTAGCATCCCAAAATATTAAAATAATAATAATAATAATAATAAAAAAAACACGTAAAAGGTCAAATAGGTGTGCGCTGACACACGATTGGTCTTATACCCACTTGTAGGACTAGTCTAGTATGAATAATAACTTGCAGTTAGAAAGCATAGCATATTCCCCTTTTTGATTTTTCTCCTGCACTGATCTTGACTGTTGTTTTTCTGTTCCTACATTTTACCCTACTTCTCAAGCCTTTTGGTTTGGTCACAAAAGACAAACTATTTTTCATTTAGGACTCACTTTTGCTGAGAATTGACAGATCAGAACTCCAATCCACTAATTTCTTCTTCTTCTTCCTCTTATTCACTCCCAGTGGAGCATAAGGCGTCAACCATTCTCCTCCATTCATTTTGTTCTTGAGTGAGGCAGCAAATTTCATCCCACTTCATTCCCATGCCTTTCATTTCCTCTTCAATGGTCCTTTGCCACGTCCCCAATGGTATACCTCTCCTCCTCCTTCCTTGTGGTGTCCATCGTAGGGCAATATGAGGGTGTCTATCAGCACCCATTCTCAACACATGCCCTAACCATCTCCATCTTCGTTGTTTGGCTTCATCCACTATGTTGTTAATGCCCGTTAATCGGCTCACTTCAACATTGGTGATATGCTGGGGCCAGTGTATGTTAAGAATTCGCCTAAGACACCTTCCTTCAAAACCCCGAAGCCGACTTTCTATCTTCTTGTTGGTCCTCCATGTTTCTGCCGCATAAAGCAACACAGAGCGGACGTTCGACCTGTAGATCTCTACCTTGGTTTTCATTTGCAAGATGGCCAACCTCCAAATGTTCTGAAGTCTATAGAATGCAGTTGCTGCAAGACCGATTCTGGTAGATATCTCCTTCTGAATATTACCATCAGCCGATATGTAACTACCAAGATATTTAAAATCGTTCACCTCCTCCAATTCTACGTCACATACTACTGTCGTCGTCGAGCTGGCTGTTTTTACTTTCATTGTTTTGCTCTTACCGGCGTGGATATTAAGTCCCACGCACCTTGCTGCTATACCTACTCTATCAGTCTTCTCTTGGAGGTCCATCTGAGAGCTTGAAATCAGGGCGATGTCATCCGCAAAGTCACAATCTTCAATATGACCAGAGGGTCCCCATGCGATCCCTCTTGGCCTAGCTTCGGTGGCTTTCCGCATCACCCAGTCTATAACCACAAGAAATAGGATGGGCGAAATAACACATCCTTGTCTAACTCCCGTTCTCACATGGAACCACTCGCTCCGCTGTCCTTCATGGCGAACACAACACTTATTATCGGCATACATATCTTTGAGGATGTTAATAACTTTCGGAGGGAATCCATATGTTTTTAGGATATTCCAGAGAGATGGATGGTGGATGCTATCAAATGCCTTCTCGAAATCAAGATAGTTAATGAACAGTGGCGAGTTCCATTCAAGGGATTGTTCCATTATCATACGTAATACAAATATCTGATCAACGCATCCTCTCCCACTCCTAAATCCAGTTTGTTCTTCCCTCAGGACCTCTTCTACTGCTTGTCTTATTCTCCGTAACAGGACTCTGCAGAAAACCTTCCCGAGCACTGATAACAGGTTTATACCTCTCCAATTATCACACAAAGACAAATCACCCTTCTTTGGTAATTTCACAATGATACCTTTCTTCCATGCTTCAGGTACTTTCTCTTCTTCCCATGCCTTGTTGAATAGCTCCTCTAGAATCCCGGCACTCATATTCAGGTCGGCTTTTAGCATTTCTGCGGTTATTCTATCTTCGCCTGGTGCCCTATTTTCTTTTGTCTGTCTAATGGCCTCTTCTATCTCTTGCTCTGTGATAGGCCCTTGTTCTACCTCCATCTGAAAACTCGTTTCCTCTATTTCAACTACCTCTTCAGGATTTGGTCTATTTAGAGTCTCTCTAAAATGCTCTGCCCATCGATTAATTTGTTCTTTCTCTTCTATCAATATTCTCCCATCCTTTCCTCTAACCGCTGTTGACCTATTGCTGAACCCTCCTGTCAAAGTCCTCGTGCTTCTATACACAGTTCTTGTGTCGCCCCGCACGACTGCTGACTGTGCCTCTCTTGACAGACTGCTAATATAATCCCTTTTATCTTTTTGAACACTTCTCTTCACAGCCTTGTTTTTCTCCCTGTATTCTTCATTTGCAGCTTTCTGTTGTTCACCACTTCCAGTCAGCATACGTAATTTTGCTATCTTCCTCTCCTCAATGAGTTTGTATGTATGATCTGAAATCCATACTTTCCGCTCTCTTCTCTTATAGCCAAGCACTGTTTTGCTGGCCTCCGCATATACCTTCTCAACGTTGTCACAAATAGTGTTTATATTACCAGTTTGCAAATCATTTAGAAGTTGAAACTTTTTCGAGAGCTCCAGTATGAACTGTGCCTTTACCGACGGTTCTTTCAACTTCCTTGAGTCGAAAATTTGTTGCCCATAAACTTTCTTCGTTTTTCTCAGTTTTATCTGAAGCTTACTCAATACAAGGTGATGATCGCCACCTACATCTGCACTTCTTGATACTCTGGTGTCCAACAACGACCCTCTCCACTTTCGATTGATCGCAATGTGATCAATTTGGTTCCTGGTTTTCCCATCCGGTGATATCCACGTCAACTTGTGTATTGTCTTGTGTTGGAAAATTGTTCCACCTATCACCAGTCCATTTTCAAGACATAAATCTACAAATTGTTGACCATTATCATTTCTCTCTCCACTAAGGTTATGATAAATTAATTGACTGGTCCTGGTGCATCTCATTGCCAGTCTAACAGGATTTAGCATCATCGTACTGCATCTAGTTATCAAGATCAAAAATGTCAAACTTATGTGCCATAGGGTTGCCAATTTTGGTTGGATGTATTTCTGGAGATTTCATACCATGACACAAGCTTTAATTAAAAGTTAATTTTTAGGGCTGTTGATTAATTGCAGTTAAGTCACGCAATTGACTAAAAAAAGTATTCACAATGAAAAAAAAATAATTGTGATTAATCGCACTTTTAAACAACAGAATACCAATTGAAATTTATTAAATATTTTGGATGTTTTTCTACATTTTCAAATATATTGATTTCTATTACAACACAGAATACAAAATGTACACTGCTCACTTTATATTATTATTTTGATTAGAAACATTTGTACTGTAAAAATGATAAACAAAAGAAATAGTATTTTTCATTTCTCCTCATACATGTACGGTAGTGCAATCTCTTTATCATGAAAATGTAACTTGCAAATGTAAATATGGGGGGGTTGTACATAATTCTACACTTGTAAGTTCAACTTTCATGATAAAGAGATTGTACTACAGTACTTGTAAAAGGTGTATTGAAAAATACTATTTATTTTGTTTTTTCACAGTGCAAATATTAGTAATAAAAATAAATATAAAGTGAGCACTGTACACTTTGTATTCTGTATTGTAATTGAAATCAATATATTTGGAAATGTAAAAAAATCCCAAATATTTAAAGAAATGGTATTCTATTATTGCTTAACGGTGTGATTAATCGCACGAATTATCAAGATTATTTTTTTAAATTTAAATGGCTCACAAATCAAAAGTGTTTCCAAAAGAACATCTATTTTGTTGCTTCTTTTTAAAGAAAGCAGTACACTTGGGTAAAAATGCCATCAAGGCTGAAGTTTTTCTCCAAGTGAGCAAGCTTAATCACTAATGCATAAAATTGTCATGGTTTGCATGAATGTACAACTTTAACTATGTAAATGGCAAAAGAGAGCAGAAGTTTTTCCATCTTTGCCTACTCTGGGCATGCAGCCAAAGAAGTGATAACAGCTGGTTTGTTCTTAAATATCAGACAAACATATAACAGCAGTAGTTTTGAGTTTTGTTTTAGCTACAAATGAAGTGAGTTGTAAGTTCTTAAGCTTTGTTAACATTTGAAAGGTTTCATTGTGATTTGTGTAATATGTGATCAAGTAAAATGTGTAAATTCCAGTTTTGGGATGAGAAATGTGCAAACTCAAAGACTTTAAGGCCAGAAGGGACCATCATGATCATCTAGTCTGACCTCCTAGTCTAGTCGGACCTACATATTGCAGGCCACAGAACCTCACCTATTCACTCCCGCAATAGACTCCTAATATCTGGCTGAGTTATTGAAGTCCTCAAATCATGATTTAAATACTTGAAGTTACAGAAAATCCACCATTTACTCCAGTTTAAACCTGTAAGTGACCCTTGACCCATGCTGCACTGGAAGGCGAAAACCCCCAGGGTTACTGCCAATTTGACCCAGGGAAAACTTCCTTCCCAACCCCAAATATGGAAATCCAGTTAGACCCTGAGCATGTGGGCAAGACTCACCAGCCAGATTCCTGGCAAATAATTCTCTGTAGTAACTCAGAGCCCTCCCCATCTAGTGTCCCATCACTGGCTGTTGGAGATATTTGTTGCTAGTATATAACATAATATATTTTAACCAAGTACTTCCCCCACCCCTTTCCTTTATACGCTTCAACTAAAATAAGATGTTTTGTTTGTAATTGTGATTTTATGAACCAATGTCTAATCCTAGGCAGACTTGGTTCATAAAATATATGCATTATATTGTGATAATTGGGCTTATATATTTACTGTAATTGTAAGCTCTATTGTAAAAAAGTATATGGAAGTTTATAAAATGTCACAATAACATAAAATAACAAATGCCAATAAAAAGTAAGTTAAGTTGCTTTCAATAAGAATGTTATAAAGATGTGCAAGACACTCAGCAAGACTAAATTAGTCCAAACAAAAAAGGCCATGTTGATATAGTTCAAGGACTGTGTTGAAATCATGCTTGGTAAAAACAGAGGCTGTGGAATAGAAAAGGAATGACTTAACTTTAGCGTGTCGAACAGTAGGCCTAATTGGTGGAAAAAATAGTAAGGGGGCAGTGGAAAAGAATAGAAAGGAGACAGAAAGAAAACAGATGGAAACAACTGGAGTGAACTTCACCATCATGGCTGCCACCTCTATAGCCTCTTGGGACTTTAGACCTTCTTTGTCCTAATCCCAAGGGAAGTTCCAACCATCTTCAGCCAGAGGGAGGGATGCAGATGACATTACCCCCTCCTAGCTTCAGATGAATCCCAAACACCACCTGAGATTAAATGACATCAGATTTTAACAGCAACAGAAAACAGCACCAGCACACACCAAATAACCTCTTCTCTTTAACCAAAAAGGATAGTTGTCAAGCCTAATTCTCCACTCTGGCACTTCGAGTGTAGAAGGTGGGGGCTTGCAAGGATTCTAAAAATTAATACTGGCCACTCCAGGCTTGTATTAAACTCCCAAGGTTACTCTTCTCTGACCTTGGATTGGTAGATGCTGCCACCACCCAAGTGCAGAACCCCTTTGAGAGCCCAGGAAGGCACACTTAGGAATTCCTTCCTGTGGGGTATCCTCAAGCTCTTTCACCCGCCTCCAGAGAAGAGTTGAGAAAGAAAAAGAAAAGGAAATCAGCTGTTGCCACCAGCTAATTAAACATGTACACAAACCTTTTAAGACACAAACATCCAATTCTGTTCTTTAATTATTTTTTAAAAAGAAAGTAAATACATCTTGGAACCCAGGCTATTGCTAGATTTAATAAGAGAAACTACAGGGATTAAACACCAAGAATAATTTTCTTGAGGTCCGTCTTAAAAGTTACAAACAAAACAAAAGCACCTGGGGTTAGCACACAGGAATCCACAAGCCATAGTGAAATAAAAGGAATAAACCTAATCACATCTTCCTAGACATTTCCTGATCTACTTACATAACTGGGGTTTTAAATTAGTAGTTTCTAGGTATGATATTGATGATTTTTTTCATATCTGGCCCAAGCTGCTTACAGCATAGCTGCTGCCCTGTCCCCTTTCCCTGGGAGAACAACAACAGACAGACAAAAGAGGAGTCTATTTTTAATTTTAAAAAGTTCTAGCCTTCCCATTGGCTCTTTTGGCCAGGTGCCCACTCACTTCCTTTTACCTATGCATAGCAGTGAGACTTTTTAACCCTTTACAGGTAGAACAATTAGAGAACAGCTACTAAGAGGGATTTTATAGTGACTGGCTGGCTGGATGTCTATAAAAGGGAGCTACTCCCCCACACCCCTTCACTTATCACAATAGTTATTGCCATTTTTGACACCATTTAAGAGATCTTCAAGCAAGGTGTGTGTGTGGGAGGGGGGGCGGACTCCTTTTAAATCTCACTCCCGCTAAAGGGAAAAGGAATAAGAAACATTGTTAACATGAAAGCCTTATTTCATACTTTACATTTCAAATGTGTTCACTGTTTTTTCCTCTTTACTGTGTCAGTTTGAATTTTTAATAGTGTGTTTGCCATGGTTCTAAGCAGGCTGAGGGCTTTGCATACCAAACCCTGAATCTTATTTAACAATGTTTAATGTTGGGCCATGACTCGGTTATGTAAACCCCTTTAACTCTTTTGACCTCTATATAAATACAACACTTCTGCATAGGCACTCTCCTCCGTCTTTCTCTCTGGGACAGCTTCTTAGAGCAGCCCATGTGTAGCTGTGCAAGGGGAGGGGGAAAGTAAAGCTGGAGTTAACACTTGTGTATGGGGTACAAGCCAACTTTTTTGAACATTTTACCCACTAAGGGCTAGATTCACAAAAGGGATTTAATGCTGTAATGCTGAGTGAACTCATAGGCTCCTAGTCATCCAGTCAAATTCACAATCTGAGTTAGATGCCCAGCCTCCCTCTACCATTTATGGAGAGTGTTAGGCACTGAAGGCCAGTATTTGAGCAGAGACCCACCTCAACAAACCAGTTCTATCCCTAAAAGGGAGATAGGTGCCTATGTTCACTCATGATTCAAAGCCATGAACCTTCTCCAGGAGTTAGGTGCCTAAACCAAATCAGATATTTAAAAAAAAAACCTGATAAAGAGGAGGTGTTGCCCTCTCTTATAATCAGAGAATCATAGAATATCAGGGTTGGAAGGGACCTCAGGAGGTCATCTAGACCAATCCCCAACTAAATCATCCCAGCCAGGGCTTTGTCAAGCCTGATTTTAAAAACCTCTAAGCAAATAAGGAAGAAGATTCCATCACCTCTCTAAGTAACCCATTCCAGTGCTTCACCACCCTCCCAGTGAAAAAGTTTTTCCTAATAACCAACCAAAACCTCCCCCACTGCAACTTGAGACCATTACTCCTTGTTCTGTCATTTGCTACCACTGAGAACAGTCTAGGTCCATCCTCTCTGGAACCCCCTGTCATAGGTTTCTCCCCCACTTGGAGCTGTTGGGTTCCAAGATGGGGACCTGCATGGACTCCTCTAAACTAAAATCCTAGTTTAGATCTGGTTCTCGCTGCCACCAGTTACGTTTAAAGTGGATAACACACTGCCTGTCCCCCAAGCTTCCCCTGGGGAACCCAGATTCAAACCCCTTGAATCTCACCAGAGAGAGAGAAACAGCCAGTTCCCCTCCCGCCCTTCCCTCTCTCCAGCCTGCTCCAGAGAGATTACACACCGAGTCAAATCCTTGACTCAACACAAAGAGGGACTCACCTCCCCCTCCCCTTCCCTAGTCCTTGGGAAAAATACCTTGATTCAAACTCCTTGAATCAAACAAAGAGGGATTCACTTTTTCCCCCTCCCCTTCCCCTGAAAATCCAAACAAGGGAAGAAATCAATCAAGTTCTAAAAAAGAAAAGATTTTATTAAAGAAAGAAAAAAGTACACTATCTCTGTATTACCAGGATGCAAAAATACAGGGTTTAACTTATAAAAACTGGAGAGACTTCCCCTCCCTCCTCCTCAGAATAATCAGAGTAACAGCAAACAGAAATAAAGAATTTCCTTCAGCAAACACACAATTGCAAATGTAGAAATCAAATTATAAGACTAATTTGCCTTTCTAATACTCACTATACTGGATAGTAGGAAATACTCCAGGAGAACTTGGAGACATGTCTGGCCTCTCTTAGATTCAAAGAGAGCACACAGAGCAAACAAGGAACACAGACAAAGCCTTCCCTCCACAGAGATTTTAAATTATCCTGTCCCTTGATTGGTCCTCTGGTCAGGTGTTCCTCAGGTTACTGAGCTTGTTAACCCTTTACAGGTAAAAGAGACTTTAACCCTTAACTATCTGTTTATGACACCCCCTTTCAGGTACTTGAAAGCAGCTATCCAATCCCTCCTCATTCTTCTCTTCCGCAGACTAAATAATCCCAGTTCCCTCAGCCTTTCCTCACAAGGTATGTGCTCCAGTTCCCTAATCATTTTTTGCCATCCACTGGACTCTTTCCAATTTTTCCACATCCTTCTTGTAGTGTGGGGCCCAAAACTGGACACAGTGCTCCAGATGAGGCCTCACAATGCCGACTAGAGGGGAATGATCACATTGCTTGATCTGCTGGCAATGCCCCTACTTATACAGCCCAAAATGCTGTTAGCCTTCATGGCAACAAGGGCACACTGTTGACTTATATCTAGCTTCTCATCCACTGTAACCCCTAGGTCCTTTTCTGCAGAACTGCTGCCTAGCCATTCAGTCCCTAGTCTGTAGCAGTGCACGGGATTCTTCTGTCCTAAGTGCAGGACTCTGCACTTGTCCTTGTTGAACCTCATCAGATTTCTTTTGGCCCAGTCCTCTAATTTTTCTAGGTCCCTCTGTAGCCTATCCCTACCCTCCAGCGTATCAACCACTCCTCCCAGTTTAGTATCATCTGCAAACTTGCTAAGGGTGCAGTCCACACCATCCTCCAGATCATTAATGAAGATAATGAACAAAACCGGCCCCAGGACTGACCCTTGGGGCACTCTGCTTGATACTGGCTGCCAACTAGACATGGAGTCATTGATCACTACCCATTGAGCCTGACAATATAGCCAGCTTTCTATCCACCTTATAGTCCATGCATCCAGCCCATACTTCTTTAACTTGCTGGCAAGAATACTGTGGGAGACTGTATCAAAAGCTTTCCTAAAGTCAAAGAATAACACATCCACTGCTTTCCCCTCGGCCACAGACCCAGTTATCTCATCATAGAAGACAATTAGGTTAGTCAGGCATGACTTGCCCTTGGTGAATCCATGCTGACTGTTCCTGATCACTTTCCTCTCCTCTAAGTGCTTCAAAATTGATAATATTTAGCCCATTGGTCAGAGCACTCACCCAAAATGTGGGATCTCCGAATTTAATTCCCTGCCTGATGTGGCAATGAGATAGAAACTCATCCCCCAGGAGAGTGCCGTAGCCAATGGGCTATTCCAGAGCTGGTGTCTCACCATCTCTCCTCTGGTAGTTGTTCCACTTGGTATAAACAATTGAATACGTACAGGGGCATAGAGAAAGTATGAGTAACTCCATAACTGAGTGGTTAGGGTTGAAAGTTTTACCCAGTGCTCTTCTATTCTGTCATAAGAGCTCTAACATTAAAAAAAAGTAAACCGTTTTTAAAGACAATCCTTTTAAAGGAACAATCTACACCCACACATACAGATGCTATCTTAGAGTATGTCTATACTACCCTCCAGATCGGTGGGCATCGATCAATCCAGTGGGGGTCAAATTATGGCATCTCGTCTAGACACGATAAATTGATCCCCGAGTACTCTCCCATCAACTATGGTACTCCACCAGGGCGAGAGGCGCAGGCGGAGTTGACGGGGAAGTGTCAGCAGTCGACTCACTGCAGTGAGTAGATCTAAGTACGTCGACTTCAGCTACGTTATTCGCTTAGCTGAAGTTGTGTAACTTAGATCGACCCCCCCGCTCCCCAGGGTATACCAGGCCTTACAGTATTATCTCAGGGTTTTTTATTATTATTTAGCTAGTTAGTTAAATAATAAATGACTAGCAAGTTTTCCTACTTTTTTTTTGCTTCCTATTAGAAGCAGTAAGTAATGGATATTTTAAATTTGACTAAGTTGTATGAAATTATGCAAATGTGTTTAAAGGTTTGTATTGTATGTTGCCTGTGGCCTTCAGTCACTGTACACAATTGCCTTCATTAACTATTGGTCATGTACTGTATTTTATTTGTATAATGAATTAGATTTGACAGCTCATCAGTGCCAATACTTAACAGTATTTTGTTAATTGAAATTGGAATGGTATTTGCTTATACATAAACTACATGTTGGCTAATTAACTCCAAAAAATAAGTATCTCTGTGTTGTAGCTGTGTGTACTACTAATCATGTGCTTAAAAGGAAAGAATAAAAAAGGATAAAATTAGACACAGATGTTCTTTAGTTAATAGTTTAAACATATTCTAACCCATGTCTTTTCTGCTTTTGATTTCATCCTACAATTTGTGTTTTCTTTTGCTGTGCAAGCCATTCTCACAGTGGCAGTTGGATACAATTTTATACATAATAATACACATAACTAACACAGATTATGACACTCAAAAGAAACAGTCCATGTCAGCTCTTTCTCAAGTTGTGCACAGTAGACCAATTGTCCTTGAAGAAGCTTCCTCTAATTAAATACTAACTTGCCTTGTGCGTAGAGCAATCATATTGGCAGGAATTGATTGGGCGTGTTAGACACTTCATTTAGTTAGTAGAAAAATCCTTTAATTAAAATAATCTTACTGCTGTTAAAATTAATTGCATCCCATGCAAACTTGCCAGCTAGAATTTAAAGTTCAGCTTCAGTAATATTTTTATTCAGGAGAAAAAAATATCTTTCAGTATTAGGGAGATTCACTGATACCAAGCCCTGATTAGTTTATTATGGAACTTTGTGGTTTCTCTAAAATCTTTTTATTATTAATTATTATTATTGCTATTCATTATTAGACTTGAGCACCAAACAAATCCCCAGATCCAGAGATTTCAAATTCTGAGGAAGTGAAGACCCAGATCGGCTTCCAGACAGGGCTATTTGTTATGCATGACATTAATATGTACATTGACTACAATAGGGTCTATGTTCCTAAATCATTAAAGTGCTTTTGTAAATCCCACCTTTAAGTGCCTATATATGGATTTAAGAGCCCAACTTTAGGTCCTCTTTGAAAATTTTGGCTAGTGGAACTACTTATTTTGCATAAAATTAAGCTCCTGTGTAAGTCTTTGCAGTAATAGCAAACATGTATATTGACGCACTGTACAACATCATAGGTATGAACTGGTCAAAGACCTTCCCTGGTATCATTATAGTTTCCCATACAGTAGGTATTGTTGGATGAATTGCCACTGAAGTATGTGCTCTAGCATGTGATTCTGTCAACATTTACAGCTCTGCTCTTTGAGGTGAAAGGAATAGCATTTTTAGCATTGTTGCCTTCAAAGCAGGCATTGTTGATAAACCCCACCTTCCAAGACCATGTAGCCACCTCAACAACTATGGAAAATAGAGGTTAAATATTCACCAGATAAGTGCTACCTGGAGAAATCCACTCCATGAGGGTGAAGGGTACCAGAGCCCAGGTTCTAGCCCGAGCATCTAAATTGAAATTAAAGAGCCCCATAGCCCAAGCCCTGCAAGCCTGAATCAGCTGTCATGGGCCAGGAATGGCTGTTTAATTGCAGTGTAAACATACCCTTAGGCCCCCTTCTCTCCACAGGCAGAGAAGAACAAAGCAGCTTACTCTTCTACAAAGACCCAGTTTTCCCTTTTTTGTAGAACTGATGGTGAAAATCTCTCTTTTTACCTAGAAAGATTAAAAGGTGAATATCATGGAGTCCTTTAAACTAAAGGGACCCATGAACTGCAAATCCACAACCCCCAGGATCACATATTGAAGGAGATGTGGTTACACCCTCATTCCACTTTGACTATTTTTAAAGTATCAGAACAGAATGCATCCAGAGCAGAATACACCCAGGGAGATTTCTGTTTTCTCCACTCTTCACATTCTGAGGCAAATCCTCTTCTCCCAAGTCATAGTTGCCTCTTATCCCTAAAATAAATACTGTGCTCTGGGATAGGCTGAGTCTATGTGGAGTTGTGCTCCTCTGTGAAAAGGATCTCTTCAAGGTCTGTTCATGTTCTCCTTGTATATCATGGCACCATACCAGTTCCTATCCAGCCAGATCATTCCACAGTACTTATTTGGACAAGGAGATAGAGAAAAAACAGGTCAAAAATACAGAAAATGTTAAAACAGCCTGATACAATATAGAATTTAGAAAGAAGGCAGATAGACTCTTGAACACTAAACATATTGGGTTGATTTGCAATGCAGTGCTGTACTTGTGGGAACTCCAGACAGTCTGTGACGTACAGTAGGTTAAGTCCCTATTTTTTCCTTGGGTCTTGATTTCCACACAAAAAATTAACCCTACTGAATATTTTATATTGAAAAAACCCTCTTTTCCTCAGCATTCAGCAAGAACATGAAAAACCAAAGACTGTAAAAATGCTCTACCTGATATTTCAAAGTGAAACATGATACCAGTATTCAAATTATGTCTATTTAAAATGGAGCAAAGGGTTCCCACTGAGTTTGGATATTTATAAATATGCTCACATTTCCTAGTATTTCAGATCTCTATTTGAAGCTCTGCATAGTGAGTATATTTGGCCTTTATGAATAAATTTCAAAGAAAAATTGCATCCGTGGTGAATAAATATACATTGCATGGCATCCTTAAAGACACTCCAGTTTGCTTTAATGTTTATATCACATTAATGGCTATGGATTTACAGGTTTCTCTTTACATAATCTAATATAATGCAAAATTACACCGACATATAATCATAGCGCCATCACAGATGTATAAGACAGAGTTCGGTAACGTTTAGGATTTATACTATTTCCTTAAAAATGCCATCCTTTCTATCTCTATTTCCTTTCTTAACAAAAGGCCAAAACTCTGCAGATCTGTAATTGGCTAAAGGCAAAAATATACTGTAAGCAAAGGTTGCAGGATTAGTTCCAATGATTGCAAAGGGAGTTTTGCTTGAGTTTGGACTGCAGAACTACTGAAAGTGCAGAGAGAGAGTGAGTGTAAATTCAGTGGAGTTCCTGTCTTCATCATAATTTGGCTAATCCATCCTATCCTATTATCCCTAGTAATATTTGTACCACCTTGAACAATTTATTTCCTTCTTTCATAGTCAAGCCTTCCATATCCCTGTAGATGGCTAGCATGACCTTCATAGTTTATCACTAAACTATATTCCACATAATGGGCCATACCTCCCTGTTGCTAGTGTGTGTGATCTGCTATATCACCATTGAAGTTAATAGGACTATACTGATTTACACCACTTGAGGGTCTGGCTCAGTTACTTCTTTTAAAGTTTTTTTTCATGTCAGTCTTCCAAGCCCTTTGTTTACTTTATTGGTCTTGTATGAAAAGTCTCCATTTTGTGAAATATTTATTCTCTTAAGGTTCTAAGACTACATAAAGTATCCTAAGTGTGGTTTCAGCGGTGCCATAATGCCTATATGTATTCAGACCCAAATCATTCTGGCTCTCAGTATTGCACTGCAAAGTGACATCTTCTAACAGATATATCTTGCAAATCCTCCAAATTTTGCTGTCTACTCTCAGCTCTAGCTGTAACATGGTTTTTTTCCTAAGAATCTCCCTCCCACTCTATTGTTCTGTTCAATTTTGTTTGCCTTGATGTATTAGCTTGCTTTTACTTTTCCCAAGATGACTCTTTTTTTTTTAAATGTCCTATTCATATATCTAGCCTTTTTAGACCGCCTTTGTATTGTACCTCTAACCTCAATAGTATTTGAAACATCTCCCAGTCTGGTATAATCTCTGAATGTGATTAATGTGTTGTTTAATCCTGCTTCCAGATCATTAATGAAGATGTTAAACAACATTGGAACTAGCATCGATCCTTGTGGCACCCCACTGGACATGTGCCCCCAACTCAATGCATTGCCATTTATCATTACCCTAGGTTAATAGTCCAGCTCAGCCAGTTTTAAATTCATAGGACCGTGCTCATAGCCAAGTAACTGGAACTGATTTGTCAGGGAAGGTTTTATGAAGAATGTTTAAAGTACTTTATGGAACTCAAGAGGCTAGATTCATCCCTGGCATATGCTGGTATGTCCTTCCTCTTCTGCAGGTGTAACTCAGGGCACAGGACACTTGGAAGCAGAAAGTCTGCTCAGAGGTTTCTGTAGCAGTAAAGGGGCCTGCAATTCTGTTTCAGCATAGCATGGGTACCAGAGCCAACCAGCACAGCCCCAAAACTGGTTGGCACAGGGCAGAGACAGGTCATGGCAAAGGCATCCAGAGTATGTTTTGGTTAAATGCATCCTCTGTGTAGCCTCAAACAACCATATATAACAGGACAAACCTTCCTTGGGGTTCAATGGTCTCTTCTGGAACAGTATTGTGCACATTCCTGCACTAGAAGAGGTTAATATAACATCTCTGTATGGCTGAAATGGTATTTTTAAACATTCTAACAGAATAAACTTTGTTTCAAGTGTGAGATAATAATGAACTGCTTCCATCTATCATAGTTACTTATAGAAAAAGAACAGGAGTACTTGTGGCACCTTAAAGACTAACAAATTTATTTTAGCATGAGCTTTCGTGAGCTACAGCTCACTTCTTCGGATGCATAGAATGGAACACATAGACAAGAGATATTTATACATACAGAGAACATGAAAAGGTGGAAGTATGCATAACAACAGGAAAAGTCTATACCGGACAATTGATTAGACTTTTCCTGTTGTTAAGCATACTTCCACCTTTTCATGTTCTCTGTATGTATAAATATCTCCAGTCTGTGTGTTCCATTCTATGCATCCGAAGAAGTGAGCTGTAGCTCACGAAAGCTCATGCTAAAATAAATTTGTTAGTCTTTAAGGTGCCACAAGTACTCCTGTTCTTTTTGCGGATACAGACTAACACGGCTGCTACTCTGAAACTAGTTACTTATAGAGTCATCACCATAGTATCTGAGTGCCTCCCAATGTTTTGATTAGCCAAGCAAAGTAAGTTCTAACACTTTGTCTCTCTTTCTGTCATCTGAAATTCCAAAATTTAGGAAAGGCATCAATGGACAGGACATTATTGATTTTGGTAAAAATGGAGTGAAAATGTGGAAACATGGAGCCTTTTACATCTTGTTAGCAGAGCCACCAGCTTTAACCAAGTCTGTAATTGTTCACAGATCAAAGAATTGATTGATGGCAGTCATTAACGCTTTCCAGCATAACAACAAAACCATCACAGCTCTGCCCTTCCTCCCAAGACAGCTTGAAAATGTTGACACCATGAAGGACTTCTCTCTGAGACAGAAAAAAATAGAAAAACAAATAAGAATGGTGGGAACATGGGTGGCGGGTATAATAGGCCCTGCCATGACTGCCAGACCCCTGGTTGTGGAGGTTTGGGGGGAGGTTTTTGCTTTATTATGCACCATGCAGGTTCCAGGATGGCTGAGGAGGAGGAATGTGCTATTCAGCTTCCCTGGTTCATTGGTAATCTCCCTGGACTCCAGAGACATTACTGAGGAACCCAGGAAGCTGAGTAGGAAATACTGCCACCTTAGTCACCCCAGAATGATATGCATTGGGCATATCAAATGCTTCTTCATGAGAGTGAGAGCTTTACCCCAGGGCAGCCTAGGGTCTGGGGAGGGGAGGCGTGTTACAGCTGTGGGTGGCCCGAGGCTCCTCTAGGCTGAGGGAGGAGCACTCGTGGCTCCTCTGCATGGGTAGGAGTGGGGCAGGGGATCTTGGGGCTCTGGTTGTGTGGGGGGCTCAGGAGAAAGGGGCAGAGCTGGGGACAAGGAGGCTCCACCTGCCATCCATGGGTGGAAATCACTGGCATGGGTAAAGGTGGGAAAAGGGGAGGCCCTTGCATGAAGGGAAGGGGCTGCATGCAGAGCCCCTGGCATGTGGCAGAGAGGGTGCACAAAGAATCCTTGGTATGAGAGAGGTGGGATGGGGGGTTGCAGTGAGTCCCTGAAATCCAGGGAGATGGGTAGGATGGTGCACAGAGAGATTGTTGGGATGGGGGAAATGGACGGATGCTCGGAGCCCCTGGTATACACAATGATTCTGGCCTACAGAAGCAACAAAGTGTGTATATGTACTCACAACATTCCTGTGAGGTAGGGAAATGCAACTATCCTCACTATACAAATGGGGAACTGAGGCACAGATAGACTAAGTGAGTTGCCCAAATCACACAGGAAGTGTTTGGCAGAGAGAGAAACTCCCAAGACCTAGGTTAGGATCATCCTTCCTCCATGCTTCCACATATGCACTTAAAATCTGTCCTCTAACATTTCTATATGCCACTCCAACCGTAGCACAAAGCATGGCATGAAAGTTTCTTAAAAGAAGAGGAAAAAAGCAAAAATGAATGATCTTCTCACCGGTTTTGGATTTTCCTTATATTTTAGTGGCCCAAATTTTAAAAATTAGATGCCATATTTAGGCTGCTAAATAAACAACATGGTTTTTCAGGTGTCCTGAACACATACAGCTCTCATTAAAGCACTTTGAAATAAAGTTTTTTTGGTTTTTTTTTAAACAAAATAAACATTGGAGAGTCAGATCATAATGTACAGGTGAATAAACATCTTGACTAGACATAAGGTTTTTTGTGAATGACCTTCCATTTTCTAATGTAAGGTCTCACTAGGTCAGGACAAAATTTGCAAACTTGGGTGCCAAATATTAGACTTCTAATTCCAGTTTTAGGCAGCTAAATTGGCCTGATTTTCAGAAGTGCTGACTTCAATGGGAACTGTAGGTAAAATTAAAACACATTTAAATTGAACATCAATTATATGAATAATTAACTGTTTAGCTTAAAAAAAAGACACTATTGAGCTAAGATTCTTTATTGTTGTTGTTGTTGATCTTATCCTAACAACAGAATGATGAAACTTCATCAGAACAAATGTGCTAAAAATAGGAAGTTTCACATTATCAAATAGTCCACCTACATTTTTAGAATAAAAATCCTGCAATGCTCTCCTGGGCAATGGTCTGAACTTGTTTCTTTTTGCAGGGCTAAGTACAGTTCATAAGGTCAATACTGCAAGGTTTTAAGCACCCTGAACTCCCAGTTCATAAAAAGATTCTCTGGATCTTGCTGAAGTTGCTCGGCAAATTACAGAATTAGGCCTGGTGATAAAATATGATCATAAGCAATTGCTTGACTTTTAAGATTGTGTGCTAGACTAGGAAACAGTATCTGACAGTTTCAATACCCTTACCCACAAGGGAGAAACAGCAATCATGGCAATGATTACAAGCCATTGATGCTGAATAGGTCTATTTTCCCAAATAATGAACCAGGTCCTGTTGGATGTGCCATTGAACTGGGAAAAAAACATGTTAGACTCCAGGATACTTCATACACAAGATCAGAAACAAAATGACTATTGAACATTATGGTAATTGAGTACAGATGCCCACAAAGAAAGTGGAGCTTTCTTAAATCTAATTTTCTTGTGAGAAAGGGGAACCAGAAACACACAGACAAATATCTGGGCTTAGTAGGAGAATATAAATTGATTATGTTCTATACTGTTCCTATAAGTTCAGAGGAGAACCTATTTGTGGCACTCTGCACCTCAAAGCAGGACCCTGGAAACTCCATATTCACTCCTGTCATATCATTATGATATATTTCATACAAAGCATGCCATGTAAGATGGCACATGAAAAGTCATGATCTGCTGAAACCCATTGTTCAGTCAAAATATGTATATCATTAGTGTATATGAAGTTATGATATTTTGCTGTATGATTCTTACTGAAATACGTTGTAAGTTTGAGAGTCTCTACTGGACAACAAAGGAGGTATCCCACTCAAAGCAGGATGTTAAATGGCCATTAATCAGCAGGGAGTTGCAATCAAGGGATATACAACGCTGTAAAAGGGCTGCACAAGCATCACATAATGAACATAAGAACGGCCATACCGGGTCAGACCAAAGGTTCATCTAGCCCAGTATCTGTCTACCGACAGTGGCCAATGTCAGGTGCCCCAGAGGGAGTGAACCTAACAGGCAATGATCAAGTGATCTCTCTCCTGCCATCCATCTCCATCCTCTGACAAACAGAGGCTAGGGACACCATTCTTTACCCATCCTGGCTAATAGCCATTTATGGACTTCACCACGATGAATTTATCCAGTTCTCTTTTAAACACTGTTATAGTCCTAGCCTTCACAACCTCCTCAGGTAAGGAGTTCTACAAGTTGACTGTGCGCTGCACGAAGAAGAACTTCCTTTTATTTGTTTTAAACCTGCTGCCTATTAATTTCATTTGGTGACCCCTAGTTCTTGTATTATGGGAATAAGTAAATAACTTTTCCTTATCCACTTTCTCAACATCACTCATGATTTTATATACCTCTATCATATCCCCCCTTAGTCTCCCCTTTTCCAAGCTGAAGAGACCTAGCCTCTTTAATCTTTCCTCATATGGGACCCTCTCCAAACCCCTAATCATTTTAGTTGCCCTTTTCTGAATCTTTTCTAGTGCTAGAATATCTTTTTTGAGGTGAGGAGACCACATCTGTACACAGTATTCAAGATGTGGGCATACCATGGATTTATATAAGGGCAATAATATATTCTCAGTCTTATTCTCTATCGACTTTTTAATGATTCCTAACATCCTGTTTGCTTTTTTGACCAACTCTGCACACTGTGTGGACATCTTCAGAGAACTATCCACGATGACTCCAAGATCTTTTTCCTGACTTGTTGTAGCTAAATTAGCCCCCATCATATTGTATGTATAGTTGGGGTTATTTTTTCCAATGTGCATTACTTTACATTTATCCACATTAAATTTCATTTGCCATTTTGTTGCCCAGTCACTTAGTTTTGTGATATCTTTTTGAAGTTCTTCACAATCTGCTTTGGTCTTAACTATCTTGAGTAGTTTGGTATCATCTGCAAACTTTGCCACCTCACTGTTTACCCCTTTCTCCAGATCATTTATGAATAAATTGAATAGGATTGGTCCTAGGACTGACCCTTGGGGAACACCACTAGTTACCCCTCTCCATTCTGAGAATTTACCATTAATTCCGACACTTTGTTCCCTGTCTTTTAACCAGTTCTCAATCCATGAAAGGACCTTCCCTTTTATCACATGACAGCTTAATTTACATAAGATCCTTTGGTGAGGGACCTTGTCAAAGGCTTTCTGGAAATCTAAGTACACTATGCCTACCGGATCCCCCTTGTCCACATGTTTGTTGACCCCTTCAAAGAACTCTAATAGATTAGTAAGACACGATTTCCCTTTACAGAAACCATGTTGACTATTGCTCAACAGTTTATGTTTTTCTATGTGTCTGACAATTTTATTCTTAACTATTGTTTCGACTAATTTGCCTGGTACCGACGTTAGACTTACCAGTCTGTAATTGCCGGGATCACCTCTAGAGCCCTTTTTAAATATTAGCGTTACATTAGCTAACTTCCAGTCATTGGGTACCGAAGCCAATTTAAAGGACAGGTTACAAACCTTAGTTAATAGTTCCGCAACTTCACATTTGAGTTATTTCAGAACTCTTGGGTGAATGCCAATGGGTCCCGGTGACTTGTTAATGTTGAGTTTATCAATTAATTCCAAAACCTCCTCTAGTGACACTTCAGTCTGTGACAGTTCCTCAGATTTGTCACCTACAAAAGCCAGCTCAGGTTTGGGAATCTCCCTAAGATCCTCAGCCGTGAAGACTGAAGCAAAGAATCCATTTAGTTTCTCCACAATGACTTTATCGTCTTTAAGCGCTCCTTTTGTATTTCGATCGTCAAGGGGCCCCACTGGTTGTTTAGCAGGCTTCTTGCTTCTGATGTACTTAAAAACATTTTGTTATTACCTTTGGAGTTTTGGCTAGCTGTTCTTCAAACTCCTCTTTGGCTTTTCTTATTACACGCTTGCACTTAAGTTGGCAGTGTTTATGCTCCTTTCTATTTGCCTCACTAGGATATGGGGGATTGCTCTACTCTTGTGACTCAGCAAAGTCCACCAAGACATATCCAGGCTAGTGTTTTCCAGGCACATGGACTGAGGATATAAAAAGAGAAAATCTGCTTGATCCAAATACTGTCTAGTTTAATGAGGTTTAAGATTTAGACTATGCACTTACCTTTTCTTTTCTTTGGTAACTATCTCTGACCTTTTGTGCCTACCACTTATAATCACTTAAAATTTATCTTTCTGTAGTTAATAAATCTGTTTTATATTTTACCTAAAACAGTGTGTTTTGGTTGAAGTGCTTGGAAAATCTCAGTTCGGGTTACAAATCTCAGTTCGGGCCTGTCCTCCCCACATCGAGGGAGGGGCAGACTGGGTAATGAATTTACACTGATCAAGCTTCTGACCAAGGCAAGATGGTAGAGTTCCGGGGTACAGGCTAGAGGCTTCGAGATTTGCTGGTGCCTTTCTCTGTATGAGCTGGGAGTAGCTCAGGGAGCATTCACACAATTTAGCTGGACTTGGGGCTCCACATGTTGTTGTGCTAAGTGACAACAGTTAAGGGGGCACAGCGGTACCCCCATTGCAGGTTGCACCCCGAGAACTCTGTTATACTATCTAACTTAGCTTATATTTAAACATCAGTTTAAATAAGATTCTTTTTGCATTTGACTGCTAGCTGTATTTAAATACCCCCTCCCCCCATCCCCCAGAATGTCTCCCAACTTTTCAATAAAAAATACTTTATTTTAAGAGGGAAGTTGGTCAATCTATCATTGGTCATTGGTTCCCAACAGGGAGACTCACAGGCTTCCAAAACCCAGTCAGACATGCAGAATGATAAGTGGTCAGTATATACTGGGTAGTGTAGCTGAATCCTGGTCTAAGAGTGGAAGAATCCTGAGATTCCATCTTGATACAAGTAAGGGTAAGAGGCAGAACAGGCCATTAGAATATTCTAAGGTGACTAAAAGAGGAATTGGACTGAACTTATCTTGATTTTTTGAGTAAATGAAATTGCTAAATGGAAACTAAGACACAGATTTTGCAACCATTGCAGTGAATGGGAGTTTTGTCATATTACAACCTGAAATGGGTACTTCAGGGATTAAATAGATAATGACAAAAATTTAATATCATAATTTGTTTTGAGTGAGAGCCAATTTTTACACTCTCATACATACCTTTATTCTTTATGTTCTTCTAAGAGGGCAGCTCCTTTTAAAACTCATTTATCAAACTAGCATAAAATTATCTCTCTTTTAAGCTTTTCATTTCATTGACTTTAAAGATGTGAAATCCACAATTCTTATGCTCTGATTATAAGGAAAGGAAAATTTAATTTAACTATTATTTCCGATCAGTGCTATAATGTTTCATTAGAATGAAAATCTTTACATGCACTTTAAGTCCCTCCTTACCTGTGAAACCACGAAGACACAGGCATTGAAACTGTGGTTTCTCTTTCGATTGACTCATATCGATACAAGTAGCTCCATTGTAGCAATTGTCAGGGTAAATTAAACATGCATTTTCAACAGATTGGCAGAATTCCCCTGTCCATCCAGGAGCACAGAGACACTAGAAATAAGAAACAAAACACTGAAAAAGTTTTCAGATATTTTATCTAACATTATGCACCAAAGTAACAGCATAATGAAACATTGGGTGTTTGCAATCAGCTACGTACACATGCAGTTACAGATGGTAAACACACCTGACTCAACATAAAGACCACATTTACTAACTTGGATGTTGGGAAGGGGGTAAGTAAGTCAGGGTAAGGGGCAGGGTTATAAACATAGCTGGGACTAAACTAGTGAGGTTGAGGGAGTGCAGATAGGAGCTACCTTCAGAAGCAAAAAGGCTGGGCTACAGAAGAAGATCACTTGGCAGTGGTGGGGAGAAGACCCAGGCCATGTAAGCAATCAGTCTGGGAAGCCAAGTGACTGAGCCAATGGCTAACTAAGCAGCCACAAGGCAGAGTGGTATGGGAGAGCCTCCATCATCCAGTCTGCCATTATCTGATGATTAAATATATATATATGGGAAAATACTTGCAGCTGGGGAAATATAATGGTGTTGGAGGGTGAGAGGCTATGTTTACTATGTTGAGGTAAACTAGGACAGGGATCAGCAATCTTTGGCACACAGCCCATCAGGGAAATCTGCTGGCAGGCCAGGATGCTTTGTTTACCTGCAGAATCTGCAGGTTTGGCCAATCACAGCTCCCACTGGCCGCGGTTCATCATTCCAGGCTAATGGGGGCTGCGGGAAGTGGTGTGGGCTGAGGCATGTATTGGCCAGTGCTTCCCACAGCCCCCATTGGCCTGGAATGGCAAACCACGGCCAGTGGGAGCCACGATTGGCCGAACCTGCGGATGCAGCAAGTAACCATCCTGGCCCACCAGTGGATTTCCTTGATGGGCCACGTGCCAAAGGTTGCCAATCCCTGAACTAGGATTTTAGAGTAAAGGAGATATTAACAAGGATTTTAAAAAAAAACTAAAGTAATTGATGTTTTGTAGATAAGATTTATGTCAAAATAACTACCTTGAGTGTCATCAGAAGTGATTTTTCTTTAATATTACATCCATTTCCCACCCTTCTTGTTAGTCTCAGTATTATTTAACATCTTTCTTAATGATCTGGAGGTAGGGTTTAATATTACAATCACATCCAGAGAATATTACAAACTAGGAGATGTTGCAAACACTGCTGAGGACAGAAGATACCGCAAAAGGGCTGAAATAGGTAAGATATATGACAGAGAAATGTTGGCATATCTTTTGTCTTTTTATACTGTTCAATCTTTGAGGCAAGGGCTAAGTTCGGAAATCACCTAGCATATTTTGGGTATCCCCACAATCTAAAAAAAATAAATTACATAAATAACAAAACACCCCAGACGGAGACACCATATTTTTAAAAGAATATTATTAAGATTGCAAGCTTAAGCACTCAGAAGTAAGGAAATGACAAAATAAGGGATGCCTGTGCAACTTTAATTATGCTCCTTTGTGCATCTATATCTATATTATGATACAGTCTTTGATTATATGATCACCTACTACTTTTTCCACAGGTCTCCTGCCTCATTCAGTGCTCACTAAAGAAGCAGCCAGTCAATATTTCTTTTTATATTCATAATTCATCATGTGGCCCCAGGTCTTGTTTACCACACAAATTATTTATTGCCCTGAAAGTTAAATTATTAATTACCCTAAGGTCTTTTCTACGGTGCTTTCATTGTAGAATCTAAGTGCTTCACAAGCATTGGAGAATGTAGCTGCCAAACATAGACAAGCCTCTACTGAGCATGTGCAAACTCCAGTTTTTCTGAGATTTATTATTGGGCCAAATTTAAGCAGCGTTTCACAGGAATGGCAATAAACATATCCCTGACATCAAGGTCATCCCTCTGCCATATTTCAAGTCCCTACTCCAAAGCATGCAATAGTAGTAAGGATCTTTTAACATGGGAGAAGCAACATATTTTTCCCTAAACTTGATTTCAGTAATAGCTAAATTGTTTTAACTGAAAATTTCCTTAAAAATGCAGCCTGAGGTAGATATCTTGCATGGAAAATTTCAGCCCCAATGGTTAAAGTTTGGCAAAGTAATGAGGAACTTAAAACAGGATTTTATAATGGAAAGTGTTATGCAACCTTAACTACACATACCATTATTTGTGCCACCCATAGCAGAAAGTGCAGGAAACTGTAACAAAGTATAATTTACTCTATAGGTTTGTCTATTCCAGTGGAGTTCCCAACTTTTTTCTCTGATGTGACTCATCTTGATACCTTTAATTATTTTGAGGCACACTACCATATTGTCTCCAAATGAACTCACCCTCTTATCGCCTCTGTTTAAGCTATTTACCACCTTTGCAATTCATAGTCTGTACAATAAAGTTAATGATATTATTGTCTAACATCTTACATTTTATTGTACAGATTGTGACAAATATTTTCAGCTGATTCACGCCATTCACACTAAGAAGATGCCAAATTAAAAAATGCATTGTTTTATTATATGATGAAAAATAAATAATACAAAAAATGTACCAATCAAGAAACATCAACTAATGATATTATTTTGTATCAAGACTTATGGTATTACCTTTTCATCTTTGAGGTACTTCTTTTTTTATATGACTTTGGAAATGAGCAACATCAAATGCCAAACTCCAGTTCAGACATCCAAGCCTAGCGTTATCGGACATGGAATGGAACTCAGACATGTTGCCCTGAATTTGATCAATAGAGCAATGCTGCACACTGTGATTCACAGTCTGTGATGAATGACCAAAAATTATAGGAAAAAAATTAAAAATAAATAACAAAAATAAACTTTTAAGGGGACATCTGAGCGTGCGTTGATGCACACAGTTGTTTATTCCTGAGAGGAAATGTTGACAGTGCCACTCTGATATCTTGCTCCACCAACCTCAGATGCTCTCTTTGTTTATTATTTATGTAAGTCAGACTTAACTCACACAGATATGTTGTTGAAAAGAGCAACAGAATGGAGCTAGCATGGTCAGAGATTTTCGCCTCCCACTTTCAACTGGAAAGAGTCCAAAGAAATATCATCAAACTTTATTTTCAAAGTGCAGTCTGTTCTTAATTTGGCAAGCTGACCTTTAGCTGTTATTGTAACATTCTTAGCACTGAAGAAAAATATGAAGTGAATTGTTCTTCCAGACTTTCCAAATGCTCAGAAATGGCGTTGACCAAAACTCCACCACCAGGCAGGGCCGGCTCCAGATCCCAGCGTGCCATGGGAGGGCGGCAGGTGGCTCCGGTGGACCTCCCGCAGACGTGCCTGCGGGAGGTCCACCGGAGCCGCGGGACCAGCGGACCCTCCACAGGCACGTTTGCAGGAGGTCCACCGGAGCCGCAGGACCGGTGACCGGCAGAGCGCCCCCCGCGGCGTGCCACCCTGCTTGGGGCGGTGCAATTCCTAGAGCCGCCCCTGCCACCAGGATATGGTGCATTTGCCAAAGGGAATATTTGTATTGTTCCTTTTGCTACTTTTTCAAATCAGTGGGCTAACTTGGACCTAAACCCATGCCATTGATCTTTGCTGGAGAGAAGATGCTTGTTTCTACTTTGCATTTTCCTGTTCAGTTCATTGAAGTGGCAGAATATATCAGTCAGGTAGGCAAGCTTGTGCACCATGCCACATCAGTGATCAGTCCATGTACATTGATTTCTCTAAGGTTAAGAACATTTTGATCTCCTCGCTCAGCTCATACAAGCGTAAGAGAACTGTCAAATCGTCAAGCTGCAATGCAAATTTTCTGCTTGATTTTATTTTTTCTCGGAGCACCATCTCAATATCACCTGATACGTCACCTTGTATTATCTGAAAGGGGAACTTTTTCAATTTCCTTGACTGTATATGTACCTAATATTACTCGCACAATTTATTTGCATGCTGGTAAAAATAATGTCTCTGTGATTGTATGTGGCTTTTTTACCTTTGCTACAAGCTCAGTGACTACATAGCTTACTTCTAGCATTTTGTCAGAAACATGTGCATAGTCTATCATCAATCATGCATGCTTTTAATTCTGATCCCTCAAACACTTAAAAAAATTATGTCCGTCTAGGCAAGGGATGAATGTTTGCTTGTCAGGTGTCGTTTTAATTTACCTAGTGCCATGGTTTCTCCCCACACAAAAGACATTGTGGAAGAGCGCCAGATGCTTCCTCTGTAGATGAAAATCCATATTGTTCATCACTATCATGTTCTTAAATTCATGTTCAGCTTCATCACTGCAAGTAGATGTGGAACCACCAAAATCTTTTTTCTTCAAATATTTCTCCATAAATCTGAAATTCAATGCTGTAACTTTTGAGATTTCTAAGTTTTGAAAAACACACTGACCACCATGTACCTCTCATAATGTTAAGTTCATATGAGTGTAGTGTAATGTTGTGTCTATCACAGGCCACTCTTATTTTTGAATATTCATGAACCTATCCAGAATGAGGCTAGTAGGCATAAAATCAAAACAACCATGGTGGCTAACTTTAGATCGCAATCTGTCTTTTATGCCAGAATTAACATTTTCAATATTCAGCTAACAAAGTAAGATATAAGAATTCTTGACAAAAGCATGCTCTGTGGAGAAAGTGACATGCACTTGAGAATAATATTTTGGGAGGTAAAGCAATTAATAATTAATTGTTTTTTTCTCATTCCCAAAAGAGTCTTCCCAAGTGTGTGTCACTTTCTCTACTTGTTTTAAATGCAATATGATTAATTTTAATGGTGTTGCAGGTCTGGCTCGTTCTGCCTTTTACCTCAAGTCAAATGTAAATATAAAACATAGCCTTGTATTCAATGTCTTTTTTGTGTGAGTCATCATCATCAAAGGCTCATTGCAGTACTCTGCATTCATCAGGGCAGGTCATCTTTGTTTAGCTTTATCCCTCTTAATCTCAGTTTATGGAATGTAATGTGATGCATGCATAATATTTGAAAGGGGCCTCCTCCCAGAGAGCAAAAGTACAGAATGTGATCTGGCGCTGACAGTAATTAAAATAAAAGAGAAGGCTTTTTTTGTTCTCGTGTAGTTTTAAAAAAAAATCCATAGCACACTTATTTGGGACTGATGGCACTCCGGCTGGGAAACACTGGTGTATTCCATTCAATGGCATCACAGGAAAGTTTTCTTTAAATTATTTTTTTCCTGCAAAAATTGACATTTGGGGTAATATGTAGGAGTGCTATTATCTGTAGTTTTACCCAGACAGCCAAAGAAGACTAGAACCCCAAGTCTTCTTTCTCTAGACATACAACCAAACCCCATTTTGCTAGAAAAGTCTTTCTTTAAAGTAACTCACCTGATCTTGGCCCAGTTTCCTTGGGCATATGTCCATATAACCAAAGCTATTATCACAGTGGAGGACAAAATGCCAAAGACTGAATCAACATGGAAGCAATGCTACCCTTTCATTGAGAAAAGTGGCTTCTTCAGTTCTGTCATGAGTAAAATTGTAAAGGAAGTGTATGGAAGCTTGAAACAGTGCTTCCATGCTGCATCTGTTTTGTCAATAAATATAGCACACTAAGTCCCAGGGCTCTCAAGCAAGCACCTTTCACCAGCAGTAAATTCACTCTCCCACCCATCCCCCTTTTTTAAATATAAAATACTCTAACAGCAGCAGCATATGGGTGGCTTTACTGGAAAGCCGAGAAATGCAGTTTTTGTTGATGTTTTTAATTGCCAGGAGTAAGTTGATCCATAAAGTGAAGGAACGTTTGTGTGTGTGTGTGTGTGTGCGCGCGTGGTAGTGGTGTGTGTGTATGTGGTGGTGGTGTGTGTGTGTGTGTGGAGGGGGAAGTAAAGATGGTACTGATACTTCCAAAGTGTACCAAAACAACATATGAACAAAAAACAGTGGTCAAGCAAGGTGTGGTGGTCTATGCCTCCCCATCACACAAACAGAGGGTAAAGGGCGGAAGTGCATCGCCTATGAGTCCTCTCCCAGGCTTTTCAGATGACCAGGTCAGAATCTAAAGTCCAAAACACAGGTGATGGCCCCTAGCGGTCAGAGTTCAATGGAGCTGCCCTTGGGATATAGGGTAGCATGGCCTAGCTTCCAAAGTTCAATGGGAGGGAAGTGCCCAACAAGAGGTGTGGCAGCTCTGGCAGGGGGACCCAGGCCCACCGGACTCCACCAGGCCCCAATGCTAGGCCCTAACAGTGGCAGAGCAATTTGCCACTGACTCAGCGGCGGGGTCCTTCTGAAACACGCTAAAGTTTCCCATGCAGGAGGTACCACTCCGTCACCCTCCCTGGGTCACTTCCTACCAATATCTGCATTGAGGTCTCCCATGAGGCTTCGGATTCTCCATGGTCTGTTGTGCCGGGTCACCTCCTGTGGCTCCTCTAGTCGCCGGGATTCAAGCGGGCCCAGGGAGGCTCTGGTTCCCGGTGCAGACAGGGGCTGTGGCTGGTCCTCTGCAGGAGCTTCCCAGACAGGTCCTTCCCTTGCAGCCTCCAGGCCAGAATGAGCTGGGCATACTCCCTTTATTCTGCTGTCAATAATATGGACTTAACCCTGTCTGGGCTAGTGTGGGGTAAGCAGACCCCCATCACACAAGGTAACATTGATTTGGTACTATGTGTTTTTTGTTTTACTTATGCTTTATGTTTCTTTCCACCCCCTTTCCACTTTCTTTTTATTTATATATGTTTCTTTATTTTTATGTAATGAACAAATGCAAGATCAGTTATGTGTCTTTTCCTTTGCTGTTTCCTTCCTGAGTATGTTCAACATAGAGTGTGAAGGGACTGATTTATGAAGAAAGATTTAAAGACCTCAGCATGTACTTTCTGGCTAAATGAGAAGTAAAAAGGAAGGAATGTACTTTTTTTAGATTGATGGAAGGCGGGTAGCTATGATCGAAAGATAGAATTTAGAGGAAATATAGGTTGAATATACGGAAAATTTTCTGTTAGAAATCTTTTAGTGTGTAAAATAATCTCCCAAGCAGAAGTCACATTGGTTGTCACTTTGTAATTGCAATGGAAAAAAACTGTATATTGTAAGTAATAATCCTGCACTATTTTGTTACTTCAGTAGGTACTTACTTTCACCAATCTCTTCAGTTCCAATTATGATACCCTATGATAAAAAGGTTATGGATTTTATCCCTTCAAAACCTTTACTGTAGAAGAAAATTAAATTCAAGATAATTCTATAGCTGTCAATAAATTGTTCCATAACTGCATTGGCAAAAGATTTAATACTGTAGTGTTGAATCATCAGCTTAGAATAGATCATGGAATATGAATGGACCTTTAACAATATATAGGAAGAAACTGGGTCAATTCCTGACCTATTTGTGTCATACCACAAGGAGAACCCTGCTCTTTTGAAGACTAGCACTAGATAGATGGTGAATACTGTGAGGCAAAAAGGGACAGGTAGAATAATTTGCTTCGACTCCCTTAAAGCTATAGAAGTCTGCTACCCTAAAATCTAAAACTCCTGGGGTTGAATCACCCCACAAAGGCAAACCAAAAAATTGCATCAAGGAGGAAAATGAGGTTTACCCCCCGCTAGTCCAGTCCAGCCTAATATGCAGAAATTCTACCCTCAACTGCAGATCAAAGGATACATGCTTAGGTCATGCTGGCTTTAGAGTACCCTGTTTCTCCTCACAGTTCTTGGGCTTTGCTGGAAGAACTTCCCCTAGACATTTCTGCCCTAGGGAACCTCTTAAATTGACTTAAAAGGAGTTGAGTAAAAGCTTAATACTGGTTTAATGCTTCTGATGTGTGTTGGTGGCAGCAATAAGGGCTGGGTTCATAATATCTAGGGGTCCCTTTTTAGAAAACATTGGGGTGGGCTTGGAGGTCCAGGCGGCCTAGTAATTAGAGTGCTTGGCTTGCTTGCTTGAGGATCCTCAGTCTTTAAGGATGGGTGCGTGTGGGGGCGGGTAGCCCTCCCTCTCCACCAGCTCCCAGCCTCTCCTCCGGCTCCCAGCCCAGGGCCCTGTGTGCATCAACCCCTCAAAAAGGGAGCAGCCCTCCCAGCAGAGAATCTAAATCCACTGCCCTGGGATACCTTCTTCCAGTATCTGTTCAGTTTGGGGTGTGGCTCCTCTACTCCAATTCACTGGGTGACATGCCTCATGTAGCACCCTCTCATGGATCTTGGGAGACATCCTGCCACGTCACAGGCTCCTTTAGGTGGGGCAGCTGCAAGTTGGTGAGGCTGAACCCCACAATGTCTCTGAGCTTCCCTCACTTGGTTACCTCAGGTGCCAGAGGCTCCTATGTCTTGTCTGCAGCCTCCCTTGGCTGGGGAGACAGTGCTTCTTCCCAGGTGGCTGCCTTGGCTGACAGGCTAGTGATACTTCCCTCAGGTAGGGAGGCAGCTAGTTCATGCCTCTTTGCAAGTCAGCCCCAAACTGAGCCAACTTCCCTCCTTTTCTCCCCCGTCCAAACCTGAAATTGGCTGCAGACACAGGCACTGACTTTCTCATTTCCTGGGGAGGCCCAGTTTCCTCAAGAAAGGTATGGGGCAAGTCTGGAGGACCTTGAGTTTATTGACCAAGGGTCGCACCATGCCTTTTCCTTGCCGAGATGACATTTAGTGGGATTTGCTTTCAAGCCAACCTCCCTGAGTGATTGTAATATGGCCATCATGTGTTTTAGGTGGTCCTGCCAGTTTTAACTGTAGACTACCACATCATCTAGGTACACAGCAGCATACTTGCTATGGAGTTGAAAAATCTGGTCTATTGGATGCTAAAATGTAGCCAGGGCACCATGCAACCCAAAGGACATCATTGTCTGAAAGAGCCCACGGGGAGTGGAAAAAGCTGTCTTTTCTCTTTATTCTGGTATGAGGGCAATCTGCCACTATCCCAAAATCAGATCAAGAGTGGTGTGGTATTCCACTTCTCCTAGACGGTCAAGTAGTACATCAATGTGTGGCATCAGGTATGTATAAATTTTTGACACTGCATTGACCTTTTGAAAATCAGCACAAAAATCAGATTTAGGGAACAGCACTATGGGGATTTTCCAGTTGCTGAATGATTCTTCAATTACTCCCAGCTCTAGCATTGACTGGAGTTCTTGCTTTATGATTTCCCTCAACTTGTGGAGAACGAGTTGAGGGTTTTATCTGATTTTAAGCCCCAGTTCCATCTGGATGTTATGGGTTATTACATGGATTCATCTAGGTTGGTTAGAAAATATTGACGAGAAGGCAGTGATCAATTGTTGACACTGGATTCTCTGTTAATGGGTGAGATTGTTTCCAATCTTGACTATTTCTGGCTTTGAGGCCTCAGCAGTATGCAGGCCTAATTCGGGTTCCAGCTGGTAATGAGCTATCAGTAGGCTTTCTCAGCATTCCATGGTTTTTAAAAGATTCACATGGCAGATGTGCTGTACCTTTAGCTTGTCTGGCTGTCATAGTTCATAATTCACCTGCCCGATTTGTTGCACCACCTCATAGAGTCCCTGCCTGTGGCTAGGAGTTTTGATTCAGAGCTGAGTAATAACAAGAGAACCCAATCCAGGATTGGAACTCCTGGAGGTGAGCCCTTTTATTCTAGGTTGATTTCTGCATGTTCTGAGCATGTAGGAGGTTCTCCCAGGCAAATGAGTCCAGGCCCTCAAGCTTCTTCCCTAGGTCCAGGACATATTGTACTACGTTACTGGCTCAAGATGGTTGTTCTTCCCACATTTCTCGAACAAGGTCTAAAATCCCGCATGGTTGCCTACCATATAACAGCTCAAATGGTGAAAGCCAGTAGAAGATGGGGGTACTTCTCTCATGGCAAACAGGAGAGAGGAAGTAACTGATCCCAGTGTCAGACATCCATAAGAACAAACCTTTGGAGCATTATCTTTAGTGAACCGATGAACCGTTCCACTAAGTGGTGGTGGACAGATTTTCTGAGAGCATTGATTTTCAATAATCGGCACATTTACTTGATTGTCTGGGACATAAAGTTTGTTCTCTGATCTCTTAAGATCTCCCACAGCACCCTGACCTACGCAAAGATTTTCATAAGTTCAGCGACCACCACTTTGGCATTCATAAAGCATAATGGTAACATTTCAGGGTACCTGGTTGAATAGTCTACTATAACTAAAATGAACTGGTAGCCTGCAACGCTCTTCTCCAGAGTCCAACTATAGCCATTCCAATCCACTCGAAGGACGTGCCTAATAGCTGGAGAGGATTAAAGGAGCTTGCTCTGTAGTCCAAGAGGCTGTGAGCTGACACTTTGTGCATGAGGCACAGAAATCCTGAAGTCTTTGTAGATGCCAGGCCAAAAAAACCAGGCCAGAACCCAGGTTAATGTCTTCTTCTTCCTGAGGTGCCCTTCAAAGGGTATGGCATGGGTGAGTTGCATCACCTCTCTCCAATAGGGTCAGGGTACCAGAAGCTCTTTATGAACTTCCTCAGGATGCCAATTTTTTCTCATTGCAGTGTAGGTGGTCACCCTGAATTTTCTAAGTGTCAGAACAATCCCACTTGACAGGGCCTGACAGTCTCAACATTTATAACTACCACATTGGTGTATGTTCAGCTCAGTGTGTTGTCTGCCATCTACAAAGTTGGAGAACTGGGTCAGAATATTTGACTCAGGTAATGGAAAGACTTCCTTGTCAGGCTTGGATAGGACCTTGTCTTGCTGGGTTGGCTTTGATGAGCGGGACGTCCCCTCACTCAGATCAGGGATCTCCGCTACACCTGCAAGGGTTACTGACTCAGGCAGACCCATGGCTGGAAGTAGTGAGGCCTTCAGTTTAGAAGGGATCCCTCAAGCTTCTTTAACAACTCCCCAAAGTAGTTCCATCTTGGCTGATAATGATGGTGTAGGAGACCATTGGCGCAAGAAGCCTGGGAAACAAGCAGGGAGAACTGGAAGTCCTGGCACAGTCAAGGAACTATGATGGGATTGGAATAACAGAGACTTGGTGTGATAACTCACATGACTGGAGTACTGTCATGGATGGATATAAATTGTTCAGAAAGGACAGGTAGGGCAGAAAAGGTGGGGGGAGTTACATTGTATGTAAGAGAGTAGTATGACTGTTCAGAGCTCCAGTATGAAACTGCAGAAAAACCTAAGAGTCTCTGGATTAAGTTTAGAAGTGTGAGCAACAAGGATGATGTTGTGGTGGGAGTCTGCTATAGACCATCAGACCAGGGGGATGAGGTGGATGAGGCTTTCTTCTGGCAACTAACAGAAGTTACTAGATCACAGGCCCTGGTTCTCATGGGAGACTTCAATCACTCTGATATATGCTGGGAGAGCAAGCCAGCAGTGCATAGACAATCCAGGAAGTGCTGGAGGAACCAACTAGGGGCAGAGCTCTTCTTGACCTGCTGCTTACAAACCGGGAAGAATTAGTAGGGGAAGCAAAAGTGGATGGGAACCTGGGAGGCAGTGACCATGAGATGGTCGAGTTCAGGATCCTGACACAAGGAAGAAAGGAGAGCAGCAGAATACAGATCCTGGACTTCAGAAAAGCAGACTTTAACTCCCTAAGGGAACTGATGGGCAGGATCCCCTGGGAGAATAACATAAGGGGGAAAGGAGTCCAGGAAAGCTGGCTGTATTTTAAAGAATCCTTATTGAGTTTTCAGGAACAAACCATCCCAATGTGTAGAAAGAATAGTAAATATGGCAGGTGACCAGCTTGGCTTAACAGTGATCTTAAACACAAAAAAGAAGCTTACAAGAAGTGGAAGATTGGACAAATCACCAGGGAAGAGTATAAAAATATTTCTCAGGCATGCAGGAGTGAAATCAGGAAGGCCAAATCACACTTGGAGTTGCAGCTAGCAAGGGATGTTTAGAGTAACAAGAAGGGTTTCTTCAGGTATGTTAGTGACAAGAAGAAAGTGAAGGAAAGTGTGGGCCCCTTACTGAATGAAGGAGGCAACCTAGTGACAGAGGATGTCGAAAAAGCTAATGTACTCAATGCTATTTTGCCTCTGTCTTCACGAACAAGATCAGCTCCCAGACTACTGTACTGGGCAACACAGCCTGGGGAGGAGGTGACCAGCCCTCTGTGTAGAAAGAAGTGGTTCAGGACTATTTAGAAAAGCTGGATGAGCACAAATCCCTGGGGCCGGATGTGCTGCATCCGAGGGTGCTAAAGGAGTTGGCTGATATGATTGCAGAGCCATTGGTTATTATATTTGAAAACTCATGGCGATCCGGAGAGGTCCCGGAAGACTGGAAAAAGGTTAATGTAGTGCCCATCTTTAAAAAAAGAGAAGAAGGAGGATCCAGGGAACTACAGGCCAGTCAGCCTCACCTCAGGCCCTGGAAAAATCATGGAGCGGGTCCTCAAAGAATCAATTCTGAAGCACTTAGAGGAGAGGAAAGTGGATTCACCAAGGGCAAGTCATGCCTGACTAACCTAATTGCCTTCTTTGATGAGATAACTGGCTCTGTGGATGAGGGGAAAGCAGAAGACATGTTATTCCTTGACTTTAGCAAAGCTTTTGATACGGTCTCCCACAGTATTCTTGCCAGCAAGTTAAAGAAGTATGGGCTGGATGAATGGACTACAAGGTGGATAGAAAGCTAGCTAGATCATCAGGCTCAACAGGTAGTGATCAATGACTCCATATCTAGTTGGCAGCTGGTATCAAGTGGAGTGCCCCAAGGGTCGGTCCAGGGGCCAGTTTTGTTCAATATCTTCATTAATGATGGCGTGGACTGCACCCTCAGCAAGTGTGCAGAAGACACTAAACTGGAGGGTTGGGATAGCGTACAGAGAGACCTAGACAAATTAGAGAATTGGGCCAAAAGAAACCTGATGAGGTTTAACAAGGACAAGTGCAGAGTCCTGCACTTAGGACAGAAGAATCCCATGCACTGCTACAGACTAGGGACCGAATGGCTAGGCAGCAGTTCTGCAGAAAAGGACCTAAGGGTTACAGTGGACGAGAAGCTGGATATGAGTCAACAGTGTGCCCTTGTTGCCAAAAAGGCTAACGACATTTTGGCATACTTTTATAAGTAGGGGCTTTGCCAGCAGATCGAGGGACGTGATCATTCCCCTCTATTCGACATTGGTGAGGTCTCATCTGGAGTATTGTGTCCAGTTTGGGGCCCCACACTACAAGAAGGATGTGGAAAAATTGGAAAGAGTCCAGCAGAGAAACAAAAATGAATAGGGGGCTGGAGCACATGATTTATGAAGAGAGGCTGAGGGAACTGGGTTTGTTTAGTCTGCAGAAGAGAAGAATGAGGCGGGGTTTGATAGCTGCTTTCAACTACCTGAAAGGGAGTTCCAAGGAGGATGGATCTAGACTGTTCTCACTGGTAGCAGGTGACAGAACAAGAAGTAATGGTCTCAAATTGCAGTGGAGGAGGTTTAGGTTGGATATTAGGAAAAACTTTTTCACTAGGAGGGTGGTGAAGCACTGGAATGGGTTACCTAGGGAGGTGGTGGAATCTCCTTCCTTAGAATTTTCTATGGTCAGGCTTGACAAAGCCCTGGCTGGGATGATTTAGTTGGGGATTGGTCCTGCTTTCAGATGACCTCCCGAGGTTCCTCGCAACCCTGATATTCTATGAATCTATGATTCTAAGGCCAATCTTTAGGAACTTTATGTGCTCCCACACTGTTGGAGTCACTTGAATGTGGAGATATGATTTTATGTCCCCATGCACACATTATAAGAGGAGGGAGCCCAGAATCAGACCGGGATTAGGAATCACAGAGCTCCAGATAAGGGTCTGGGCACAGGCTGAGTCAACAAGCCCCATCATTTCTGTCTCATTCACTCATACAGGGATAGGCAACTGTTCAGAGTTTCCTTCCTAAGCTTGTTTCCCAGGGGTCCAGATCTTCCTAAATCGGCAGTCCATGTAGGGGCAATCTCTTGTCCAATGCCTGGGATGGCCATGTGTGAAACACTGGTCTATGTCTTAGCGGTGGCAACTGCCCCCACCCAGGTATTCAAGCAGTCTTATCCCCATGGGGTCCCCTGAGTTTAGTCTCCAGTGATATTCCTTTCATGACCTCTGTTGGGTCAGTGGTTTCTTGGACTGAGGCATGGGTTAATAGCCCTGGACTTCTGAGCCAGGATACCTCAGGGCCCCTCAATCAGTAGGCTCTCCGGTGAGGGGTGGAGTTGTTCTAAGCCCCTCAAGATCCTGGCTTTCATTGGTTGCTTCCTCCTTTGGAGGTGTGAGGCTCTACGGGACCCTGGTGGGCTGTCATTATAGAGGTCCTGGTGGCCAGGTAATTTTTAATGAGCAGAACCGTGTCAGCTATAGTCTCGGGATGGGCCACAACACACACTCCTTTCCCCCAGGAGGCAGTATCTGGGTGAACTGTTCAAGTAAAACCAGCTCAACTATGTGAGGCCCTATCTTTGTTTAGGGTTTGAGCCATCTCCAGCATGCATCTCATAACTTCTGGATGACCAGGTAGAGTCTTGCCTCCAGCGTCCCCAGAGAAACATTGTTGGAACGCCTCTTCCAAGATGTCCAAGGTGTTAAGAATGATTGCCTTGACACACTTATATTCTTTCGATGCATCAGTCTCTAAAGAGCAATATGCAGCTTGTGGGAGCCTGGTTAAGTATGGGGACAGTACCATGGCCCACTGGTCTTGGGGCCACCAGGCTACTGTGGCCACCTGCTCAAAGGTTTCAAGGAAGGCCTTGGATGATCTTCGGGCCCCATCTTGGTAAGTCCAATGGGGTAGGGTAAGTCACCGCTGAGGTAGGGTTCACTGACTCCACTGGAACAGGTGGCCGTAGTATCATGACCACTTGCTGGACCAGCCACTGCTATTGTTCTGCTGGGCAGGTAGTTTGTGGATCAACTGCTGCTGCTGGCTGGCCATTTGCTGAAGCAGTTCTTGTTACTACTGCTGATGGTGTGTGTTTTGTTCAGCTATCCATTTTAGTAGCAGTTCCATCTCCATTCAGTGGGATGGGGTTTGGGTGCTGGTGTATCAGGGTTTTTTCTCTCCTTTTTCCATTCCCTTATGCAGGGACTACCCATCACTTGAAAGTGGTAGATCCCAGTTCAAATCCTATCTCCTTATAAGGCAGAGGGAAGAATTAAATCAGGGTCTCCTGACTGAAGGCCCTAAACATCAGGCTAAAGATTATGGGAGAGGTCCTCACACTTTGCTGTTTCATGTGAAATGAAGCAGTCTCTGAGCAGATCTAATAAATCAGTCCTTATACATAACTATCTGCACCTAGTTCATGAATCACACTTGCAGGGGATATGTCCCTTGTACACAGCTCAAGCAGAAGTCACCTCTCCTTTAAGCAGATTTTATTAAAGGCCACAAGGAAATTAAATAATCTTAATATTTCATAACCAAAACAAAGCAAAACTAAGTGTGTACATTACCTATGTTGAGGGTTAAACATAATTAGCAAGAAGCAGCAGAATGTGCTGGGAGCTCACCTAGCAATTTTGAAACAGACAGCTGCTAGAAGGAGTCACAAAATTTAGACAGCACATGAAGAATGAGTTTCTGATCCTACTGGTATTAATAAGCAGGTTACAGAGTTTTATTTTGTTATGTACTGCAGAAATATACAGTGCTAAGCAGGCTGGTTGAACTTTTACAGAATCTTTCCATGGCTATCCTCCTTATCTCAAGAGGACAGCTCCTTATTAAATAGGGATGTCAGAAAAGAAAAGGTTTGGGGATTCATTGAATCCTGGAAAAGTGGTTCAAACTTGAGCCCAGGCATGCTGCTAAATTATTTTTATTAAAAATAATTCAGACTCAGCTAGACTTCTGATGATAGAACTTTTCATGAGACTTGGGAAAAGAACTTATTTCAGAACAGTCACTAGTTTCGTTTGAGGTTGTCAGTTGCATATTGTATGAAATGTCTGCTTCAAATTGCAAAAAGGTGTGGGATATGAGGGAGAGATGAGGGGAAAGGACTCTTAATGCATCTACAGGGATCAATCAGCAGGCAGCATTTATCTCTGTTTACTTTTGGTGCTCAATTTATTTGAAGCAATAACATTAAACATATTAACCCTCCACTACTCTACCCAGAAAGATTTGTGTGGTTGACACTGAGCAAAATCCATTCAGTTAGAGAGTACACAAATACCAGAGAGCATTGAGCAGATGGCATTACTATACTTCTACAAAATTGCACATATGTGGGTCGAGATCCTCAGCTGGTAGTACATCAGCATAACGCTGCTGAGATTAAAAGAATTTTGTTGATTTACATCAGCTCAAGATTTCCTCTATGTTGTCGCTCCTTACCTCCTACTCAGGGTTTGGCTTTATTTATATGTTAACACAATGATAAACATCAAAAACCTCAGCCCCAGCCTTCTCTCCGGTTTGCTTGTTCCTAGGGCTCGTAAATCTCAGACCCTAGATTCCTCTCCCCTAAAGGTGACACCCTTACCTTTCAACTACCATGGATACCTTTTAAATCAAATGAGTCACACCAGCGTAAAAGAGGAAGAAGTCAGAAGAGAATCAGCCACTGCTTTCTTCTTTAGTTTCTCATGTGTTATGAGAGTTTTTGTTTTCTCCTAAAAGTGAGGAATCAAAGCTGGAATAGATAGTGCTGCACCACAACCTTCCTTTTTTATGACAATCATAATTTTCCTCCTGTCCTATGCTTATGCCAGTTCAACTTGTGGTGACTGAAGGGAATTGAGTCCTCAGGAGATCTTATGCGGAATAGTGCTCTACTGATGTTTGAGCTACTGAAATTAAAATATGGAATTTGAAATTGGAATCTTATTAGGTTTCTGCAACTCTAACACATTTTAGAGAGACATTTGGTGCTGGCTTCAGTGTATATGCGAGCACTGCTTTGGGGGTGGTTGTGGTATGTGATTCATTGTCTCATTAAAAAAATAGTGCTTTGCATAAGGGTTTTGTAGAGGCTCTCTGTGACTTTTTTTTAGCATCTTAAAAGTGTTTTGGGAACATGACTCAGCAGTTTCCATACTGGAAGAGAATTGGCAAATAGTACAGAGGATAATAATAAATCAGTATTCATACTAAATTTTGCACAGCTGTCTAATGACTTCAGTTAAGTTATACTCAGCAGTTAATGAGTGATGCTTCAAGTGTCAAGCTGAATGGGGGAGTGTTGTTTATAACCTTTGAGTGTTGTGAATGGTTTAATATTTCAATTGTGGAGTTTATGGAGATGGCTTACTTTGAAGGACACGTCTGAGATGACTGGGATGGCTGGCAGTAAGCCATGGCACTGCAGTATACATATTTAAGATCATCTAGTGGGAGCAAAAGTTCCCACAGGATGAAATTGGACATACTTGTGGGTTAAGTTTATCACTGGCCACTTATTTTAACTTGAATAACTGTGCAGACTAGTCTTAGATAACTGTTGACTAGTCTGTGTTCAAAAATGATTGTGATTTTTTAAAATAAATTGTGTAGAAACAAATTTTGTACATAAAATGAATTATCTCAATTCCAAGTATGGCCAGCCATCCTCTCTTACCTCATTTAATGTTTTAATGGCTCACTTCTGCTGCATCATGTACAAAAAAAAGTGGATTTACATATCCGATTACATTTCAAATATACATATTTTCAAACCAGCTAGATGTAAATTTGTCTAAACTGAGAAGCTGCAGAATCATATTTCCATAACCTTTGCCCTTTCCTCACCTTTCCATGTCATGGTGCAGGTGTTCTTCCTCACTTGTCTGTCAAATCCATTATTTAGCCTCTAATCCTGCAATATGATCTGAATATATAGATCCAGGGATGTCAGTAGGGCAAGGCCCAGGTGCAGATGTTCATCTCTCTGAATCAAATGGAAGGATCTGGGCCTTAGATTGTAAAATCCTTGGGATAAGCATTGATTTCTATACATTTCATGCTATGAAATTAATTAAATAAATAAGTATTACTACTGCTACTATTAATGGTCCTTGTAACAGCACTCTCCCAAGTACAGCTTTCTCATTCACCTTCTCTTCTGTAGACTCTTATCCTTCCATCCTCCTGCTCTGTAACTTATGTTATGTTTTTCACTGTCTTGTCTAACTACTATTCCTGTGCAGTGCCCTGCACATCAGTGGCACCATATAAACAATATTTCTTGGCTCTCATGTGTCCACCTTTCACTGCATTATTTATTTATTTGTGCTCTTTTATTTGTGATATGTTTTGTGGTTTGTGGTAATTTTGTGTATTTGCTCACGTTGCTAATGTTAAGATGAAATGATCAGTATCATCTACTTATAAAATTCAATGAAATTTAAAAAAATATTTTATTGATTTAAAATTACTATGTTAGGCCTCAACAATGTAGAGAATTACACACATTTAATTTTGAAGTAAATGCATAAACTTAAGCACATGCATAAATCTTTGAGGGATTGGGCCTTATTAAATATTTTTATTTTTTTTAAAGTAAGAGTATTTAATCATAAGAAAAATTCTACTGCTCATTAAGTTCTGTACTTCTTTGAGCAGTAGTTAACTTGTTGTGTGCTGTGCCTTGATGCTCCATTAACTTCAAAAGACCATTATTTTAAAGGAGGAACACAAGGTGATTTAGGTATATCAGCATCTATGGGGGTTAATACAGCCATTAGGTGTTGAAGGGGCATATCTACAGTCTTATGGGAAGTTTTAAAGTGCAGGTGAGCCTTTATGGAAGATTATTGATATGATGTGGTTGGAAGTGGACTAATTAACTAGTGCATGACTAGCTGCTAATGAATCTGGCTGTCTTGGAATTACTGCTGTTAGGCCAATCAGTTGGAGGGACAGATGCAGGGGAGATGGCAGTAGAATTAATGACAGTGACTAAGTGGCTTCACAGAGATGGAACTATATTTCTGGCACAGTCAATGGGGACAGAGCAGCAGGAGAGACTCTAGGATTGTTTTTTAAAAAAAGAGAGAGAATCATCTATTTTATGTGTCCTAGATCAGTATCTAGTTGCATCTGAGAGTAGCAGATTTTGCACTGCCAATTTTTTGTAGCTCCTAGCTTAGCTGGTAGAGACATTATAAATATGCATAACAATTTTATCACTCTAACCAACTGCTTTAATGTATAATATGCCAAACATATTAAACGTTTGTTTCCTTAAGGCTTTTTTAATCAGAAAACAATTTTTGATTGATATGGTGCAGAGGGCTATTAAAGAACTCTAGTGTTTTTTTGTTTTTAATTTTAAGGCCTACATTTTTTTAAACAAGATAACATTTTCTCTCAATTATACCTTCTTTTCATTCTGGATGTAGCATCCAGATTTTTTTCTTTCTCCTGCAATTGATAGAAAGGGGGTCAGTAAGAGCATGTATCATGCCTTCTTAGGGGAATGAGATCTAAGCAGTGTGACTGATGTAACGCAGTTCTGAAGATTATTGCTAATTCTGCTTTATCTTAGGGGTAGGAATTCAGCCAGACTTCTAGGGATAACTACTATAAAAGGGCTTTAAGATTAAGAGCAGAATTCTACACTTCCACATGGGGAGGAAAGATAGAGCAGAGCCAGTAAAGAGTCTGACACAAGAGCCATCTTTTAAGGCAGGATGGCTCAGGATAAGCTAAAACTCTAGGCTGGCTGGTACTGTTTACTGCTCCATTGAAGGAGCTGCTTCTGCCCCCAAAGGAGAGACTTCACCTGTTTAGGAATGTAGTGCCTAGTCTCTTTCATGGCTCTTTCTCCTAGTGTTCTCTTGAATGTTAACAATTTACCAGTGGTCAGAATATAAAAAGAAAATACAGGAGAAAGGGAGACTTTTTTCCTCCTTAAAGAAATACATTTGTGTAATGAGTGCCAACTCCTCATCTCCCATTGGCCGGGAACTGTGGCCAATGGGAGCTGTGAGGGCGGTGCCTGCGGGCAGTGGGGCATGCTAGTTGCTTTCAGGAGCCGGCCAAGGTAAGCACCTTCCTCCCATCCTGTACCTCAACCCCCTGCCCCAGCCTACAGCCCACATGCAAACTCCCTCCCAGAGCCTACACCCCCTCCAGCACCGAACCCCCTTGCCCCAATCTCGTGAAAGTGAGTGAGGGTGGAGGAGAGTGAGCAACAGAGGGAGGGGGGATGGAGTGAGTAGGGGGTAGGGCCTTGGAAAAGGGGTAGGATGGGGTGTGGTTTCAGGGAAGGGAAGGGGCAGGGGTAGGGCAAGGGTCTTTGGGTTTGCACAATTACACAGTTTGCAACCCTACCGGGCAGGCACGTGGAAGCCCTGGCTGTGCTGGAAGAGCGCGCCCAGTAGCACAGCCAGCAGCTCGCTGGGCACCAGCCAGTGAAGGTGCAGCACCGCCCAAATGTCAGGTGGGCAGCGGTCGCACAGGCACAGCTTGTGTGTGTGGGGGGGAAGCTTTGCCTGTTCTGCCCTGTGGTCTGGAATTGCTGTCAGTGGGCCTGATCTTTTGTGACACTATTCCACAGGTTAGCGTGTGAGGCTGCATTATCTGACAAGCAATGTTGGGCAACACAACATTATTGTTAGAGGAGCAACATTACAGTAATATGACCTTTGGCACTTGTTCTTTCTTTGTTCTGATTAAATCTTCCCCTCATCAACCTTTATCTTTTAAATGTACTTTCTTTTGTTATTAAAAATAATCGTAGGTTCACTGAGAAACCGGAAGTTTCTACTTATACTGAGTGATTAGGAGGAACATCAAAAAGATATAGCTATAAAACAGCCACATAGCCATAGCACAGGGAAACATTTTAGCTACATACTTTTTCCATTACCTTTATTTTTGTCTTCTAAAGTGTCTGTTATAGGGGATCATGTCACTTGTAAGATTATATGCTGATATGCATTATTTAAGATGAAAAAATAAAGGAAAGGGCTTAGCCAGTGGGGAACAATCCTCTGAAAATTCAATTGAAAGATGTTCATGCTGCTACATAATCTGACAGTTCCTAGTTTGTTGCTGTTGGTTTTGGTACACAACTTTCTTCATAACCAATACTTCCCAGAGCTCAGTGAACCATCCTCATATCCACAGACATTTTACATACTATTTATAGATGTTAAAAGTATTGCCTGTTTTCTCTTACCTCTCCTACTGGTCAACAGCAAAGTTTATCTCCAGCTGCGATGTATGAACATCATCCAGGAAGCAGCAGTGATTCCTGCTGTTCTTCATAAAGGCCCAACTACTTCCACAGATGATGATTTAAATGCAATGAATTCCCAGATCTCCTTTCAGATATAGTCTTTCAATGAGGAATTATATCCTTGCTTGAATAACCAAGGATAGATGTACTTTCAAATCCAGTGGCATAGTTTAAAGAATACAGAGAGTTCTTTCTCTTCTGTAATGTTTTTAGCCGGTTTTTGGTAGCTCAAGGCTGCCCTGTTATTCAAGCAATAGGAATTTTTCTTTTGTTAGCAAAAATATCCTGGTATTCAAGTGTAATGTATACAAATGAAATAGACTGGACAACAGATATTGTTCTTCATTTCTTTCTTTATCGTCATATTTTATGCCCATATTAATTCAATTCCCTGATAAAAAGTGTTACTAATTTATTGGTATTATTATTATTATTATTATTATTATTTTATTATTCCATCAATGAAGCACTGGTTTGCTGAGGGAGGGAAGAAGGAGAACTGATAAAACAGTGCTGGACACAAGATAACTTGATGCAGGATGATAGATAGCAACTCATGTGCAACATGGTGGTGCTAGAGGGAACATACTAGGAATGAGCTTTTGTTACACCTGGGAGAGAGGTAGTGAGCTATCTCCCTGCATCCACTCGTTCCACCAGAACACAGGGAGTAGCTGTGCTAGTTGCCTCTCCCATTTTCTGCTCACCTTGACCAGGTGACTAAATTATGGCTGCCCATGTCGGGGTGCAACTTCAAGTCCATCTAACACACCTGTGCAAGGTCAGCCATCATTTGGCCGTGAGGTTGTTGTCACGCTGTCTGGAATGGTTCATGACTGTGAGTGCCAGCTTCAGGGCAGACTGTCAAGAAGCATGGCAGGCACCCCAGACTGGTTGTATAATTAGATTTCACTAACCCAGTATCAGATGTGAATTCCTGAAGCACTATAACACTCTTATCACGTAGTCACAGACAGTGCCCTTGTGCAGTCCAGTCTATATTGCCACCCAGGCCAGCTCACCCAGTGATAGTTGGTTGCTATACACCAAAGATCACAATAGATTCAGGTTGCTTCCAGTCCCATAAGACCAGTCACTTATCCCAGGTCAATCACTATTTCAGATCTCACACCAAAGACAACTCTTGTAGTCAATCCTCTAGTAAACTAACTAAGGATTCATTAACTAGGAAAGAGAAATGAGAGAGTTATTTATAGGTTAAAGCAGGAAAACATATACACACAAATGTGTTAGAATCTATGTTTCCAAAAGATGACAGAGTTGTAGTAATCAGTCAGCACTGAATGTCTCTTAGGGCTAACCCAGTTTGACACTGGCAATTTCTGCTTCTGTTTTGTAGCTCCCACCTTGTGAGAGTCCAAACAGCAAAGGTGAAATATTTTCATCTCAGCTATCTTTCTTCCTTCCAGAATTCAAGCTGATGGGACAAGCTCTTTTGCACATAGCCTGTGCAGGGGCGATTAGTAAAGTCATAGAATCATAGAATCATAGAATCTCAGGGTTGGAAGGGACCTCAGGAGGTCATCTAGTCCAACACCCTGCTCAAAGCAGGACCAAACCCAACTAAATCATCCCAGCCAGGGCTTTGTCAAGCCTGACCTTAAAAACCTCTAAGGAAGGAGATTCCACTACCTCCCTAGGTAACCCATTCCAGTTCTTCACCACCCTACTAGTGAAAAAGTTTTTCCTAATATCCAACCTAAACCTCCCCCTCTGCAACTTGAGACCATTACTCCTTGTTCTGTCATCTTCTACCACTGAGAACAGTCTAGATCCATCCTCTTTGGAACCCCCTTTCAGGTAGTTGAAAGCAGCTATCAAATCCCCCCTCATTCTTCTCTTCTGCAGACTAAACAATCCCAGTTCCCTCAGCCTCTCCTCATAAGTCATGTGCTCCAGCCCCCTAATCATTTTTGTTGCCCTCCGCTGGACTCTCTCCAATTTATCCACATCCTTCTTGTAGTGTGGGGCCCAAAACTGGACACAGTACTCCAAATGAGGCCTCACCAGTGCTGAGTAAAGGGGGATGATCACATCCCTTGATCTGCTGGAAATGCCCCTACTTATACAACCCAAAATGCCATTAGCCTTCTTGGCAACAAGGGCACACTGTTGACTCATATTCAGCTTTTTGTCCACCGTAACCCCTAGGTCCTTTTCTGCAGAACTGCTACCCAGCCATTCGGTCCCTAGTCTGTAGCAGTGCATGGGATTCTTCCGTCCTAAGTGCAGGACTCTGCACTTGTCCTTGTTGAACCTCATCATATTTCTTTTGGCCCAATCCTCTAATTTGTCTAGGTCCCTCTGTATCCTATCCCTACCCTCCAGCGTATCAACCACTCCTCCCAGTTTAGTGTCATCTGCAAACTTGCTAAGGGTGCAGTCCACACCATCCTCCAGATCGTTAATGATGTATTATGATGTCCCAAAATGGTCCATTTAGTTTTGTTAGACCTTCCTGATGGGCAAGAGATAATATCTTTCATAACGATTTAGCATTTTGCTGTAGTTAAAGTTTTTTTCTTGTTTGGTGAGTTACATAGTTCAGAAGAAACATTTTACAGCCACATAGCAAAAATTTAAGTATTATCTTATAGCATGGGATACAGACTTTAGTAGCATTAATACATGTAGCAGTTTATAAGAATTTCATAAAATCTACACACTAGACACATTGTTATAAGTCTAATACCCATATTAACCTTACTAATGCACAGGTGAGCTGGACTGGTTTCCAGCAGTGAAATTGTCAGTGGTCAGCTGAGGCCTAAAGCCTTGGCAAGAGCTGGTACCTGATCTGCCAGCATCATAGTTGTAAATTCAACATTAAGGAAACCGTTAAAAAAAGAATAACAAAACCCTGCCACTGGGAAATATGTGGCAGTTAAAGTGTTACAGATAAGTTAGTTTTCATATCCTCACTCACTCCATCGTCAAAATCATGGTAATTGTGTGACTGCAGATCCTTATTTAGCTAAGAGGATATTTATTTTTTGCAAATATGTGAAAGAAAACAGCAAGAAACAGCTTAATTGTATTTTAACAGTGATATAAATAGAATATTATTCTAGTGTAGAGTTCTGCTGAAATTGACAAGGGACTGGAACCTTTAGATTTTGCCATTTAATAAGTATAGTATTTGGTAAGAATAATATCATGTTGGTGAACCACTGATTAGGAAACAAGTGACCAAAGTACCATAGTAATACATGAAAATGTGTAAAAGAAGATAAGAAAAAAATGTAGTAATGTCAAGTTTCTTCACAAATTCAGCAGCAATTAAACTGATCAGGGTGTAGGCAGTCCTAACATTGCAGCTATCAAATAATAGAAAGAAATACATCAGCAGCAGATTCAGTGTCAATGATTGGCAAATCAATACTAACTGGTACAATTTAACACAGCAGGACTTTGTGAAAGTGAAAGATCTTTAAAGTTTATGTGCCATTTGTCCAATAGTTCATCTGTTCAACTGATCCATGTTCAATCCAAATTTCTCAAACTGAGGAAATTTTTGAGCCTAAGCTTTATATTCTAGGAACTAGATGACAGAATAGATGCCTAATCCCTGGCCCCTGTGTAAAGCACAAGTAAACAGTTTATACAGTGATGGTCTATGTCCTCCCAGGAGGATGTAATCCTTTTCCCATCTGACTGTGCAGCACCAATGGAATTATTCTGCAGTGCTGCTATTGTCAGCAGTAACCTATAATACAGACTGCAGCTCCTATTCTCCTCTCCACAGGTAGTATTGGCCAATTGATCCACAATAGAGGCAGACTTTGGTCACATTCAAGATAGCCTGAAGTTATACATCAGATGCAAGACAGTTGTGGAGCCTACTGTGACCTGACTTTGCTACACTGGCCTGGAGCCCCTGATTTCACCTGCTTCACACCATGTTCTATTACCTAAGGTTTTTGAAAATGCTAATGGAACAGTCAGTGGTGCATGGAACAAGCAGCTGTGCAGAACTCTGTGCAATGCTTTTAGCACTTGCTTGCTGAGATTACTTCAGCAGTTTTTGGCCACCCACAATTAAGTACTTTCAAAAATTCTGTTCCTGTGATTTTTCCTTTGAAAACTGATGGGCTCATGTGTGCCTAAATCTTATAAAAATGCAGGAGTCTTGTTGATGTTTTAAATAATTTCAAATTACATCTAATGTATTGCACTCCTCTTAATGTGTGTGTTAATAATAAACTGGTTACTTTTTTCAGTATTTTACTGTGTCAGTAGATAAGTCATCCTCTCATACACTTTTCAGGGCTCAACTTATTAAATACTACTTCAGAGATACAACAGATTTGATATTCCAAGGTTTATGTCAAATATTTTGGGGCAGTGAATATTTCTTCAAATATTCATTGACAGTAAAATTAAAGCTCTTTTCCACCCCCAAAATAGATAATAGCTTTTATCTTACTTTTAAGTCATATGATATAGCAGTGATCCTCAGCTTTTTCCACACACAGTGACCCTGTGTTACAATAGAAAAAGGTTTCAGGCTCTCTCTTACAGTCTAGCTATAATCAAAGGTAAGCTATTTGTGACTTTCCTGGACCTGTTTGCAACCTCCATGGATGTTGTGTCCCCCTGGTTGAGAACTCATGCCATATATAATGTCCATTAAAAAAGAAAAAAATATATTATGGCAAGGCTGAACACTCAACCACAGCAGGCAGGTGATAAATGAATAGACAGGGAACAAGAATCACAGATTCATAGGTTTTTTAAGACTAGACGGGATCATTATGACCATCCAGTCTGATCTTTTGCATACTATGCACCACATAACCTCACCCAGAAATTTCTGTATCAAACCTATACCTTCTGTTTGAGATAAAGCATATCTTCTAGAAAGACACCTAGTTTTGATTTAAAGACTTCAAGTGGTGGAGAAACATTCCTAGATTAACTGGTCCTATGGTTAATTACCCTCACATATAATCTACGCTTTATTTCTAGCCTGAATTTTTCTTGCTTCAGCTTCCAACCACTGTATCTTATTATGCCTTTTTCTGCTAGATTAAAAAGCCATCTCACTGTATGAAATCTCTTCCCCTTGTAGGCTGTGATCAAGTCATCTTTTAAACTTCTCTTGGATAAACTAAATAGATAGGTTTCAGAGTGGTAGCCATGATAGTCTGTATCAGCAAAAACAACGAGGAGTCCTTGTGCACCTTAGAGACTAACAAATTTATTTGGGCATAAACTTTTGTGGGCTATAACCCACTTCGTCAGATGCATTGAAGTGGGTTCTAAATAGATAGAGCTTCTTAAGTCTTTCATTATAATACATGTTTTCCAGGCCTTGAATCTTTTCTAAATTCTTTCGAGTTTAACATCCTTTATAACAGTAGATACCAGAATTGGACACAGTATTCCAAGAATGGTCTCACTGGTGCTGTATTTGTGGGTAATTCCACCTTCCTGCTGCTACTTGATATTCTTCTGCTTATATATATATATATCTCCAAGGATCATGTTTGCCCTCTAATCTACAGCATCACACTGGGAGCTCAAGTTCAATTGATTATCTACCATGACCTTAAAGTCCTTCTTATCATCAGTGACTAGCAAAAGATATTCTCTCACCTTGTAAGTGTGACTTACATTCTTTATTCCTAGATGTATGTTTTTGTATTTGTGTGTACTGAAGTGCATGTTTAAGTTAGCCAGCCTTACCAAGCAGTCCAGGTCTATCTGCATAACTGACATGTCCCTGTGATTATTTATCACTCCGTCCATTTTTGTGTCATCTGCAAATTTTACCAGCAATGATTTTATATTTTCTTCCAGATAATTGATAAAAATATTGACTAGCACTGGGACAAAGGATAGATCCCTGAGGGATCCCACTGGAAATACCCACTTAGAATGATGATTCCACATTTACAATTCCTTTTTCCACATTTACACATTCCTTTTTCCACATTTACAATTCCTTTAATATCAGTTAATTCGTTTTTAATCCATTTAATATTGGCTACAATGATTTTGTACAGTGCTTTTTTTAAATGAATTTATTTGTTTTTAAATTAGAACATCAAGCCAAATGCCCTACAAAAGTCTAAGCATATTAGCTCAAAACTTGAGCAGGCCAGAGAAAGGTAATTCTGTTGTGTGGAGGATTTCAATATTTTGAAATTTGATTTGGTTCTGATTTGGAATGAAAACCAAACATTTCAAAATTCCCAAAATGGAATGGAGTTCCAGCTCTGGGGCAGCCTGCTCAGTGGGTATCCCTGGAGATGTGTTTTCTGAAAGCCTTCGGCTCCCTGAATGTGAGGCAGTCTGGCAGGTGGGCTGCCAAAGAGGTGCATGGTTGAACTGGAAAGAAATCAAGCAGTTTTTGAAAACTGCGTAGCATGCAGTGTTCCCTTTTGGAACATCATTGAAAGTGAACCAGTGCTGCAAAATGTTTCTAGTTCAACGAATCATCAAATTCCAATGGAAAACTGTTTCGACCAGATTTTTTTGGCCAGCCTGCCAACATAACCAAGCTCATCAAAAAGACAACAAATAAATAAAACCCCACTAAATCAATTTTGACATGCCCTATTTTTCGTAAAACTATGCTGATTGGCATTAATTAAGTTACCATCCTTTAATTCTTTACTGTTTGCATCCCACATCAATAAGAAGAGCCTTAGCCTACGTGGCAGCCATCAGATCTGAGAAAGCAAGGAGAGGAAAGTTGTTTACTCTTGGTGTAGACATGTAGCAAGTCCTGGAGAAGCATGGAGTAAATTGTGAGTTTCTTGGAGTTTCCTTTCCTCATCTCCTCCTCAGCTAGTAGAGCTAAGTACTGCCCTTTACTCAGTGTAATAGAGCAGTGTAAGTAAATAAATATAATCTTCAGAGAGATTTATTTTAAAATACATATAATTTTCTTTTAAATATATACTGTAGATTGCATGTGTCACGAGGGCTCCGTGTCTTTAAAATATATGTAATTGAGCACACATCAAAAGTATCTCTTACTATTATTAATATATTTTACAATATATTGTGTGTTGATTACTCAATGAATAGATACCATCTGGAGAAGAAAGGGAAGCAAGGTTGAGAAAGTCCATAAACAAAAGATTGCTGAACAGCATTCATAAATGCCTATGGATAATACAAAGAGAAAGAAACCCTGAAAGCTGGTATGTACAGCTGCTTACCCTTTCATATAAAAATTCCACACCAGAAACTGATATTCAAAGGAAAGGACTAGGATTTTTAATCCTCGGTTGTGTGTGTTCATGTACCAATGTTTCAGCACAATATTCACACTCAACAGAAATGCCAGTAATTTGTGCCAAATTCTTTAATCCTCTTCTTCACACTTCCCTCACTTTGTCTTACCAGCATTATCTGTCAATCCCCAAGGCATGTCATGTTGTTTTCCAGGCATGTACTGTATCCCAAGCATTAAAGTTTAAACAAAGAATTTCAACCTTTGTTGTGCCAGCTCATTTAGTTGCATCTGTTTTGAAAGTTTCATCATTTTCTCATTCCATATACCCTGTGTTGTTATATTGGTCCTGAAAGCATATTTTCTAGGACTGTCATATGAAAACATGTACCTTTGGGCATATGTTTGCTTATATATTTTTTAAATTAAAGTTTTCTTTTTCTTTTTTCTTTTCTCTTGATGTTTGCTTAGTATTCACTTTGATGTCTGCACTTCTACCATGAATAGTATTCACTTTGATGAGTTAAGCCACTTTTATATTCTAATCTTTATATTGTAATTCATTTTATTGTCAGATGTAAACGGACATGGGAAATAAACAGTTGAAAGGAGAGAAAAGCTGTGTTCCTGCCTTATTTCTGTTGCAACACTATTTCTACTATGTAGATAAATTCATCAGTAGACAAAAAAAACAACAACAAACCTTTAAAGTCATTGCACACTGTTTCTTCCTATGTTTACTATAGCAGGAAGAAGACTGGATTCCATATTTCTGTTTTGTTAATCTGTTATCATGATTAAGAGACAGATTCTCATTATAGTGAATGGAGAGTGAGATATGTGATTCCCACTCACCTATTCTGTGTTTCAGGGCCATTTTAAATATAGCGTACTCAATGAAGATTTTTTTTAAAGCTAAGGACATTTTAAGGGGATGGGTATCACAGTGCCAAGAGTGACTTAGCTTGGCTGCTGTGTTTTTTTCAAGTATGTGATACATTTGAGAGAGGTATCCCTACCATTATGTTAAAATTGTATTAACTCACATTTTTTTACTAATGATGTTGTGGAAGCAGGGAAAGAATTAACAAGGATTTGAAGGGAATTTTAATGCATGTCAGACAGTTAGCAAGAGTTAGGCTAGCTGTGACCCTAATGACGTGAGATTTGTAGAAGCAAGGATAGTGTGAGACATAGGGAAAGAACTGTGTACAAAGTTATTACGACCTTGTAACTGATAACCAAATATGCAGGCTTGCTTTTTCTTAGGAGTGAGACAAACAAGATAGCAGAATGGCTTATGTATAAACAAAATGTAGTTGTTGCTCTCTATTGTCTGTATTATTGCTAGTTATTGTCTGTAACAAAAGTATAAAGGCTTGCTGTAATTGTTTACCAGTTGAGAGACCTGTCCAGGACTGGGGCGACCCTGTGTCCTATGGCACTCTCTTCCTCCATTGTAATTACTGGAGAAATAATAAAGTATTTGATTTTGCTGCACCCAAACGAAAAAGCGAGAACTGAGTTTTTCTCCGACAATGTTTAATAACATTTAACCCATAGTGTTGATGGACATTATCATGTTTTAAATGTGTTGGCTGGTTATGGTTAAGCTTAGCTAATCCATTTTTAAACATGACTTATCCATGTGTCTATTAAGCACTAAGGCCAAGATCCTCAAAGGTATTATCCTCCTAACTTCCACTCAAATCAATGGAAGTTAGGAGCTTAAAGATCTGAGGATTTGGGCATCAGTATTGTTCAACATCATGTTAGTTAAAAAACACTCCAACACAGTGGTGACCAACCTTATTACACAGGAGAGCCACATAAACCTAAGCACAATCTTGTGTGGGCCAAACAGATTTTCCACCTCAGGACTGATAGCCCAAGCCCCATCACAGGCCTTATGAAAAGCTTTGGTGGGTCATCTACAGCCCATGGGCGGTAGGTTGGGCACCCTGGCACTAACACAATTTTTTAACCTGGCACAATTTCCTAGCGGAGACATGGCTCATGTCTTTTCAGGGACTTGGAATGGCTCCAGGATGTGCTAGCAGAGGGATTTTATGAAGGCTGGGTAGTGGAGAAAAAGGATGGAAGAACTGAAAAAGTGGAGATGGGGTGAGAAATGGGAGAGGAAATGAGTAATACTTGGAGTTTTAAAAATTTGCTTCCATCACCATGAACATCTGTACAAGAGGCCCAAGAAGAGACTACTGATGGTGGGAGAGGTGCAAGTGAGAGCAGCCAGCTTCTGCAGTGTTACTGAGCATGCTCAATCTATGTGAGAATGCACAGTACAAGCCAAGCAGCAAATCGGGGGGAGAGGGTGGGAGGCCGGATGTGATGCCTCATGTGCCTTCCGCCACCCCCCACCCCTCCCCACACACACGTCACCTCTGGTATGCTATCCACTCATTCTCAGATGGCGAATTGGGAACCACTGGGGAGAAGATTTCAGTTCCTACTCAGCCTTTTGGGAGTGAAAGAGACAAATGAGGTTTGGAGTGAGTACAAAGGTAAATACAAGGGTTATTTTGATATGAATTGCATTGGAATAGAATGAACAGCAGAGATCCCACTGGAAGTATCCAGAAACCCTGAGTGAAACCAGAAATTGTGAGCCACATTATATTTAATGAAAGTCTTTGTTAAATCAGTTTTGGAGAAGAAATTATTTTGAGAAATTTAGGAGAATTACTACCGTTTAAGATAAAGTGACATGTGACATAGGATCTGAGATGTTCCTAGGTCTCTTGAGACCTTCCTTAGAAAGAAGTACCCAGTAAGAAGAGACAGAACTCTTCCATCTGCTTACCTTTTTAAACTTTTCAATCCTCTTCTCAACATTGTTGTTGAAGAGATATTGTTTGAAGCTCTCACTTCCACCTGGCTCCACCCTTTGGAAGCAGCAGTGGAATGAGGAATAAAATCTCACCTAGTATCTTGGTGCTACCACTACTGTTTTTGGGAAACTATCATAGGGCTGCATTCCCTGAAGGTGATGTTGGGGAGAGGGGCATTTCCACATTCCCTTCCCTGTTCCTCATATACAGCTTTATAACTTACACCACCTGCCCAATTTGAAAAAAATATTTAGGGTTACTTAGAGCAGTCTCTAATCTGCTCCAAATGAGGTCTCTCACGGCCCTATGGTAAAGTGTAATGAAAAAGTGCCTTAAAGACACCTTTCTCTCCCCTCTTCTGAGCTATGGCCAACACAAGCTTGGTGCAATTGAAAATCTCATCAGTGTCAAGGCATACAGAATTGTGGCTTTAATCTAAGTTATGAACAAAGTCTTCACAATACAGTTTAACTATTACACCTCAACATTTATATTAAATGCTAATAATGAAAAAGTTGTTCAACTAATAAGTGATTCTTTGTGATTAAATTTTGCCTCACTTTAGGTAAAAAAAACCAAAACCCCTACATTATTCTTTTGTTATTTTTGAAAAGGCTACAGTGCAAATGTGACTATTATATGTGTGACTTTACAACACTAGATCACAATTATCTATCTATATATTTTTTTACAATAAAAATAATGTCAAGTCCATTTACTTGATACAGCCCAAAACATAATCCCAGTAGCAAAGTGATAAAAGAAATCCATATTATTAGAGTTAATCCTTCTTGAATTATTGATTTAAATAAATAACAAACACATAAATATATGTTTCTCCTCTCTCTCTAGAATAATAAATACTTTCAAGTTCAGGTTGGCTGAAGCTTTTATATTTTGAAGTACTGAATTAGTTTACCATATATTAAATTACTTACACTGAATCCTCCAATTATATTGAGACACAATCCTTCATTCAGACAGTTGATGCTGAGCAGCCTGCAGTAGTCAATTACTTCCTCACAGTTCTTCCCAGTGAATCCTGGCATGCAGCTGCAAATACACCAGTGTATTTTAGAAGACTCAGATTTTAAAGTTAATTGCATTTAATTAGGTTCCATAATTCTATTAAATAATGTTCTTCCTGTAACTAAGCAGACCTTATGTGTTATTTAAAAAACAATATATAAAACATGTTTCCAAGGAACTAATAATCAGTTGTTTGATTCTGGATATTTGATTCTGGATATTTTCACTTCTGCACAGAATTAAAAAAAATCATTCATTAAAATAAATGCATTTTTTAAATCAGAGCTTAATATATTCTGGGTACTTCTGTATAAAATAAACCTTGAGCTAAGCTGATATTTAACAGTAAACTATATATACACATTTGGAAGGCTTTTAGAATGGATGAGTATATTACTGAGTAGTGGGAAAAAAGAATGACAAATGAGATTTAGAAGAGTCAACACAGTCATTATACACTGATGATTAGCGTACAATAGTCAATAATGAGAAACCTGAATCTGAAGAAAATGTGGGGATCCTCTGCAGAGGATATTGGAATGACTGCTGTTGTGTTTGTTTATTTATAATTATAGATTTTCTTTTAAGAAGGAAACTAGCATTCTGCTCTGAGGCAGTTTGTTAGCTCCATTTTATGACAATGAAGGAATGGTTAGTTCTGTCATGGTATAGGAAGCTCTGTGAAGTTCTTCTGGCTCACTGTCAGTACTTGTCACTAGTAAGGTAAAGTCGTTTTCTCATCAGTCCTGCCAGTTTTTTTTAAAAGCCCTTCCATATTGAAAAAGGATGAGACTTAAATTCATATTAAGTTAGCATTGTTCAAGAGAGACAGCCAAATATTGCAGAACAAGTAAATATTTAAGAATTGCATATCTGGCTCAAATTATCAGTGTGCAATATATAAAAGCCTGGTTATCAAAACTTTCTTAAGTGGCAAGAGTGATATTCTGCCTTTAATGTATATGTAATTCCTAGCAAATCCACTCCTGCAAGCATTTGTACACATGCTTAGCAGCAGCTCCTGGTGACAAAGTATGGCAGGGGTGGGAGGGAATATATGCAGGCAATGACAGAATGGCTGAAATGAAGAATGCGTCTGCGATTCTGGGCTGCAAAGCAATCCATAGTCAGAAGTTAGGAAACTGCTCTGAGTTATACTGGAGACACTTTGCTTCCTGGTATAGACCAGAATCTGGAAACAGTAAACGTGCCTAGAGCCATCTTTGTCGCCACTTCTCCTTGGCTGTGCCTCAGTAGGATTTTTGCATAAAGGGGAAGCCTGTCCAAATAAAGTTCTACCCAAAACCTTCCCCTCTCCTCAGAAAAAAAAACAACTGACAATAATAAAATAAAAACATCACTATCAAAACAAACAAACCCTCCATATTACATATTACAGTATTTCAAACATCAAGATCTGGAACTCTGGCAAAAAAGTCTGTCCTTATCAGATTTCCAGTCTAGTTTTTGTGTCTACAAAGAGGTTTGTAAAATGTTTGGGTGCATTCACTCCACTTGTTCTATAACATACTACATAGTTACTATTTACATTCCCTTCTAACCAAAAGGGGAAAAGTAAATATCACTATGTGGTAACTATCCAAGGCTGAAGTCTAAATGACAACCAGTGAACTTTTTTCCCCTTCCTTTTAATTTGTCAGCACTGAAAGGTATTACATTTAAGATTGAACCAGATTGCCATGTGTACCTTTACCAGCAATTATTTTTGTAACAGAGATTTATTTTCAAAGAACAGTCCTATTATAGAACTTATTTTATTGATTTGCTTCCAATTATGATCTTAGATTAGGTGAGAGCTGCACAGCTTCCTTTGGTCAATTTAATTGGCCTAGAAGCTGCACAGCATCATTTGGTCAATATAATTGGCCTAGTTATTTTACAAAACTGCCATAGGTTAACTAATTAGACCTATTTTTAAAGCTGCCTCTTGCAATTTCTCTATTTGCCCAATTTACTTAGTGATGCAGGCTTTCAAACAGGCAAGCCAATATGAGACAAAGGAAGTGTAAATAAACAGACAGCAAGAAAATTGGCCATAAAGTTGGAAAGATTACAGTAATGAAACAAATATTATCAAAACATTCTTGCCTATATTTGTGACTTTTTATTGTCCTGGATAACATGGAAAATAAAAGCAGATACAAAGTAAATAATCACAATCTATTGTGATGGATACCCTTGTTCACTGACTATTTGAATTCACTTTAAATTTGGACATTTAAGAAAAAATACTACTATTAGATTCTTAGTGTAAAGTTCTATGTGATATAAAGACCGAAAGGATGGAATTAGGATACAAGGTAGTCATATATCATAGCTGAAGTGAAGAAAATTAAATTGAGCCTGTTTGGTTATATGTTTAGAATAGAAAACAGCTGCTTTCCAAGAGAAGAAGGGGTAGGTTGATAGAAGCTGAGAGTGTGATGAATAAAGGCAGAAAACAACTTGAGTGTGAGCAGAGCTAAATGAAGCACTGACAGCAAAAAACAGAAAACTGAAACAAAATGGTCAAGTCAGCTATTAGCTGTAATAGCGTATTTGTGTAAGACAAGTGGGTATCACACTTATTTTACTTGTTACACAAAGTAATAGTGTAACAGGTAGTAACAATATATTGAATGAGAACACCTAGGATTCTGTAGATTGACTAAACACAACCATAATCTAGAGTGTATAACATTCATTACTAAGGATAGATGGAGTACTTCAGACAAAATCTGAACAAGCCCAAACCTTCACTCAAAACTTGAAGTGAACTGAATCCATATCTTCTTGCTTGAAATATGATTAGTTTTCCTGATCTAATATATTTCTGTTGCTGTCACTACACAGCACTGTACCATACAGAACTGTACCAAGCCAGTCTTGAAGAAATGACAGTCTAAAAGCATACAGCATAGACCAAACCGAGTCACATAGTCATCATAGCTAGAATCCTTCATAGAACGGATGGAGAGACAGAAGCTTTATTTGTTCCAAGAGTACAGGGCACCATGAAAGGGGACATGAAGCCGAGAGCAGGGACAAAATACAAAACATTAAGCAAAGGAGGACTTAGTGAGAGTTATTTGTCCCCCTTTGTTTGCAATCCACAAAGAAGGTGAGTCTGTTACACACTCCAGCTGCACCTCTTTGGCTCAATCTGTAGAGATGCATGCTTCTAGATCTGAAGGTCCCAGATGTAAGCTCTACTGTAATGGCCAAGATGTTGACCGTTATACGTGTATCTGTTCACTATAGGGAGATAGTTTCAACTGTTGGGCCTCTCTCATTGTTATTTTTCTTTACATTTATGTTACACAGAATTGCTTTTTCATGTAACATTTTTTAATCTGATCATAGCACACATAAGAAACCATAGAGACAATTCTTTTCAAAAGGCAGCATATCTTTTGGTAATAAGTCAGTTTTATATTCAATTTTTTAAAATGTAAGCTTCCAGCATCCATTCACACTGATTCAGAAACATGGGCATACTATGTAAGGGATTGTATATGAAATAGTGAGTTCTAAACAGCATCTTGATACTAGCTGTTGGTGAACGAATGCACACAGCATGTGTCCCATTCATCACAACTTGCTAAATTTTCCAAGAACTATGTATCAATTATGTTCTCTTTTCCTCTTTTGGAAAGTTATATTCAAGCCCCACAAATATATCTTTAACTTTTCAGCTGTGAATCTTTTTTGATGGACTAAAGCATTGTGTACTATACATCTGTTATGTGCATGCCCATTCTAAGTTCATTCGTAGTATCTTTTCAGGCTTTTATGTACCACAGCTTTTAATTCTCAGCTTTTATGAATACCCTAAATTTGTGAGGTTGTTTACTGCACTTGAATAATGCTCAGCAGAACCTACTTTAAGGCAGCCAGATAAAAGTCAAGCAAGTGTGAAGAGTACAAATTGTACTTCTTAATGGTGTGAGAAAATAGCCATAAAGCTATTTAAAATGGCTGGAATTATAGGTCCATATATCTGGGTCATGTCTGTCATTTGCAAATGGATGCTTTTTTATCATAGCCCTATTTAAATAAAGCACTATTTTTAATATGCTGCTTAAAGGATCCAATTGAGAACTACTAACGTAGGTCTATGAATTAGGAATGAACATACTCATCTTATCCTTTTGAAAGATAATATCATCATCATACACATTGAACACAAGTTGTATCTCTGAAATTTAATTGTCTCACTAGTCTCCAGTGTGTCAGGTTTTATTTATTTTATCTTACAGAATTCATGATGAAACAATTTATAACTTCTTCCATGGCTTTAGATCTCTTTTAGGATTTTTTTCAGGCATTTCATTTTAAAATTGCTAAACCTCATATCATACAGCACCAGAAAATAGGGGAAAGTTATTAATATGAAAATGTATAGTTTTCTTTGTCGTCTGTGACTCAGGATTTCTTTTTTCAATCAGCGGCATATCATCAAGTGATGCAATGAAGTACTGAAATAAATTAATTTCTTATCTTACCAGCAATAATAGCTCTGCTGCTGATCTACACAAGTTGCATTATTTAAGCAGGGTGATAACTCACATGGTCTCAATACACTGTCGCAGAGCTTGCCAGTGAACGCTGGCAGACAGATACATGCCACATCCTATGGAAGAAGGAGAAATTAGAAAAAAAATATTAATCACATTCAAGGCAATTCAGAAATTCTTTCCTTCTATTGCAGTTGAAGTCCCGACTAGGTTTGAGCCCAACTATACTAAGCACTGTACAAAGGCAGCATAAAAGTCAATCCCAGCCTCAAGTAACTTAGGCCTGGTCTACACTAAGGGCGGGGGTCGAACTAGGGTACGCAAGTTCAGCTATGCGAATAGCATAGCTGAACTTGAAGTACCCTAGTTCGACTTACTTACCCATCCAGACGCGGCGGGGTCGAACTCCGCGGCTCCAAGTTCGACTCCGCCACCGCCGTTCGCAGTGGTGGAGTTCCGGAGTCGACCGGAGCGCGCGGGGAGTTCGAACTATCGCGTCTTGATTAGACGCAATAGTTCGAACTCGGAGAAGTAGAACTCACCCGCGTCGACCCGCGCGGTGAGTATGGACCTGCCCTTAAAGTCATCATTTAAGAAAGGGGAAGCAGGCCTATATGCCTCCCAGCACAGATTACACCAGGACTGAGTTTCCTAATTGGAATTGCACCAGCCCTGAACTTGCCTGGCATTATGATTTCACTATTAGCTCAAGCAGAAGGAGAATTATAATTTGTATAGTTTTTCTTCTAAATTTGCTCATGTGTGAAATCTCTGTCTATGGGTTTAAGCTATACACCATGTTGCAACAACTCCAAAAAGAGCAGCATCCAATTCATGAAAGGAAATAGCTTACACTTTTTTTTTTAAAGACTAACAGATTTATGTGTGCATAAGCTTTTGTGGGTAAAAAGAAGTGAGTTTTTTACCCATGAAAGCTTATGCACAAATAAATCTGTTAGTCTTTAAGGTGCCACCGAACTCCTCTTTTTTTGTGGATACAGACTAACACGGCTACCCCTCAGATACTTGACACTTTTTTCTCTCTCTCATCATGAAGGACAGTGGGTTTGAAAGACAGCTGTCAATTAATGTAAGCTATTATTTACTCAGTAGGGAGAAAGAGACATTTTATAGTAAACTATGTATTGGTACTGACATTCTGACCTTTATATTTCTAATAGGGTATTATTTACATTTGTTTTGATTTTGGTTTCTTCAAGGGGAGTAGGCAGTGTTTGCAAAATTGTTTCTTCACGGGTCAGTTCTAGGAGCATCAGCACAGAGCTTTAGTCTGATCTTAATCTTTTGTGGACGATAACAAGCTCGGAGGAGTACTTGCTAGGCTTTTGAGGATAGGATAAAATTCAAAATGATCTGGACAAACTGGAGAAATGGTAAATAGGATGAAATTCAATAAGGACAAATGTACTCCATTTGGGAAGGAACAATCAGTTGCACACATACAAAATGGGAAAAGACTGCCAAGGAAGGAGTATTGCAGTAAGGAAACTGGGGGTCATTGTGGACCACAAGCTAAACATGAGTCAACAGAGTAATGCAAAAAAAGCTAACATAATTCTGGGATGTATTAGCAGGATTGTTGTAAGCAAAACACGAGAAGTAATTCTTCTGCTTTACTCTGTGTTGGTTAGGTCTCAACTGGAGTATTTTGTCCAGTTCTGGGCACCACATTTCAGGAAGGGTGTGGACAAAAAGGAGAGAGTCCAGAGAAGAAGGACAAAAATGATTAAATGTCTAGAAAACATGACCTCTGAGGGAAGATTGAAAAAAATTGGTTTTGTTTAGTCATTGGAGATTTTTAAGAGCAGGTTAGACAAATGCCTGTCAGGAATGGTCTAGATCAGGGGTCGGCAACCTGCGGCTCCCGGCTCGCCAGGGTAAGCACCCTGGCGGGCCGGCCCGGTTTGTTTATCTGCCGCGTCGGCAACTTCGGCCGATCGCGGCTCCCACTGGCCGCGGTTCGCGGTCCCAGGCCAATGCGGGAGGCAGGAAGCGGCGCGAGCCGAGGGATGTTCTGGCCGCGGCTTCCTGCCTCCCGCATTGGCCTGGGACCGCAAACCGCGGCCAGTGGGAGCCGCGATCGGCCGAAGTTGCCGATGCGGCAGATAAACAAACCGGGCCGGCCCGCCAGGGTGCTTACCCTGGCGAGCCGGGAGCCGCAGGTTGCCGACCCCTGGTCTAGATAATGCTTAGTCCCGCCATGAGTGCAGGGGACTGGACTAGATGACCTCTCAAGATCCCTTACAGTCCTATGATTCTATGATTCTATGCATATGATGTACATATCATTATATACACATATAAAATAAACTACTGCATTGCACCCCATAAATAATTGATCAGGGTTTCTCAAACAGGGGTCAGTGCTTGTGTAGGGAAAGTCTCTGGCGGGCCGGGCCGGTGTGTTTATCTGCCCCGTCCGCAGGTCCGGCCGATCATGGCTCCCACTGGCTGTGGATCGTGGCTCCGGGCCAATGGAAGCTGCGGCTCCGCTTCCAGCAGTTCCTTTGGCCCGGAGCAGCAATCCACGGCCAGTGGGAGCCGCGATCAGCCGGACCTGCGGATGGGGCAGGTAAACACACCGGCCCGGCCCGCCAGGGGCTTTCCCTACACAAGCGGCAACCCTTGTTTGAGAAACCCTGTAATTGTTTGTACAGAATATACAAATATGTGTTTATACATTTCATATAAGACTCAGACCCCAAAAGTACAGGATATTTAGACAGATAGGCATTAGATATTTATTCAGCTACATATGTAGATGTGTGTGTGTGTATCACAGACATTAAAATACAATTATAATGATCAACAAGCTCTAAAACTTTTCTTTGCATATCTTGACTCCTAAATCATTGTTAATCTTCACATGAATACACTAATGAAAGAACAAGAACATAGAGATTTGAGATAATGCCAATCAAGATATGCTCTTATTATCAAAACATATCCTGCTCTCCCTAAATTTACATTGCAGTTAGAAAGACAGCTTTTAAAAAAGAATTACAAAAAACCACCACCACACTCACAAAGAAAACAACATGAAATGTAGCATGTTTTATATAGGCTTTTTTTTGCAGGGATTAAAATGAAATTAAACTATTTTGTTTATTCCTTAACTAAACTCTAAACAAGTGATAGGAAACATAGGAAAAGTACAAGTGATGGGGTCCTTTTTTAACCAGGAAAATTTCTGTCTTATAAGCACCACATACATAGAAAATATTTCATGAATTATTCTTAGACAGTATGAACAATTTATTTAAAAAGTTATATTATTAGAGTTTAAATGTTTTGGCTTTATGGTCCAGTGTATTTGTATGAATTTTAGACTTACATTTGGCATATCAATGCATGTAGCTCCATTCTGACATGGCCTTGAAGAACATTCATTGACATCTGTTTCACAGTTATGGCCAAGAAATCCAGCCAGACATTCACAAACATATCCATGCTCATTATTCTGGCATATCCCCCCATTCAGGCATGGTTGAGAAGTACAAGGCTCAAGGGGCTTCTCACAAAACGCACCTAAATGAAACAAGCAAAAAGTTAGACAATGGGTGTACTGAGATCATTGGCCGTACAAGATACCAAGGCCAGAAAGGACCATTAGGATAATCTAATCTGACCTCCTCTACAACACAGGCCATAAAACTTCCCAAAAATAATTATCAGAGCATATATTTTGGAAAAAAAATTGTCAGTGATGGAGAAATTGTTCCAATGGTTAATTACATTCACCGTTAAAAATATACTTCTTATTTCCAGTCTGAATTTGTCTAGCTTCAGTTCCCAGCTATTGGATCGTACCTTTTTCTGCTACATTTAAAACCCCATTATTAAATATGTGTTCCCCAAGTAGATACTTACAGATTGTAATGAAGTCACTCTTGCCATTTTCTTTGTTAAATTAAACACATTGAGCTCCCTCAGTCTATTACTATGAGGCATGTGTCCTAAAATTAATCATTCTTCATGGCTGTTCTTTTAACCTTCTCCAATTTATCAACATTCTTCTTGAATTATGGACACCGTAACTGGACAGAGTATTCAAGCAGCAGTTATACCAGTGCCAAATACATGTAAAAATAACCACTCGAACCCTAATCGAGAGTCCCCTGTTTATGCATTCCTTAGATCACCTTAGATCTTTGGGACATAGCTTCACACTGGGAGCTCCTGGTCATGTGACTCTCCACCATGACCCCTACATCTTCTAAAGAGTAATGCCCTCCCAGGATAGAGTCTCCCATCCCATAAGTATGGCCTACATTCTTTGTTCCTAGATGTTCCTACATTTAGTCATATTAAAACTCCTACTGTTTGTGCCTAGTCTACTAAGTGATTCAGAGCAATCTGGATCAGCGACCTGACCTCTTCATTATTTACCACTCCCCTGATTTTTGTGTCATCTGCAAACTTTATCAGTGATGATTTTATGTTTTCTTCCAGGTCATTGCTAAATAGTGTAGAGCCAAGAACCAATCGCTGATGGACCTCACTGGAAACTCACCTGTTCCATGATGAACCCCCATCATGTGATTCTCAACCATCTAATTGTTATCTTGTGTTCCCACTGTCTGTTTGTAGCATTTGCTGAAACACATACTAACACACATATAATAGTCATCAAATGTGTGTATGTGATGCAACGAAACCTACAGGAGCAACCTAATATCCCACTTGATTTATATTACATAGAAAACAGCTGCCAGAACAAATATTTTGCAGTACAATTGAGCTTGCAGAGATAGGGTTAATTATGTTTGCCTTACTCTCACCTACTCTCTTTGGCTTCATTGGTTATCATAATTAACTTCTCTTCGGCTTTAGACAGATCTGACAACAGGGTGCTTTTGATCAACATACATGCCATAACTGAAGTAGACAGCACAACACTACTATGTCTTCAATCATTTCTCCCAAAGGGAACCCAAAGAGTAGAGCTCCACTACCCAGAATAACTGTACTCTTGAGCTGCTCCCACTCCTGTCCCAGACCATGCTCCCTCTCTCAGGGGCTGCATGTGGGCCAGTGCATGTGTTTATATACTGACCCTACCCAGCTTCTGCCTCAAGAAAATTCTCCCCTTGGTCATTGCATCCCCTTAACAGATACTACGGCCAAACTCCTCAAATGTATTTAGGCTCATAACTTCCATTGATTTCAGTGATTGTTAGGAGCCCAAATACCTTTGAGCATCTGGGCCTGTATGCCTCCAGAGAGGGGAAGATTTTTTGGTCACTAAATTTTTGTCTTGGCAACACATTTTTTGTCACAGGGTGAGCTGGACCAGGAAAAGGGGTTGAGGTGCTAGCTCTCAACTGTAACTGGTTTCATCCCAGATCAAACAAGGATTGTAGGCTGAGAGAAAAACCTGCTGAGAAAGGGTATGTGGTATGTGGAAGACAGATACTGTTCTCTAGATTAAGGATGGACTGGGGGAGAGAAATTGCTTATTGGGAAGACTCTTCTGACAAAGGTCTGTGGAAGGTGGTGCCCGGATGAAAAGGAGCCAGGGAAATGGCTGAGCCTCAGAGTGGCTGAGCTGCAGATTCCTGGGAGAGGGCCAGGGAGAAGGTCTAGGAAGAGTAAGATAAATATAGGAAGTGCCCAAAGGAGAAGTAGCATAGGGCAATTTCCAATAAACTGGTGCTTCAACTTTTAGGGTCCCAGGGCTGGTAGAAGGAGAATACAGACACCCCTACCATGTCACTAGTACTGGCATGGAAATTCCTGCTACCAAGGGGGATGAATAAGAAAGGAAGATGTGGCCTGGAAATGTCAAAGGACTGGAAGAGTCCCCCTTCACTCCTTTGCGGCAAGGGCAGAAGACCACACATACAATACTTACCCTGGGAAGAGGAGGCAAAGAATTGTGTCTTCTTTTTTGTTACCCTGGAAAGGAAGGTCTTTTTTATTTGGCCAAAGGGTCTGTCATGTAACCGGCTCAAGGCAGACCATCTTAAGTGAGGAAACTGAGGCAGCAGCTGCACCCACAGACTGGGAGGTGAGGCATACTTTCAAACCTCATAGCTCTATCCATTCTGCTTGTTGAGTCAAATAAGAGCTGGGGACAAGTACCAGATCCTCACAGGAAGAACTCAGTAGTGCAGAGGATCAGTTCTTTAACGATTGCAGTTGTCACTTGGTTCAGTATTCTGCTATGTTACAATTTCCTGTATTCAAAAGCTTCTGCAAAAAAAGCAGGAGTAGTGCTTTTTCACCTGAACGCTCATATATGATGGAAAGTTTGAAAAATCGGATCAGTGAAGGGAATTTTGGCGAGAGGTCAGAGACAGTACCTTGAGTCCTTTATTCTATCACTTCCAGAACTTGATCTCTGAACCATCTATTTTCTAAAGAAGATTGAGAGGTGACTAACAAGTACTAAACTAACAGGTAGTTAAGGAATCTTTAATCTAGTGGAGAAAAGCATAACAAAATCCAGTGGCTGAAAGCTGAAGTCAAATTCCAATTCAAATTGGAATTAAGGCACAAAATATGTAACAGTGAAGGTGATTAATCACCGGTACAAACTACGAAGGGAAGGTGGGATTCTCCATCTTTTGGGACTTCAGATCAAGTCTAAATACTTTTCTGGAAGACATACTTTAGTCAAACACAAATTATTGGGTTCAGTATGGGGTAGCTGGATGAAATGTAATGGTCTAAGAGGTCATTCTAGATGATCTAATGATCCCCTGTGACCTTAGATTATATGGATCTATTTTTACATATAGCATGAACTATATCCTATTAAAGGATGTGCCCAATATAGGTGTTCTAAAGATAATCATCTTCACAAATATTCATCAAAGGAGATTTATTAGCAACATTTTGGGGTCCTCACAATATACCAGGTTGCACCAATATACCTATTAGTAAAAATAAGAAACCTGAGGGAGGAAGGACATCTTCCTGAACCTCACTAATAAGTATGTACCTTTGACATTCACCATCAAAATCTTCTGTGATGCAAACTAAACTATTGTGCATGGCACTGGTAAAGAGAGTAGAAAATGTGTATGCTATTCAACTGTTGAAAGGAGAGAAATGTTGAAGAATAAATAAGCATAAACTCAAGCCAAGAAAGATGAACTGGAGGGAGGAGAATTTTCTTTATGCAACATGTAATTTTACTGTGAAATGAAACATTGATACAACCTGCAAGTACAGCAGGAAAATATTTTTAAAAACTCAAACAACCCAAGGCTTAAATAGAAAGGGCAATAGCTAGGTACCAATAGCTGGATAGATTTGCTTCATGATCTTTTTCTATGCATGGATATTAATGGAATGTTAAATGCCCAAACTTCAAAGGTGCTGAGCACAAGCTACTCCCAGTGAATTCAACAGGAAGTGTAGGTGGTATGGTCCTCTCAAGATCAGGCCCCATATTTCTCTTAAAGGGAGGCATTGATGATTGTACTGAAGTTTCTTTAGTGTTAGATGTTGTGTAATTAGCCACCCAAAGCAATGACTGGTTTTTAAAAATTCTTTGGGTAGCCAGTGTAACATCAAAAACCATAGTCCACTGGTAGATGATTGGAGTTAATAAACTCTAATGTGTACAGAGAATACTTAACAACTTAAGTGACTTTTGTGTCTAGAGAGGATAATAAAAGTAATTATAGAGAGTACCAATGGCTGGGTTCATTGAGGTTATTCAGTACAGTTAAATCTTATTTAAATTATTTCAATCAAATAAAATCATATTGTCTTAAAAAGCAAACATCAGTGAAAAAAGGAGCATCCTGAAGAGCAAAGAGAAACTTCAAAAACATTATTTTCAGTAACTGAAACTTATTTCCCAGCATTTTCTGGTTGTATACATGTTTGGGGAGGAAAAAATAAAAATGAACATGGTTGTTGGTGTTTAACTGACTCCCTGCTAGTCTCCATCAGTTTTGCTACCAAACTCTAGTGATATTCCTCTGTCAGTGGACATACCTGATACATCCAGAAGCACATTGGGCAGCACGCAGTAGGTTACGATCACACCACATAGTGTCCTATATAAATATGGTTACTAAACAAAACAAAGCCATTTTTATTTTTAATAGAAATCACAGCGGGGATTCTATTTATACAACCAATTTTGCTCTCCAATTGAGATGCATATTCATCAAAAAAAAAAGAATGAAAGTTTATTCTAACCTACTATCTTTAAGTCAATTTATTTTGTCTATCCTCTAATGAAACATTAAGATTTCTGAAGCATTTATGGATAAAAGAATGTACTTTAGGAAACTGCATGTGTTACATCTCATATGAATTTATTTAATCTATATTTTTATACGAAAGAAGCAAATGTATTGCAGCTTTAGCATCCCGAAGGCACTACCAAGGAAGAGCTTGCTTTTAATTTAAATGAAATAACTGGTTGCTAGGAGCTGTGCTCAAGGACCAAAGATATACAATAGGCAGTAAACAGGATGAAGTCTGGGAATGAAGGACAGTATGTGAATTAACTGTTCAGATATTTTAATACTTTCACAATTTCAGTTTCACTAGTCTCTCAAACTACAAAAACTTGTATCACGTCATCATTCATTTTCAGCAGTTCATCTAAAAATTTTACATTCATAGCTGTTTCAAAACTAATTCCAAAATGAGGTTTCTTTATTCTGAGAAAGATCAAGTTTCAGTTAATTAAGTGAAAATATTTTTGTAATTAAACTAATCCCTAATTGCATAGCTCAATTAACAATTCAATGCTGATAGCCTAATCCAGTTCACTCCTATCTATTTTTGTTTTCATGAGTTTAATTTGATGCTCTCCTAATTACCCAGTATAAATATTTGTTTATGCATTAAATGAGTTAATCCATGTTCTAGCTTCTCAAAAAAATAAACAAAAAGCATCACAAATCCATTGTCATCTGAACCCATTTTTTAACATAAATGATAATTGGGATGATCAAAACCATATAAGAGTTCCATATATAAAGACTGAAAATCAGTCATACTGGCATAATTCCAGTGTAGTTATGGATGGAGAAAAGTTGGTCCTATGTAAATATAACACTTAATATAACATTGCATGCATGGAAAAATCTTTGCAGTCATGATTTTATGCTAGACATCTTTGAAGAAAGTACCATTTGTATTACTAAATGCTTAAATGGATAAACTTTTAGGCATTTTTAAAAAAGGCTTTAAAAAAGACTGAAAAAATTGTCAGCAGTCAAAATTGTTCATATTTTGTGAAAATTTCCATGACATCCTTATTAATATTTTATTGGAATTTTTATTGGGATTTTTCATTTACCAAAAAGCATTTTTAAATAAAAAACCAATACTTTCATAAAAATTACATTAATCATAACCAGCTCCTATTTCTCTATTTAGATACTGAAACATACAAATCCCTCCACTGTTTCACTAAAAGCCTCACCTTCTGGAATATGAATACATTATTAACAACTTTAGAAATTTCTACTCTGAGACTGTGAAGTATCACTTTTTTCTGATTTGGTATTTCCACAAAGTTTGAATCAAAATGAAATCTGTCTATGATGATGTGAGTGTCAGCCTTAAAAGAGAGGGAATTCATATCTAGACTATGACACAAAAGATTACAGTCTTTTGCTATATTAGACCAAACAGGCAATGCCAGAGCTCGTTATGATTTACACGAAGCTCCAATCAGCAGACTTGAACACAAAATCTCCAAAACCAAATGAATGAAGAAAATGTTACCTATTAATCAAAAGGAAGCCTCTTGATAAAATTATAGTTATACTGGAAAGACTTGAGAATACTAGAAAACGTTTTTGTATTATTATAATTCTTCCTAAACTCTCAGAGCTCTCATAAAGATCAGAAGCAGAAAAGAGTCTTGTGGCACCTTGTAGACTAACAGACGTTTTGGAGCATGAACTTTCGTGGGTGAATACCCACTTCGTCGGATGCATGTAGTGGAAATTTCCAGGGACAGGTATATATAAGCAAGCAAGAAGCAGGCTAGAGATAACGAGGTTAGTTCAATCAGGCCCTCTTCTAGCAGCTGAGGTGTGAAAACCAAGAGAGGAGAAACTGGTTTTGTAGTTGGCAAGCCATTCACAGTCTTTGTTTAATCCTGAGCTGATGGTGTCAAATTTGCAGATGAACTGAAGCTTAGCAGTTTCTCTTTGAAGTCTGGTCCTGAAGTTTTTTTGCTGCAGGATGGCCACCTTAAGATCTGCTATTGTGTGTCCAGGGAGGTTAAAGTGTTCTTCTACAGGTTTTTGTATGTTGCCATTCCTAATATCTGATTTGTGTCCATTTATCCTTTTCCTTAGAGACTGTCCAGTTTGGCCGATGTATATAGCAGAGTGGCATTGCTGGCATATGATGGCGTATATTACATTGGTGGACGTGCAGGTGAATGAACCGGTGATGGTGTGGCTGATCTGGTTAGGTCCTGTGATGGTGTCGCTGGTGTAGATATGTGGGCAGAGTTGGCATCGAGGTTTGTTGCATGGATTGGTTCCTGAATTAGAGTTACTATAGTGCAGTGTGCAGTTACTGGTGAGAATATGCTTCAGGATGGCAGGTTGTCTGTGGGCGAGGACTGGCCTGACACCATGGTGCAAATAAGTGATGGTCACATTAACACCACCCTATACCGAAAACAGAGAGACATGTGGACGGTGGGGCTGCTGGCAGGAGAAAGCATGGCCATAATGCTCCACACAGCAGTTACTGTGGACTGCAGAACTGCCTTTAGGGATACTGGCATAAGATGGATCTGCCCCAGGAGTTGCTGTAACATAACCATGAGTTCAGGCAAAATGTGGGTTTAAAGCAACTTTTGTACATAACATAAGAACATAAGAATGGCCGTACCGGGTCAGACCAAAGGTCCATCTAGCCCAGTATCAGTCTACCGACAGTGGCCAATGCCAGGTGCCCCAGAGGGAGTGAACCTAACAGGCAATGATCAAGTGATCTCTCTCCTGCCATCCATCTCCATCCTCTGACTAATAGAGGCTAGGGACACCATTCTTACCCATCCTGGCTAATAGCCATTTATGGACTTAGCCACCATGAATTTATCCAGTTCCCTTTTAAACATTGTTATAGTCCTAGCCTTCACAACATCCTCAGGTAAGGAGTTCCACAAGTTGACTGTGCACTGAGTGAAGAAGAACTTCCTTTTATTTGTTTTAAACCTGCTGCCTATTAATTTCATTTGGTGACCCCTAGTTCTTGTATTATGGGAATAAGTAAATAACTTTTCCTTATCCACTTTCTCAACATCACTCATGATTTTATATATCTCTATATGTCTCTCTTCTTCCTGGGCTGGAAGTTTTAGACATGGACTTCATTACTCAGAAGGCTCAGCACGGAATCGAACAATTTTTATTTATTACTAGAGAATATTACAAACAACATCCACAATTAATACAACACTGAAATTATATAATTCCACTTCTAGACATCTAGTCGGTTGGAATTTTGTTACAACAGACTGTAACTAACCTTATTAACTTTTCAATCAAGTGTCTTTTGGACCGTTATTCCTTTCTTCTAAAGGAACAACTTCTCTAGATGATACTAGTATTGCTTCCAACTATTTATCAGATGGCATCAGCTTCCCTCTCCTCAAATAATATGTGTATCTTATATGGTCCAAAAATAATTCTTGCAGGTCTTCTGAAGGATATGTCTCACCACTTTTGGATGGATATATCTCTGGAATTCAAGTATTAGCAATTTGCCTGCCTTCATTTAATGTCTTTACTAATGATATGGCTGGAACAATAAACCTCATATTAAATTCTTACATAATATTAAATTGGAAGGAATTGCAAACACTAATGGGGACAAAGCTCATTGGAACCAAGACAGATTGGAAAGATGATTGAGAAACATCAAAATGAGATTCTTAGTGGAAAAAAATGCAAGTTATTGAATTATATCTTTGGGAAAATAATCAAATCCATATATTCAATAGATTGGAGATACTTGGAAAGCAGAATTAAAAAAACAAAAGCAACAAACAACAACACAAAAGAAATCCTCAAAACACCTAGGAGTGAGGAGCAGCAAGATAGACAGGATTTTGCAACGCATCAGGTGGAAAATACATCGTTTTTCATACAGTCCAAAACATCATGAGCTTGAATCACAGAGGAAACAGTCCATCTCTTGAGGACCAGTTCTAGTCCAAATGGCGCCCCAGGAGAATCATTGGCAACCCCACCACATTTGTTGAACTTTGGAATACCTTATTTTTATTGCATTTGTAGCCCATTTCATGAATATAATGCATGATTTGCATGCATGATTTATCCCTTTCATATATGATGATTAACTTCCATGCTCGAATCCATAAATCTGTATTTATTCATGCCATATATAAGCAAAAAATTCATTTCCTCTAAGCTTATAGAAACATTTTAATATCAACAGTATTAACCTCATTCTATTTTCCCTTTTGTCACTAACAACAAAAACTGCAGCCCAAGCCTAGCTCCTGGCTTGCCTGCTCCTAAATCTGGCCCTGCATCTCTATGCAGCACTTGTAAGATCACAGAATGAATACTCCACCCAAGAAAGTGAAGTACCAGAATGTGATAGCCCAATTATTGGCACAGCCATTCCACCCCAGGAAGAGGAGGGGGAGGGATTGAGCCTCAAGGAACCACAAAGATTCTCAGTGCATAGGAAGGGGGTGTTCACTCAGTGTAAAAAGGGAAACTGGGACATAAATATCAGGGCGGGGGGCACTAAAAACAAGGGCTATTATAGTTATTCAAGAAAAAAGTTTCCTGGGAGAAGGGATAGAAACTTTTTCTTGATTCATTCAAAACTCCCTTGAACAAAGCATTCAAGAATAAACCATAGGGGGGAAAATTTGCACTGGCAGAGAGACAGACTAGATGACCTAATAGATCTTTTCCTCCTCTCATTTTTATGTTGACACAAAGTTACTGAGGAATCATGGGAATTAATAACATCATTTATTTACTAATAAATAACATCTTCAGAATCACTTAAGGAGAGTAGAAATAAAGGAAGGAAAAGAGTTGGGTTTAGACTTAACCTATTGTCCAAAGGTTTAGGGCCTGCTAGAAGGGGAGAAATAAATAGACATAGGATCAGATTCTGCCCTATTAACACCCAGGGAAACTCAGTATTAGAACAGAGTTAATGACTGATTTTTTGGTTCACTGGGAGTTCAAAAAAGATTAATTAAATTTAAAAATGGTTTGGATTAAAGAAAAAAAAACGTTTCATTCCACGCAAAATGGATTTTGAAGGTCTAGTCTCCTGAACTGTGGAAGAACCAAAGTCAAATCCCTTCTTATCAGTTAAAGGGGGAAATTGAAGCTGGGTCTCCCTCATCCTTGGGGAGTATCTGAATCAATAGGATAAAAATTATATAGAGAGCACCACCATCTGACCCTTCTCCTCTTTTGAGAATGACATCTAAATCGCAATAAATAAAATAATAATTACAACATTAGTAATGGCCTGAAACAATTCAGTAAATCTGACACAAATTTACAAATAGTTTTGGGTAATTGGAAACTGCATTTTTCAGTAACTAAACTATTCTCTTGAAAAATTTCATCCCACTTTTCTTAATATACCCAACGACTGGAAGGTGCATGAGGACAGAGCAAGGCCCATAATGGCTAAGATTCTAACAGGCAAGAAGGTACACAAGACCTCTGTGGATACTCAAAAATCCACAAAAATCTGCTCACTTAAAGTGCTGAACCCTACTGCTATTTCTTTGTGAGCTAGTCAAGCACAATTCCCCAGAAGAATAAGGTGGAGATGCCTCTGGAGCTTGGTAGCTAAGATCACCTCCTTGTTGAAATAGCAGTAGCTCTTTTTTTGGGGTGGGGACTCTTCTGCGGCTTTTGCTTCTTTTTATGGCCTCAGTTATTCATGTGGTTTCTTGATCTGCTGCCTTTTTACTAAAGAACAAGAAAGGTTTAGAAATTTCTTCCACGTGAAAGGAAAAATTTAAAACAAGGGTAAATTAATTGCCAATAGGTATGTCTGGACATAAACCATCCCTACTCTTGCTTTTTAACAACCATTTTTAGTAGAAACTGAGGCAACATTTATTCTCTCAGAAATAGGGATACTTTGATCATTATGTAAAGCACGGACCAAATACATTTTAACCTTTTCCTGTAATGAGAAGTTAAACTTTGCAATATGATCCTTATAATTATTCATTTAGACTGAGGCATAAAAGGTAGACTGGATTTTCTTTTCCAGGGCACCAATACACTTCACTGGTCTCCCAGGAGGAATATAGTAGGCAGCTCCATGGTCTGCAGAAAATCCTACATATTTAAATAATGTTACTGAAACAGCCAAATGGACAGTGGGGAATTGCTTTTAAACTTCCTTTTAAATTACTTAAAAGCTGTAAGTGACATAGTTATCAGATTTGTGGTTGATTCTAGAGCTGAGAATCTAAAACACAGTGATAAAAAGTTACAGGGCAAAATTAGTTTATTAATAGAACATAAGGTCAAAAATAATTTGTATTTCTGTTAAATCAAATAGTTAAAAATTAACTATTTAATTACCTCTCTATGTACGTGTAGATTATATACACACAGATTTATATTTTGTCAAACAGCTCAATGGTATAACACTAAGTTTCATTATTCACCCCATTTGCCAACTACATGAGAGTCAAAAAGAAATAAATCTGTCAGGTTCTGAATTCTAAGTTGTCATGCATGGCCGCCTGTAGCTCCCAGTGGCTGCAGATTGCCATTCCCGGCCAATGGGAGCTGTGGGAAGTGGCGGCCAACATGTCCACGCTGCTTCCGGCAGCTCCCATTGGCTGAGAACGATGAACTACAGCCACTGGGAGCTGCGGGCGGCCGTGAAAATGTAAACAAACTATCTGGTGGCCCACCAGCAGATTACCCTGATGGGCCGCAGTTTGCCCACCACTGGCCTAGATGGTGCTACTATAAAGTGGATGCAAACTGGTTGGAAAACTGTTCCCAGAGAGTAGTTATCAGTGATTCACAGTCAAGCCAGAAGGGTATATCAAGTGGGGTCCCACAGGGATTGCTTCTGGGTCAGGTTCTGTTCAATATCTTCATCAATGATATAGATAGTGGCATAGAGATTACACTTATAAAATTTGTAGTTATAATAAGCTGGGAGGGGTTACAAGAGCTTTGGACGATAGGATTCAAATTCAAAATGATCTGGACAAACTGGAGAAATGGTCTGTAGTAAAAAGAATGACATTCAATAAGGATAAATGAAAAGTACTCTACTTAGGAAGGAACAATCAGTTGCACACATACAAAATGGGAAATTACTGCTTTGGAAAGAGTACTGCAGAAAGGGATCTGGGGGACATAGTGCATCACAGGCTAAATATGAGTCAACAGTGAAATTGTACTGCAAAAAAAGTGAACATCATTCTGGGATATATTAGCAAGAATGCTGTAAGCAAGACATGAGAAGTAATTCTTCCATTCTACTGTGCACTGATAATGCCTCAGCTGAAGTACTGTGTCCAGTTCTGGGCACCATATTTCAGGAAAGATATGGACAAACTGGAGAAAGTCCAGAGGAGAGCAACAAAAATGATTAAAGGTCTAGAAAACAAGACCTATGAAGGAAGATTGAAAAAATTGGGTTTGTTTAGTCTGGAGAAGAGAAGACTGGGGGGGAGGCATGATAACAGTTTTCAATACATAATAGGTTATTACAAGGAGGAAGGTGAAAAATTGCTGTCCTTAGCCTCTGAGGATAGGACAAGAAACAATGGACTTAAATTACAACAAGGGATTTTTAGGTTAGACATCAGGAAAAACTTCCTGTCAGATTGGTTAAGCACTGGAACAAATTGCCTAGGGAGACTGTGGAATCTCCATCATTGGACATTTTATTTTTATGAACAGATTAGACAAATATCTGTCAGGAATGGTCTAGTTATTATATAGTCCTGCCTTGAGTGCAGGGGACTAGACTTGATGACATATTGAGCTCTCTTCCGGTCCTGCGCTTCTATGAAAATGGAAAATTTACACTAAAGGACTTGTGAGAAACTCAGGAGTGTATTTAATAGGGGGGAAAGGCAAATATATCTTTAGAAACAAAGGGAGCATATTTAAAAAAGGGAAGAAAGAGAACTGGGGGAACTACAGAATGGCCATCTTCACTTCAGTCCCTGGCAAAATCATGCAGCAGGTCCTCAAGAAATCCATTTTGAAGTACTTGGAGGAGAGGAAGGTGATCAGGAACAGTCAACATGGATTCATCAAGAGCAAGTCATGCCTGACCAACCTAATTGCCTTCTATGATGAGGTAAGTGGCTCTGTGGATATGGGGAAAGTGGTGATGTGATATATATTGACTTTAACAAAGCTTTTGATACGGTCTCCACAGTATTCTTGCCAGCAAGTTAAAGAAGTATGGACTATAAGGTGGATAAAAAGCTGGCTAGATTGTTGGGCTTAGCGGGTAGTGATCAATAACTTGATGTCTAGTTGGCAGCCAGTATCAAGCGGAGTGCCCCAGGGGTCGGTCCTGGGACTGATTTTGTTCAACATCCTTATTAATGATCTGGATGATGGTGACCTAAACAAATTGGAGGATTGGGCCAAAAGAAATCTGATGAGTTTCAACAAGGACAAGTGCAGAGTCCTGCACTTAGGAAGGAAGAATCCCATGCACAGCTACAGGCTGGGGACCGATTGGCTAAGCAGCAGTTCTGAAGAAAGGACCTGGAGATTACAGTGGACGAGAAGCTGGATATGGGTCAGCAGTGTGCCCTCGTTGCCAAGAAGGTCAATGGCATATTGGGCTGTATTAGTAGGACTATTGCCAGCAGATTGAGGGAAGTGATTATTCCCCTCAATTCGGCACTGGTGATGCCACACCTTGAATACTGTATCCATTTTTGGTCCCCCCACTAAGAAGGGATCTGGAGAAACTGGAGAGAGTCCAGCAGAGGGCAGTGAAAATGATTAGGGGGCTGGGGCACATGACTTACAAGGAAAGGCTGAGGGAACTGGGGTTATTTAGTCTGCAGAAGAGAAGAGGGAGGGGGGATTTGATAGCAGCTTTCAACTACCTGAAGGGGGGTTCCAAAGAGGATGGAGATTGGCTGTTCTCAGTGGTGGCAGATGACAGAACAAGAAGCATTGGTCTCAAATTGTAGTGGGGGAGGTCTAGGTTGGATATCAGGAAACACTATTTCACTAGGAGGGTGATGAAGCACTGGCATGGGTTACCTAGGGAGGTGTGGGAATCTCCATCCTTAGAGGTTTTTAAGGCCCGGCTTGACAAACCCTTGGCTGGGATGATTTAGTTGGTGTTGGTCCTGCTTTGAGCAGGGGATTGGACTAGATGACCTCCTGAGGACTCGTCCAACCCTAATATTCTATGATTCTATGATTCTATGAGTATCTTCTCCACATATGAGTAGTGGCACATCTGAGCAAATGCTTTTTCCAGATCCTGGAAACCCACTGTGGCCCCCACAAGTCCCCAGACCTCAGATACTATGGTAATAGAGGCCTTTTAATACGTAAGGTAGATGGATGCCCTCTATTAAATCTGAGAAGAAGGCCTTACAAACTCCTCCTGTCAAACACTTAGTGAGTATATAAAAAAGGGTAATATTTTCTAAAGCACCTAAGTGACTTGGGAGCCTACATTTAATTTTTGAAAGTGACTTAAGCTCTTTAAGAGCTTTAGTTCAATTCACTTCCAATGATACTCATTTTTGAAAATGGGACTTAGACCAAGTCACTTAGGTGCTTTTGAAAATGTTACCCAAGGTCTTTGTGCCAAAGGGCTTACAATCTATTAGACAATAATTCATTCTAAGCATTTTCTCTCCCCTAAAATATTCTCTAAATCTCAAGTGTTTTAGGGATTGTCTACATTTGAAATACTACAGCAGTTCAGCTGTGCCGCTGCAGCTGTGCCGCTATAGCACTTCAGTTAAGATACTACGTATGCCGATGGGAGCTGTTCTCTCATTAGCATAAGTAATCCATGTCCCCAAGAGGTGGTAGGTAGGTTGATAGAAGAATTCTTCCATTGACCTAGCACTGTCTCCCCTCTAATTTATGGCTATTTAACTACACCTCTCAGCGGTGTGGATTTTTCATACCCCTCAGTGACAAAGTTAAGCCGACTTAATTTTCTAGTTTAGACCAGGTCTTATTCAAGTGATTTCAAATCTAAGTTTAATTTAGTATGTTCTCTTGTCCCATGTAGTATACGATTCAACTATGAATGAACATATTAATGTATCTCTCTCCAATACAGATCAACTCTGAAACATATTCAGAGTTAATAATGAAGAACAACTCCCATATCTATTCTATTTATCCTGTGTGCAAAAGTTAGACAATTGTTAAACACAAATACACACATAGAAAGAATAGGCAGAAGACAAAAGAAAATTCCCCTTCTTCCAGATGAAGAAGCCACCAAATATTAGCTAACAGAAAGTCATTACAAATATAATCAATAAACTTTCTATCCTTGGTTTTTTCCACTAGCCCATGATTTATGGGCTATAAAGCCTCAAATTAAATTAAACTCCCCATTTACCAAAAAAGTATGTATTAGAAAAGGAAGCAATAAAAATGAAAACCTGATTAAGACTTTGAGGTACTTACTGTATTAGTAAGACAAGTTGAGTGAGTTAATATCTTTTATTGGACCAGCTTCTGTTGGTGACAGAGATTAGTAGCAGATATATCTTTAAAATATTAAATGATGTTAGGCTAGAAAAGTGCAACAGTGGAAAGGACAAAGGGAGGGAAGGGAAGACGAGAAGAGGGAGAGTGGGAAGATGAAAAGGAGGAGGAAGAAAGTCACAAAGAGGGTAGGGAAATATTGACAATGGACAGAAGAACAGGATGATGAGAGAGAGAGAGAGAGAGAGAGAGAGAGGAGGAACCTGTAGTAAGTGAGTTGACACCTAGAATTAAGTGGGTTGACACCTAGAATTGATGCATTAACACATGTAGTTGCCCAAAAACAGTTAACTGCAGCAAAAAAGGGCACTCCCACTATCCATTTGGCACGCACACAAAAGCAACAGACACTGGGTGAACAAATTCAGGTTTTACAAGAGCAGGTAACTACCCCCAATCTCCTCTCAGAGCCAGCATAAAAACCAGGGGTGCAATTCCCAACTGTGCAGGTTCCCAATTGCGTTGACCCACGGAACCACACAGATATGAATAGATATATTCATATCTAAAAATATAACCTTCTTTCTCAAATATTTTTACATACCGGTTAAGTTTTGTCTTTTATATGTTTTCTGTTTGCTAAACTTGCTGCTGCTGCCTGTACTTTCAAATACCTTGATGGAGTTAATCTCTCTTGGCTCAGGTCTCGCTACCTTCCTAGGTTGCTCTTCACTCCCCCCCCCCTTTTCCCCCTGCCTCTCCTCACTTCTGCTCTCTCTTTGTTTTAAAAGTTAAAAGTTATAGTTTTTACAGAAACCTCCAAAAGATAAAGCAATTCAAAACAGAACAAAACAAGAAACAAAAAGAAAACAAGGTAAAAACTTTACTTTAAATAAATCCAGTAAATTAATTATTTTAACCCTTCAGGAATGCAACAGCAGGAATTCTTCCTAACTTTCTTGAAAACATATAGTTGCCAAGCAACAGAAATGCACTCTTTGCTTCCAATCCTAACCACTATCTTTATCTTTAGTCCATGCATTATGCTTTTCCGGGACGATGGGTAAACATCCTCCCCATAAAAAGACAAAAAATGGGGGGATTTAGTAAGAGGAGGCCCTGAGATATAAACCTTGGTATCAAGGCCCGGTATGAGGCCTAAGGCCTGAACTAAGGTAATGGTCAAGACTTTGCTAACATAAAGCAAAGTTAAGCTGTGACCCAGAGGCAGGCCCTGCTCACAGAAGCTGGCAAGGAAAGGGCTGATGCTGCAAAAAGAGACATACCTAAAAGGTACTGGACACCAGAGATCAGAACATTTGCATACTTGTACACTCCACACAGATTACAAGGAACAAGCTGATCCATCCCAATGACAGGGCCAAAAGGGTAATATGATGGATAGAGTTGTTTTGTTCGAACCAACATGTACAAGGTGAAAGGCGGCACCTTACTACGTAGAGGGGTTGTACCTTGCTACGTAGAGGGGTTGCACCTCATACGTCAGGAGTGATGTGTAACTTGTTTGTACCTGTGTATAAGAATGCATCCCTGGGGCGGTGTCTTTGTCCAGCCTAGGGGGCAGTGAAAAGTCCCGCCAGTGACTGAGCTGAGTCCATTGCCAGGGAGCACATATGTACTGGCTAGCTGCACCTTAGCAGCACCTTTGACTTTGTTTGCCAGGGAGCTGGAGACTGTGTTTCTCTTCAACAATAAACCTGGCTGACATGCCTTCGTACCTTACTAGAGTCTGTGGTCATTGGTGGTTCTCTCAGGGTCTGCTGTGTCAGCTATCTGCGCAGAGCTGGGGCAGCACACAGAGGGAACACACGCACGCAGCCGATTAATATCAACATTGAACAGAGCAGAGCACCACACCGGTAGCATCTAACAACAGAACCAAATGAAAATGAGAAGGAGAGAAAGGAATTTCCCATATTTAAATTATTCCAATTTAGTTTGTTTGTTTATACACACATGCACATTCCATCTTCTTACTGTAGTTGTATTTTGTTTTGTTAATGTAACACAGTGCATAAGTCCACTCACACTGGTATATATGAGAAGTGGCTCCCTTAAAACCAATGGAATTACACTGGTGAAAATGAGAGGAAAATCAGGTCCAACAAATTCAGCAGCTATTTTCCCCTGAAAGGAACCAAGCAAAGACCTGAGGTCCAGATACTGAAAATCCCTGAGGTCCAGATCCTGAAAATCCCTAGCATCTTTATGCACCTAAATACCTCTAAAAAGATGTCCCTAACTGAAATATACTCCATTCCAGTAATATGTACCTCAAGTGCTCAAAAATCATGAGCCAGGCCCCCAAAATGAAGAGATTGGCCTAAAATCATAAGATTTTTTTTGAGGGATTTGAGGGTTCTTTTTATTTTACTTATGTTTTTTCAGCTTTTTAGGAGTTACATTTTCAAGCTCTTTCTGCAGCCAGGAGGACTAGAAATTTATTATTTTTAACATGACAGCTGAGATTCTCCAGGAAATAACATGACGCCATGAGTTTAGGCTTTAAATAAAATGACACAAGAGTCATGACAAAAATCAGGAGAGTTGGCAAATATTACTTTCCTCCTGAGAAATACAATCGTCCAGTCATCTCTGCCTTTGTATAAGCTCAAGACAAGTGATTAACCTTGCAACCTGCCATGGAGGACATTAAATTGAGACTATATCGGAGCAAAGGTGGGAGTGAATTCGAAGGTCAAAGGGGTTTCAGGAGCATGCTTTGCTGGTAGTTCTCTCTCTATTAAATTAAATCAAGAGAGCTCAGCTTGATCTTCTCTTCTGGGTGCAATTGCAACAGTATTGTGTGAGAAGAGAGACTGTCTCTCAGTTAGGCAGGTTACAAGCCATTTACCTCTTTAAGTCAAAACTAATATAATAAACTGCACCTGCAACCAAATATTGATCATGGACCACCTAGTATAATGTACTAGTGAAGAAGTAACACACTTGACAAGCAGGTTGCCACATTTTTCATCAGTTTCAATTTTTGTGTGGATTTAATGTGTAACCCCAAAGGAAGCACTATACAGTAGTCTCATTTAATTGCCTGTTTAGCCCTCTTAGGTTCTAATGTACTATTATGGTACTCTGACAAGCACTGATGAAACATATAGCATCTTCAGCAGGTACCAGACCCAGAAGAATTACCATGTGACCCTGGTAGAAATGCTACTTACACCACAGCCTTAGTAAAGAAGTTCAGAAGAGTCCAAAACCAGTGAACAGTAGTCTTCACCTGTGGGATTTGATAATTCAAGTGAATCAACTGAACAAAACTCTTCTTAAGGCCGTAAGATAACCAGATCCGGAAGAGTGAAGACAGTGACTCATCTGACTCTTTAATTTGTTTAGAATATTAATTCTTGTTTAAGACTTTTATATAGAAAGGAAGGAGATGTTAGAATGTGTGTACAGTTTCTTTAAAATGGTAGCAGAAGAGGGTTAAAATACAGAATACACATTATTTATTCTTTATTAAAATAAGGAATAAAGAATTAAAATAAAGTTCCTTTTTTCAGTGTTAGAACAATTCTTTTTTAAGATTATTTTATTATTTTCATGGCAGAAATCCCCAACCTAAATGGCAAAGCCCTTATACTAGAGTGAAACAAAGGATTTTACAGCGAGATGAACGCCTACTAAATTATTTAGGCATCTGCAGAAACCTGACTGCTGCTTTGAGAGAGTACTGTAGATCTTTCCTGCAAAATAGATCCCTAAGAGACATCCATTTGAAATTCATCCTGCAGTTCCAGGGTCAAGAGAAAGACTTGAATCACAAGAAAAATGTACATTCTACGTTGAAGCATGTACATGTACCATAGTTTTCTAATGTTAAAATAGCATAAATTCAGGGGGGGAGGGAACAAGTCAAAGGACTGGATAACTAAAAGCCAATGAGCTGGAAATGGAGAACTTTCCCATCCCTGTTGTTTGACTCAGTTTTAGACCAGGAAAAGACTGCAATTATCTATGCAATGTAACTTTCACAATATAAGCTTTAGCTTTTCTGTTTGATAATTTACTGAATTTTTATGCACCAGTGTGGCAAATTGCCAGCACTATTATGATGCTCATGCTTTCTCTTCTTTGGGGGGCGGGGGGTCAGGGCACAATTTCTTGCCCCTGAATTGGAATATTAACTGCCCCACTAGTGTCCTAGAGGAGGGGAGTGGAGAGGGAGGGACCTGGGCCCGCCCTCTACTCCAGGTCTCAGCCCAGGGGCCCTGAGGATAGTGGTGAACCACTTGAACTGACGGTTCCTTCCCCTGGGCTACTTCCCTCTCCTGCCCTTCAGCTTGTGGGGGCTTCCTGCCCTCCCTCTGCACAATCCAGGTGCCCCTTTACCTAGGGTCATGGACTTCTTAGCCCACTGTAGCACTTCTCCAAACTGTCCTCTGCTTCCCTTCAAACTGTTCTCTGCTCCAACACCAATCCTTTCTGCTCCAACTCCCACACTGTCTGATTGAAGCAGGGTTTTTTTTATCATGTGACTGACTGCAGGTGCTCTAATTGGCTTCAGGAGCTCTAATTGGCTTCAGGTGCTCTAGTTAATCTATAGCAAACTTTCCTCCCCTTACAGGGAATAAGGCTCCCTTCTAACCCTCTCCTGCTGCCCTCTGGCCATGCTGTATCACAACTAGAAAACGAGCTGCTGACAATTCTGGACAATATTGGCTACCATCATGAACATTTCCCCACACAGATTTGCCAGTGCACCTTAATCCTACCATTCAGCAGCCCCAGACATCCTAATTATGGGAATGTTCTAGAACAAAGATTGCTAATCATGCCATATTGTGTAACACTTTGTGATGTAGGAAACAGAGTAGCACAAGACTAATAGAATCATGACATCCAGTAACCTAAATGTATTCTTGGTCTTTTGGCTCAGGAATTAAAGTTAGTGGACAACATTAATCTTTTCAAAGATGATTTAGTGTAAAAACAAGTTTTAAAATATCTAAATCAAAATTATATTAGGTTAAGATATCTCTCTCCATGAGATATCTTAATTAGAAATGTAAAAACAGAGGGCAGCTTACTGTTTATTTCAATTCAAAGAATTAACACTGAGGAGCTGAGAAACAGTAGAATATCAACAACTTTTCTAAAAGAAGCAGCATTTCAGTGCTCACTGAATGCATTAAAACTCGTCACGGCTCTGCCATCACCTAAGGTCTCCAAGGACATTGACTTTTCAGAAACTCAAGGGTAGAAGAAAACACCACACTTCACATACTCTATCTTTAGAAATACCTGGGGAAGATTACTAATAACCACTGCTTCCTGTAGCTGATGACATAGTTTAATACTGGCTATCCCCAAATCAAATAATCTGTGGGTTAAAGATGGTATCATATGTGTTCCATGAAATGACAAGGAATGGGTGTTAGGGTCAGAGATTACTCCAGCCAATAGGCCAGAGCAGTGGCTGCAGGGCTACTGTTTCTCTCCAATAAATGGTGAGGGATGGTTAACCCCTGTAAGGGAGCTGAGCTGCCGGGGCAATGAGGGAGGGCACAGCAGGACAGAACCATTATGAGATTCAAGGATCTCAGGGGAACTACTATGTTTAGAGGCGAGCCCCACATCCTATTCTGAGTGTTGGGGAAAGCAAGCCATGCCCCTAAATGGGGCAAAGGGGAAGAATTCTTCAGGAGATCATAGTGAAGATTTCCTTTCCCAGAGGGAAGGGCTTTAGATTACCATCCCCCACCCCACTGTTTTTCTCCATAGAAGGAGGTGATCATGGTCTATGGTAATTATGATGATTTCCAAAGTAGGAAATGATCCAGGTAATAATTGCAGTTAATCAGTTAGTAATGCCAATTTTTCAAGGAAAAACCATCTATGGTCCAGTCCTTCATTCCTCTTCCACACAGATATGAGATTTTTTTGAGTGCATGAAGAATGCAGGACTGGGACATTAGAGAATAAAAGAACCATGAGTAATAAGCAGCATGTTTACAAAGTACAGAGGCATGTTTATGATAGCAGTGCAATTACATATCACACCACAGAAGGGTGAGGTAATAATAGTCTCCCTCTCTACTTCTCTTTATCACCAAACGTGGAAGCCTGAATTCAATTTTAGGAAGATTAGCAGAAAAGATGGTGACAAATCAGAGGGAAGTCACAGAAGAGCAACAAATATGACAAGAGGGTGAGGTGATTCACAAAAAGCCCAAACCCTTCATTTTGAAGGCACTTGTGTGGGTCAACAAGGCAACTCCACAGATAAATTTTAAATCTCAGTGGCAGAGCATCCCTGAGAGAGGAGGCTGTGTTTTCCTTCACTTTATTTGGTTGGTTTGTGGATGAGCTTCTGATGACGATATGCCCCTGGATACTTACTGAATACTTGAAGGTTTGTCACAAGAATGGATGCAGGTTAATCAGAGAATATATTCTTAGCAAAGATTTATCTTCCAAAGCTTCACTTTACAACTAGCTTGGAACGTTAATTGATAAAAATAACTTTTTTCGGTTTGTTGGTTTTATTTCCAAGGTGGTAAACCATGTTTCTGAAATGAGGGATTACAGTCTGTGGAAAATCTAATCAAATGATGCCCTGATCTCAGGAGAAGACATCCTTCAAATATGATGTATACCTACTTAGAGCTTTAGAGATTTCATGCACATATATGCAAGATAATAAATTGCAAGAGGCTATGGTTGCTTAATACAACTTTTTTCTTTTTCCTTATATTCTTTTTCATTTGTAGTCTCCTCTTTATTCTCCAGTTTCATTTATTCAAATGATCCAAGTTCACTTTGATTAGTAGTATGTCTTACCCATTTAGCAAATATAAAGTTATATGATTTTAATTAATCTCAGAAAGGTTTATGTTTCTCAACAATATAAATCAAATGAATTATCAAAGTTTTCTAAACACATTGAACAGAGCTAATATATTTGTAAAATATGTTTTGCCATAATTAACAGGTTATCATTATCTTTTCTGCAAGATAAACTTGTGCTTTGTCCAGGTCATAGCTCTATATATCATGAATATACTGAGTGGTTTCAACATTAAAAGAGGACAAGTGTTGTTTTATTGTAATATTTGAAGCTGTGATAAAAATAGCAATTTCTAGATATTTTATTTTGCATCAAACCTGGGGCTGGAGACATCAGTTGTGATATTTTGCTTAATAGTTTAATTCACTAAAATAACTCAGTGTTTATTACTGAATTTGAAAAAAAAAAAGTCTAACCATCAGCAAGTCACAATAAATATGTAAATCCACAGGATTTTTTTGAATGATTTCCAGTGTTTATACTTCTGTGATTAATTAAGCATATACTAATGGCATAGTATTGTGTACTGCTGTGCTAACACTTAATAAAATGGCAATAAAAACTAAGTAATTTTCAAGACATACTGTGTTAAGTCACTGTTCTGAGGTCTGAAAATGAATACTATACCTAAGCCTACATATCTTACAGTCCTTCATACTTTTAGTTAATTATGAGTACTATAATACAATTGTGTTTATGTAATTCTGAGTTGTTTGTCTTGCACAGAGATTTTATTCAGTCATACATATTAAACATCTATAAAAGCTGTCCTGATAAATAATTTAATGTGGAGAAAAATACTGCTTTCTTTGCTCACATTGACTTCAGGTCAGGCTTGGTCAGAGAAGTCCATGAAAGTGTTCTCTACTGGGACTGGACAACCAGAGAATAAGGGGTCTACCGAGGAACAAAAGTGGAAAAATGTGGAGAAACAGGGATATTATGTGTACTGTTTTAGCCTCTCACTGATCCCCTGGCATTTTCTGATTTAGGACAAACCGCACACCTCATTCCACGTGGGAGGTCTAAACCTCACTATAAATGTTAAATACTTACATGGCCACCATTATTATAATATCAGAGTGACACACAATCTTTGATGATTTTACCCTCACAACACCCCTATGAGGGGAGGATGGGAAACTGAAGCAATGAACTCACTTAATGTCCACTTCTGTAGTGAATATGGGAATTAAATCCAGATTTCCTGAATCCCAGGCTAGTACCCTAACCATTCTTGCTCCATTCAATCCATCAGCAAGCTGAATTGGGAAAACTCTATGAGAAATCTTCACATAGAAGAAATCTCTCACATGGGATTTACTGTAGGAGGAGGTAATCCAGCCCAGTATAATTACATCTGGAGGAGATAGTCACAGTATACCCCCAAACCGTACAAAACATTCAGATTTGGAACTCAGACCAGTGGTTTCCATGGTTTTGAGTGAATTATGCTTTAGTTTTTTTGTGTTCCTTAAAATCATAAGCCAAAGTGGAACCAATAGTAAGTGTGTATATATGTGTGATTGCTGGGGATAAACTAATAAAGATCTAAACTAAAGCAAAGGGTTACATGCCACTATGCAAAACTGCTAAATTTTGCACAGTTGTAAATATGTGGTACCAAGAAATCCCCATTGTTACATGTTAGCCTGTCGATATCATATGTGCCAGTCCTTATATACTTATACTGAATAATGTGACAGACCCAGACCAGTGGGGTACAGGAGTCTGGTAGAGGGCAAATATACTGGTCACTGGATGAGTAGTTTTCTGTTCCCTGAGTGACTAGAGCAGGGGCTGCACTAGAGTAATCAGGAACCTGCTAGAACCAATTAAGGCAGACAGGCTGATTAGATCACCTGCAGCCAATCAAGGCAGGCTAATCAGGGCACCTGGGTTTAAAAAGGAGCTCACTCCAGTCAGGTGAGGAGGAGCCAGAGGAGAGGAAGTGTGTGTGAGGAGCTGGGAGCAAGAGGCACCAGGAGTTGAGAGCGAGAGGGTGTGCTGCTGGAGGACTAAGGAGTACAAGTGTTATCAGACACCTGGAGGAAGGTCCTGTGGTGAGGATAAAGAAGGTGTTTGGAGGAGGCCATGGGGAAGTAGCCCAGGGAGTTGTAGCTGTCATGCAGCTGTTACAGGAGGCACTATAGACAGCTGCAATCCACAGGGTCCTGGGCTGGAACCCGGAGTAGAGGTTGGACCCGGGTTCCCCCCAAACCTCCCAACTCCTGATCAGACACAGGAGGAGTTGATCCAGACTGTGGGGAAGATCACTGAGGTGAGAAAATCTGCCAATAAGTGCAGGACCCACCAAGGTAGAGGAGGAACTTTGTCACAATAATAAATAAAAACTATTGGTGCATCAGTTCTAGTATTCTACCTCCCCCAGTGACTAATACCTTATGTTTTCCTGAGACAGACTGGTCCAATGAATAACAATGTTGTCAACTCATGTGATTTCATTATGAGTTTCACAATATTTGGTGTTCTTTCTCAAAGCCCCAGCTCCTAGATTCATGTGATTATGTGAAAATCTCACCTTCAATTTAAAAAAAATAAATTGCTAGAGCCACCCTCCCTCCCAGACACTAGCTACCAAATACAGATGTTCAAGTTATCTACTTATGAAAACTCAGTAATTAATCTCTCTACTTGACTCTTGGAGTTATAAAAAACATTTTAAACAAAATAAAAATGAAAAATATACAAAGATGTGAAAACAGAGTAAAATGCTGATGACAATATAAAATTGATAAGGGTTCACAAATACTTTGTAATTATAGCTGCCTATGTGATTAAACAACTGCCTGAGTTTCATAAACCAAAACAAAATGCAATTTTAATTAAATTAATTTAAAGGAGAAATCTCTTCTGGTCTATTGAATACACAATGCCATTAGTCAAAACCATTCCACTCGAGCTTTACATTTTTGTCTTTTTTAACTCACTCAAATGTTGAACAGTAAACAACTGACGAGAAAGCCAAGCACCACAGAGAGGTGCTGTGATTTTTTGATGGTTGGATGAATGTAGTAAAAAGGAATGGCTTTTAACTCCAAAAAGGCAAGATTCCGGAGGGTGTAGGTTTGTGGTATCCAGATGACTAGATGGCACCGTGGAAGTGGTGCCACCTAGCACTCCTGTCACATTTACTATTAATTTAGAAGTTTTACCCAACTGCTGATATCAAGGATGACTGGGGTGATGTGCTGGGAAAGTGGAGTGGGATACAATAAGCTATAAAGAGCTCTCCACACTTTCTGGAGAAGCTTTATTACATAAGAACACAAGAATGGCCATATTGGAGAAGACCAAAGGTCCATCTAGCCCAGTATCCTGTCTTCCGACAGTGGCCAATGCCAGATGTATCAGAGGGAATGAACAGAACAGGTAATCATCAAGTAATCCATCCCCTGTTGCCCATTCCCACGTTCTGGCAGAGGCTAGGGACACCTAATTACCTCTTTATTAAATGCCAAATGATAATGTTTTTAACCATTCTGGCATGGACACTGGTTCTTATGGGCATTACCTCATCCAGAAGACTTATTTACAGAATAAAAGGTAATCTTGAAAATTTTCATGATATATTGGATATGTTCTCAAACCACATTTAGCCAAAACAAACTATATAATTTTCACCAAAACCTTCCTCCAGCTTCCAGTAGTATATTTAGCCTACTTCCCTCTTGCTCTTGATTTTATCTTTTTTTTTCTTCATGTTAGTTTGTCAGTTTAAAAAAGAAAACTAGCAATGCCATGCTAGAGCAGTAACCTCCGTCAACTGGGAGAGACACTCAGGGACATAATCCAACAGTTTTATGACATGCTGTTCCTTAATATCGTTCTGTATCCCTACTCTCTAGCCTCACTATTTTTTTTCTTGGTATACAGGTGTTGCTTCCCAGAGGTTATTCAGGAATCTGTAGTTCTCAGGGCCTATATGGTAAGGAAAGCCTCACTCTATATTAGGTTTAAAATTAGCTTTGATTTTTGAACATGTATTTTGAAGGCTATAAATGTAGCTTGTTTTTTATAAAAAACAAAAACAAAAAAAACCTTTCATTATTTAGTAATAAAACACACTGATTAATAACTAATAACAATAGTCTAAGCTTTCAATCCTGTATGTGCCGAATGCCTCCAGCAAAGTGCTGAACATTGCAGGTTTCATACACTTCAGTGGGAATTGATGAATTTACTGTTCAAACTGTTTCATTTTTATATATCTGTCAGCTTACACAGAGAAAACAAAAGAAGCTGTTTCATTGTGTTTTGTTTTACATTTCAAAGCAACCTCACATTTGGATTCCTATGCACTAGCACAATGTTACAATGTTCAGGTTGCTATTGCTGCTGAGAAAAAATACATTTATTTTGCTTTAATGAAAGAGCTTCCATTGAAATAAAAAATAATGAACACTAATTAAAACTCTTCTATTGTAAATGAAATTTTGTAAAAAAATGATTTTGTTTTACAAAACAAACTTTGGTTCAAATTTGAATACACAGAACCACTTCAAAAGCCTGGTCAAGGGTGTCACAGGAAATTAAAGACAAAACCAGAAATAATTTTCTGATTCTCAGTCTCATACTTTAATAAACCATGCAAGAATTAGGAAAAGCAAGAATAAGTAAACAGACTTCCACATCTTTTATGAAGCACATGTCAAGCATCTGATCAAAACAGAGTACCCCATAAGGATCTTGCAGGAGATGTGCACTCACTCAGATCCAATCCTTCCACAGGGGTGCTTCATAGCACTCTGGCAGTGATGGGATTGCCCTTTTGGATACTTCGTCCCCTTTCAAAGTTTTGGAGAACAGCCAAACAAGCCAGCAGCAGCAAGTGGAACTGAACAAAGGAAAATGAACCATACAGGTAGCCCCAGTCAGGACAATGGCTTCTCCTCCTTCTGAGGGGCCCTGGTTGAGCCATAGTTCAACAACTCAAAGTCCATAGATTCTCTAGCAAAAATAATATAGGATGCAGTATCCTACCTTTGATCATAGGGGACCTGCTTTCCTTTTAGGAAAGGATGAGGGCTTTGCTTGCTACCAGGCTTCTTCCTGGGAGCAGGAAAACTCAGCAGTCTGCTTTCCCCACCTCCACCTCCACCTCCCCACCCCGATCCAAACTGCCCCCTTTTCTTTCTTTCTTTCTTTCTTTCTTTCTTTCTTTCTTTCTTTCTTTCTTTCTTTCTTTCTTTCTTTCCCCACACCTCCAAGGTGAAGCAGACTTGACTGGATAATCTATAGTGACAAACAAGCATAATTCCTAAATACCTAGCAATTTATACTCTCTCATTCTGCCCTGTGTTTTTCAAGTCATGTAACAACACCTTTCTAATACTACCCTATTTTCCTAATATTTTTAACTAAATAATATAATGCAGCTTTTGTTACCTTAAGCCTTTTAAAGTTCTCAAAAAGATTTTCCCTTTCTTTATCAAACCCTTACATACTCATAAAAGATGATCAGTTGTTTATTCTACCTTATGACACGCCCATAGTCCATCTTTATTTATTTGAAAAAGATGTTTGTTTAAACTATTATGGCCAGTTAGTACTCTAAACAAAATTGACTAAATCATTTTTGCATATAGAGAGACCCCTTTTTATTGCCAAAAGGCCTGATATTGAGTCTGAGAAAATGACTGCTGCTGCTGGGTGTGCATGCCATGTCCAGTTTAACACTGCTATTGCTACTAGCTGGGCTGTCATGACAGTTACAAAATTGCATATTCCTTTAGATGCACTCACTCTAATTTTGATATGCACTATGCCATCCCTAATCTTCCTGTTTTCTCTTTTTTGGACCCATCTTTATATATTTGACAAAACCAACTCCACATATATTGGTACACTTAATTTTTATACCTATTTTCTTCTTTTTATCCTTAAGTGTATAAAATAAATCTAAATCCACATTTGGACATCGAACTTTCCATCCCTAACTAATTTTCCCATCACTACAAGTTTTGACTTTGTTTAGCTTTTCCTTGTCTTTCAAATCCTGATATTTTAAATCAAACAGCATAAGGAGTTCTAGCGCTGTGTGCTATGATTCACCTATTGAACTCCCAACCATCCACATATATATGTTTGGTACTACTGCAATTTCCATTAAGTCTGGCCCAGAACGTTAGGCCCACTAATTTCATTCATAATGTAACTGGCATTTCATGAGCAGATATCAGTAGCATGCATATGGGTATTATAATGATAGCACCATATTCAATTTATAGTGCAGTACTTGTTTTAAATCTAATAAGTTCCGATTTTGATGCTAACCCAAAAGCTTGACAGCCAGAGTTGATAACTCATCTGATTAAGACTCTGTATACCATCTTGCCACTTCCTGAGCTGAGTTTCTCCTCCCAAATGCCTCCTCCACTTCTGGCATAACTGGAAGATGCAGCATGGTGTGGCTACTTCCACCCAGAGCAGACCCTTAACTCTTTCCAGGCTGATGAAGGGTTTATACATCTCATCACAACATATAACAATGCATTTGTTTAAATATCTACAATCTATTTTTAGGGTAAGTATATTTCTTTGGATATTAGTAGGATATTAATTGTTTTTTTCATTATCATCCTCCTCCTCATGGTAAAAATTGGGCAAGTAGATTTTGTGTTTGTCTGACAAATTTTACGGCAGTTTTCCAAAGCTGAATTAAAATAAAAGTAGTCATCTCATAATTTTCTCTTGTTTTCACAAATTGTAACTAGGTTATTTGGCATATATTATCTTAAGGCATAAAAATAACTTCATATGTTGGGAATTCAGTCAAAATACTACATATTCATAATGGATCAGAATGATAGTTGCTGTAACAATCAGAAAATCCGAATTCCAGTTTTGTGGTTTAAACCTTGTGATGTCAAATGGAACTGATCACTTGACTGTAGTTATTGAAGCATAAGTGTTTGAAGGTTTGGCATGTTGTAGTGATATTTAAATCTCTATACAACATGAATGTAGGATTGGGTGTTTTGCAGGGAGGAGGGTAGAAGTTGGGTTTTGCTATTAATTTTCTTGTATGATCAGAAACACACAGTGCATTTTAATCAGAGATGTGAATATATGAATGTTCTGCAATCCATTTCCTTTTAGACTACAGCAATTTATTTTCTTTCTTGAAGTACAATTAAAGGAAGAAATTACACCGGGAAGCAGGAAGGGATCTATTGTTGATCATTGAAAGTAGAGAAGGATGAATATACAAGGATGCAATGTATATCCTATACAAGTGCCAGGAAGAATCCAATAGGAAGAATATTTTAAAACAGTCTCAGGAGGAGTTATTTCTGCTCCTGTTGAAGTCAATGACAAAACTCCCATTGACTTCAGTGGGCTCTAGATCACTGTCCTAACTGCTTGAAATCATCATTAAGAGTAGGGAATTATGAGAATCTCAGACACCTATAGAAAAGAAACTAATCAAATCACAACACAGGAAAGAAAAATTTGTGTAGGAGCTGGTGGGTAATCCCATCAGATTCAGGCAGATGATGGAAGTCAGGCGTGCATAAAAGTTATTAAGGATGGGTGGGACATCTGTAGCCTTTTAGCTACATAGTTGTGTTGTACCAGCCTTTACCTCCTCAAAAAGAGCTTGTGTACTGTGGGTGTATTTTATGGTTTTAGAGGAAAGGAAACTTTTGCAACCCTACAGAGCCTATGAATATCAAATTTTGATACTAACTCACAGATTTAATTAAACTATTCCCCCAGTTTTATGATGGAAAAAAAAAGAATAAATGCAGAATTCAGTGAGACATGTGACCTGATTCAGATAGTAAGGGATTTTTGCCCTTCCTCATTGGGAAGCCTCTGAAAATCCAGGAGACTGATTATTTTACACACTGGTGTAACTGTAGCTGTATTAGCTTGACTACAGGCAAGATTTCCTGAGAAAAGCAAATCAATCATTGACTAGGAGAACTGCTAGCCAGGGGGAAAAAAACAACACATACAACTTATATGGCAGGGTTTGGGGGTTTTTTTTTGCTGACAAGGTAGAAGCCTTTGGATATGAACTGAGCAACACTGCAGTTTTCAGTCCAGTTCTGCTTAAACAACTGAAGAAGTCAGGTGACAGTACATTTTGGGCCATACTACAAATTAGAAATTGTCTTTGAAGAAGAGCAGAGGAAGATAAGAGATCAGAGGAGGAAAATTATGAACTGTGTGAACTAACAAAAAGGAAGGTGAATGTCTTGATGGGGACTCTATGTTATAGTGCACTTTTTTCATTAGGCTTTGTTCTTTAATTGTGTATTGTAGGCATAGTCAGTAATAAAAGTCTGTAAAGAAGGGATATAAGGCAGCATTACTAATATACCTTCAGTTTAAAAACTATTTAAAAGTAGTTTAACCATTGTCTAAATGGATTAATATACACATTCATATGTTAAACAATTGTGTAGGATACTCACTTGTAAAGTGATTGGGAGATATTAATATAAAGTTAAGATGTAAATACATTACCCCAAGTTTGATTCTGTGTAATGTTTTCTGCAAAGTCCTGAAAACACAATTAAGTTTTGGCCTCTATTTCAGCGGAATTAGGATGAAGTGAACCAGACGTACAGGCAAAATGCCTCATGTGGCCCTCAGAATCAGTATGTATTATGCCTTTAAAAAAGGTGCAGTTTGTGCTCCCCTTACTTCCAACCTGCAGATGACATCAAGTGTGTAGAGGGGATAGGCATCACTGGCACATCTCCAGCCTATCTGGTGGTGTCCCATTTGGGTTGTACAGCACTAGCAGGTCTCACACTTTTATGAAAAGCACTGGCTTTTGTGGCATGTGTTTGGAGTGAGGGATTCTTATGCCTGAGTAAGAATGGTAGAATCAGGGTCCTAAAAATAATGCTGTCTTTGGCTATTTTCAGTCAGGCTTCAGACCCTTATGTATTATGAGATCTTTCAATGCTATTGATCATGGTAGCCTGTTAGATCATTTGGAGAACTGCATGGGACAATATGGATCTGCTCTTATGAGGCTTAAAGCTTACTTCAGCTATTAATCTATTAGTTTTTCCACTCACAAAAACATTATTTCCAATAAACGTGAGTCACTTTTACTGGGATATTCCTCAGTTTTTATCCTCAGTCTAATGTTATTTAATATTAATGTATTCCTTTGCTTTTGAACCATTATAGAATATATGGGCTGGTCTACACTACAGGGGGAAATAGATCTAAGATACGCAACTTCAGCTACGTGAATAACATAGCTGAAGTCGAAGTATCTTAGATCGAATTACCTACTGTCCTCATGGCACGGGATCGACGTCCCCGGCTCCCCATGTCGACTCCACTACCGCCGTTCGGGTTGGTGGAGTTCCGGAGTCGACAGGAGCTCATTCGGGGATCGATATATCGCGTCTAGATGAGACGCGATATATCGATCCCCGAGAAATCGATTGCTACCCGCCGATACGGCGGGTAGTGAAGATGTAGCCCCAGTCTGTTGTGCTTCCCTTGGTAATTTTTCCTCAGAAACAGAAAGCATGGATGTCTCAGAAGTGAATGCATACAGATTTTAAAATATTTGAAATTACTTTCTTAAGACACTGAAATGCTTATTTTTATCCTAAAGCTTTGCTGAATTCTGTGTCCTTGGTTCTGGTTTTAATGGTATAGGATGATAGTGTTTTTAAGACTAACCCTCGATTGTGGAACTCTCTGGCCTCCACTCTGAACCATCAAAGCCTGGGTTTTCTGACTCTTTTGGCCATATTATAAGGCTCATCTTGCTTTCCATGAAAGAGAATGGAAAGCCGCTTGGATAGACTAGAGTATGAGATGGGCTGAAAGAGAGAGCTTCATTTAAGGGATGGGAATTTTCTTTTTGTTGTTGTTATTGTTTTTGTTGCCCTGATTCAGCCAAAGCACTTAAACACATATTTTTTCATGCTTAAATCCCATTGATCTCAATGAGACATAAGCACATGCTTAAGCACTTTGGTGAATCAGGTTCTTTTCGAATACTACTCTCATGAAATATTTATATTTTTACAGTGAATGACTCTATTGATGCTTGGAATTTGTGACCTGTGAGATTTAAAAATAAAAAATCAAAATGAAAAGTAAAATTATTTTCATGTGCATGAAAAAAAATTCTGTTGGTTTTCTTTAAAGTCTTTTAGGCTAAATAATTTTCTTGCTGTGCATCATGCTTGTGCAATTCATTGCCTTTTTTCATCAGTAACACTGAGTCACCAAAGGGGTTTATTTGTAGATTGAAACCCTTTCTATTCAGCCTGGCTTTTGCCTCAGTGTTTGTTCAGCCTCCTGCTTTTCTTAATTTACTTCCATATTGCATTGTATGAATATTTCTATATACATTTTGATTCTTTTGATGTTGAATAAATTAACATTATATACTCTTATTATGTTCCGATCTTTGTGAATTCTGCTTAGTAGATACAACTAGGATGTTTACATTCCCCCCCCTGCAATAAGTAGGATTTTAAAAAAAATGTGGAAACAACTTGAGGTGTCAAAAGGGCCTAATAGGAAAAGGCATATTAGGCTTCCCTTATTATTAATGCAGTGTTTCTTGACATAACCAAGAAATGTGGAATATGGCAAAGTATTTATGTTTACTCATCCTTTGAGACTTATTAGTGTGAACATTTAGCAATGATTCTTGTGCCTAGCTATAGTATAGTATAATATATACTAGACTTGAACAATGCAGTTAAGTGTGCACTGGTATCGTGTTGATGAAAAATTAATTGATTTAAATAGGGCTTGAATTTCACCCTCAGTATTTTATTTAATTTAAGATAATTCCATTTATATCTTTCTAAATAATGTAAATGCCAGATAGAATTTTGTCAGCATCACTCTCTATTAAAAGGAATTTCTGCAGCAGGTTATAGAACTTACTGCTCTGAACCATTATTGATAGAAAAGAAAGTGAAGGCAGAACTCACTGTCTTCTGACAATGCAAACATAATGCCTGGAATATACTGTTAGTTTAAATACACTGTCGAGAACTAGGTTCAATGTGCAGTGAGTGACAGTTGCTCTTACTTGAGCTTTCTTCTTTTCATTCCAATCACTGTCTTCAGGTGGTGTTGGAAATTTGATGGGAAAACTCAAGTATAATGGAGATATGTCAACAACTTCTTTTTTTCTCTTTATAATGCCATCTTCACTTGTAACACCTTCCAGAGGGAAGGCCACAGGTATGTCAATGAGACAGTGTCCAAAAGCTGTCACATTGCATCAGTCACTTTACCTATTTTTCCACTCATTATCCATTTGATGAGCTATTGTACAGATACAAATCTCTTCTCGCTGTTCACCATGAAATCAGCTCTCTAGGTGGCATTTGAAACTTTTGGTGTTCATAAGGTCCCAGGAACCTTTCTTCTGCAGTTCTGGGTAATCCATGTGCTGGAGAGTTTATAGTAACTACAGTAACAGAAAGAGTAAGTGGGATTTGCCAAATAATTCTCTCAATAGTAAAATGAGCTCAATGGTAAAATGACTAAGTGGGATTTGTCAAATAATTCTCTCAATGGTAAAATGAACTCTCAGCTGTGCTTTAGCTGTGAAACTTAATAATTGTGAATTTCATTTTATAATATTCTATGGTTTATTGAATGTTACTGCTTAAGTAACCATGATAGTGCTTTACTCTACACTTCTGCAGTTCTCATTATACACTGGAGTCACTATGAAGTATCTCAGGAGCTTTTTTAACTCTGCACTAAAATTTTCATTTCAACTAAACTTAGTCTACTGGTTCTCAGAGCTAAAGCAAGTTTTACAAAACCCAAAAATCTCATATGTTTCTAAGCTTAAGGAGTGGCCCCCAAAATCCAAATTTAACACATTGGAAGTCTTTTTATACTTCATATTCCTTCTGATATTAAAATGGTAAAGTGACCACAGCCTATACAAAACATTAAACACAAGATACATATTTACTGTGATCTTTTCCCTGTGTATTGAAGACCTCATGTTGAATTCTCTTGTAATATAAACTTGTAACTTAAGTATAGGAAATGATAAATGGTTCAGTAATCAATGTCTGAAAATCAGATGCTACAGAGTCCAGAATGCACTTGGAGATTGTACCTGGGTGGGGAGGATGTGAGGGAAGGAGGACTCTCCCTGCTGCCCTTTATCTAGGCTGTAGAAGAGGGAAGGGAGAGCGGATTTTCTTCCGGTATGTGAAGCCCCCTGGGCATGCAGCAGCCATTCTACAGTAGCTGCTGCTCCACCATCATAGAATCTTAGAATATCAGGATTGGAAGGGACCTCAGGAGGTGATCTAGTCCAACCCTCTGCTCAAAGCAGGATCAATCCCCAGACAGATTTTTACCCCAGTTCCCTAAATGGCCCCCTCAAGGATTGAATTCACAACCCTGGATTTAGCAGGCCAATGCTCAAACCATCCCACCTCTACAATGGAGGTATAGTTTGAACTGCAATTCCAAGATGAGTAATTGCCAGTTTTGGGGAGCATGAAGTATTTGTTTTCCTCCGGGCAAGGCTGACAATGTGTCTGGTGGGTTGGTGACCATTGTCCGTTGTAGGAGAGATGCTCAAAGGTGCTGGCTCCCAGAGGAAAACTTGAGATCTGGGATCCAGCACCTTTTAGTCTCTCACCTGGTGAATCTTATTAGCCTGGAAGAAGGGGATACCTCAGATCATCACACTGTCATTTCTTCTGATGGAGGGATTACAAACAGATTCAGAGACAGTCTAAATTCTAGGGGATATCCTGAAAGAGGCCAATCTTGAATATTGGTTATTTGGCAGGAAGCCATTGGATCCAAGTAAATACCTGATACCTGTTTGGGGAGGCACACGGGTTAGACTGTCTTATTAAAGTTGATAATGTTGTTAACTTCCACTTACAAGTCCATCCCTGTGTCTGTTTCATTCTTCTGAATGTCCTGAACAATCACCCTGCCACCTCTCTTTTAAACGGAAACAACTTTTAGCTCCAGTATCTCTGCTGATCTCCAAGGTCACAGTAGCATTCAAAATAAGAGGCTGTCTCTAAGGTATCCAGAAGAGCTAAACCATTTAGAGTTTTGAAAGTCCAAAACAACAACCTGAAGGAAAACATGTAAACAAACCAGAAGCCCAAGCAGATGATCACTGAAATCAGTAGTGAATCTGACCTGCTGATTTTGGATAAAATATATAGTACCAACCACCTGTGTTCAGCATAGATTCCTTGGCACTTTTCACAAGAGCATGGATGTTTACTTTGGTGTATTGCCCAAATTATAATAAGTGTAACCACAATCGATAGTCTAAATTTCATCTGCTTTGTCAGCTGGACCGCCTAAACTCATGGATCAAGCCAGTTTGTGGAAAAGGCTGATGGCAAATGCTGATCAGCTGAGTTATCATGGTCAATGTGCCAATGGATCTGTGATGTGCTACAGCCACATATCCATGATTATTGATTCCTTAGCCCAATCTCCCTCTACTCCCATCACATACAAAAGTCATTTTGACTCCAGGATAAAACAAGAGCTGAACCTGAGAGGATATGGCAAGTGAAACTCGTGGAATTGAATTCTCTAGCCATGAGGAAAATCAAAGGATTCTCCTACACTACTAGAGAGTTTGCAAAGACTACTAGAATGATCCTTTCTAATAATTCTCAGACTCAAGAATCTCACACTATAAGGTCACCCTGGTCCAGCATCGATTCTCTATAACCCAGAAATAGGAGGCTGTGTGCCAAGTTACAAATATATCAAAATCTCAGTCTGTTTGAGTCCATTGAGATGAAAGGCAAAAAATCAAATGAAGCATAAGATTATGAAGATAAGAACCAATAATTTGTCAACTTTCCCTCAGCAACATGAAAATGCAAAACTGAGACAGTATGGTACTTTCAGTAACATTTTACTGTATGCACAAAAGCCTGAATCAGCTACATTTTTAAATGAAGCATTGCAACAGTCATCCACACATAACATTTCCAGAATTAATAAGCTGAATTGCTTTCATTCAAATCTTGACTAATAAGAAATGACAATATTTTCAATTAGCTTTTATTAACACATTACCTTCAATCAGATTGACATACTTTTGAAATAGCTGATTGTATAATAAAAACATTTTTAAAAGTGAAAGCTTGACTGTTATGAAAAAGGAAAAAAAATGCTTTCAAATGGCACTATCCTATATTTTCATGACTTTGATTCATTACTGTGAGGACAGAGTTAAAGTCAAGATAGTGCTGAAAGGTGTACTAGCTGTTAACTTCAGAGTGATTAATGGCAAGACAAGATATCAGGTATCTGAGAGTTGAGAACCCATTAACTTAGGAGAAAGCTGAAAAAGCCAGAGGGAAAGAATAAGTCACACTAACAAAAGGAGATGGAGAAGGAATGCATTTCTCTTGATTGTAGTTTGATATGCTCCTGTAGCTATGCTTAGCTGTCAAAAGGAATTTCAAATTACTGCTCATGTACTCTATGGCTTTACATTCTAACAAACTATTACAAGCTGACCAGTAAGCAATTACATCTTAAATAAGAAAAAATAACAGATGCCTGTAGCAAACTCACACTAAATGATTGTCTTCAGATATAAAAAAAATAAAGGCATATTTTTTCCTCTGTTTAACAAAAAAAAAAAAGGTAAATTAAAGTTTATCCAGGCTAACAAAATTACATATTTATACCATAAAAATAAGTCAATATGGTGTGTGTCCAGAATTCACTGTGTTTGCTTTAAAAAAATCTAACATGTTTTTCATAGATTATAAATCCAGGGACCTGTAATCATCTAGTCCAGGGGTCGGCAACCTTTCAGAAGTGGTGTGCCGAATCTTCATTTATTCACTCTAAGTTAAGGTTTCGTGTGCCAGTAATACATTTTAACATTTTTAGACGGTCTTTCTCTAAGTCTATAATATATAACTAAACTATTGTTGTATGTAAAGTAAATAAGGTTTTAAAAATGTTTAAGAAGCTTTATTTAAAATTAAATTAAAATGCAGAGCCCCCGGACTGGTGGCCAGGACCCAGGCAGTGTGAGTGCCACTGAAAATCAGCTTGCGTGCTGCCTTCGGCACCCCTGCCATAGGTTGCCTACCCCGATCTAGTCTGATATCCTGCATGACACAGGCCATACACCTTCCATGAAATAATCCCTCTCAGTTCAGTCCCCTCCGTGCATTGCCAATACAGAATGTTAAAATCTATTTTCTGGCATTATGCAGAGATTTTCCTACCCACAGAAGAAGACAAAGTAGGAACATTTTCACATTAAAGAACACAATTACCATCTATGTAGTATATATGTAGAATCTATGTAGAATATATAATAATCTATAATAAACACATAATTTTGTCTGTGTGTGTTTCCAACTCATCTGATTTACATCCTGGAGACTATCTTGTTTAGTTACGTGACAGAAATTTTAACAGAATATCTAAATTAGCCTCATCTAAAAATCACAGTATACATTTTACTGTGATGAGCACAAACTTTGCTGCATTGCAAACTTAGCTGCAATTTTGGCTTCATTCCACTTCCTTTGAGAGTTTCCTCACAGACACAATTATACAAATTCAGCCCTGGATCCAGATTCTGATCTCTATTATATCAGTGTAAATCTGCCACAACTCCAGTAACAGGATCTTTGCTTGAAAGTTAATATGGGTTAGGGGAACTGCTTTGATACAACACTTAGTGGACTGCAGTGATGCAAGGGACAGGGCTTCCTCCTCTGAGAAAGCCTAGAGACGGTCAGCACAGATCTAAATGTGGGCATTGCTGACTGGGGAGGTAGAATAACTAGAATGTCCAAAGGTGAAGTTCAGTGGAAATCATATATTAATTAATTATGTGAATTAATTTATACAGGTAAAATGTGTGTACAAAACAATAAAGCCAAACTTCACTATTTGACATAATATCAGCTAAAGACACTCCCAGTCATCAATTCCCACTTGTCTTCATCACTTCCTGTTACTTAGGAAAAGCCCAGGAAAACACATCTTCTAGTGTGCCTTGATTATCATCATGTTCAGTCTGAAAAGTAATTTCAATATATTAAACACACATATAGACTGTATAGGGCCAAGGATTTTAGCCACAGTTACAATTTCAACTCAGTTTCTTACTGAAAAATGTGACCTATGTTATGAAGTGTGACATAACTTAATGTGACCTATGTTATGAAGTCTCCTAATTAAGGCATTTAATTAAAAAAGAAAATGGCAGCAGACACTGTGGTGGGAGGTAAACACTACTTAAACTCAAAGCCATCAGTTATAGAAAAAGATCAAGCCCAGAGTGACCACCTTGTGGAATTTCTTTGGAATAGGAATCTGTAACTTCAAAAACATTTATATAAAATGTAACTCCTTCTATCTTCCTCACTTTGCTCATTCTCTCCTTTATTTTTTTTCCTTGTTCCACTCACCCCATCTTTACTCACTTTCTCCCCCTCTCTTCTCTTTGCTGTTTTTTCTACCTTCTCCTAGATGTTCATGATCTGTAGATGTAGATGTAGATGACCCGTTAATTGAACATTAAAAAGTTTAGCACTGTAGCCATTTTCTGCGTGTTTTTTATTCCAATTGTAAAAAGCCATTTCTTACAAAAGTTTCTGTCAAGGCCGCCCGGGGGGTGGGGGGGCCAAGTGGAGCAATTTGCCCCAGGCCCCGGGCCCCGCAGGGGCCCCTATGAGAGTTTTCCGGGGGCCCTGGAGCGGAGTCCTTCACTCGCTCATGGGGCCCCAGAAAACTCTCGCAAGGCCCGGGCCCCCGGAGCTTCTTCTGCTCCGGGTCTTCGGCGGCAATTCAGTGGCGGGGGGTCCTTCTGCTCCGGGACCCACTGCCGAAGTGCCGGGTCTTCGGCGGCAAGGGCCCCCCGCCATTGAAGACCCCAGACCCCCTGAATCCTCTGGACAGCCCTGGTTTCTGTGGGCATTGTTAAATGTTAGAGTGAATATTAAAAACTGATTAAGTGTGAAATGTTGCTAACTTTTTCACATTATAATGTGTAAGGTAACTTTCTCAAGAGTTTATGTATATTTACTGTAACTGTCTGTTTTCTTTTTGCTGGATAAATTTGATAGCACTTAAGTTACTAGGGCTTTATCTCATATGTACATTTGTTTTTTTTGTATCTTATACACATCTCTCTGAGCAAATGCATATTACTCCTTCACTGTCATTTATTTAGGTAGCCTAACTTATCAAAATGTAAATTTCTATATACAGTTGAACCCTGTTATCTCGCCGGCCTAGGGGTTTGCCAAAAATAGTCCAGATAACCGATGATCGAGATAAACCCCTATCCACCCCCCCACCCCTGAACTCCCCTGCCCTCTCTCCAACACCCCCTCCCTGTCCCCTTACCGCGGTGCCTGCACGTGGCTGGATCCGGCGAAGCGGGACGGGGACCCGGAGCCGGGCAGCCAAAGAAGCGGGACCCGGTAAGCGGGCCGGGCGGCAGGCGAAGCGGGGACCGGGTAAGCGGGGCCGGGCGGGCGGGCGGGGCCGGGCGGGGCCCGGGTAGGCGGGGACGGGCGGCGGGGACGGGCAGGGACCGGGTATGCGGGGCCGGGCGGGCGGGGACGCGCAGGGACCGGGTATGCGGGGGCGGGCGGGGACGGGCAGGGACCGGGTATGCGGGGCCGGGCGGGGATGGGCAGGGACCAGGTATGCGGGGCCGGGCGGCGGGGACGGGCAGGGACCGGGTATGCGGGGCCGGGCGGGCGGGCGGGGACGGGCAGGGACCGGGTATGCTGGGGCGGGCGGGCGGCGAAGCGAAGCCGGGCGGAGGGGCGGGCGGCAAAGCGGGGACCGGCGAAGCGGAGCCGGGCGGGCAGGCGGCAGGCAAAGCGGGGACCAGGTATGCGGGGACGGGCAGGCGGGGACGGGCAGGGACCGGGTATGCGGGGCCGGGCTGGCGGGGGCCGGCAGGGACCGGGTATGCGGGGCCGGGCGGGGGGGGCGGCGAAGCGAAGCCGGGCGGAGGGGCGGGCGGCAAAGCGGGGACCGGCGAAGCGGAGCCGGGCGGGCAGGCGGCAGGCAAAGCGGGGACCAGGTATGCGGGGACGGGCAGGCGGGGACGGGCAGGGACCGGGTATGCGGGGCCGGGCTGGCGGGGCCGGGCAGGGACCGGGTATGCGGGGCCGGGCGGGCGGGCGGCACAGCGGGGACCGGCGAAGCGGAGCCGGGCGGGCAGGCGGCAGGCAAAGCGGGACCAGGTATGCGGGGCCGGGCTGGCGGGGAGGGGTAGGGACCGGGTATGCGGGCCGGGCTGGCGGGCCGGGCAGGGACCGGGTATGCGGGGCCGGGCTGGCGGGGACGGGCAGGGTCCGGGTATGCGGGGCCGGGCGGGCGGGCGGCGAAGCGAAGCCGGGCGGAGGGGCGGGCGGCAAAGCGGGGACCGGCGAAGCGGAGCCGGGCGGGCAGGCGGCAGGCAAAGCGGGGACCAGGTATGCGGGGCCGGGCGGGCGGGGACGGGCAGGGACCGGGTATGCGGCGGCGGGCGGGCGGCTGGGGACGCGGGGAGCGGGCGGCTGGGGAACCGCGCGGCTGTAGAGCCAGGGAGCGGGCGGCTGGGGACGCGGGGAGCCGGGCTCGAGATATTAGGGTTGGGCAAATCGACATAACGGATGAGAAGCCCATAAGATAAAGAGGGAGTTTGGCGGTTCCACTTGTAAAACCTCGAGTTAATAGGATTGGCAAGTTAACCGAGGTCGACATAAATGGGTTCGACTGTATTCAGACATCTTTTCACTCTACTTCCTTCCCAGGAAGACCTAAGTAGGTATTTCCTTACCAAGTTAAACAAACAAACAAACAAAAACCCCTGAATTCAGAAAACTGATCACTTCAACTTCTTGTGAATAAATTATCAATCATTATTGAATTTAACACAAAATAACTAATACATAGGAGAAAAAATTCAATTTTTGTGGACAATTTGTGAACAGTGAAAGATGTGAAATTCATTGAATAATTTTCGCTGAAGATTATTCATCCAGGTCTAGCTACCACATTAATATAAATTTAGGGATAATTTGTGGTATTCTGACCTACCATTGCAATGAATTTAGGCAAATGCTGACTTTTTAAAGGATGGCCCTGCTAGTATGTCAATTAACCCACTGTTCAAACCCTAAGAGGTACAATGCTGTGTTTGGACAGTTAATGGGAAAGTCTTTATCTTAACACTTAACCTGGAACAACAAAAAACATAGCCAAAGGGTTGAGACATTGAGAAATTCCTTTGATAGATCTTCTTTACTTTTTATAAAAAAAAAAAAAGGTGCATTCATTTTATTCTGAATCACAAAGAATTTAATTTAATGAACAGTCTGGGGCATTTTTTAAACTTATTTCTAAAATCTAATGTAGATTCTATATTATATAATTGGCCATATTGTTATAATTCTAATCTTCAGAGTCTACCAGCTCTGAGGACAAGGACCAAATTTCACTTCCCTTTTTTAATATTTGTGGGTTTGTGGAAGGCATATTAGGGTTGTCTTCTGTCTGTAAAGGTTAGCTTCTTAATGTGAAATTACACAGTGTTGGCTCCCTGATTCATAAATTCATTTCAGAACAAGACATTCAGCTCTTCTAGCATTATGGATAGAATTTTGGATTATGGGTGAAGTGTACTATCATGAAAAAATCTGATCCCTGCTTCTTCAATATGAGTGAAATTCATCCCTGTGAATAAGTCTTGCACAAGACCTATGACCTGCTTAAATTTCACGTAATTTTGAGGGCTTATGTGGGAGTTAAACAGCTCATAGGCCTTTGTGTGTCCTCTGTATAGGAGTGAATTCCATCCAGTATTAACATTATTGTACCATAAGGATGTCTCTGTGATTTGGGAAAATCTCAACAGAATATATAAACACACAAACATCTGCCTTTGTGCAGAAACTTTCAAGGATGTATGAAGGGGTTTTCATTTTTTGAATGAAGATACTTTCAGAACTACTCTGACATTTGCTTTATTATTAGATAATATGAAAGAGACGTAAGTGAATAACTTATTGGTTAAGTGTTGATCAAATGGTACCTGCTAGGCAATCTTTGCTAAAATTAATTGAGCACAGTGTACCCCACTGGTTTTAAAGGCCAATGGTACTGATAAAGTATTGCAAATTAATATACTTAATGAGTTCTTCACACCTGTAGTAACCAGATTCCTTTTGTGCAGATGCTTGCAAGTTGAGCTGTGTTTTTACATTCTGTGCCTACCTACAGCAAAATTACAGAACATTGTGTAGATGATGTTCTCTTTTCCTATTTACTATAGGCTACATTTTGGCAATATCTTATGAGGTCTCTCAGAAGAGTTAACAGCCGTTCAGCTCTTCGTGGGCATATTAGTCTGAGCTATGATGTGGCTCTAGGCATTCAGGGCAAAGGGGAAGCAGGGACTATGGGTGGGATTCACAATAGTACTTAGGCATCTATTTCCATTTTTAGGTTCCACTAAGCTTCACAAAACTCCTGTCTGTCTGCAGCCTAACCCTAGTGCTTAAACTGATTTGGTGCCTAAGGTTTTGTAGTAGAAAGGTTCCTAGATGCCTAACTTTCTGCCTCTGGACATGCACACTGCTGCTTCACTGTAGGCACCCAGAAACCTATTTCCCATCTACATCCCAAAGTGATGCATGTACCAGGGAAAAATAGGCAGGTTCCTCTGCCTAATTTACTTGTGGAGTCTGAGCCAGTAGGTGTGCAGTAGGAGTACACAGAGGCTACCTAACTCCACACAAAATGTGAGGGAGGTACTTTCCTCATAGCTATTAGCCCAATGGATAAGGCCTAGGATGTGGAAAGCTCCCCATTCAAGTCCCCATTCCACCTGATCAGAAGGGATTTTAACAAGGATCTGACACCTCTCAGGAGAATGCCCTAATCACTGGGCTAAGGGACATTCTGATGTGGCCTCCCTTAATGTCCTCTTTTGCACTCTGGATAAACAAATATTAATTGGACTAAAGAGAATGACTCTTCAGCCTAGTGAGCAGGGAACTCACCTGGAAAGTGGGAGACCCAGGATCTGGTTCTCCTGCTCCAATGTCTATTTGTATATCTATCCACTGTGGAACAGCTTCAACAGGAGAGACTGAGGAACCCTGTCAAGGCTGATTCCCCACTCTGGCACCTTGAGTGCAGAAGGTGGGGGCCTGCAAGGATTCTAAAAATTAATACTGGCCACTACAGGCTTGTATTAAACTCCCAAAGTTACTGTTTTTCTCTGATCTTGGATTGATAGATGCTGCCACCATTCAAGTGCAGCCCTTTGAGACCCCAGGGAGGCGTATTTGGGAATTCCTTCCTGTGGGGTACCCTCAAGTCCTTTCACCCCTCCTCCTGGGGAAGAGCTGAGAAAGAAAAAAAAAGGAAATCAGCTGTTGCCACCAGCTAATTAAACAATTTGTGCACACACCTCTTAAGACACAAAAATTCCAATTCTGTGCTTAAAAAAGGTAAATTTTATTAATAAAAAAAGAAAGAAAATACATCTGGGAACTAAGGCTATTGCTAGATTTTAAAAGAGCACCTACAAGGATTAAACACCAAGAATAGCTTTCCTGAGGTCCAGCTTCAAGGTTACAAGCAAACAAAAGCACTTTGAGTAAGCGCAAAGGAATCCACAAGCCATAACGAAATAAGAGAGATAAAGCTAATTCCGTCTTCCTAGACATTTCCTGATCTACTTACATATCTGGGAGTTTTAAATGAGCAGTTCTGGGTATGATACTGATGAGTTTTCATACCTGACCTGAGCTTCTTACAGCATAGCTGTTGCCCTGTCTGCCTGTCCCCAGAAGAACAACAGATAGACAAAAGGGGGGTCTTTTTCAGTTTTAAAAAGTTCTAGCCTTCTCATTGGCTCTTTTGGCCAGATGCCCACTCACTTCCTTTTACTTATGCATAACAGTGAGACTTTTTAACCCTTTACAGGTAGAACCATTAAAGAACAGCTACTCAAAAGGATTTTATGGCTTCTGGAGCTACCCCCCTTCATTTATCACAAACACCAACATCGGACTGTTCTATAGCCTAGTGGTTAGGGCACTCACTTAAGAGGTGGCAGATGCCTCTTCAAATCCCTTTGCCTTGTCGGATGGAGTGGGGGGTTGAACTGGGGATCTCCTACTCCCCAGGTGAGTACTCTCACCACTGGGCTAAAAATGTTATGGATGTCCTTCCCTCACTGGCCCAGGATTCTTCTAAGAAATGCACTAGGTGCCTAACTCAAGGAAATGGGTTCACAGCTGAAAATTGAAAGCAAAGATAGGTGCCTCTCTTCAGTCTGCATTTATACATCCATCTTGGTGAGATAGGTTGGGTTTAGGACACACCCATCTCATTTCCCATTGGCTAGTTTAAGTGGTTCCCACTACTGGATTTTGTGACTCGCAGTCTAAGGCACCTATGTATGACAATTAATGGTATAGGGAGCCTTGGTGCCTAAATCAGGCTTTGTGGATAATAGTGGTGTTCTGTGATTTTCTGTGAGCCTAAAAGTTAGGTGTTGCAACATTCTGTGTCACAGCACCTAAGTCCCTTTTTAAATTTAGCCTGATGTGCTCAGTCTTTCCATCAGGAGCAAGTGGGTGGCTGAGCAAGGAAGACTGGGGAGTGATTAAAGCCATGACTCTACCTCCCCCTAAATGCTGGTCAGCAGAACCAACTGGAACTAAGGAAGAGTATGGGAAGTAAAGAAAGTACTTACGCCCAAGAGCGAAAAGGAAGCATGAAAAACACTGCCTCAAGAAGGCACAAGTCCTTCCTGGGACTCCCCATGGTTTGGAGCAGCGCCTACACAAGCTGAGCCTAAAGCCTAAATCTTGTACTATGATAGCGAACAAAAAACAAAAATCAGCCTGGAAGGGACCTTGATATGTCATCAGGTCCTGCCCCCCTGAGCTATGACAGGACCAAGTAAACCTAGACCATTCCTAACAGATGTTTGTCCACTCCATTTTTAAAAGCCTCCAACGATGGGGATTCTAGAACGTCTCTTGGAAGCCTATTCCAGAGTTTAACTAGTCTAACTTCTAGTTAGAAAGTTTTCCCCAATATCTAACCTAAATGGAGAATGATGGATCACAGCCCTCTTTATAACAACCCTTAATACATAACAGCCCCACTGTAAGCATGTGGGACTCACCCCTATGGCACCTCCTGCTGGTTGTCTCTGGGAATTAGCTCATCCAGCCTCCAGGGCACCCTTTGCAGGCCAGTGTCCCTCCCAGACCCGGTGCCCCATTATCTGGGGTACTGCCCATTGGCAGTAACCCCTTTCTCTCAGGGTCTCCTCTCCCCGGGGAAGCCCCACCCACTATCCATATAAGGCTAGTATAAGGCTACTGCCAGTCATTGTCTAGCCCCTGCACCCTGGGGCAGACTGCAGTATCAGCCTACTCATCACCGGCAAGGTTGGGTTTGGACCTGCTGCCTTTGCCTACCCCGGGCTGCCCTCTGCAACCCCCAGTACCTATTGGCCTTCTGCTAGGTCACAGCCTGGGGATTTCCAGGCTGGAGCTCCCCAGTTCCTCTGTCTTTCCCACAGCTGCTCTAATCAGGTCCCTGCAGCTAGGTCCCTCCCTCTCAGAAGCTAGAGGAAGTCTGCTGAGCTCTTGGCTCCCAGGCTCTTATATAGGGCCAGCTGAGGCCTGATTGGGGCATGGCCCAGCTGCAGCCGCTTCCTCAATCAGCTTAGTTTAGCAGCTCTCAGCCACAACTTTATCCCAGGGCTTTAAATCTTTTTCTGCTGGAGTGGGGGAGCCACTCTATACACCCCACCCCCGCGTCATCTTTTTTCAAGATATCATTAAGTAATTATTCTTAATATAACTCTACACAAATCTATATTCACAAGGTTTTCTTAAGATTATTATAGATAAAAGGTAGCAGGTTGGCATACATATATGTATATTCCAATAGAATTAGACTGGAATCTCTTTATTTTCCTGTAAATATTGTTTGATAGTACAAATGTATCATTATTCTGATACCATCCAATAGTCCATTCAAGCTACATGACATAACAGGTGATGCATTAACTCATGTAAACCCATGCTTAGAGTACTCCTGTGCTCAAGTTAAACATATGTCTGAGTGGTTTCTTGTATCAGAGCCATAATGTCCTGTGGCTCTGATATGGCCTTTTAAAAACACAATTATTTTGACTGTGAATGTACATGTACCTGTGGAAACTCAGTGTGACTTGAAATTAATTATGGGGGAATAAATCTTTTGTAAATGATCAATAAAATAAAAATGAACAAAATTACCTATTATCTCCAATGAGAGAGTGAATTTGCCACATGAGAATTACAAAATCAAAAATATCATTAAAAGGAACTATACTTGGATCTTGAACACTAATGGCAGATGTAGCCATTTTTTTTTTATTTTTAGATCTTCTTCCTATGGTTTGTGTCTATTAATAAAAAGTGAAATGCTGTCATCCTTTTGCCTATTGATTTCAATGAGATTACCAACAGAATCAGCTACTATTCATCTCCTTTGAAAATTACTAGATTATTGGAATTGGATCTTTTGAATAAGAAATGGAATTTTATAATCTCTAACAGTTTATTTTGAAGTTTCATATGTTTCTGAATATTGTATTAGGTGGCAATTTTAAATTTGAATGGGCAATGTGAGGTGGGAGGGATTACAGTGTTTGATAAAGAATTAAAGGGCAGCGAAGAACTGTCTGAATGCCTTGTGGCAGTTTTATCCTGTGAACCTACTCAGTTATGTTGATCATGCTGGTGAGTGTTAATGGCATAAATTACATTGGCTCCTCTGACTGAAATTAAGTGCCTGTCATGTCAGTTGAGTTTGTAATTTGGGCATCTTGCTTGACTCACAGCTGCTATTTAATGATCATATAGCTGAAGTGACCAGGATTCTTTTTTCTATCTGTATACGATGATGAAGTTGTGACCCCTTTCTTTCTCAAATACAATCTCTCATAATGTCATCACTTAACAATTAGACTATTGCAGTGCACTGTACATGAGTCTATACCTTAAGTCAGCTCAGAAAATGACTGGTGAAGAAAATGGCAGCCAGCTTGTTGAAGGTGCATCACACTATAGCATGACACCATTGCTCTGGAACATGCATTGACAACCTTTTGGTTTCTAGGTAGAATTTAAAGCACTGATGTTGATCTAAAAGACTCGGAACCTGCTTCTCTTCCTATATGTCACTGCCACAGTTCAGATCAGCAGACACACTCAACTAGTCCAAAATAGCTTGATTTTGTTGAGCTTAAGGTCTCACTGTGAAACCCATCTACTTGATAAGACATTTGAAGTTGTTTGAGATTTAGGGTATTTGGTTGGGAACATGGACTTTTTCTGGAGCATTAGAGTGTTACGGAAGTTGCTGGGGGCAGGAATTTTGGTTGTATGAACTAGCTTTTTGTCTGTGGATAAAGGTGTTGGTACTGCTGTTTTTGTTTTAAATGATCATATTGTTAATTATCTATTAAAGGTGTCTAGAGCATCAGAAGAATTTTCTTTGTATATATATTTATATACAAGTGAACATAATTTATACTTATTTATAATTTAAGACTGGCTGACAGTTACTTACCCTGTTCCAGATTGGTTCTCTAAGCCTAGCATACTGTGTCAAGATAACCTAGGGCGACTTTTTGTGGAGATGAAACAAAAAAATATATCCCATACTCAGCTTAAGGAAACATCCACTTCATTACTATTTGCACTATTTCTGTGCTCTTTGCCCAACTATATTGCAGAGAATAGATAGTTTCAGGACAAGGCCTTTGGAAAAGATACCCTACCTCATCACAGTTCATGGATAAAACATAGATTCTTCCTTGTCAGAAGAGCTTAATTAGGGCAAAAATTTTCTGGGGCTCAGCCCCAGTACCTCTTCTGTTATGTCATCCATTGTGCGGTGTGTGTGCGAGATGATGTTGATGGGAGTGAAGCAGATAGCTCTGCAAAATGGCATCCGTGCAGCACACTCTACTTGAGCCCTGGTACGTTTTTCATTACAAATTAAGCATTGCTTATGAGTGAATGTTGTCTCATTTGCTTTGCCACTGAATACAAGCCAGCAGCTATACTACTGCCTTTTAATTCCTCTGGTTACCACAGCAACTATATTTGCATGTTGACTGTCCATTGTTATTACTTTTCTCTTTTTTTGAGTAAGTATTTTCAATTATTTTATACTTCTTTATTGGAAGTTTACCTAGCACTTTGCTCATTATTTTTCTTTATTGCAGTTATGGAAAAATGTTATTGTTTTCTTCCTTCAATATCTTTCTCTCCCAATCATTTTGGATTCACCCTCCACATTTCCATTTCAAAATTAGGATCTATTCTAAACTCTGCAAATTAGGACTCTGGGTCATATTCAGCGACATATTAACAGGAGTGCATTATTAGCTACAGAATGTTACTGATACTATTTTTGTGGCACAAATACTTTGAAGTGTAACCACTGAACTGCATGTATATTTGATATAGCTTTACAAACAGCAGTGCTTTTTAATAACTATTACCTGAGTGTGTTCCTTGGTTGCTATGGTTATTACCCATCTGTTTGCAGTATTAACAAAACATGGGGCTTAGACATTTCTTTTGTCTGAGAAGCTGCAGCAAAATTATTTTTAAAGTATATGAACAGTTCGTCTCAATGTTACATGCTCATTTTTATGAATTCTGAGGCTCTGCATAATATTTGTTTACTGCAGCACAGGCCTTCAGCCAGCTATTTGTTTTAATTTTTTTACCGGGATTGCACTCTTTGGTTCACTTTCTGTTGCTATAACTTGCATATTATAATAGCAAAGTCAATTAAATAGATATAATTGCACTGTAGATAAACAGTGTGGTCTAGGAACAAGACAATAGGGTGGGATTCAGGAGACGTGGACTCTGTTTCTGACTTGCTGTGTGACACTGGGAAAGTTACGTCACACAGCTGCCTCTGTTTCCTCTCCCATCTTTTCTCTGCCTTGTTTATTTAAATTGTAACCTGTTTGGGGCAGGGATTATCTATCATTATTGTTTTCACAATGGTCAGTACAACAGGGCCCTCCTCAACTGGAACTTCCAGGTGCAGCAAGATTACAAGCAAAAAAAAAAATTCTTTGCTTGATGACAATTATTTTCTCTCTCACACTTTTATGTTGCTTGCTTAAGTCATTATCATCACACCAGCCTCAGGCAGTTAATCTAAATATACTGCTGTTGTACTCTTGCTCTGAAAACATGTATTTGATTTCACACCCATGCTCTTTCTAATACTTTGTTTCTGCTTTTATGTCTCTAATTTAATGTTTTACTCTGCTTTTATGTCTCTAATTTAATGTTTTACTTTTGTTCAGCGTGAGAGTGCCTTTATTGTCAGTGTCAGTTTTAGTATACCTTACTCACAATATTTGTCCTCTTTCCAGAATTTGTATTATTCTTGGCATTTATTTTCTCAGAATCTGTCAGATTTCAGTATGTCTTCCTTACATATATTTTTTATTCCTATGTGTTTGCTTTGTTTTATTACAGAGAGTATCTGGTTTCTCTGTGACTCAGTAATTCTTCTCTGTAACTTATAATCAATCTGCAGATGATCTAGCAGCATAGGAAGAACTAGCAAGCAGCATTATAGCTGTATATTTTCATAAATGTGTGTTTTAATTAATATCCAACCAATAAACAGCTGCAATGTAGACTTTGCCTACACAAGTCCACAGCTACCACTAAGTATTAATAATAGTAGTCTACCACTAGTGAGCTGTATTTTGCAGTTCTTTCATTTCTATCTGTTTTATATTGATGCCCATCATTCTGGTGTACGAGCACCTTCCATATAAAGTCAAGTCCATAGAGGACTTCATGGAGTCTCTGGCAATTTTCTTTTTCAGAGTCAAATGTCTGTTTAGAGTAGTTTTTTGTTGTTGTTTGGTGTTTATGAGCAGATGGGGATGCCAGGCGTTTCATCTCTCAGCCTCCCTGGGTTCCCTTGCCTCCATGCTCAACTGGTACTCTTCACACTCCATGGATGAGTTATTTGGTGTATTCCTCCAGAGTCTGTCCTTGGTTTCTCATGCCTGTTTGCTCACTCACCTCCACACAATTTATCTTTCAGCAATTTTATATTTTCTCATGTCTTCAGCTACCATCTCTCCATTAATTCCCAATTTCACCTCTCCTTCCTCTGACTCACCGCCTTCAGTTCAGTATCAGTATCTCATCTGCCTGCATCTCCCATTCATGTCTTCCTGAATGTCTCACCCCCAACAAACTGATGATGGCAAAAAGAGAATTTCTCATCTTTTCCTGCCCACCCGCATTTTCCATAAGAGTGGAAAACTCCATTATTTTTTCTGTGTTATCTTTGAGAGTGTCAACTTCCCCCCTTTACCAAATCCTGACATTTCCTCTTCTACAGCATTTGCCTTGAGAAAGCATAGACTGTCATTGTAGTGGCATATTATAAACCTCCTTAGCTGCATGCACTGTCATTAACACAGGGGACTTTACGTGCCTCTGTGACTGCCGTGCTGCTGAGTGAGGCATAGTTACCCTTGTCACATTTCACATATTCTGGTATAGACATGTATGGCTCTTGAAAACGTTATTCAAATGGTGTCCTTCTTGGTTCTCTAGGTTAGCTATAATTTTAGTATAGAGTAATTGTTGACATATACCTTTTAGAAGTGTGCATATATGCATAATAATCTCTGGCATTCTTTGTAACCATACATATATAAGAAAATGGACAACCAAACTGGAAGATCCTAATGACTACAAGCCCAAACCATCTCTCACTTCCCACTGATTGCTTGTCTACATGTCAGTACATCCCTTGCTGTTATGTCAAGAATCTATAAATAAAAAATTGTAGGTAAAATTCATTTTTTCAGTCATTTCAAATTAAATGTTATCTGTCTATCTATCTGGGTACTTATATGTCTATTATCATTGTAGTATTTGAATGTTTCACAAACATTATTGACTATCCTCAGTACACCCCCATTATCTCCAACGTACAGCCAGAGAACTTGAACAGTGAGGCCCCATACCAGTCTGATATGGCAGAATTTTACATCTGATTTGTAAATGACTACACAAGCTGCTAAGCAACAACAAATTGGTCCCAGAGAGATTAAATGGACTTGCCTAAGGTCAGATAGGGCTGCTTGGGCAGCACTGAGAATTGAGCCCCATAACCCCAGTCCAGTAGCACAAGGCTGTCTTCCGATCATAATTAAAATGAAAAGTAAACTAATTTTGCTCATTGCAGCAAGAAGCTTCTGAAAGCTTCCATTAGTTTATACCTGGGGAGATCGGCTTCTCACTAGGAACTAGAATTGAAATGAAATTTTTACATAACATTGACATTTCTGTAAGCCTTGTCAAATATCAGTAGTTACAGCTCTGTTTCCAATCATGTCTGATAAAGGAGGAATTGTTCTATTTAATGGTGAAATAAATTGTATAATAATTAAACAATACTATTTATCTGAGTGTAAATCTACTTCTGCACTACAGCAAGAAAAAAATGTGATTTCAGGAGGGAGACCACAGCAGAGGGAATTTTGGGTAATTGTGAGCAAATACAAACACTTTCTACTGTACAGTTTGCTGATTGGCCAGACAGATAGATGTTGGACAAAGTATACAACATTAATTGGTATTATGTACACCATATTAATTTTGTATATATTATATTAAATATGGATGTTAGATAGTCATGTTAACTAAATTGTATCCACAATCCTGTTGACTTCTGTTCATCTATATCAATATATATATATATGTACTTTGCAAAGCTAGCAAATACAAAACCTATCAAAGATAAGATACACCAATGGTGTGTTCTGGTAAGATAGGGAGTGACTTGATGATCCAACTGATTTGGAATGTCGTGTTTGAAACAAAAGATAAGAAGGATACACCATGGTACGAGAAAAGCAAGATAAAAGGCTGATTGGTGAATTTTAGTGTTGGGTGATGTATAAAGTGCTTTTTAACTTGTAAACAACTGTCTTGTAAATACAAGTGATTTTTTGGGGGTGGGGGTGGGGGCATATTTTGGAAGCACACCTACTATGTAGGGTGAACATTTTTCAGGATAAAAATTGCTTCCTGAAAGGAGGTATTATGTATGTTTCCTGTTTGTATTGTACTGTTTTCTCTTTCGTCAATAAATTAGCTAAGCGTCATTGTTTGGTTTCTTGAACATTTTTAATAGTGAATCGCAAGTGTAGTCAATCAATCAGTTAACATTTTGGTCAATAGTACCTAGTAGAAGCACTCAAATACTTGGAAGTTTTCTCACAGAGTTAAGTATACTGACTGGAGTTTAAATACAACTAGTTTTATTTGTTTGAGTTAAAAAAAGTGATTATTTGAACTGCCAAGAATATATGTGTCGTCATGTTGACGAGTCACATCTTGCTGTTAGTTGTGTAAACTTATATACAGCTATAAATGGACATTAGGCAAGTACCTTCAAAATCCAATATAGGATTTAGTAATCTTGTACCTGAAAAGGCAACCCTGAGTTTTAAGATAAATCAAGTGTTTAATCATTTCTCTCCAGTGCAGTCCTTGTCACAATTATCCATTCTTTTGTCACTTTAAGGTTACATTGCTGTAATGTTCTCTACATGAGACTATGCCTTGGGACTGTTTGAAACTGAAGACAGTGAAGAATGCTGCAGTGGACTTGCACATTAGGAACACATGAGAGCAATCCCCTGCGATAAGAATTAGCTTTCAATAACCTCCACGATGGAATTCAAGGTACTCAGTTTACTCTATAAGACGTTAATGATTTAGGATCTGGTTTCCTTAGGGACTGTCCTGCCCCCTATGATATATTACCACAGCCGAGATCAGCAGAGGTGCTCAAGCTGGAGTTCCCCTCACAATGTAAATGAGAGGCATCTACTGACAGGGCATTGTCTATTCGGGAACTTGCTCCCCTACTTGGGCCATAGGAATTCAGATTTGTTAACTCTGGATATGATAAAGAGCATATCTATTTTCCATTTTTGATAAGATTGATGAGCAGGGTGTAGCCTGAAAAGATATATTTAGAGTCAGTCTTGTTTATGTGATGATTCTTAATTTCTGAGATAGGTGCCCAGAGCTCTAAATTAACACCTATAGTTGTAATTTTTAAAACTTGAAATAAATATACTGTCTATTAAACTGGGACTAATATACAGTTCAGCAAGTAATGTAGGTGCTTTGGGACACATCCTCACCTTATGTAACTTTTATTAAACTTTAACACGGGGAAGGGACACTACTGACCCATACTCTCCTATATCAGGCATCTAATTGGTTCCAGTGCAGGGGTTACAGGGCTCCTTACCATATAACCCATAACTAGCACCAGGGTTACAGAGTTTCTTACCATAAATCCCATCACATGGGGTAGGCTTTCCTCAGTCTAACCCCGTGGACTCAGCTCTCTGAGTCCTAGCACCCTCCCAAGACAGAGTGTACAGCAGGGTGAGACTGTGAGGGCCACAGGGTCTGTGAGGGCCACAGGGTCTGAGTCTGGCCTGCAAAGGCTACAAAGTCTCACCCTATCATATGAGCCCAAGGTCCAACATCAAAATCCAAGGTCTGATATCTTTGGGAACTGTTTATTTTATTTTCTTAATCACACTTTTCCAGACTTCAAATTGTTCTTGTAACTCTCTTCTTTCCAATCCTTTCCTATTTTTAAACATCTTCTTTGAGGTTTGAACACTAGAATTGGATACAATATTCCAGTAATGCTCTCACTAATGAAGTGCACTCAGGTAATAGACCTCCACACTCCTCCTTGATATTGCCTGGTGAATACATTGAAGGATCATATTTCTTCTCCTGGCTAGAGCATCGCAGTGGGAGCTCATGTTCCACTGGTTATCTACACCATGACACCAACTCCTTTGCAGGAGAGATGCTACATTACAGGAGATAGTCCTCCATCATGAAAGTGTGACCTATATATTTTTTCATAGATGCCTGACCTTGCATTTGGCTGTATTAAAACACATGTTGCTCAAATGAGCCCACCTTAGCAAGTGATCCACATCAATCTGTATAATTGACTCAAGCCCATCACTGTTTGCCACACCACCTTTTATTCTGTGATCTGAAAATTTTAACAACAATGATTTTATATTTTCTTCCACCTCATTGATAAAGACATTAAATATTACTTGGACAAAAACCTCCTGGTGGGACACCCGCAAAAACAATCCCATAGAATGACAAATTCCCATTTTCAATCATGTTTTGAGATCATTTAACCAGTTTTTAAATCCATTATGGTTTACATCAGTTTTGTATAGTGCTATTTTTTAATCTCACAGAAGGCTTAGTCTATTATTCTACCTTTATCATCCATACTTGTAATCACATCCAAAATAATATCAAGTTTGTTCAATATGCCTAATTTCAATAAACCCATGTTGATTGCATTTAACTATGCTAACATCCTTTAATTTTTTACTGCTTGTGTCCCATATCAGCATTTCCATATTTTTGCATGGGATTGATGTCAGGCTAACAAGCTTAAAGTCACCTGGGTCATCCCATTTACACTTTTTAAAAGTTGGCACAACGTTCATTTTTTTCCTCAGTCTCTAGATCTTCTATAGTGTTCCAAGGTTTGTTAAAAACCAACATTAAACAGCATTTCAAACATCTCAAGCTGAGGATCTGGCCCTTCATATTCAAAGGTACAGTAAATGTGTTCTGCGTGCTACTAGCATGGAGTGACTATTTGCTATTAGAGGTCCTGATCCAAAGTCCATTGACATCAGTTAAGAGTCACACTGACTACAATGGACTTTGGATAAAAATGTTCACTCATAAGAAGTATTTAGTTATCAAAACTAGATCTTTACTGCTAGTTCTAAGAACCCTTAGAAATGTCCAAGACAGTATACACGTCATCAGCCTGTGCTCCTTGGGATTTACCTGAACAGAACTAGTTGCAGTTGACTAATGAAATAAAGGACACATAAAATTATGCATCTCAATATAAACACATCATCAGTTTCAAACAAAACAGCCCTTTCAGCATCCTGGATATGTTTTCAAGAGAGAAAAGTAAAGGGGGGAAAAAGATAATAACGAGATGAAAAAGAAGAGACAAGAACAAAGGCATGTGGCTTTTTGATTATTCAAAGCACAAAATGAATGTGTCTGACCTTATTAGGTGTATTAAATCCTTTTAATCCCTTTTGTAAAAGAAAACTATTTTTACAGCTGACTGCATCTGATCCAGAACAATTCACAAGTCAAACACCAAGCTACAAAAATAACAGAGGAGCCACATAAAGTGATATGATTTATGGAAACAGATATATTAGGAAGAGGTTTGTTCTTTGAGAGCCCAGTACAACACTGAATGTCACTCACCACCATCAGTGGGTGGGGGAACTTGATGGGGCCACCAGTGAAAGGGGGCAGTCCCACGAGCGGGCAGCCAGAATGGTAGCCAGATCTCAGCTGGGCTTCAGGACTGCAGCTGTTTGTATCCAGAAAAGGCATGCAATGGAATCAGCTCATGCCATTTCTGCACTCACTGAAAGGCAAGGGCTTGGAGCAGACACAGCCAAGGTAAACAAGCCTAGAAAGTAAGTAAATAAGGGAGTCACTAAGATATTTCTGGAGAAAGGGGGTTCAGTGACACAGCATAGGGACATCCATTACACTCAGCCAGTTTTCAGGGACGATGGTGTACATCTGTCAGATGCAGGTGCTGACATATGGCTGCAGAATGTGCAGGAATGATTTGTGCAGGTATTGTGATATCAGGTGGCATGGTTGGGTGAAGAGTGACAAAGATACTCAATGTAGCCCCATGTGGCTGGTTTCCAGTGTGGTTAAGAAAATAAAATAAACAGTTCCCAGAGGTATCAGACTTTGGATTTTGATTTTGGACCTTGGGCTCATATGAGAGGGTGAGACCTGGTAGCCTTTGCAGGCCAAGCTCAGACCCTGTGGCCCTCACAGGCCGAGGTCCCCACCATGCTGTACACTCTGTCTTGGAAGGGTGCTAGGACTGAGAAAGCTGAGTCCATGGGGTTAGACTGAGGAAAGCCTACCCCATGTAATGGGATTTATGGTAAGAAACTCTGTAACCCTGGTGCTAGTTATGGGTTATATGGTAAGGAGCCCTGTAACCCCTGCACTGGAACCAATTAGATGCCTGATATAGGAGAGTATGGGTGGGTAGTGTCCCTTCACTGTGTTAAAGTTTAATAAAAGTTTCAACCTCTGCTTAGTTCCATGCATGTGTCTCTCCTCATTTTGCTGCTGTATCCACATCACTTGGAAATCAGTGAAAAGACACCGATTGACTTCTGTGGACATTGAAGCAGATCCTAAATGGTTGATTTTATACAAGACTTAAGACATAAATAATCCGAATTCTGACATTAGTGAGATGAGACTAATTTCAACATGTTTTAAAAGCAGAGCTTTGGGCAGTGGCATAGAAGCCAGGAGCAGGGATGAAGTTTGGCTTCATGGACCGAAATTAATTTTCTCTCCTCCATACATAACCCACACTTCTGTCACTGTTCCCTTTAAACAGTAATAGTCAATTTTATTTTGTTTTTGTTAGAAGAGTGGAGCAACTGTCCGCTGACTCCAACTAGTCTGGGACTCGCAGGTAAGCAAAGGGAAAAAGTTCACAAACCCTTGGAACATGCTCAGTAGGGCATCTCCAAAGGCAGGGGCCAAGGCCACTCCCAAGTATAAAGAGAAAAAAGGTGCCAGACTCTTCAGTTAGTTCAGTCAGACCCAGAGGGAGAGAGTCATACCAGAGGGGAGGTGAAGGTCTCTGCTCTGAGGGCTGATGCTCAAAAGCCTGCTTTTACTAACTGTAGTTATGTGTTGGTGCCATATTTATTTAGGGATTCCCTGTTAGGAATTGTTGTTGTAAGATGTTTGAGAATATTATATTATGTGTGTTTGTGGTATATATTTAATGTGGGAGTGTGCGAAAGGGAGGGTGGGGAGCTCCTGCTCAAAACTCTTCAGTTAATTCAGCTAGACCCAGAGGGAGACAGTTACACCAGAGGGGAGGTGAAGATCTCTGCCCTGTAGCCTGATACTCAGAGACCTGCTTTTACTAGCTGCAACAAGAAAATAACCACAAGGAGAATTATACCAGCCTATTCAAAGAACTGGATGCTTGCTGCTTGTTTAGCTCATGAACGTGTGTGATATTAATGCCAAATAAGTGGTGCATATTTTAAGTGCATATAATTTGTGGCCTGTACCTTGTGTACCTTCAGGTACTGAAGAAATCTATGTGTTTGATACTCTTTTTTGTTGTTTGCATAATATTTGCTATGTTGATGTTATGAGAAGATTGTGTTTAGATTTATAGGGCATCTTACTTAGCCCTCAAATTGTCTTATAAACAAAGTGTTTTTAGTCTGAGTATCTTTACTACATTGTGGTGTCTTTATTCCAAACTGGAGCAACTCTGGGTATAGGCATCCACAACTGTCCAAATTTGCACATTTAACCCATGTATTATTATCTACAGGTGGGAATTCCATTGTCAAAACAGACTGAACCCACTCACTATTCCTGCTGTAAAAGTTTAGTGGGTTACTCATAGATAGAGCAAAAAAGATACCCATTTTCTCCTTGTTGTCTGATCCTAAAGAGAAACCCTGCTCCTGGTTCTTTATCACAAGGTCATTCCTCTCCATTTCCTTCTACTCCTCTATCCTCTAAAACTCTGCTTGTCTTCAGTATGGCACTGGAAGCTTATATTTCCAGGGGCTTATTTCCTATTGAAATGTCCCAGATACCCCAGAACTGTCATAAAGCCCTTTGAAGGAAGTGGAAATACTCCCATTGACTACAATGGGCTTTGGATCAGATCTTTAATCAAATGCTTACTAAGGGGACTACATCAGAATTAACTGGGAGGGGGGAAGGAGAGGATTTCTGCTTGTTTGTTTCAACCAAAAGCAGAGGAAGGAGAAGGCTTCTTTAAGCCATGTGGCCTGAAGCCTGAGAGAAGGGAGCTCAGTGCTGGCCTCTCTTGGTGAAACTGATGAAGAGTAACCTCAAAGCTGCATAAGAACTGCAGCTGGAGAGGGCTCCCACTGGCATGGGAAGTCTCTGCAGGCATCTTTTGGAGCGTAAGGAAAGCTGACTGAATGGGGTAACCCTCATTTGTATTTGTTTTTCACAATGGTTTGGGAGATTCTGTTTAAAATTCAGATAAGTATTGTCTTTAGGGGCAATCAACTGCAATTGACCTTATTGGGAAATACTCAGACAAGACACTGACATACAACATGCCTTAGGTCACCCTGACTGAGACTGATGTTGACACCATTGGGTAAGGAAGCCTGGAAAGAGGTATAGGACCAAGAGCATGAGGGGGGAAAAGCTCCTGTCTACTGCAGGGAGTGCATCTGTGGTAGTACAGTCTCTATCAGGGTACTAGATTCCTCTGATCCCTCCCTAAGACCTGAGATTGATGAGAAGTGGACAGGGCATAGTGGTAGCATCTTCAAGGCAGTGTGACAGCTTGGCAATGATTGGAGCAGAACAGCAGTGGGAGCAGCACCAAAGTCATCAACAGTGCTGAGTGCCAGTAGCAGCAGCAGCTTTCCTGAGGTGATGGGTGGCAAAGAGTAGTTCCTTCAAGGGAATTGATGGTGCAGAGCAAGGCAGCTTAGGCCAAAACCAGAGAGAGACAGAATCAGCCTATCTAGGAGATCCATACTCTAGTATGGACCTCCCTACACATCAATCAAAGCTAAAACCACTTCAGCTGGATTATATGGTAGACCCTTAGAGCAGCCCAGGCAGCGCTAGAATCCTTGCACTTCTCCTAGGGTAGATGTGAGTAGAGAGGAAGGAAGCAAACAGAATATATCAGCCACTCATAACAGCCAAAGGAGGACTAAGGTGGGGACTAATGTTAAGGCACGGCAGGGGAAGGGGTGTTGAAGTCTTATCTCATAGAATTTATTAATTGCTGGCTTTCCCAAATTAATTCTATTGTTCACCTGCTTTACTCTCAGTAAAGTTCCCTTTGTTGTAAGCCCTGGAGTCAGTGCAAGCAAGAGGGGATTCATGGTCCATCAAAGGCACCCAGTGTGGTGTATGTAGCTTAGGAGGTTTCTGGGTAGGGGCTTGAGCTGGTGTTAGTGAAGTTTTTACGGAAACTCATAGAAAACTGAACCAAGCCCTTTTTGCTATAGACCACACCTGCTAGAAGGGTTGCACTTCTATTTACATAGATATCTAAGGAAATGGGAGTACAGAAGTACAGAAAAAGTAAATTACAGATTGATGGGATTCTGGTACAATTAGTTTGATGTGAAATACAGTTTGATGTATTTTACCAGAATCACATCAGACTGTAATTTACTTTTTCTATACATCCTTTCCCTTGTATCACCAAGACGTAAATAAAAGTGCCAATACAGCATTCTTCAGTCACCCAACTTTGCCAGAACTTTTAAATTTATGTTTGGATCCCAGTGAGGAGCTAAAGAGTTTGTTTGGACTATGTATAAGATATAAATATTTAGAAGAGCTTCAAACTGCTCCCAATATGCTTCTTATACATGTACTTTGCTATTGTGCAGCAAAGACCCTAACCATTACAGCAATATAATCGTGAACGGTAGCATTTTCGACCATTATTATAAAATGTATTTTTGTTTTGTTTTTAATAAGCATGATATGACAAAAAAAACCCTGAGTTTTAAGGTTTCGTTCAAGCCAAGCTTATAGAAGTTAGTAATACGATCTATTGACTGAAACTGATGGCAAAAATCATTACAGGCTTATAGTAAGTGCATGAAATAGCTTTAAAACAATCTAAAAAAGCTGTTGCTGATCCAGCTGAAGAAGAAGGTTTAACAGAGACTCTCTCGATCATATCATAAGGTATAAAATTTTAACACTTGGGTGTAAAAGGACGTATCAAAGAAACAGCCTATGGCCCTGATCCAGCAAAGCACTTAAGCACATGTGTAACTTGGACTAGCCTGTGCTTAAAGTTATGCATGTCCATTAGTGCTTCACCAGATCATGACATACAGCTCCCATCTTTTTCAAAATATCTGTAAGCTTCAGCCAGTAATCGGTGGATTCTGAGACCCACAGCCCAAACTATATTATTGCTATATTAAAATAATGAATGAAAATTTTGATATCAAGGGACAGAAAACCTCTTTTGGCATTGGTTAAAGAAAATGTGATAATTTTGCAGAAATAGAGGGAACAACTTTCACATCTTAAAGGTTACATTTTATGCATGAGATGGGCAAAATCTTTCATCTGAATTTTTTTTTACAAGATTTGTCCATTTCCCCCCAAAACAATGGTTTTTTTGTTTGTCTGTTTCTTTGGAATTTTGTATTTTGGTTTTCATTTATTGTTTTGTTGTTTTTTTTCTGGCAAGCTTGATTGGCTGTCTTAGTCAACTAGTGGGATTTTTCAAAATGATAAAAACTTTGATAAATATTTGAATGGGAAAAATCTGTAAAATAAAACTAGATTAATTGAAAAAAAACCCAGTGGAACAAACTTTGAAATTTTCACAGAATGTGCTTTCATTTTTTAACCAGTTCCATTATGCAACCTTTAGTGAAGAAGAACAGCCTCATTATTTTATAAGAGGGAATAGCAGAAGAGAATCCACAGGACAGTTGCTAAGGCCACAGGGTGAAATTCTGACCCCACTGAAATCAATGAAGTTTTGTCATTGATTTGTGTGAGGCCAAGATTTCACCCAGAATCTTTTTCTCCTTCCAAATGTGGGCCATGGGAAAGGTTGCAGTGATTTTCTTAACTCTTCCATTGGGAACTAAATAGGTTCCTTTCTTTCCCATTCTGAGAAGGGACAGGAGAGCAGTTTTGTGGGACCCTCCTCCCCTCTCAGTGGACATGTTTCTGGTAAGAATTTTGTTCATCTTGCCTCATTGGGTCGGGAGGAGGGGAAACCTGGGCTGTAGTTCATCCTGGTCTGTCAAAATGGTGCTTAGGAGATTTAAAAGATAATCAAGAAGCAAATGAAATTATTATATACACCACTTCCTTTCTCTTTTAGAGCAGACGGTGGTAGCAAAACTACCTGCAGGGGATCTAGACTTCAGAAAAAAAATGTTAATGATTACTCACTGTGCATCTAGGGCTTTGTGTCTAGTGATTTTCTGATTGTTAACAAACTTCCTGTTTTATATGGGGACACTTCAACAAGTAGCAGAAAGAATGAAGGGAGATTGCTAGAAGTATTGAAAACATAAAACCTAAAAATGATCAGCTTGTCTGTTATCAGACAATCATTCATTGGTCCAAGGTTTGAGGAAGAATCTGGAGAAATCCTCACAGAAGAATAGAATTATAGAAATGTAGACCAAGAAGGGACCTCATGAGGTCAACTAGTCCATCCCTCTGCACTGAGGCAGGACCAAGTACATGTTGACCAACCCTGGCAGGTCTTTCACTAACTTATTATTAAAATTCTCCAATGATAGGAACACCACAACTACCCTCAGAAGCTTATTCCAGTGCTTAACTATCCTTATAGTTAGAAAGATTTTCCTAATATCTAACCTAAATTTCCCTTGCTGCAGATTTAGCCCATCACTTCTAGCCCTACCTTCAGTGGACATGGAGAACAATTAATCAGAATCCTCTTTATAGCAGCCTATAATCTATAACAACATATTTGAAGTTTATCAGGTTCACCCTCGATCTTGCCGCCCAAGTCTACACATGACCAGTTTTGTTTTGTTGGGTTTGTTAATCCTTTCCTCATGGGCCAGGTTTTCTAAATCTTATATCACTTGTGTTGCTCTCATCTGGAACCTTTCCAATTTGGCCACATGTTTCTTAAAGCGTGGCACCCAGAACTGGACACACTACTCCAGCTGAGGCCTCACCAATGCTGAGTAGAGCAGGACCCTTACCTCCCTTGTATTATGTAAAACACTCCTGTTAATAAACGCCAGAATGATATTAGCCTTTATTGCAACTCCACAATGTTGGCTCATATTCAATTTGTGATCCAATATAATCCACAAATCCTTTCTACGTGTCTATTGCATTTCATCTTGTTAAATTCAAACTAAGTTCTCCAATTTGTCAAGGTAATTTTGAATTCTAATCCTGTCCTTCAAAGTGCTTGAAACCCCTCCCAGCTTGGTGTCATCTGTAAATGTTATAAGCATACTCTTCCCTCCATTGTCCATGTCATTAATCAAAATAATGACTGATACTGAACCCAGGATAGGAGTATTTTCATTTATACCACATATCCCTAATTTGCCTATGACACCTACGTTTGTTTGTCAAAAGCCTCTCTAAAATCAAGATTATCATGTTTCCAGCTTCCACCCACCTACTGGGCCAGTAAACTTGTCAAAGAAGGAAATGAGGTTGATTTGCCATGATTTGTTCTTGACATGTGGACTATTATTTATTGCCCTGTTATCCTCTAGGTGCTGACACACTGATTGTTTAATAATTTGTTCCAGTATCCAAGTTAAGCTGACTGATCTAAAAATGCCTGGGTTCTCTTTGCTCCCCCCCGCCCTAAAGATAGATTGCCCTTCTCCAGTTGTCTAGGACTTCACCCATCCTCCATGAGTCCTCCAAAATAATTGCTAATAGTTTTGAGCTTGCTTCAGCTAATTCCTTAAGTACCCTACAATGAATTTCATCAGGTCCTGCTGACTTGAAAGCAACTAATTTATATTAATATTTTTTAGTTGTTCTTCCCATATTTTTGATTGTGTTATTTTCCCCTCCTTGTTGTTAATATTATGTGAAGGAGCTGGTCATGTGAAGTCGCTGGTGACTTGAAGCAAAATAGGCATTAAGCACCTCAGCCATCCTGATGTCACCAATTATTAGCTTCCCCTTCCCCACTAAACAGTGAATAGAAGAAGGCTACTAATAAGATTTCTGACTAAGTTCATCATTAATGAGGAATCTATGGAATTAGTAAAAGCTTTAGTTTAGGAAAACGTAACTCTTAAAATCTTCTGATGAAGGCTCTTGCACAGTAAATTATTATGCATCAGTTTTAGCTTGTGTTTTCTGATATTTCACAGCAAATGAAACATGCCTTACTATGGTCAAATTTAGTTAAACAACTCAAACCAAAATAGCTCGAATTTTCAAATCCTTTTTCCCCCTCTGAATTACCTATGTGAAATAGATGAGTGGCTAACAACCAAGCTTTAGTTAGCAAGGCTCACACCCACAAACTTCAGGATTGTATTTAAGTGCCTTAACCACTCAGACACCTTACCTTGATAAGGTAATATGGGGTATGGATATATAGAAATCATTGCATATACCCCTGAAATCAAGCCAACTCTGGGGTTGACAACAGCATCTGCCTACCATCACATATCATAACTAAACAAGAATTTAGGACAGGATATTGAGACTAATGAGTGGAACATAGGAATGACCATACTGAAACAGAGCTGTAGTCCATGTATTCCTGTCTCCAGAGATAGATGCTTTAGAGGAAGGTGCAAGAAACCCCACAGTAGACAGATATGGGACCATCTGTCTTTTATCAAAGTCTCATTCTAATCCCTAGCAGTGACATATTGGTTTGAACCCTAAAACTTGAGGTTTTGTCTCCTTCCAATACTCTTTTTTGTTAACAGTAACTATTATAACTCTGGATACTCTTATTAGCCATATAAAATTACTAATCACTCATTTCAGATTGCTCAATTCTAAGCCTTGTTTGTAGAACTGGAAGTTTGGTGGAATTTACGCATCCTCTATGGAGGTGAAATACAAACTGGAATTTTGGCAACATACTAGGGTGTCCACCAGATGACCAAAAGTGGCCAGAGACTAATCTAATGTACTATTTGAAACCTTCAACCTCCAACAGAAAAGTGCTTTCCACCACCATGTATTTGGCATCAATATTACTTTATTTTTATTTTATTTTTTTAAGTTTGTAGTCCTGGTGATTCCACTGGGACTAGAGTTGGTTGACATTTTTTTTTATTTTCAAGTTTTATCCTCCCCCCACTGGAATTGGCCTTTTTATGAAAAATATTGTTTATAAGAAATGTCGATTTAAAAAAAAAAGTCTACAACTTTTTTTGTATCAAATATAAGAATTGTTTTTGTAATTTTTCAATTAAAAAAATCTGCATTTCAATTAAAAAAACCACATATTTTTCCAGTAATTGTTGTTCTTTGATATGTGGAATGGACATGTGCATCACTTTGAGTGTTAGTGCACTACTGCAACGAAGTCAGAAATCTTCTTCCCAGAGTGGTAACCATCAGTTAGGGGATGCATGGATACTCCTCACGCTTGTGCTCCTAGCCAAGAGTATAAAGGGGAGGAACCACCCAGTGTTTCCTCTAATTTTTCCCACACATGTGCAGAATGACACATCACCTTCATATTGGTTCACATAACAAAATTCATGTGATGGGGGTGGGGCTGGGGCTGAAAGGTTTGGAGTGCAGGACCGGGCTCATGGCTGGGGCAGAGGGTTGGTGATCAGGGGGTGAGAACTCTGGCTGGGGGTGCAGGCTTTAGGGTGGGGCTGGGATGAGGGGCTTGGGGTGCAGGAGGGTGTTCCAGGGCTACAACACAGAGAGAGTTCTCTCTCCCCACAGCAGCACCTTGACTGTAAAAGGGGGAGGCACCTCTCCCCACCACGGCAGCTCTGGGGCTTGGGGCTACAGGACAGGTGCCCCTCCTCAAGCCGCGGCAGGTCTGGGTTGGGACTGGGTTTGGGCTGCCTCTCCCCCAGCCACAGCAGGTCCAGGACGGGGTTGGGTTTGGGCTGGGAGAGGGGCGCCCCTCCACAGGCCATGGCAGGTTGGGGGATGGGCTAGGTTGGGCCCTTTGTTTTAGTGTCTTTTCAAGGAAAAATAAAAACATAAGTAGTATATAGTCTGATCCTTATGAAAAACCAGAACCACTTTAGTAAGGAATTTGGAGTTAGGATGAATCCATCTTTGTCCTTGTAAAAGACCATATAATGGAGGATCAGCCATCAAAGCCTGAAGTTTTGCAATTCTCCTAGTTAAAGTAAGAGCTATAAAAATGTTAATTTCATCGAGAAAAGAGACAACCAGCACACAGACATAGGCTTAAAAGGGGGTTCCCATCAGCCCAGAAAGACTCAAATTCAGATCTGAAGATGCAGTTGGATCTTTAGTAGCTGGGAAAAGTCTATTCAAATTTTTCAAGAATCTCATAGTCTTAGGGTTGGAGAAAATAGATCTCCCATCTATAACAGAGTAGGAGGCAGAGGTAGAAGCCAGATGAACCCTCAGGAAACCTGCTGCAAGAACTTTCTCATTCAGGTAAAGCAGATAATTCAGCAAAGAATCCTGAATGGGGGCTTGTGAAGGAGAGGTATTTTTCTGCTGGGACCAAAGACAGCTGCAGCGGCACAGGAGCCAACAAACAGAGCTGTAAACAGGGGAGTTTGAGTGGGTGTTTACATATAATCTTCATCCAAGAATATTAAAGGAACTGGCACATGAAATTGCAAGCCCATTAGCAAGAATTTTTAATGAATCTGTAAACTTAGAGGTTCTACTGTGTGACTGGAGAATTGCTAACATGGTTCCTATCTTTAAGAAAGGAAAAAAAGGTGTTCTGGGCACTACAATCCTGTTAGTTTGACATCTTTAGTATGTAAGGTCTTGGGGAAAAAATTGAAAGAGGAAGTAGTTAAGGACATTGAGGTCAGTGGTAATTGGGACAAAATACAACATGCTTTTACAAAAGGTAGATTGTGCCAAACCAACCTGATCTCCTTCTTTGAGAAGGTAACAGATTTTTAGACAAAGGAAATACAGTGGATCTAATTTACCTTGATTTCAGTAAGGCATTTGATATGGTTCCACCTGGGGAATTATTAGTTAAATTGGAAAAGATGAGGATCAATATGAAAATTGAAAGGTGGATAAGGAACTAGTTAAAGGGGAGACCATAACGTATTGTACTGAAAGGTGAACTGTCAGGCTAGAGGGAGGTTACTAGTGGAATTCCTCAGGGATCAGTTTGGGGACAAATCTTATTTAATCTTTTTATTACTGACCTTGGCACAAAAAGTGGGAATGTGCTAATAAAGTTTGTGGATGACACGAAGCTGGGAGTTATTGCCAATACAGAGAAGCACTGGGAAATCATACAGGAAGATCTGGATGACCTTGTTAACTGGAGTAATAGTAATAGGATTAAATGTAATAGTGAAAAGTGCAAGGTCATGAATTTAGGGATTAAAATAACAAGAATTATTGTTATAAGCTGGGGACGCATCAGTTGGAAGTAACAGAGGAGGAGAAGGACTTCGGAGTATTGGCTGATCTCAGGACGACTATGAGCCACCAATGTGATACGGCTGTGAAAAAAGCTAATGCGGTCTTGGGATGTATCAGGCAAGGTATTTCCAGTAAAGATAAGGATGTGTTAGTACCATTATACAAGGCACTGGTGAGACCTCATCTGGAATATTGTGTGCAGTTCTGGTCTCCCATGTTTAAGAAGGATGAATTCAAACTGGAATAGGTACAGAGAAGGGCTACTAGGATGATCCAAGGAATGGAAAACCTGTCTTATGAAAGGAGACTCAAAGAACTTGGCTTGTTTAGCCTAACCAAAAGAAGCCTGATGGGAGATATGATTGCCCTCTATAAATATATCAAAGGAATAAATACCAGGGAGAGAGAGGAATTATTTAAGATCAGTACCAATGTGGACATAAGAACAAATAGATATAAACTGACCATCAGGAAGTTTAGATTTGAAATTAGATGTAGGTTTCTAACCATCAGAAGAGTGAAGTTCTGGAACAGCCTTCCAAGGGGAGTTGTGGGGGCAAAAGACATATCTGGCTCCAAGACTAAGCTTGATAAGTTTATGGAGGGGATGGTATAATGGTATAGCCTAATTTTGGCAATTAATTGATTTTTGACTATTAGTGGTAAATATGCCCAATGGGATGTTAGATGGGGTGGGATCTGAGTTACTACAGAGAATTCTTTTGTAGGTGTCTGGCTGGTGAGTCTTGCCCACATACTCAGGGTTTAGCTGATTGCCATATTTGGGGTTGGGAAGGAATTTTCCTTCAGGGCAGATTGGCAGAGGCCCTGGCGGTTTTTTGCCTTCCTCTGCATTGTGGGGCATGGGTCATTTGCTGGAAGATTCTCTGCATCTTGAAGTCTTTAAATCATGATTTGAGGAATTAAATGGATCAGACACAGGTTTGATACAGGAGTGGGTGGGTGAGATTCTGTGGCCTATGTTGTGCATGAGGTCAGACTATATGATCATAATGGTCCCTTCTGACCTTAAAGTCAATGATTCAATGAAGAGAGAACCTTTTCCATTTCATGAGGAAAATGTACCAGGTAGAGGACTTCTTACTATTTAAAAGAACATTCTGAATTTCAACAGAACAGGCCGCTTCATGATGATTTAACCATTGAGCATCCAGGCAGTTAGATTCAGGCTGATAGGGTTCAGATGCAGAGTCTGGCCATGGTCCTGGGAAACCATGTCTGGGTCCTGAGGAACAGTTATTGGATCTTGAATTGAGAGATTCAACAGGTCAGAAAACCAGCGTTCATGAGATCAGGGTGGTGCCATCAAAATTAGAAAAACATGTTCTTGCCTGAGTTTGGCCATCACTCTTAGCAACAGTAGAAAGGCATCTGTTATATCTGACTCTGAAAAGGATTTTGGAGTCATGATGGATAATTAGCTGTACATGAGCTCCCAGAGCGAATGCAATCTTGGGAATCTTGGGAAAAAACAGGGGAATCTCAAGTAGGGGTTATTTTATCTCTGTATTTGGCACTGATGTGACTGCTGCTGGAATACTGTTCCAGTTCTGGTGTCCACAATTCAAGGATGTTGATGAACTGGAGAGGGTTCAGAGAAGAGCCATGAGAATGATTAAAGGATGGGAAAACATAACTTATTGCAATAGACTCAAAGAACTCAATCTGTTCATCTTAACAAAGAGAAAGTTAAGGAGAAGGTTAAGAGGTAACTAGATTACACTCTAAGTATCTATACAGGGAACAAATTTTTAATATTAGGCTCTTCAATCTAGCATAGAAAAGTATAATGCGATCCAATCGCTGGAAGTTGAAGCTAGACAAATTCAGACTTGGAATAAGGCATACATTTTTGACAGTAAGGGTAATTATCCACTAGAATAATTTGTCCTGGATTCTGCATTGCAGACAATTTTTAAAGATTGGGTGTTCTTTTAAAATAAATGTTCTGAGAATTATTTTGGGGAAGTTCAGTGGCTAGTGTTATACAGGAAATTAGACTAGATGATCATCATTGTCCTTTCTGGCCTTATAACCTGAGTCATGGAGCCTGGACTGAGATCTCCCCTTGAATGGAGTCGGTGACACTTTCCATTCTACTGGGTGGTAAACAGGCCTACCTCTGGCATTCTCCAAAACTGGAAAATGGACTTTAATACTTCAGGTCTGAGGGATCATTCAAGATCTCTGCTAAATTATATGCTGGAGACAGTCTAACAGGGAGTTCTGAGACCCAGGGAGGTGAGGATACTTTCAGAAAGATATTGTCCTTGATGCAGAAAGTCCAGAGGTTCACTCCTGGCAAAGGGTGACTGACCTGGCACCTCCTTGCTTGCTTCTGTAAACATTTGTTCTGAACAGCCTATATAGTAGGGAAGAAACACTTGGCAGCCAGACAAATAGCCTGAAGCTCTCTGACACTGAGGTGTAAGGAGAGGCCCTGATCTGACAGGAAACCTTGAGTTCAAAAGTTCCCTAGATGTGCCCCGAACTGAGAGATGAAGCATCTGTGACTAACATCAAAGAAAGTAGACTTGGACCAAAGGGAATTGCATTACATACATTCGTAGGGTCCATCCACCAGTCCAGGGAAGACAGAATAGTTGCAGGTACATGAGGCATCTTGTCCAATGAATGATGAGAGCAACAGTAGACAGACTTCAACCACTTTTGCATGATTGAGATGAAATCTGCCATGCTGAGTCACCCCAATGTAAGCTGCCATGTTTCCTGGAAGTTCCAGGCAGTTCCTTACTGTTTTCCAGGGATAAACCTGGAATTCTTTACAATGGTTAAATATTGCATGAAACCTGGTCTGAGGAAAATATCCTCTCACTGATGTCAAGTTGAGAACAGCTTCAATCCTTTCAATTGTCTGTACAGGGACAAGAATTTTGTCTTTGATCAATAGGCTCAGTGAATGAAAGAATGATTGAATTTTCTTGATGCCTTACTCCACTTGCTGTTTGATTGGTCTAAGGTCAGTCCAATTGTTCAGATATGGCTACACCTGACCCCCTGCCTTTTGAGATATGCTGCATCCATGGCATTGCACTTTGTGAATTATGGGAAATGGGGGGAAATCTGATAATAGGCTAAAGGGGAGGACTATGAACCAATAATGAACACATGTATGATCAACCTTAAACTCCTGTGACTCCAGTGCATAGCCACATGGAAGTGTGCGTCCTGAAAGTCAAGGTTAGAAAGCCAGTCATTGTGAGATGGGGAAAGTAACCAAACAAAACTATATTTTTATGTATTTGTTGCGGTTTCACAGATCTAAAATAGGTATGAGTCCTCCTTTAGACATTGGAATGAGAAAATAGTGGGCATAGAATCCCTTCCCCCACACTGAATAGGAACTTCTTCTAAAACCGTCAACTGCAATAGAGACTGAACTTCTTGAATCAGTACATTCTCGTGAAAGTGGTCCCTGAAAAAGGACAAGGAAGGGGGAACAGAAATGAATTGCAAAGTATATCCCAATTCCACTGTGCTTAGAACCCACCAGTCTGATGTAACATGGATCCAAGACCTTATGAAGTGGGATAACTTGCTGAAGGGAGGGGAAATAACAGTGGTTCTCTGCTATGAATCAAGAAATCAAACAGACTGTTTTTAAGTGCGGACAATGACACCTTGATGGAGATCTTGTAACACAGTGACAGTGATTAGAAGCCTTGGAATTGAAAGAAACTCCCCACAGGTTTCAGAAAGAGCAGTGCTGTACCTGATATGTAACTGAAGCCCAACAGTCTCTATCTGCTCCTGTAAGGCTCATGATACTAGGATCTCGATCTATGTGCAAGCAGCATGGGGATACTTTGCCACTTCTGAAATGGGATTTCAATCAGTAGGAAACCAGCTCTGAGTCAGAAGCATCATAGTATTTGTATGCTAAGGCAGTGTGGTATTGGTTGGAGAAACCAGCAATCAGGATTAATACTGACAAGAAGCAGAAGGTATCATCAGGAGCATACAAGGTTTTCACATAGAAGGCACTGTGTGTTTTGTTTGATGAACCGAACTATTAGTACCAGACAGTATCAAGAAGGTCAGTTGCCAATGGTGCCTTATGAGTGGGAGCCAATACTTCCATGACTGGAATTGGTAGAAGCCACAGTCTACTTCTGCATCAACAGTGAGGCCAGTACCAATAAGCACAGAAGGCCTCTGGCAGCTACATACACCTCAGGCAATGTTGATACCAATAAAGCAGTATGTATCAAAAGAAGTTGACACTTCTGAAGGTTCAGACAATGGAGTCAGTCTTGACTGTAGTTGTGTAGTTGATGACTCAATGTTGCTAGAATGTGGAACTGGAGAGCACCACATTGAAACTGCTCGAACCTCAGTACCCAACTTCTTGTGAGAGTCCCTAGTACTCAAAAAAGGTCAGGTGCTGAACTTTTGGTGTTCATGCAACACTGGGGATGGAGAACTCTCTTTTTTCACCGGTCCCCTTTGATGTGGGGAGCCACTAGGTCTGGCACTTTACTCCAGGAATGATTGAAATCTGAATCCCCAGATCCTGAGTGGCTGGGTACCAAATGGGGTACAAAGCTGTCTATATCACAATATGTTGAAGCTGAACTTCTCTTAGTTTCTCAGTTCAAGTTGTAAACAATGTACTAATGGGCCACTTTTGCCTGATGTGTTCCTCTCCCAGACACTTGAAGCACCTGGAATATGGTTTGCTGATTGCCACTGATTTATTTCAAACAGAACCACTTGAAGCCTGAGGAATTCAGCTTGTCCCGGTACTGAATAGGCAAAAGCTCAAAGAAAAATAAGCGTAAAATATGTCCAACCAAAATCTAAAGTACCTCTATCTAAAGGACCACTAGAAGTATTCTAATTATTACCAAAAAAAATCAGAAAAAGTTTTCTAAAAGGAAATATGAGAAGTGTGAGATGCTCACACATGGTCCAACTGCTGAGTGGTCAGAAGGAACAGGGTGGCTGGGTCAGGGCAGCTCCACCCCTTTATACTTTCAGCTATCCTCATGAGTATGCAAAGTGCACATAAGCCGCCCCAATATGTACTACTATAGAAAAAGTTCTCTGGCTCCAGTGTACTGGCACTCAAACACATCAAGTGGAATGGACATGTGCAAGCACTCAAAAAACTAGCAATTCCGATAATCATTTATATAATTATTTCAATAAAAATGTCCATAAGTGTAATTAAAATGAAAAATGGGTATGTTTCAAACCTAATTACATTGATACAACTTTGAAATTTGTAAATGTCACAACTTTTTAAAAAAAATTACAGATTTAAGTATTACCATTCACATGTGTTAAGTGAGTGCCACCTGTTCAATTACCAGCGGAGCTTTATCCAACTAATAAGCATTTTTGCAAGTTTCCCATCCAAGTGCTGTCTTACGCTATCCTTATCTAGCCTGTGATATTCAATAGGATCATATCCCAAAGTTGAATGAGTTAGGTCATACTTGAAGCCTGCTCTTGTTCCCATTTAAGTCAATAGGATCAGATCAGACTTAACTTGTAGGTTTGATCCGTTTATCTTAAAAGGATCTTCCTCCAGAAGCCCCCATACCACCCTCCTGCCAACCACCACCACCACCACCCTGTATCTTACTAGCCCTCTCCAGTAATTGATTTACTGATCAGCCTCCAGGTAACGAAATATCTCCTCGCAATAGATTCTCTTCCACTAGTGGCCTGGAAGAACTGTTCTTTCTTCCAATCTGGAATCTCCACCAAATTAACGTCTTGTAATGCCACCGCTTCCTGAAATAATGTTGAGACCATGACAGGTAAAAAGGTCTCTGGTACATGGTTCCCCCAGACCAAAAATGCATCTGCTCCTGTGCAGTCCAATATGAAGAGATTGATTCAAGGTACACCAACGTGCTAAAAGTTGCAACTTGTGGCCTTGCTGTGTCACAGAACATTAAAGGGGAGAAACCTTTTCTTTCTTTCTCTGGATAAAAAATATTTTTTATATTTGCAGGACCTTCAACCTCTGTTAGACTAAGGTATCCACTTATGCCTTGTGGGGAGAGGACCCTGAACCAGCTAGAGGAAAGAAAAAGAAGCAGGATCAATCTCCTACAGGAGATGCAGAAAGGCTTTGACCATAGTTCTAACCAGTACCTAGAAGTCCAGAGACTACTGATGAAGCAGGACAGAGAGAAGAAGTCAAGAGACTGGGAGAGGGAATGAGACTGGTGTTGGAATACTTTAAGCATGACAGGGTGATGTGGAAGCAGGACTGACAGAAGCAGAGGGAAATATTTGAGCAGTTTCTTACTCTGATGGCCATCAGGCAGCATACCATCAACCAGAACTTGTAGCAACACCAGCTGCCAGCAACCCAGGTGCAGACATCTTCACATCCTGCAGCCAATGCAGCCACAGAGAACTCTGTTTGGTTGGACAGGAAGGGGAATGAGTGAATCTATGCATCCTTAGAATAGCTGCATCCTGTTCACGCTATTTCCATGCAACCACAGGGGAGGAGAACAGGCAGACTGACAACATACATTATCTAGAGACATTTCACTCAGAGGTGTTCCTGTTGGTTTTGTTTGCACACTGCAATTATCACTTTTTAACATTCACAGTCTCTATGTCCAGGATAAGCAAACTACAACCCACGGACCACATCCAGTCATCAGATCTTTTAATCTGGCCCTTGAGCTCCTGCCGGGGAGAGGGGTCAGGGGCTTGCCCTGCTCTGCATGTGCCATGGCTCTGCACAAGGGGCGGCTCCAGGCCCCAGCACGCCAAGCGTGTGCTTGGGGCGGCATGCTGTGGGGGGCACTCTGCCGGTCGCCGGGAGGGCGGCAGGTGGCTCCGGTGGACCTCCCGCAGGCGTGCCTGCAGAGGGTCCGCTGGTCCCGTGGCTTTGGTGGAGCATCCGCAGGTGTGCCTGCGGGAGGTCCACCGGAGCCGCGGGACTGGCGACCGGCAGAGTGCCCCCTGCGGCGTGCCGCCATGCTTGGGGTGGTGAAATTGCTAGAGAGTTCTGCACAACTCCCAGAAGCAGCAGCGTGACCCCCTTCCATCTCCTACACATACGGGCAGCCAGAGGGCTCCATATGCTGCCCCCCCACCCCAAGTGCTTCCCCCACAGCTCCCATTGGCTGGGAACCACGGCCAATGGGAGTTGAAGTGCAGCACACCTGTGGACAGAGCAGCACACAGAGCTGCCTGACCTTGCCTCCACATAGGAGCCAGAGGGAGGATATGCTGCTGCTTCCGGGAGCTGCAGGGGCAGCGCCTGGAAAAGGGGAAGTGCGCAAAGCCACCTGGCCACGCCTCTGTGTAGGAGCCAGAGAGGGAACCTATCGCTGCTTCCAGGAGCTGCTTGAGGTAAGCACTGCCTGAAGCCTGCACCCCTGACCTCCTGTCATGCCCCAACCCCCTGCGCCAGCTCATATCTCCCTCCTGCCCGCCAAACCCCTCGGTACCATCCCAGAGCCCCTTCCTGCACCCCAAACCCTGCATCCTAGCCCCACCCCAGAGCCTACACCTCCAGCTGGAGTCCTCCCCCCCACACCGCAACCACCTACCCCAGCCTGGATCCCCCTCCCACACCCTGAACTCCTCATTTCTGGCCCCACCCCACATCCCCAGCTGGAGTCCTCACCCCCTCCCACACTCCAGCCCCCAATTTCGTGAGCATTCATGGCCTGCCATACAATTTACATGTCCACATGTGGCCCTCAAGCCAAAAAGTTTTCCCATCCTCACTTTATGTAGTGGCAGCTGGGTTGCCTGTATTTGTTTGTAATGAATTATTTGTTTGCACAAGCCATCATGTAAGAGTGTTTGGGAAACAAAGAAGAGGCAGGCAGTTTAAAATCAAAGCTTTTAATAAAGTCTCATAATAACAAGAGATAAACTAATATGTATATAGAGGCAAACATTACTGCACATCACATTTCCCCATCCAAAGAAAGTAGGTGGGCACACAGGGCATTGTATAATTCCCTTGCTCTCCTGGACCCAGCCCCAATTATCAGACATCTACTTTCTGGTTGTGTGCTCTGGGCCTGAAACCAGCACTCTCTTGAACCTGCTCCTGGTGAAAGCTCTCCCCATTATCCTTGCATATGTTGTGCAGCATACAGCCTGCTCCAATAACACAAACTGTCATCCAAAAAGATTTGTGGGAAGCAGATTCTTGCCTTCAGTCAGCCAAATAACATTCTAAAACACCATCATCTGCAGTTACTCAGCATGTAATTAGACCTTCCTCTGCCAGGTACTCTTACAACAGGGTAGGAGTCATGGCAGTAGAGAGTAGGCTGGCCCCCCTAAAATATAAGGGGGAACAGAAACCCTAGTGATATCCCTATTACTGGAAGAGAATAAAGTACTTTCCTGTCCAAATAGATATGCATCATATCTCCTGAGAAACCCGGCATCATACACCCTACTAGTACCTCCACTGTTGATATTCATTGACTTCCCTCTGTGATTTAACAAGTGAGTAGCATCCATTCTGTCTGACATGTTCATGTGCACCTTGTGGGTAGTGAACAATGGGCCATTGATGGCCCTAGTACATTTCAAAAAACCTATTTTCCGAATGCCAGCTATAATTTCTGAGACATTAACAATATAAACCACAGCAATAATTGCCTCACAAGCCTCCATCTTCACAGGATCAAAATTTACTAACACTAAGGTGGTTAGCCATTGATCAGTAAAGAGTCTAGGGTAGACAGCTTCCAGATGGAAACAGGAATCTGATTCTGATCTGACTTAGCCTCCCTCATCTGTGTGTCCTGGCAAGTGCCTCACAGAGCTCCATGAAGTTGTGCTTCCTTTAGGAAGTTCTGGAGCCACTGCTAGTCATCCTGGGCACTTGCTTGAATGGAGGTTGTGGACAGAAGTGAGGCGTGTGCAAAGCCAGAACTGCTTTAGTTTACTGTTTTGGTGGGTTAAAACCATCTTGGGATACCACAAAAATGATAACAATAGAGAAGTAGTATATGACAATAACTTGACCTTGCTATACGACTTCAAGGACAAATGTACCTTACAAAGTGCAAGATGGAATAAGAGGTACAATTGTGACTTAGCCTTTGTCGCTTCTGAAAGTGCAGGCAACTTCAGAGGGAGGTCATGGAAGTGATCCTAAGATCACAGCATAGACCAGAGCAAGTGACAGCAAATGCTGTAGTTCAACCCGGGAAAAGAAAGGACTCTCAGATATTCAACTTTAGAAAAGCTGACTGGGAAGGTTTTACCTCTAAACAGTAAACGTTTTGAGAAACAGTAAGAAGGTGCAGATCATTTTCTTCATGCTCAAGAATTGACTTTTTTGGCTGTGACGAATGGTCAGAAAAGTAGATAGCATACTCAGCAGAATGGATTGCTCCAAGGTTCTGTACTATCAACTTGTTATTTTGTGTCTACACATATGACAATTGGAATTCTCCAATGTGAAAAGATTCATTTATTCAGATAATCTTGCATTGACACCCAATCAAAAAGACTTGAGGACACTGAGTGCATTCTGACTGCCTCCGCAGCTGTACTTGGAAAATACTATTGCACATGGTTCCTGAATGCCAACCTGCATGCACAAGTGTGTGCCTTCCACATGAAACATTATCAGACAAAGTGAAAATTCCAGATATCATGAGATGGTACAATCCTTGAGCACTATGAACATCCAGTGTACTTTGAGGTCACATTAGACCAAATGTTGACATTGAAAGAGCACTTGTACATGCACATGATGAAAAAGAAATTGAATGATAGAAATTGTGTACTCCAGAAATTGGCCAACAACGACAAAAAAAATGGGGAGCTGATCACTAAATATGCCAACCAAACAATCTCACCCTGTGTTACTCAACTGTGATGTACTGTGCACTGGGATGGTCACACTTGAGCCATGCACACAAAATTCATACTGATAATCCATCCTGTAGGATCACCAGAGTGACTTTGAAACCAGCTCCCACATTGCTGATATTATTGCCTTGTGCAGGTTGCACCACCATCAATGAAGCAGGATGCCTTCATTAAAATAAAGATAAAAACCGGTGCATGATCCAAGACATCCACTGCATGAGCACATTCCACCACTCAAGAGGTGGAAGTCCAGGAGCTTTGCCTCTGAAAATTCTTTATTCCAAAATATCACTGTAGAAGGCTACAGAGTAACAAAATGCCAGAAAATCTCAGTGATCTTTGGGAACCTGGTCCCTTCAGAACTCCCTCCAGTCAGGGACGGCTCCAGGCACCAGAACGCCAAGCGCATGCCTGGGGCAGCAAGCCACTGGGGGCACTCTGCCAATTGCCACGAGGGCGGCAGGCAGGTTACCTTCGGAGGTTTGCCTGCGGAGGGTCCGCTGGTCCCGCGGCTTCGGCGGACCTCCTGCAGGCGTGCCACCGAATCCGTGGAACCAGGGACCTCCCACAGACAAGCCGCCGAAGGCAGCCTGCCTGCCGTGCTTGGGGCGACAAAATACCTAGACCTGCCCCTGCCTCCAGTCATTGACCTCAAACAAAAACAATAATATACTCAATATAATAAATCAAGCGAGAGCTGGGGTGGCAAAGATGGTTGACAATATGGTCAAGTGGAAGCAGGGAACAACCCCCAAATGTGAATGTGGAGAGTGTAGACAAATACTTGAAAACTACCTGATTCAGTGTCCTCTGTCAACATCCTGTAATCCCAAGGAACAAGTCAAGATAAGTGACAATACAAAGTCTTGACTGCAGTTTTGGAGCAACAAGCTATGATGTGGTAGGCTGAGAAATGTTACGGGTCTGGGAAGGACAAACAAGTTCTCCCACAATACACTGCAAAACAATTCATAGTGTGACATATCTTAGCACTGCACAAAGAGTCATGGGATATGCCCCAGAAATCTTAATGCCTAATCCAGGTGACTGCAGTGCAGTGACCCAAATACGACCCTAATGTAACTTAGTAGTATGGATGCTCACAGCCAGGCTTGGTAAACAGGGGCTCCAATATTAGGGTGTCCAGACCTGGATAAATTCTGCAGTGAAAACATACCCTAAAAGTATTTACTTTGCTCATATGGAACCCATTCCTCCAGTCTTCACTTAGGTAAACCTCCAAAAGACCATAAATTCATGGTGGTGGTCTATTCCTGTTCATATTATGTAAAGTTTCCAAATGCCACTTTTGTGGTGGTATGAACAGATTTTTTTTAATGTTTTGGTTCATATTTAAAGAAAAATGATGATTTAATTATTTCATCTTATGAGAAACAGCTACTGAACCATAAACTGCAAAGTAATGTATTTATATCTTCATGTGCTGCCCACAGGAGTAAAACAACCTTTTATATCAGAGGTTTCTTTACGGGGTTTTTTTGGTCAACATTTCATTTAAATATAGTTATATATAAGCAATATTCAAATTCATTAAAATTACCTGTATCTTCCAAGAGTCATGACACGTCTTCACAGATTAGCTAAAGACATTAATTTTCATTGATACTATAATCATTTAATTTACAAGACCTCTCAAATATCTGACATTTTCCTTACCTAATAGTTCAGTAAGAAAATATTTTTCTAAAATAGAGAGCAGTTTGCAGCCCCAACCATCACTGCAATAATATACATGTCAACTGATGTGTCTGCTTGCCATACTGAGTCTGATTTCTAAGCTGGAGAATAGCCAAGGAAATGAGAAACCTGTATTTAAGGGCAAACTGTATCTTATCTGTAATGATTGACATTTTAACATTGCCTCCCATAGGGCAGACAAGATTAGAGAAATGTAGTGAAAATTATCTTGTCTAATTCTGAATAGTTTTGTTTTTGTTTTGTTTTCATATGTTGTCATTTACCACTGGAAGTCTGAAATGATATGTTAAAATAAATAATCTTAAACTTGCTTTCAGCTAAAAATGTATTTTATTTTACTTTGGATAATTTCGTACAACCATGTGTATGGGATAAGAATACTTTAAGTTAAAAAAAATCTAATTCCTCACTATGACAGTTTGTTGATGACAAAACCAGGTTAAAGATTATGTTTTCTTTTTTCTAGGATGACAGTCCTAAAAAAAAGCTATTAAATATGCATAGTTTCTATATAATTAAAAAAATCAAATAATTACTTCACCCACAGTTGCAATAATGATATGGTATCAGAATGCTTATATTTAGAATGCTGACAGAAAAGACATTTGATATCAAGGTGGATGTTATAAAGACTGTTTCTCATGACTAATGTTGCTCACAGTCTGAATGAAAGCTTTTCTTCAATTAGTGCTCTAGGTTTTTTAATGTAGCAATCATGAAAGGTGTCAGTCTGACACCAGGAGAGACTGAAGTCCTTTGGTTATCAGGAGTACAGGTACAGTTGTGGCCACATCAGTACAAGCTTTCGCACAATACTCTGCTAATGTGTCTCACCTCTGACCTGTAGGATCATGTCTGGGGTTTACAGGATGTTCAGCATGCCCATTTAAGACTTACCCTTTCTGCTAAGAGTGACAGTTAATGACAACCGAAATAGTATTCTTTGGAGCTGAGGACGTTTTTCCACTGGGAACTAACTAAGACTACATAGCAGCTGTCAGAGGTTAGTGGCTTGCCATCACACTACTTACCTCGGACTGCTTCAATTGGTGAGATAGAAGTAAATATGAAAGTTCTTTATAAATGATTAAGATGCAGCACTGTATATCAGAAAGTGATACACAGTAGAGAGGATGTGTTACATAAATATAATGAATTTGACGTTTATAACTGCAGGTCCTGTTGTAGAAGGTTATCATTCATTTTCAACCAGAGAGGAATCTTTTTTTAGTAAATCCAAAATTATTGGTTCTAAACAGCTCTCAGTGTACTTTCTAGAAATGTGCTTGTAAAATACAAGGCAACTTCTTCTTCTTTTTTTTTAAACCCTCTCAAAGCTCACTAAAAAACCCTTCCAAATCAGATACCTAATTTAGAATGTTAACATTTCAGTAATATACATTCATAACTAATAAATAAAGCCATCTATAATCTTAATTGAACACTTCAAGCAATTAAATATTACTGTGTATCTGTTAGAGAGCAACACTAAACTGAAATAAAATGTTTTAAAGACCTACTCTGCCACAAGATGGAGTTGGATGGTTGCATCACTTCAACATCTATGGAGTTATTACAGATTTATAATATCCTATTGCATGAAAATAAGTTTGATCAGGGGAAACCAGAGGTTTTATTAATTATTATTATTATTGGGAGGGAGAGGTGAATCTTGTTCCAGCATGTATATATTAAGTATAAGACACTAATAAAAGTGTGACATGAACCTTAATGGTAAACTAGAATGTATATGGAGCTTTGGTTACAGTTGCCTGGGTTAACCTACTCTGTTCTTATTTAAAAAAAATGAAATTTAACATCTATGTTTGTTATCTTGACTCCGATTTCCTAAATGTTGTACAGTCTACATTGATGAGGGCCAAAATGATGAGATCAGAATCTAATTTGGAGAGACTATGGGTAAATAGGCCACAACTGGATTGAGAATGTAACAAAGTAAGACATAATAGCAAAATGTTGCAACTTTGTTTGAAGTTGGAGGAAAAAAGTTACAGCAGCTCTATGCAATGATTAACTTCTCCAGCATTTTGGTATTCAGATAAAGATTGAGTGCCTGGACTATATAAGGCCTAAATAGGCCTGTCTGATACCGATATCCAGGGGGACCTGCATAATCTCAAATCCTACACTGTCCTGGTGTGTTGAACAAGCAATTATGAGAGAAAATGTCCAAACTCTCAATGTAGGCTATTGTCACAAATCCAACCCTAAATGGAATGAAAACATGTGTTAATGATCCACCTGGGGGAAAAGGCATCCCTTTACTTTCCATCTCTCTCAAACCACTTCCCCACACACAAACATCCTCAGCCGCTAGCATAACCCTTGCTGCCATGATGTACCACTGGATTTTGAACTGACCTGCATTTATGTTTTTATAGACCGTGATTCAGCAAAACACATACATACACACACAGCAACTCATAGCCAGCTTCAGGAGATTGCTTCCCCTCTCCTCTAATAGGCAGAAATATGACTCTTAGCAATTCCTTTCTATCTTTTAAAGGCACAGCTCCATTGTGTCCATGGGTGTTTGTCCCTCTGGGGGAAAAAATGTTACATCTGTCTGCATCCATTAATCTTCAGTGGAGGGTAGGGAGTGGAAAAAGAACAAGGTAACATTTTCATATTGGTGGACAACTCAGAGGTATTCAAGCTCTTGGACACTTACCTGAATGAAAAACTATCACTTGACCTTTTGAATTTCACCCATTATTAATTTCAATTCAAGTATATCTTACTATGTTGCACACTTTAATCAGTAGCTTAAGTGTGGATATATTTTTTGCTAAATAAAGCCTGAGATAATACTAGAAGGATCCTGCCTGAGAGTATAGTAAAAACTAAAATGTGCATAAAACACCACATTTAGGGTCAGATTTTGAAAAATAATATATGTGCAAAATGTTGGGTACACTTGTATGCTAAGGCCTGATCCAAACAAGCATATAAACTCATGCTTAAATTTAAGTCTGTGAGCAGTCCCATTCACTTTAATGGGACTATTCACATGCTTAAAGTTAATCATATGCTAACTTCACTAAGAATGATTTGAAGGACACTCTTTATGGGTTAGCATTGTTTCCAGCAGTTTGTTGTGCCCATTTCATTCATCTTATACTTTTTAATATGAAAACTGGAAAAAAAATGAAAAGACTTTTCGATAGAAATTAGTTATATTTTTAAATAGTGCTTAGTTATTCCTAGGCAGTCAGCACATGATTTTAGAATCACCAAGGGTGACAAAGAGTGGAGAAATTATAGTCGCATTTATAAAGAGCATTACAGCAATCAGAGAAGCATCTGCCACTGAATGATATCTATTTCAACCCCCTGCAGGAGGGAAATGATGTAGCTAAGAATCACATGAAAGCAAAATGCTGCATATATAACAATTTTAGAACATCTGTACAGAAAAGTCTAAAGGCTAGCCTTACTTAAAAATACCTGCATAAATCTAGAGTTATATACTCATTTCCAGTTTCACTAATTTTAAAATATATCAGTTTACAAATTCTATACACAGTGTATAAAGTACATTTTCAGATCAGAGTTCAACTATTTATGTTCTCTGTTACACGTGCCATTTGGATTTCTTTCATTTACTTAAAATTCAGTCCTTCAAATGGAGATATATTTGAGATAATAATAGAACACAGACCCTTTTATCTTCAGGTTTCCTGGTCATACCTAGCCCAGGTTGGCAAGCAACTGAAAAATAATAGCTTTCCAAGAATAATCAAATGGTTATGTAAAAACAGCTGGTGGTCCTATTCCAGAAATTATGCAATGTTCCACATCTAGGCTGGTAAAATTAATAATTGTGAATGTTTCCAAATATAGTTAGCCTTTTCAATTAAAGTATTCATTGAACAATATATGTGGACAAATTTTCATCTCTGGAATGAATGATCATTTTGACTATTTGTTCTTCAGTATGCAAAGACAATCATTTCCCTTTTATATATTTCAAGTTAGTATTTTGAATAAGCCAATCTTGTAATGATGGAAATAAAGAAAAATAAAGGAAAGCAGTGAGCTTCAGCTGGCTTGACCAGCTCTATGTACCCCAACTCACTGTTGTCAATCTGTATCTAAAAAGTGTCCTGTTAGATATCCATGCAGGACTGTCCTTAGTTTAAGAACACTAAAGGAAAAGTATGTTCTTTTGGTTAGAGCTCAGGACTGGAAGTCAGGAGATCTGGATCATTTACCAACAGCTGAATGAGCATGTAACCTGGGGCAAAACATACAAATACCCCTTCAGCAGGTGGGGAGGGAGGGTGACGAGATCACAAGAGTAAAATATCAGATTACACGGGGGCAGCCACAGGTGCACAGCCCTGACCAGAGCCATGGGGGAGGGGGGGCTCACAGCCTTAGGAAGATGTGAGAGGGGTGTACGATCCCTGCTTCAGCCCCTGCAAGGGGTTCATGGCTCCAGCTCCTGCCCCTGGCAGAAGCCACGGGGCAGGATGCAGGACCTGGCTTGGCTCAAGCCCCTGGCTGAAGCCACAGGGCAGGGGTGCATGATCCCAGTTCCAGCCCTGGCCGCGCTGCTGGATCAGCCCAGCTGAGAGTCACCTCAGTTCCCAGCAGAGCCGGTGAGTGCAACCAGGGGAGGGGGCAGGGTGTGGGGGATGAGTGTCTGGGAAGTCTGTGGTGGGGTGCTGGACAGTGAGGAGATGGAGGGCGCTGGGCGGTGGGAGGGTTGTGTGTTTTGGGGTGCTAGGCAATGGGGGGTCTGTTGGGAGGCACTGGGAAGTGGGAGAGATCTGAGTGTGTTGGGGCACTGGGCAGTAGGGGTCTGTGTGGGGTACTATGTAGTTGTGGTGGTGGGGCTGTGGGGAAGGGTACTAGGTAGTGCGAGAGGGGGAGATCTATGTTTGTTGGGGAACTAAGGAGTGGGGAGTTCTGTGTGGGGTGCTGGGCAGCTGTGGTGGGGCTGTGGGTGGGGGAGCACTAAGCAGGGGTGATGGTGTGCAGGGCACTGTGCATTTTTGGTGGAAGGGTTGTGGGGTGGGGGCACTGGGCATAGTGGGTCCAGGGGATGCTGGGCATAGCGGGTCAGGGGGACGCTGAATGGGGGAGCTGTGTGACACAGCATGGGTCTTCCCCCAACAGGAAGGGGCATGCTTGCAGCACAGGGCCAGGCGGACCAGTGTGCGTCTGACCATGCCATGCATGCCACATTGCCCCTGGTCGGACCTCCACTCATTTCCTGACCTGAGGGCTGGAGCAAGGGGAGGAGGTGAGGGAGTGGGATCCTAGTGGTGCTTACCTGGGTCCTAGGATCTGTGGTAGCCGGGGGGGTTCCACATGCTGCGCTTGCCACTAGCACCAGCTCTGCAGCTCCCATTGGCTGGAACCATGCCAATGGGAGCTGTGGGGGCAGGGTTTGCAGGTGTGGGCAGAGCCCCCTGGCCACCCCTGACCCTAGGAGCTAGAGGGATCTGCCTGGGGCAGGGTGGGGTCCTGATGGCACTTACCTGGGGTGGCTCCAGGGAAGTGGCTGGCAGGTCCTTCTGGCTCCTAGAGTCAAGTTGGTCAGTGGGCTCTGTGCGCTTCCTGTACTCACAGGCCCTGCTCCCACAGCTCCCATTGGTTACAATGGAGCTGGCGCTGGTGGCGGTCGCAGCTCGTGAAGACCCCCCTGGCCGACCCTGTGCCTAGGGGCTGAAGGATCCTGCAGATCGCTTTTCAGGAGCTGCATGGAGCCAGCTAGGGAGCCTGCCTGCTAGGTTGACCAATTCACTCTAGCCTCATGCCAAAATATTGGGACAAATGGTGTCCCGACCATACATCAGTCGGGACATGGGATGAACAACTAAATATCGGGACAGTCCCAATTTTATCTGGATGTCTGGTCATCGTAGAGGGGGGTCAGACCACCAGGGGTGATGGCTAACTCCTGGTAGGGCAAGGATAAAGGGAAAGCTCATTCCTACACATGCTGGAGCTGAGCACCTCCTTGTGCTTCAAAGTGTATATGGGAGTTGCATTAATTTAGATGGAATAAATGGGCCCAAAAATGTCAAAGGTGTTAACATGATCCTCTCACTGTCCAACATTAAAAAGTGTTTGTGGTTTCATATACTGAGACCTCAGTCTACTTGGTACCAGCGTAAACACCTAATTAAACATTTAAACCTTTTATTAAAACATACAGAAAAGAATAGGGAAGACTAAAGCATTTGAAATGTAAAGTACTAACATCCCTTCTTTGCTTTCCTGTTACCTGGAGAGAGATTTTAGAAGGAAAGCTCCCCTCCCCGTCCCCCCACACCCCATGAGCCTTATACATTGTAATAACTGTCCTTTTTAGGGAAAGATATTAAATTAGTTGAAATGGACTGAAGCAGTTATTGCTGCTATTAAAGTCTAATCCCATTTCCTAGAAGACAGACAAGCACATAAATGGGGAGAGGAAAGAATAGCAAAGATAGAAAAGGAACCTTCTGACTCTAGTGTTGACTCACTTGCAACTTCACTGCTGGAAAAACAAAGGCATAGCACAAGCTCCTATATGCCACCTGAGACCTTGCAAATTTGTACCAGCACCGAGCTATTTCAGGCACTGCTTTCAGCTGCCTCTTTCTGGTAACAGGCTCACTTCTGTGTTGCAAATGATACAGTCTTGACTGTCTGAGCCAGACTCTTACTAGGTAGAGGGCTATAGGAAAAAGATAGGAAAGAGAAAATAAGATGGGAAAGGAAAAGGACACACTATGAGTGCACAAGTGCATGCACGAGAAAATTTCACATCCCAGGTAGTGTTCAAGATTTAGTTGGAACTGGCAGTGTCATCTGGGTCACTCTCTCTGGCCTGAGCAGGTTCTGTGTACATTACTCTATATTCTAAGTGCCATGTAGGTGGCAGAATGTTGCTGAATTATCAATGAATAGCAAAGAATATAATAAAAATAACCTAGTTCATTCTGCTATTTGAAAAGCTATTAGCAAACTAGTTCATTTTATCTTATTTAAATAACTTAAAATGAACAGTGGTCCCAATGTCAGTTCCAATGTTTCTAGAGGCCTTTATTAATTTTCTAGTCTATTTAAATCAAAATAAGAGTTTGAGAGGTAAGAGACAAATTATTTCTGCAAAGAATTCAATGTAGATTGAAAGGTATGATACACTTTTATTTCTGGCTGCTTTATTTGGTTACGGCAGTGCCCGTATTGACAATATTCATGCTTTGAAGAACTCCAGGGAAGCCCAGGAAAAAAAACATCTGCTGAATTCAGCCCTTTTTGGCATTCCTCTGGCTGGAGTTTCATCGGCTAAACTGTTCACTTTGTCACACCTCAAGTATACATCCCAACAGGCCCTTCTAAGTAATACACTCAAAATCTGTACAGCAACCATGAATGCTTTTGTACAGCCACCTATTTCAAAGTTTACTTTAGCGCTGTCATTCTTAATCCTCCTTTTATAAGGGGACAATTTCAATTTTGGGATTTTGAGCTAATCATTTTATTCATCTCTTGTTTAGTAACTTTCCCCAACTTCTCTAAGAGTTTGCAGAATTCAGTTTGCTAAAGGGTTACTAGCTGACATATTGGATTCCTATGTCAGCACAACATATAGTTTACTCCTCCAAGGTCTTGATTTAAATTAGGTCATGCCATGGTTACTGGAACTTGTCCTGTTATGATACCTTAATAACAAGAAAATTAGTTCAGGTTAGCCAACTCTGATACATAACACGCTGGGTAGCTTGGTGATCCTGAATCCAAAGCTATTTTATTCAGTAATGACTGTCTAGTAAACAACAAGAAACATGTCTTTCTTATATTGTTCCAGTAGTAATTATGTGTTAGAAAGTACTAGAGACATACACTTTATCACTACTGAAAGCAATGGATTAATCAATGCCAATTTTCTATTAATAAAGACAGAACTGATTATATGATGCAGGAAGATCATTACAACTCTTAGATACTTTTTAAAGTAAAGGTTACTGAACACAGATGTTAAATTGCTGTGCCAAAATAAGAAATATAAGAAAAGTAAAATCTATTGAACCAGATGCTCAGCTTGTGTTACTTAGTGTATCTCCATTGATTTATGTTAGCTGAAGACTTGGCCCCAAATGTTTCCAACTTTTTATGACAAATAATCATTGTTGGCGTCAGATAGCTCCCACAAAGTTGTAATACAAGATATTGAAAAATTGTGTTAAAAGCAAACCTATAGGGAAATATTTTCTGTTAGTTAGAGCAGGTTACAGGGATCCATGATTCCCAGTTTCTATTCCTGACTCTGAACCATACATGAAGGGTTTGATGTTTCATAGTCTTGTAGTAGGTAGGTAGTCTAGATATAGTATCTGGTTCATATGTGGTGGGCTGATAAGTTGTTTACTTGGAAACACAGTGTGCGTGTGTGGCTCCCTGTGGGCCAGATGGAGTAAGGGGTGGGAGGACTGACCTTGGCATTGAGAGGAGGAGGAGGAGATGATGATGATGATGATGGTGCCTTTTATTCAGTTATCTCAAAGTATTTTATACAATCTTTGAAAGAGAAGTTTGTAAATTTGCCTTTTAAAAGCAGGAAATTCACAGCTAAGTTTCCAACACCAACCTCCCCGGTATGACTTCTCATACTCCTCCTCCTCATACTTACTCCATCTGGCCCACAGGGAGCCACACATGCACACTGTCTCCTCAAGTAAACAGATATTTTCAATATCTTTTATTACAACTTTGTGGGAGCTATCTGATGCCAACACTCTCACATGCAGTTAAAATACACTGAACCTGGTAAAATAGAAGTCATGGACAGTCTAAACTCAGGCTGAATTATCCATGACCAGATTTTGATACCCTTACTTACGGGTTCTGAACTTTGGGGCCATGAGCAGGTGCTAGGTAGTTGGCAACACCCTGCAATTTGCATATTACCAAAATGGGAGAGTAAACCCATATCTATAGGAAGGGGATCTCAGTATGGAAAGGATTGAGAGCCACTGCCCTTACATTTGTTGATTTTCATCTTTTGCCGTAAGTAGTCTCGTTGTGAGTTCACAGGAGAAATATGTGTTTCAGTTATGATTAAAATTAACTTAGTTTTCCTCACAGATCTCAACTTGGAAACTGCACATTAACAACTCAATCTGTTTCATGTAAATTTCTGCTTTATAATTACTGTTACAGCATAGAAAATAAAATGAATTTCTTACCTGTAAAGTCTTTGTTACATTCACAAATAAAAGTATTTGGAGTAACATTGCTGCAGTTGCCATTCAGACAGGCGTGAGGCTGGCACTGTCCAATTATTTCTGAACAGTTTTTACCTAGTGAAATCATAGTACAATAGTAAGGTAGCTTTTTGTGAAGAGTCAATTATATACTGAATTTTTAACACAAACACACACACACACACACACACAAACACACACACACTTACTTTGTTAATAGAATATTAAGCTTGCAAATTTCAGCCCAAATAGTTTGTCTCACAAAAAGTTATAAGCATCTGAAAACAGTTTTAATGGGAAGTGTTGGCCAAGTTTATATGCATTGCTACCAGACCCAAAATATTAAGATACAGACATATGACTGATTTAGAGCTATTGTCAAAGCTTTAATTTAGTATACATTATTTGTTTCTTGGTTATTGGAACGTAGATAGCTTGTATTGGCTTCCTAGAAACTGCAAATCCTAGAAACTGCTTGAAGGTGGAATCAGTTTTTGCATGAATTTTGCTTAACATGCAACTCACTGGAAATTACTGCACCAGTCATAAATTGCTTGTACCTTACAGCATATGGGTCTAAATACCATATCATTATGCTTGTCACTTGAATTGTTGCTATGATATTATTCACACTCGAGCAAATATTCTGTTTTGTTAACATTATGGGAGACATTTTTCCTTCGCTTACACCTGTGTAAGCACATCTGCAATATCTGCTGTTTTAATCTTTGTGCTCCTCCTTGCCATACAGTTTATTTAATATTAGAACTTTATTGGCAATATGAATTGATGGCAGTAGCTGAATCCTGTCCATTACTGCCTAGCAGAACAGTTAACAGTATGTTTAAATAATGTTTGAACGAATTAGCAGCCTTACATTTCAGCAGAGTTCAAATCAGTACCTTCCACAAAGAAATAGGCATAGTATGTTTTCTGTTTTCACACCATTTTTACTAAACTTTGGAAAATATGTATTAATCTTTTCATAACTTTGCCACCATTCATAATTGGACAAATTCTCCTATTTGTGAATGCATTTGCTAATAGAATTATTGCATGGAGATACCTTAATATAATTATAACATCGATCAATGGCAAAACCTGCTCAAATATTTAATTTCTTATTCTATGATCACATATCTATCACTCATTTGGGTCAGCTGTGTTTTGTAGGCACAGCCTTGTGTTTGGGGTAGTGAAGAACCATAACATTAAAGGGGGGATCAACAGACCTGGAATTCCCAGATTTGCAGACATAGAACACAGTCAATAATACCTTTATATGGAGGGCACCTTACTTCTCTCTATTCAACCAGTAATTTCTATTGGCTGCTATACAGGAACAGCACCACAGCTTTGCCTCATTCCTGCCCTTTCTCTTCCATGTTGGGGTGCAGTAAACCCCCCCAGAAAGTATAAATGGAGCAAACCCTATAATTTCTGGGGACCTGATTCCAAATCCGCTCAAGTCAATACCAGGTTGCAGAATTATTTCAATGGGTTTTGGATCAGGCCCTCAGTACAGGGATTGCAATACTTCCTGACACTTAGACAGGCTATGCAAAGAGTGGGAAAGAGCTCATTTCACCTTTCCCCACAAATGTTCAGCTGGGTAAGTACTGCAAAGTCTGGTCCTAAATTATTGCACAAATTTACCATAAGAAAACGTTAACTAAGTATACTGTAATCGTGTCAATAGGTCATCAGAAGCTCACTTACACAAAGAGATTTATTTACTGCATTTACTTTTTTATATTTGTTTCAAGCTTTTTTGAAAAGTTTACAGAAGAATATTATATTCTTCTACAAATATTGTCTATCTATTTAGTGGGGGAAAGAATATTACCTGCAAATTGTGAGGGACAGGCACATTCATAGGAATCCCCAATAGTTCCTTCTCTTGTGTCAATACAGGAGGCATTGTTCTGGCAGGGTTTACTAGAACACGCATCAAACTCCTGGCAGAATCTTCCAGAATACTGTTGAGAACAGTAGCAGTTATATGCCTCTTCCCATACATGGCTTAAGCATCTGCCATGTCTGGAGCAAAAAGGTGCATTTGAAGACTGTTGGCAAAACTGCTGCTTCACTGTTACGTTGAGCCGAAGGCCCAAGTTGCATAACGGTGGTCCTTTGGTCTGAACTTCTGCAAAATAATGAGTTCCAACTTCAAGCCACTGAGGGTCAACTTGGTGCATCCCTCTTAACCTGCAACCAAAAATCAACTGATCTTGAAGAAAGTCTTTTGTGGGGCACCTAATAAATTCTTCCATGGAAACATTCCCCAAATTCATCCCATGTGACTGAAAAGATGGCTCTGAAGATATGAACAGAGTATCCCCCAACTGAAGCTGCAATGGACATATTTGAGGGACATTCAAAGCCTGCTGTTCTAGGATGTTCCTTTCAATATTGGTATTTATATTCCAGCAATCTGTGTAGAAGTTCGAGCAGATGTTGTTCATCAGAGTCCATTTCATGACGTGGTGCTTTGGTTGTGTGCGCCATTCCACACTCATTTGCCTCTCACATATTATCTGTCCATTTGCAGTGTAGGTTTGAAGAGACACCATTACAAGAATGATTGATATTATAGTCATTGTTTAGGCTAGTGAATTTGAGTTCTGTCACAATTGCATAGGTACTGGAGACAGTTTTAGAATAAGTGTCTCTTATTCACTGAGATCTGTCTGCATTTTCTTGTTTGTTGTAAAAATAGCCTTTAGGAATACAAAATAGAGAAAGAATATAATCTGTTTAGAAAAATTACAGTAAAATATCACTGCAACCAGAAAGCATTTGATACATTCAATACTAGTGATAAATATATCCGCAATGGGACAGAGTCTGATCTTAATTACAGCCATATGAAGCTGGAATAAATCCTCTCAAGCAATCATAATTACACCATCACAACCACAGTCTGATTCTGTCCCTTTCTCTATTACAGCTGAAGATCTGGGACCTGTTTATGTATATATCCCCTAAAATCTTGCAGTGTAAGGCAGAAAAAAAGGTGGGAAAAAACTTTGTTATCCCCACTTTAAGTTGAGGGACTGAGGCACAAAGAGATTAAACAACTTGCCCAAGGTAATGCACAAATTCTGTGTCAAAACTAGGATCACCCAAGTGCCAATCTTCACTTTAACCATAAAACAGTTCTTTAGTGATAATTAATACAAAAATTTAGGATAAATGTCCTGGATTTCAAAGATTAATATTTTGAAGTTTTGTAGGTCTGGATTACAGCCTCAGTTCAGCAGTGCACATGAGGAGGTACTTAATTCTTAGCATGTCTCTCCCTTTTCAGCAAGGCCATTAAGCAGGTCCCAAACTTTCAGCAAGTACTTAAGTCTCATTGAAGTAAAAGGATCTTAAATACATGCTTAAGTGTTTTGCTGAACTGAGGCCTAAACCACCAGATCCACATAGCCCCAAAGCAGGATTTAAATGATGTAGTGGACCTTGTTCCAGCCATTCACAACCAGATCCAATTCATCCTGAGAGAATGAGAGTTGTGACAGAACAGAAAAAAAAATTTATGGGGTTTATTCTTGTTGGAGTTCTACTGAAAGCTGTGGAAACCTTTAAAAATTGCCAGCAGCTTTTAGTACATTAGAAGTTTAATTTGTATTTTAAAAAGTAAAACACTTTTTTTCTTCTGATGATATAATACTTTTATTTCCCCAGTAATTTTCTTTTCGACTCTGAAATAGTTGCTGTTCAGTGGAAATTTATGATAAACTAGAGGTCATGTTTTACAATAAAAAGTAATTTAATAAAAGGAACAATAGCATTTCCATTTTGGTATTTGTGTTAATTGCTTTTTTTTAAATTTTTACTGCATGTAGAATGACAAACAGATCCTTACATTTATGTTAGAATATTTCTCAATGTATAAAGTATTCCATCTAAAACACCATGTTAAAGGAATATTAAGGTTGCAAAGTCAAGCACTCAAAAATTAGGATATGTCAGAAGTAAGGTTCTTGTGCCATCATAAATTAGCCGCCTCATGCATTGTTTCATGATACAATCTTTAATTATATGATCACTTATTTCCCCCCACACAGGACTCTTGCCTCAGTACACAAAATGGACCTATTCTGGGCATGAATCAGGGTTGTGTAATGAAGGAAACTTGTCTGTAGGACTCCTTCCTCAGAATTTTGGGTGTATTCAAATATACACCTAATCTTCAGGATTCCTTGTCCAAATATTAGTCTCCAGCATACCCCGTCTTCCTCCTCAGGCTGATTCCCAGACTCCTTGTCCATCCAGTCCCAATCTCCCAGCCAGTAGGCTCTTTATCTGATGTTGGCATCTCTGTCCCAAACTCAACTTCCCTCATTAGCTCCTAGACTCAGTCTCTTTGCCCAACCAACCTTAGTCTCCCCACATCTAGCTCCCAGTCTCACCTCCCACTGCCTTGCCAGCTCACAGACTCAGTCTCCTGCCTCGTATCCCTCTACAGTCCCACCTCCAGGTATGCTCTTTTCTCCTCTGCATTCAAGACAGACTGCCTCTTCCACGCTGATTGGAAACTAGCAGAGGGAGCACAAGAGTTTTTGGGGTTTTTTAACTCTCATTTCTAGTGGCCAGTGCCACAGTGGCCAGCAGCAGCAATGGTAAAGAAAGTCTGTCCAGTCCCTGCATCCTCAGGTTGGAACATGCTAAAAACAGACAATCTTCAGAAAATTTAAATGCCAAACTCCAGGAAGTCTGTCCTGAGCATGTGTGAATTGTGATTTTCCAAATGTTCATGATTTGACCAGATTATTTTGTTCTTTCCCCTACAGAATGGCAAAAGGTACATCCCTGATATTAGGGTAATTCTCCTGCCAAATTTGAAGCCCTTGTTCCAAAACATGAAAGTACCAGAGCTTCTCATTGACATGGTTTTAAGATTCCCCACCCCCCAGGAGAAAAAGTAGCATATTTTCCCCTCATCTCTTTCTTGGAAATTTCTGAAATTTTATTTCTGAAATTTTCAAATAAATAATTCAGCCTGGTAGACATCTACCATAGAAAAGTTCAGCTTGACCAGTTAAAGTTTGGGAATGTTATAAACAACTGAAAAAACTTGGCCTTATAATTGGAATTATCATGGCAACATTAGCTACAGGAGATGCTACCAGCTACATCTATAATATTTCCCCTAGACTAACTTATTTCAAAATGGAATAACAATGTATTAAGTTTTCTCTTCTGAAAGAAAAAAAAAACTCTGCCACTATTTGCAACAGTGCCGTTCTCAAGGCCACATAAAAGATGAGGGTTCCTGCAGCTGGGTCTGTGACCTACTTAAGTAAAACTTTGTTATTGTAAGGTTAAGATAATCCAAAACTTGGAGGATAGGAGGTACAGATGGAGCTCTAAACCAAAGTATGAGATCTCAGTGAAAGCCAATGGGAAGCTGAGATCTTGAGACATCAAATCATGATTACCAAATCTGTTAGAAGAGTAGGCATGTGGAATATAAATACTTTGAACAGTACCAGAAAACTACATGAGAAATGAAAAAAAAAAACAACAAGAAAAAATCTAAACATACTTGGTATCAGTGAGACAAGTTGGGCAGGGAGCGGGAAGTGGTGCCACTCAAAAAGAGGAACACACAAAAAGGGTGTACAAGTTATACTGGAAAATGTTATGTCCTAGAGGCAGCCGGTGTAGGAAGCAATCACTTGAGGCCAGAGAGCAGACAGCTAACCAAAACCTCCATTTTATTTACAGACACAGAGAGCTCACTCAGCCGGTTGAAACCGGCTGAGCTATCCCTTAATAGTCTAACTCAGTTGCCATAGTAACAAAACCCATGACAACCAAATACACAACAGAAAACATAACAGCGAAGACCTTGATGGCTTGGTGGCCAATGAACAACAACAGCCAGACTGAAAACAAGATATGACAAGTGTACAAGAATCCAAGTGTATGTACCAACAAATGGAGCAGGTGACAGTGAAAAGGATATTCTACAAGCAGGTGCAGCAACTTTGGATGACTTGCCTAACTTTGACATCAAGCTGATGATAGGCAATTTTAGTGCACAAATTGGAAACAACTGTACTTCCTGGAAAGGACATATGGGCACAGCAGCAGAAGGCATCTGAACCAATAATGGTGAATGGCTCTGGATTCTGTGGCACAAACATCCTAAAAATAGGACACAGTCTCTTTCAGCATAAGAAGATACACAATGTCACATGGAGATCACCAGACAATGTGATTGTCAACCTTACAGTCCATGTTGGCATATGTAAAAGATGTACATGCTCTTTGAAGGATATCAGAGTCAGCAGAGGAGCAGATCTTGGCTCAGATCATTATCTTTTAATGGCCATGTCACAACTTAAACTAAAAAAGAAGAACAAAAAGTGTTATAGAAATACAGAAGTTCAAGGACACAGAAACAGATCAGATTCTAGACTGTACCTCACAACTGTTCCAATATTTTACATGAGCTGATGACAGTCTGGGAGACCAGAGAGTCAAAAGGGAGTGGGCCATTAAAGAGGGCAGAAGATGCATAAATTACATCTGGAACATGGACAGGGACTAATGAGCAGAAAGCTCTGAAGGCAAAAAAGGAACAGTGCAAGACAGGCAGAAATTTTAGAGATGATTGCAATATACAGAGAAAAGTAGTAAAGAAAAATGAAGGCAAAAGATAAATGCCTGGGTTGTGGAGAAGGCTACAGAAGCAGCAGCACAGAGGAGAGACTTCAAGAAACTCTACAGAATAGTGAAAGACCTCTCAGGAAGAACAAGACCACCATAGGTGATGCCCATCAGGGACTCTCATATGCAGATGTTGAAAACTCTTGAAGAACAAGCTAGATGTTGGAAAGAACATGGCAATTCCATATCAAACTGCCACAAGCTCTAGATTATGCACAGATTCAAGAAAAATGTCATTGACAAGTTAGAAATAGTAGAGGGACCAATAATACCTTATGAAATTAAAAAAGTCATCAATGGCTTTACACAGGTGATAGCTCCTGAGGTTCACAGAATTCAAGCTGAGATACTAAGGTGGGAAGCAAAATTCTCATTGAGCAGCTAATAAAACTAAAAATATGAGTGAAAGAACAGGTGCCACAATGGGTGATCTTATTGGCTACTGTTATGTTGAATGGAATGAAGAGGCAATGGATGAAATATTATGAGAAGAACAGTCTGGGTTCCATACAGATAGCTCATGTGAACAGATACTCACTCTTTAACAGATCATCAAAAAAAGCTACTGCTTGGCAAAATTCAATGTTAATTAACTTTATTGACTTTAAGAACATGTTTGATAATATCCACAGACAAGTATTGTGGAATATTGCTAGAAGCTATGGGATAGCAGACAAGCTGATTAACATGAGCAGTTTATATGATGGAAGTAGATGCACAATAAGATCAGAGACAGGCCTGGGTGAGCAGTTAGATATTGTGACTGGAGAAGAAGTGTGTGCTTGCCACTCCTGTGCATTGCCATCTCTGGGTGATGAAGTGGGTAACAAAAGGCACTGTGAACCATGTAAAAGGGGTTAGTGAAGACAAGTTTCACAACCCTGACTTTGCCAACAACATTGCTTTACTAAACATGGCATCAAATGGAATGATCATGAAAAGAGAACAAGAAACAGCAAAACAACTGGATTGAAAGTAAAAACAGAGAAAACCAGTATTATGAAAGGTAGGAAACTGGACAACAGATTCAAAGGTCTATGTTGATGGCAAAAATATCAAGAAGAGTTCTGCTATTTAGAAAGAGTGATGTCATTTGAAGTTGGCTCAAATAAAGATACTCAGATACACATACAAAAGCGAACATTCCTTTTGGAGGGATGAACATCATCTGAGCAAACAGAGGTCTCCACACCAAATTACAGGTTACATTATACCATATAATTGTATTGAGCATGCTATTATTTGTAGCAGAGACTTAGCCACAGTCATCTGCCAACATCAAGAGACTGAAGGGGTGAGGATGATATACGTGTCATGAAAAGACCAAAATACAAATGTGAGGACAAGTGAGCTGACAGAGCAGGATGTGTAAGAAGGCCCAGGTGATTGGAATATGTATCCTGTATACATAGAAGATGGGAGACATGCTAAGAAAAAACATTGAAGTGGATACCTAAGGGAGGCAAAAGGAGGTGAGGAAGGCCAAGGAATAACTGGCAGAAGATAGCAACACAGGGTATTGAATTTCCTGGTATCACTTGTGAAGAAGTATCACAACTAGTCAGCAATCATAATCAGTGGAGAAACTTGACTGACTCCTGTGTCAGTGACACAGGAAGAACTAAGATCTAAGAATTCTGAATAAAGTGTGTTTAATATGAACTTTTATATTGACATTTGCAATATGATTTTATTTACAATAAATAGCTAAAAGTAATGAAAGAAAATAATAGTTGCCACACAAGAACAGATAAGTGGCTTGTTTAGTCCAGCATCCTGTAAGTGATAGCAGCCAATTTTGGCTGCTTCTCGGGAAGCAAATTTTAAAAGCACTCTATTGAAGTCTATTGCATCCGACGAAGTGGGCATTCACCCACGAAAGCTCATGCTCCCAAACGTCTGTTAGTCTATAAGGTGCCACAAGACTCTTTGCTGCTATTGAACATAATTGTGCAATAAGATTCTAGGGGGAGAAATTCCTTCTGGAATTCCATATAGCTGTACCCCAGCAGGTATTAATATAAACATTATCCATGTGAAGGATCTCCTTCTAGCCATTACAAATATTCTGCCTTTCAAATTCATTGAGTATCCTATCATGCTTGGATGTGGGAAAGATTACTCTTACATAGGAGTCTCCCAATAGCCTTACTTATCTTGGTTATTATTTCATGACTCTGCAGTATCTTCTCACCTTTGGTTGCTAATTGAGGAAGCACACAATCTAGACTAGGGGTCGGCAACCTCTGGCACGCGGCTCGCCAGGGTAAGCACCCTGGTGGGCCGGACCAGTTTGTTTACCTGCCGTGTTGGAAGGTTCGGCCGATCGCAGCTCCCACTGGCCACAGTTTGCTGTCTCAGGCCAATGGGGGCTGCGGGAAGCAGCGCGGGCCAAAGGATGTGCTGATTGCGGCTTCCTGCTGCCCCCACTGGCCTGGAACAGCAAACCGCAGCCAGTGGGAGCCACGATCGGCCGAACCTGCCGACGCTGCAGGTAAGCAAACTGGCTTGGCCCACCAGGGTGCTTACCCTGGCGAGCCGCGTGCCAGAGGTTGCCGACCCCTGGTCTAGGGGATTGGGCACAGAAACACATGCAAGCCAAAAGAAATTTGCTGCAGGAATTTAAAAGTACTCCTGATACTGTGCAAATCCAAAGTGATGGCATGACACAGACAATAAAGTCTTAAAAATTATATTTATAGTTTCCAATCAATACAAGATAAAAATTGTTATATTTTTAATTAAAATAAAACATCAGAAGTTGTCCTAGAGCAAGAGTTTGAGACAGAATACCATTCAGCAGTTCGATCATTTATAAGTATTACTAGAATGGAGGCTAAGTAATATATTTGTTTTGCAATTTAAAAAAAATGTCTATTGCTTAGGCCCATTCCTTCATTTTGTCTAGTCTTCTGTTCATATTCTGGTAGTTGTATGTAGACCACTTCTAGGGCACTGTGATCCTCATAGATGGTAAAGCCCCATAATCCTCCCTCCCCAGGGCCTCAGTGTTCCCTTTTAGGACCCATGGGCCCCTGAGTTTTTTGTACTTGACTCCTGCACTTAGTGGCCAAGTGAATAAATTAATAGAGTATCTCCTATGAACTCTGGGGCATTGCAATAAACTATGGCCCAACAGATTTTAAGGATACCAAACATTTGTTCCAGGAAAAGAGGAGGATAAATAAAGGAGGGCAAGAGCCAGAGACAAAGAGAAGGCAGGGGAACCATGGAAAACAAAGAAATGAATGACTCACAAATCTCACAGAGGTAATTAAACTTTCCCTCTCCAGTACTCAAAAGCCCGCATCTATACATTGACAAAAAGAATGGCATCTAAGCTCCACACAGACTTCAATAATTGGTGGAGTTAGAGCTTGAAGAAGAGGTTTGGTTCCTTAGCAAAGGGCACCAATCTCTCTTTTCTGGGCCGTAGCAGTCTCAATAACTGCTTGTCCCCTGAGTCCCAGTCTGGACTAGCTGGCAGTGAGTCCTCACAGGCACACCAGAGCATTGTGGCTCAGGCTCTTCTTTGAGGAGTGGGTTCTGCCTCAAGTACTCTGGCAGGAAAAGACAAAATGGCACTTCACCTTCTGCTACAGGGAGCAACTTTGGGGCTGCTACTACTATAGCTGTTGTAACCCAACTACCTGCAGCCAGTGTTTCCCAAAAAACGCTATCTGAAACCAGGCTTGCTCACATGTGCGGTGGTTTCAGCGATGTGCAGGCTCTCTGGAGCCTGTAAGTGGCTGCCTGGATTGTTCATCGGGCTTCTATGCCAGTCCCCTTAGGGTATGTCTACACGACAATTAAAAATCCATGGCTGGCCCATGCCAGCTGACTCAAGTTCATGGGGCTTAGGCTAGGGGGCTGTTTAACTTCAGTGTAGCCTTTGGGCTCAAGCTGCAGCCTGAGCTCTGGGACCATCCTACCTCACAGGGTCCTTTGTGCCAGGCTCTGGCACAAATGTCTACACTGCAATTAAACAGCCCTTAGCCTGAGCCAGCTGGAATGGCCCAACTTCAGGGTTTTTAATTGCAGTGCAGAGACATACCTTTAGGCTGTGTGTGTCCCTTCAAGGACAGGGAAGGCAGACAATCTTTCTTTCATTTCCAGTCTTTTCACTTGTGCTGGTGTCTTGGGACAGGACAGGGTGCGAATCTACTTTGTTCAAGCCTCTAGACTGACAAGGGGTACACATAGTTCTGCAAGAAACTACAGTCATCTGCTTCAAAATTCCCATGATCATTTCCATTTTGAAATCACCCCATAACCTTTTGAACCACAAGATACTAGCAGGGGCTTGCTTCTCTTTCAGAATTGTGCCAGAGCATTCACTAATGTCATTAGAAATTATTATAGCAATTTTGCTTTTTGGAGTTGATAGGACTTTCCATTCAGGATCCCCAAAACTACCACCACTGGCCATTTCATTTTCATTAGCTCTATTATGAGGATTAAAATCCTTGACCAACATTCCTGTATTTTGACACATTCCACACTCACCAACCTATTTTTACAGATTTTCTTTATAATTAAACTGTCGGGTACTACCAAAAGAATAATTTATAAAGGCAAACTTTATTGTTCCGCTTTTGGAAAATGAAGTTCCCCACGCTAACTAAAGGGCCAGTTCTTATCCTTATACAAATCACTTCCTTAATTCGTGTAATCTCAACCGTCTCCCTGTGACCATGACTATGACTGCCTACCCACAAACACACACTCCTTCTCTTTCACCTCTTGTGCACCTACTCTTCTATTGCAAAGCATAAAAAAATATACCATAGATAAACAGCACAAAGAGACTTCCACACAACTTTCTTGCCTCTCTCAAACACAGTCCCCAAATAGCCCCCTCCTCCTTAGGTTGTTCCTCCCAAATATGTATTTCCCCAGTTAATTCGCCCATTTCCTCATCAACCCAGCAAATTGCCACCCAAGTGTCAGTAATCCCCTCAAGAAACTGGTTAATTGATTTCAATGAAGCCTGCAATCTTTCCAGTGCTTCAGGAACCGCAGTGACTAGGGTGCTACAGGTAACATGCTGTCACACTCCCTTATGCATATGCATAATTCTGAGGTTTCGTTATCACTTACAAAGTCATATTTGTGCAGTGGTATTTACAATATGTAAAACTGCTGAGCCATTAAGTAAATAAGTAATCAGTAACATTTCAAAAAATGTTTCTTTCTCTGTTTCCCTTTGCATATTACAATGATAATATTCATGCATATGCCTAAAGCAAAAGGTGTTGTGGGAGTATTTAAACTATTGACATGAGGAAAGAGCTAGTTTGTAAAAGCAACAGAGAAAACTGAGGAAGCTAAAATTCAAGGAAAACATAAGCAAGAAGGACATAAACTAGTTCATTAGTGATGCCCCCAGAGGGGAAGATGGGCTACTGGATCCATATACTGGTCCAAGGAGGGTTTTCAGGGAGAGCCCAGCCAGCAGTCTCTTCACTGCTCCCAGAAAGGCTGTTTTATCCCAGGGTTCCCAGTGCAGCCTCTGCTATTGCAGCAGTGGTGGTGCAGGTCTAAGCCTAGATTAGAATGTTCATGTTCGGGTATTTCGCAATACTGCAGAAGAAAAATGCAGTTTTCAGAGTTCCTCTTTCAGCCAAACCTAAACAGAATTTCACAGGACAAAGAAAAGGTGCTTATCTGGCTTCAAGGCTTTCTTCCTGCCTAATTACAAAGGCCTGCTTCAAACTATGGAGGCATTATAAGAATAATTTATAATGACAATTGTTAGGAAATTCAAACATAGGTGCCACTTTTTATTATTCTTAAGTCTTCAAAAGATCTGATAGTCAGCAATGTTGCAACCATGCAAAGTAAATGTGATATGCGACAAAGAGTCCTGTGGCACCTTATGGACTAACAGAAGTATTAGAACATAAGCTTTCATGGGTGAATACCCACTTCGTCAGACACAGGTATTCACCCATGAAAGCTTATGCTCCAATACTTCTGTTAGTCTATAAGGTCCACGGGACTCTTTGTTGCTTTTTACAGATCCAGACTAACACGGCTACTCCTCTGATAAATGTGATATGTTACCTTTCTGATTTGTTAGGATTTTACAAGTGATTTGTGCTTACTTTGCACAAGTAATTGACTATTCAAGGTGCAAGGCAGTGGACAATCAGTCCCAAGCTCTTGTAGAGGTTGTAGCATATTCACAAGACAAATTGATGATGAACATGGATGTTGATAAAGGGCACTGCTATTCTTTGAGGCTTTCATGGAGCAGTTTCTTCTGATACATTTCTTTAAGCAGTTTGCCTTATTAATGATGTCGGGGGAGGGATGCAATATTTTTAACTTGGGCAAGGATCAGAGCTCTGTTAACCTCATCACACTAACTTTGCTTTCAATGTTTAAAGTCGAAAATAGATTATTTACTTATTTCAATACATCCAATACAAAATTCCTAAAGTCAATATGTAATTCTGAACATCCTTAAAAGATTTACATGCAATGAAAAACAATATGGGCAGCTCAAAAACTACAAGAAGAGTCTAAATATAATTGAAAACACTCAGGAAGAAGAAAGCGTTACATTAATTATTTTTCATGCACTATGTTGGGATCTATATTGGGGTCCCCAAACCATCTGAGTGTTATTCTTACAGCCAACCACTGAGTCTGCTGCTGAGTTTGCTCGGTTGACATTGCTTTTCTGACATTTCTATGATAATATATTTCCACTGTGGTCCAAAGATTATCACTTATGTTAGTGATTTCATTATTCCATTCAGAAACACATTGTATTATTAAACAATACTCAGCGATGCACCTTAGATTTGCCTTCTGTTTCTTGTTTTACTTTTTCTGTCATGTTGAACATCCACGTGTTGTAAATACAGTTTGCTGTACTTAATACAAATAAGTTGTGACTTATGAATAAGACACTGTACCTTTCAAACTCTTAAGAAAAGAATTTTGCACGTGTATTTTTCTCTCATCTCACCTACATTACAAAGGTATAAGGATTATATTTCAGCATATACATTTGAACTTAGGCTAAAAATGGCACTCGGCAATAATATTCTCTCTTTTCTTTTCCTTTGGTGTTGTCTAAGAACTGTGTGAAGATAATTTACTTATTTCTTACTGACTGTCCTGTAGTATGTTTACCTGTACAGATTTCAAGCAGTATATAAAGATTTCTCCTGTAGCCAGGAGAAATATTTTTGATAAAAGTTAGAATAATCAAAAATGAGTTTTGATCCCGGCAATTCTAACAAGTTAATTATATTATAAATGTTCATAATAATAGACTATCCAACATAGCCTACCACAAAACTAATCAGATATTCATTCAAAGTCTGAGTCTAAGCCCACTGGACTCTATGGGAATCTTTCCATTGACTTCAATGGGCTTTGTATCAGGGCCTCAATGAATTACAGAGAAAAATAAATCCAAAAGAAAAGAATGATGAAATGTAGCATAACTCTTGGCACTGTATTACAGCGACAGTCGGTTATTGAGTGCTGGCAGCAAATTCTCATTTGAATATGTTGCTATAGCATAAAAATTCCAGATAAAAACCTATTTGTTTGTGAATAGAGAGGTAAGAGTTTGTAGTAAATCCCAACTCCTCATCTAATCATCACAAAGTTTGTTTCAAAGATGCCACTAAAACTAATTTTAAATATTAAATATTTTATCTCCTTTTTGTTATAGGTAAAAGCATATAGTATTTTAAACGTTAGTTAAAATTTGACAGGGAAAAATACCAGTTGTACTAGGATCAATGGTTTTAATTTCTGTTTTTAGAAGTCTACATTTTTGTCTATTAACTGCATTTTCCCATATATCTCAGTAATTCTTAAAACTAATAAACTCTACAAAATTATTTTAATCTGTTTCAAAAAGTCTGACCATCTCTTATAAACAAATGATGATATGACAAACCACTCTTTCTACTGAGCCTTCTTGCCTCAAAATTTCCAGATGCTAGTAAAAGAAAAACATTTTTTCTTTGGGTAAAGAGGTTTCAAATTTCACTTTTGAATTATTTTTCCTCTAAAAGAGATGCAAGATCCTGATTTAGCATGTGGCTATATTACTCACATGGAAATCCTTCAGACTGAAATCAGAGATTACTTACATAGCTAAATGTAGGCACATGTCTAAGCATCTTGTTGATTCAGTGTCCAAAGACTATGTCTTTCAGGACTCTGCTTTAAAACTAATATCTGAAATTTGGAGGCCTGGTATTTCATTTATTTATATCTCAAAACTTTGATGCATACCTCTTGATTACTATATTGGAAACTCAATTTTTTAGGTCAGTTTTAATCTGACCTTGTCCTTTAAAGAGGTCTATGATCCCTCTCAGTTTGTTCCACAGATATTTGTAGTTGTTAAATCTGAGGTAAAATACCATCAAGTTTTTGATCTACTGTTTGAATTAACTTATACATTATATTAAAAGTAACCCTCCCAATCAAAGTTAAATAAACTAAGTCCAACAGCTAAACTAAACCTACATGATAGGGAAGATATGATCTCAAAGAGCAAAGGCCTCTTTGACAAATCCAGTCACTACATGTATAATAAATTAGTTTAGTTGCCTACTCAGTGGGAGTTCTAACATGATTTCTTCTTTCTTGACATCATATTAGCCAATGAAGTGTTTTGGTTTTGGAATTAACATGAAATATAATGTAACTTTTATATTAAAAATTGAAAAGCATTCCTCATCAAAAATATGGTAGAGGATGAAAAGTATAATGGCTTGGATATACTATCATATAGCGTAAAATTGAATAGTGAACAAACTATTAATTAGAAGCCATGGTAAGTATTACAATATAATAGTATTTAGTATAAATTGTAAGACATTTCAGGCACACATTGTGGGCAATTATATTATACTTTCAGAAGTGCTGAGGCATGAGACCAAAGGCTCAATGGCTTTAACCACCCAGAAAATGTAATAATTGCTTGGAATATATTGTCTGGAGTGTCCTATTGCTATTTTGAAATGCAATGTATGTATAATAGTAGAGCAGTCACACCCATGCATTTATGAGAGCAAATTCCATTGGTGTTTGAATCAGAAAGCTATTTCATAATATATATTAAATTCAGTTTATTATAATAATCCTCTAGCTGTATTTATTAGAACGAAATAAAACACATAATCTAGACCAGGGGTTCCCAAACTTGGTTCGCAGCTTGTTCAGGGTAACCCCTTGGCGGGCTGCAAGACCCTTTGTTTACCTGAGTGTCCACAGGTACGGCAGCTCGCAGCTCCCAGTGGCTACAGTTTGCTGTTCTCAGCCAATGAGAGCTGTGGGAAGTGGTGGCCCAGCCATCAAAGGTAAAAAAAACATCTCGTGGCCCGCCAGGGGCTTACCCTGAACAAGCCATGAACCAAGTTTGGGAAATCCTGATCTAGACCATATTTAAAGTAAAGATTAAATAACTCTGCTCCCTCCCCTGATAAGATCTGTGGTTTCCATACAAACAGAAACAGCACATGCAGCATCTAAGGCACAGACCATAAAGATATATTTAGACTGCCATCTGAACGTATACACACACACTTTCATTTTATATGAAAATTGAGTGTCTGTAAAAGTTGATGACCATGGAGAATCTCCACCTTATTCACAAAATTGGCAAAGAGCTTCCAATAGCAACATCAACTTTCCCGATATTTGCTACACAGTGGCATCTGACACAATACAGTTATTTTCTTTTCTCAGTGTATGGAAGTTCTGTTGTACTGTTGCTACTGTTTTTTAATGGTTATTGCTTTACAGAATGGACAGCAACAATTCAAGTATCTTCACATAGTTCTCCTAATGTGCTCCAACCAACCCTGCTCTAGAGCAACAATCTCTAAGGGAGGGAAGTTAATTCAGCTTCCATACCCACCTGCCTTTAGCCCTCCTGATGGAAGTGTCAAAAAGTGTGACAATTAATGTCAGTTGCGATGGTGGTTTTATTTGTTTCCTAATTTTTAGATGTGCCCAATATATCTCTGGGTGCAAGTTCATGAAAATAGAGAAAAAATGAACACTCGCCTCCCATAGATGAGATTTGATATCTAATTAAGCACACACCCTTATTTAGATGCAATAAGTATCCTCTAGCATTTTCTCAGACTACTTAGTGTACAAGCATTCTTATTTATGAAACTCTATTTAAGACATTTAATCTGTTGACTTGCATAGCACACAGCAATACTTTGCCTAGAATATAGGGTTTAAATGGACATTTAAGACATTCACAATTACTTTATTTGGATGACTGATTGAATATTTTAATTCACTATCAGTATCTTTAAATACACTATCCAATGGCAATGTATCATTTTTGCTTGTTATGATCTTTTATCTAGAATTAACTGTCAGTGTCTCTTAAATCCCCTGTATGTCTAGCAGGACTATTCTTAATATTCCTGACTCATTCTTTATCATTACTTACTAACTGTGCTTCTTATTTTGCACGCAATAAAACTATTTATTAAACAGAAAATGGAAATAGTTTATCAGTTCAAGAGCATTACATTTCCACATACTATAGAAAAGCTGGCAAAATTTCAGTGCTCCTAGAGCAGGTGTTCTCAAACTGGGGGTCGGGACTCCTGAGAGGGTCACAAGGTTATTATACGGGGGGTCGCGAGCTGTCAGCCTCCACTCCAAACCCCGCTTTGCCTCCAGAATTTATAATGGTATTAAATACATTTAAAAGTGTTTTTAATTTATAAGGGGTGTCACACTCAGAGGCTTGCTATGTGAAAGTCTGAGAACCACTGTCCTAGAGTATGTGAGACTCCCAATAAATAATTACACTTTATTATCCTGTAATCAGCTACTCTGGTGCATTGTATTATGTAGAAAATCTATCTAGAGAACTCTCTAAATTTCCTGTTCCTGGGTGTGATGGGCTGAATCTAAGGCACCACCTCAGATGTTGCCTCTGTGGCCCACCCATCAGCCCTTTGCATGCTCTCCTCCTTGCTGCCTCCTTCCCCAGTTCCCCCTCTTGCTATCCCCTCCCCACTTGGCCCTTTCCCCCAGCCCCGCTACTCCTCCATATCCCCCCAGCAGGATGTGTCCTGTTCCTAGGTCAGTGCAGAGAAATAGTGTAGTGGGAGCACTCACCACACCTGCAGACTGCCTGGTGGTCTCCTTCCTTCCCCTATTGCCTCTGGCCCAGCCGGCACTCCTAGAAAGCCCAAGACCCTTCCACAGAAGGCACTGCCCAGGAGGAGCCGAGCCTGGCATTTGCCAAAGCTGCTTGGAGCCCCATACAGCGGTGGCATAGCTGACCCAGATCCTGGCCCCAGGGAGCACAGGGCTGCTCCGTCCCCTAGGCACTCTTCCCTGCTGAGCCACCTCTGGCCAGGCTCTGCTGCCACTGAAGCTCCTACAATCAGGTTCCCAGACTGGTGCACAATCCCTCCTTAGGGCTTTACTCTTTCCTGCCCACACTGCAGCCAGGGAAATTCTGGTGTTAACCCTCCCTGGCAGAAATCGAGGGAAGAAGGGAGCACACAGGGTCCCTCCATGCATCGCCTCTGGGTTGATTCCCATAATGGTCAGAGAAAGGGGTTAAGAGCCAACTAGCTATATCTGTTGCACCTGGGCCATAATTAATTAGTTGCTTCTCAGCCAGAGAGGTGGGACTCCGAGCCTCATAAAAGGAGTCAATTTACAGTGGAGAAGCATGCAAGCAGGCAGAACCACATTCCTTTGTCTAGGATGAAGCAACTTAAGTCCTGACTGCCAAACACCTTTTAAGAACACATTTGCAGCACATTTTAACAATTTTTCAAATATCACCCATTCATACACCATGCAATAATACTGTGTTGCCAGTTTGCATGGATACCTTACAGGACACTTTTTAGATACAGATTAACAACAGTGAGTTGGGGTTCACAGAGCTGGTCAAGCCAGCTGAAGCTCACTGCTTCATTCTGGTGAGCCCCTTGCTCTTGACACTGAGGTATCACATCACGGATTCTAAGACTTGCGAACAACAGGAGCTAGCCTCACTCCAGCAGTTCCCACAAACTCTTGAGGGACCATCAGGCAGCAATCAGGAGCTATATGATCAATCTAGCCATATAAAAAAGGACTGCACCTTATGGAATGTGGCTATCTGAGGTACTATTATAGCTAAGTTTGTGGAATGGGAGGTTTCCATAAGAGGGGTCAAGCCCTGCCATATGTAGTCCTCATTAAAGTAGGAGACAGGGTGGTAAAGGGCCTGGTTGTCTCCTTCTGTGGACAGTCATTAGGCCAGGGGAACAGTCTTCTGTTAATAAACGTGGACATACATTGGCTGATACACAGTTCTTGTGTGCACGTCGAGACCTGCATGTACCCGATGGCAGAGGTGGACACTGAAGTAGGGCCAGCTTTGGAGGTACCTAAATGCAACATTTTATTTTTATGAAATTAAATGTCATTGCATTGGAATTTGAAGTCTGCAAAGAAAATGAACTTGTGTCTGACAGTACACAGACAGAATTCAAAGGGAATGTTTGAACCAATGTCAAAGGAACCAAAAGATGAACACATATTACTACATTAGTCTACTCTAAATAAAAATCTGGGAACCTTTAACTGTCTAGCTAAGTAAGATCTTGATAAAATGGACATGAAGACAAGGAAAATATGAACTTTAATTGTCACATCCATAGCACCCTTTGATGATATAAAAGTTTGAGAGGAAGGGGCCAAAATATCCCCCACCATCACCAGAAACAAAATCGTTATGAGAAAGAAATAGTAACCCTCTGGTCCTCTATTAGTTCAACTGATGTCATGTCTTCAGTTTTGAAACTTGCAATACCACTATGTGTGTGATGTATCACGTATATTAGGCTGGATAGGTTTTTAGATGCATAGCAAGATGAAGGTTTTACCCTGAAGAACTTCCAAACTAAACTATCAGAGGGGTAGCTGTGTTAGTCTGGTTCTGTAAAAGCAGCAAAGAATCCTGTGGCACCTTATAGACTAACAGACGTTTTGCAGCATGAGCTTTCGTGGGTGAATACCCACTTCTTCGGATGCAAGTAGTGGACATTTCCAGGGGCAGGTATATATATGCAAGCAAGAAGCAAGCTAGAGATAATGAGATTAAATCAATCAGGGAGGATGAGGCCCTGTTCTAGCAGCTGAGGTGTGAAAACCAAGGGAGGAGAAACTGGTTCTGTAATTGGCAAGCCATTCACAGTCTTTGTTTAATCCTGAGCTGATGGTGTCAAATTTGCAGATGAACTGGAGGTCAGCAGTTTCTCTTTGAAGTCTGGTTCTAAAGTTTTTTTGCTGCAGGATGGCCACCTTAAGATCTGCTATTGTGTGGCCAGGGAGGTTGAAGTGTTCTCCTACAGGTTTTTGTATATTGCCATTCCTAATGTCTGATTTGTGTCCATTTATCCTTTTCCTTAGAGACCGTCCAGTTTGGCCGATGTACATAGCAGAGGGGCATTGCTGGCATATGATGGCATATATTACATTGGTGGACGTGCAGGTGAATGAACCGGTGATGGTGTGGCTGATCTGGTTAGGTCCTGTGATGGTGTTGCTGGTGTAGATATGTGGGCAGAGTTGGCATCGAGGTTTGTTGCATGGATTGGTTCCTGAGCTAGAGTTACTATGGTGCAGTGTGCAGTTGCTGGTGAGAATATGCTTCAGGTTGGCAGGTTGTCTGTGGGTGAGGACTGGCCTGCCACCCAAGGCCTGTGAAAGTGTGGGATCATTGTCCAGGATGGGTTGTAGATCCCTGATGATGCGTTGGAGGGGTTTTAGCTGGGGACTGTATGTGATGGCCAGTGGAGTCCTGTTGGTTTCTTTCTTGGGTTTGTCTTGCAGTAGGAGGCTTCTGGGTACACGTCTGGCTCTCCTGATCTGTTTCCTTATTTCCTTGTCTGGGTACTGTAGTCTTGAGAATGCTTGGTGGAGATTTTCTAGGTGTTGGTCTCTGTCTGCGGGGTTAGAGCAGATATGGTTGTACCTCAGTGCTTGGCTGTAGACAATGGATCTTGTGGTGCATCCAGGATGAAAGCTGGAGGCATGAAGGTAGGCATAGCGGTCGGTAGGTTTTTGGTATAGGGTGGTGTTAATGTGACCATCACTTATTTGCACCGTGGTGTCTAGGAAGCTAAACTAAACTGTTTCCTCATTTCTTGCATAATTAATAACAGTCAGGAAAGACTTGTGCAACACTGCACCTTCCTACATTTGTAGGACTAGCTAATATAGATGCAGTAGGAGATGAAATGTTATGCTTCTCAGTTGATTGATATGACACCAGATCTCATTGATACTGTCCATTTGAATCAAGGATATATATTGCGAAGGTTCATCTCTGAAATCCCAATGTGCTAATATGAATGTCCACTGCAGTCCCCACATCCTTTATACTGCCAACTTATGTGGAAAACATTGAGAGTGTGAGGCAAACTCACAGCCAAATCAGGGCTGCTCTCTCAACTGGTTTGGTGAGTCCCTAGATGCCTTCAAGGAGCAGTGGGCACTGTCTGGGGCTCTCTGCTCAGTGTCCCCCTCTGGCTTCCTGCTTTTGACCCTGTGACCCTCAATCCCATCCCTGTTTTATCATTAGTTTTCCCCCATATTTATTCAATACCTGGATCCAGTAGCTCCTCCCCTTAGGCTGAGGGGATAGGCCTTTAGATATGGACAGCCTTGTGCCCAACCGCCCTGGGAACTCAGTAGATGCCATGAGTCAGCACTCAACAGAGCCTGCACTGAGTCAGCCCTCAGGCATGCAGCAGCAACCTATCAACCACTGAGCCCAGCCTGGGTGACCTCTATGCTCAGGTATATCCACAACCTCAGGAGAGCTGCAAATCAGTCTGAGCAACAGTCCTACCCAGCCATGAACTCTCCTGCTGCCCTGCAGCACATCAGACTCCAGAGACTTCCAGCCTGCTCCTGCTCTGACCTTTGCCCCAGCTTTGCCTGAGCCGTGTCCCAATATTGTCCTTTCCCTGCACTATCCTCTCTCTAGCCTTGTCACTGACTCATTCCAGCCTTGCTTCTGCCTCCTGATTCCCCGCCCCCCAAAATACTTGGACTCTGACTATCCAGTTTTTACCTTTGTTGTGTATTTGGACTGTGGCTTTAGTATCAGCTTGTCTTGTCTTTGGACTCTGACCACCAGGCTTTGACCTCTGGCCTGTGCCTGGACTCTGGCTATGATTCTGATTTGTCTAAGGACTCTGAACTCAGTTTTGACCCTGGCCTGTCTCTGGATTTCAATTCCAGGACTGCCCTTGCCTAGTTGCCACCCACACTCCAAACACTAGCCCTGATTATTGAAGATGATGCCTGACAGATCTAGTTGTGAAAAATGCTGAGATGTAGTGTTATAATAAGAAAACACCATGATCTGATTCCACTGAACTGGAATGGTGTGGAGGCATTATGTGTCAAACGAACACTGCTGTGCCAACATGTCCCAGTATCTGCACCATGGTTGCTGTTAATAACTGCTTTCCACCAAATCTTTCTTTTGTAGCCCATCTGACATGAATCAGTGTAGATTATGAGATTTAATAGCTTCTCTTTGCAGAATTCCAAGGATAGCATCTAACACATTAGAGGAAGATGTTTAAGCTGAACTGTGCCCAGCATGGTTCATATGTACCTACATCTTCAAACATAAAATTATAACAGTAGCCTTACAGGGTCCTAGGCACATTTTTCTTAAGTGACAAAACATGGCTAACTGGATAAAGAATTACATTTTACCACAGACAAATACCATAGGAAATGGCCCAAACGGTGAGATTAATTGTTGGATTTCTTTTAACAGTGCAAGAACACTGGTATATCGTTTCAAAGGTGCTGATCTTGAATGAAAAAGTTGGATATGATTAATGAATTAGGTAAAATTAATCCATTCAATTAAAATATCTCCTTTATAAAACGTAACATACATATTGAATCTCTGAAACTAAGCTCTACATTTTTCTTTAGCTTCCCAATGGAGTTCACTATAAAGACGAAGAGAGGGAACATCCAGGACATTTTAGAAGTTTGGGACAGGCACCATCGTTTTGCTGTTTTTGTTCGGCACCTAGGACAATGGCATACTGGGCTTTGAGTAGGGCTCATAGGTGCTATGATAATACAATTAATAAATAAAAAAGTTAATAAAATAGCATGTTCTAGTGCTAGAATAGGCTAAGTTTTCTAAAGCACAACAATGTTTTTAGTTGTGCTAAAAGGAAAAATACAAACAGGTAGAAAAGCCTACCATTTCCTGGGACATTTTGTCTTCAACACCTTTCAGAATTCAGGGCAGACTGGAAAAAAATCCTTCTAATCCTGACTAATATCTCAAGAAATCAGAATTGTGTGACTGTTTCAGTACTAGATTTCAGAAGGGGCTCATCAGTCATTAACAGATAAATGAAACTGATGTTTAGAGTCACTAGGGGTTGATATAGGTCATGTGTCAAAAAAACAAGTGTGAATAATCTTTAAGGTGCACTGCTAAATACACTGGTACATTGATAGCAAACAGGTTCTTCACTCCAGACTTGATGTATCTTTTCCTTTAACCAGCATACCAGTTGGGATTCTGAGCATATTAAGCTTTCACATCATTTGTGGGCAGAAAGTTTGAGACAGATGTGGGAGCCCGTGGTCATTTTACCTTATTTTGCGTCATGTAAGATGAGGATCACTTTGAGCATTTAGTCTAATTATTCTTCCAGCTATAATGAATCAGACCCATGGCTATCCTCCCACACCCCACCCCTAGCCCACCAGTAGATTTAACACTATTAGATTCATTGAATGGGGTGAACATGTCTATCCAATAGATATGTGGTCCCCCATCCATGGCCGCAACCTTACCAGGCTACCTGAAGTAGCCCTGTTTGTGGCGGTGCTCGTACTTTGTTGGCTCCTTAGGTCAGGGGGACGGGAGGTAGCACAGCGTCTCTACACCCAAGTCCATGTCGTAAACCCTTCTGTAGTCTGCACAGAGTGGCCCAATGGCCGGAGTCCATCTAATTCTCCATCCCCAGTGGGGTAATGCAGTCTACTGGCTGGAGTCCATACAATGCACCCCTAGGGCAGTGTGGCCAAATGGCCAGAGTCCATATAACTCACTGTGTGGGGCCAGCACCTCTCAAAGAAGGGTGGCAGAGGTAGGGAGATCTGGGCCCACCCACTCCACCAGGTCCCGACCCAGGGCCCTGTTAGTGGCAAGTTCTTCTCACCAGTAGTCCAGCGGGGATCCTCCCAAAACATGCCGGCCTGAATGGTCTCAGAACCGTCCCCCTTTAAGAAATCCCTGGGCCACTTCCCACCATGTTCTCAGATTCAGCCAGGTCCACAGCATCCTCGGCTTCCCCTCTGCAGCGCGGCTGGGCATGTCTGGCCTCTGCGTCTCGGGGTGCGAGCCTCTCTTCTGCTGGAGAGGACGAGCCTTCTTCCCTTCCAGCGGTCCAGCCCTGACTGAGCAGCTCTGCAGGCTTTGATACCTGACTTCCAGGTGGAGCATGCCTCACAGAGCCTCAGGCGCGTGGGTTCCTTTGCTAGGAGGGAAGGATTAACCCCCGTTGTACCAGTGAGGGGCCGATCTGCCCTGTTGCACTGTTGCATAGTCATTTTAATACATTTCTTCAACATTTCCTGGACGGAGAGACTCTTATGACCTCCTGCATATATTAGTCTCGAGAAAGAGATCAGAAAAAGGAAATTGAAACAAATACATATATAGATGTACTACCCCCTTTCAACCAGCACCAGACCGGAGGCTGTGGATTTCTAGATGCTATTGATAGAGCTAGCATTAAGAGTATAGTATTCAGCCATGTATGGTAAAGAGTAGACACAGACATGTAAAAGGACACGAAGAATGAGGCAGTGATACCAGTAGACAGAAACCAGTCAATCATGTAGAGTCTATTTGAAATCGGGTTAAAGAGGTAAGCAAAATTGCTACTGGAAACAATCTGAGTGATCAAGCTGATCTGTGGGAGCTGATCACTTTCAGGAGGAAGTAACTGTGATCCAAAGCCCACTGAAATGAATGGGAGTTTTTCAAGCTCTAAAAGTAGTTTGAATACTCAAATATATCTTCTCAGTCCAGTTGCTGCTGCCATACTAAAAACAGGCAATATAACCACATTCTGAAGACTCACAGCACCAGTGGCTACTTACTTTTAAAGTATCTGAGGACTTCAGAGACATGGAGATAGACCTTAAAATGGTGAAAATTTGTATAGTTCCATTTACTTCAATGGAGCTAATACAAGTTATGCCAGCAGAATATCTGTCCCAACTGACTTTCCAGAATGGGCTCTTGTAGAATTCTGTATGGCAAATTCAGGTCTGTCAAAGGAACTACCAAAAACCTATTTCCTCTTTATAAATTGTTTATAAATGATAAAGAGATGATAAAGAGAGGTTCCAGACCTAAGTACTAGGTGTTATAAATGCACATCAATAGGAAGTGATACAGATGGTTATAAGCAATCTGCTGGATTCTATTAAATTAGTTAACCATTGTTAACATTTATATTAATCATTAACTGTTCACACTATGTTTATATGGAACCTTAGTATAAAGTATTCTAATTTTTCTTATGACATTTCTTTCTTCTCTGTTGTAAGTCTAATAATTGTTTAGATTTGCTTTATGCCTATAATCCAAAAAATATCATGTAATATTGGTAATCAGAAATACTTTAATATAATAGTAACTGCACTAAAGGGCTTTAGTCCATGAACAGTATTTAATTGAAATTCATACTGGTTTTACTTTACACTTGCCTCTTAAGGGCACATCATGGATTCTTTTAAGTTTCTCCAAGCTGAGTAAAGCCCATTTTTAATGTAGCACAGGAGCCTGCTATTGATGCTGTATTGCTACAGCCATACATATTACACAGCATATATTGATGTAAGAATCACATTTGCTTCACTGTAGGTCTGTGTTCTACGGACTTTGCATTCTGGTTATTTTTCTCTGTTATGAATTACTATTTCCCTTCCTTCTTTTGTGCTTCTGTATTTTCTACAAGTCTTTGCAGCATGGATTCCTAGGCCAAATGTTGTCATCCATTGTTCCCCTGTGACAGACTGTCACAAGTGAACCATGTTACCTAAAACACACTACCCCACCACTGTCAGACAGGTACTATGCTGTGTCTCCTCAAATTCTTTAGAAATGTATTCTAGCAAAGTCCTTGCTTTCCCCTCACCCTCTTCTATTAATAGGTAATTTTCCATTTGGCACATTTTGCTTCTAAAAAGCTGGCTTTTGTATTCTCATCACACAGTTCTTGAAAGCCTCTTTTAATTTCCTTTCTTTATCTTTCTCCTCTTCCCCACCTCTGTATGTAGCTTTTAATAGCCTTTGTGAATGTATACATTAGTATATACATTAGTATATATATTAGTTGTTGCACTCTCCCTATCCCTTTGTAGGCTTTGCCTTAAGTGTGCAACTTTCTGACTTTGTTCTATGGATATATTGTATCATCACACAAGGATACATTTAAAACATGTTGAAGGTCTGACTATAAACTCACAAAACCAAGAAGTGTCAGAATTAAAGCTGAAACTCTGGCCTGATATATGCCCTCATAAAGTAAATCCAATCCTACCAATAATCCTCTTAACTAATTCCTTTCCCCCTGATCATACTTGCATTTCAACTGAAAAAATGATTATAATCCTTAAAGCGCAAAAGAAAAGTACATTAATTGAAATTCTTTCAAATTCACATTGAAGCTATCCAGATAGCCATCCAGAGAAGATGATGAGGACTACCTAATCCTGTCCTGTAGTGTCCACTCTACTCAAGCCTTATTGCATGATTTGAAATATATAGTAATTATAGTCAGCAAATCAATTTCAGTGGGGTTATAAATGAGTGCAGAAGTCCAGTCACATGCAGTCAGTTTCAGGACTGGAGACTTATTATGTAGTTTTACAGATTTAGGTCCTGATCATGCTGCATTTGTATAATTTTACTTAGGTGATTGGTCCCATTGCAGACAGGATTGGGCCTTCAGTTCTATCTTTGTATCTTTCCAAATTAGCATTCTAACATACCTCCCTGTCTCAATAAGGGAAGGGTTAGTTGGACCAGCTGGGGTGATGGCTAAGTCCTGTGAGAGATCATTCCTAGACATGCTACAGCTGAACCAGTCCTTCTACCTCAAAGTGCACATGGGGGAAAATGTGCTTGGAGGATATGATGGGTTCTCTGCCGTCCCTCTTTCTGGGCCTGCTGGCTGTCCCAATAAAGTGCAGAGACTTATGCAGCACCTGTGGCTTTATTTACACACACACAGTTCTCCCACCACCAGTGTTGACCTATATACAAGGCTTGCAGGGTTAGTTCCTTCTTCTCCTGCAGTCAGCCCACAGCTAGGAGACTGAGCTTTCCCTGGCTGGCCTTTTCTTCTGGCTCTCAGCCCTTATAACTGCTGGCTTGTCAGGCCCGCAGGTGGAGCCAATCCCCAGGCCAGGCATCAGGTCTGTTTCATCAGCCCCAATCTACTTCTCTTGATTGGAGCTGGCTGAGCAGGAGTAATTAGGTGCTTTTGCACCAGCACCATGCTACAGGGCAGTTGTTCTGTCTCCCATTAGACAGCTCAGGGGAAATAGGGAGCTGATCAGCCCTCACTCCCAGCCACAGCAGGTCCAAGGCGGGACTGGGGTCGATGGAGAGAGGCATCTCTCCCCGCCACAGCCTGAGTGACTGCATGGTGCTTAATAGGCTGTGCAGCTTAGAGGGAACTTAGCTTCCTAACTCTGATAGCCCCTAAACAATTTGTATGTTGAGTCTGAGTTCTGAGATGAGGGTTGCAGTGCTGTGAACTTCAGCCAGCTTAAACCAAAGGAGCCCCTTTACTGTGGCTTTGCCTCTGAGTGGGGCAGGATCTTCTCCTGGATCCTATCAGTTGCAACCGCAACTTTCCTTCAGAAGTTCAAAGACTCCTTTTATGGGGAGGAGGAGTTAATGAGAGACTCCAGGAGCTGCTCTGTTTCTCTCTCTTGTGGGTCCCAAGCTCAAAGCTCCATGCTGAAACTAAAACTAGTCTCTTTGTCTCTGAGTCAGGTTATCCTCTCCAGTTGAGGGGTGGCTGTGTTTCCCTGTCTCATCACTGACCCAGGAAACTGCTTGTCTAGATCACTTCATGCAGAAGCCTCCCTGTTGGCCTTAGCAAAAGTTTCTAGTCCTCACCCCGGACTCCAAGCATGGGGGAAATAGTGTCAGAGGGCTTTGGAAGCCATTTCAGTTGCAGTCCTTTGACTAGGGCCCCTAGAGCAAAGGTCCCCAAACTGTAGGGTACACCTCCCTAGGAGGGGCACGAAGGAACATTTGGAGGGGTGCAGTGGGTCCTGGGCCAGCTCCCATGTGGAGCAGGCAGGGAGTGCCACCCAGCCCCACTCTGCTCCCAGCTCTGCTCTGGCCCCAGTTCCTGGCCCCGAGTCTGGCCCCGCCCCCAGCCTCAGCCTCTGGGCATGGTTCCGTTCCCAGCTCTGGCATTGCTTCTAGCCCCAGACCTTCCTCCAGCCTCGGCCCCCTTGCCCCTGTCTGCATGTCCCCCATGGAGCTGCAGCCCCACTCCAGCCCTGGATCTGGGTTATAGGGGAATAGGGGTAAGGGGGGCTGGGACCCTGAAAAGTTTAGGGACCACTGCCCTAGAGGCTCAGGCTGGCACTCCAGGAGCTGGCAAACTGCAAGTGGGGGTTACACTTGGAAGACTGTATCTGTGTTCAGTGCATGGCTAGAACATTGGTTGAGCTGTGGACTGTACACTGATGTGGTTCTGTGTTAATTAATAAATTACTGATTGGTTAAGAGTAACCAAGTGTCCAGATTTGAGAAATACTGTCCAAGATAAAAGTTGACCTGAAACAAACCTAGCATTATATTTGTCACCTAACACTCCCTGGACTCAATACACATTAGATTCTATTATAATGTTAGCTATAACACACCAAATTGGCAAATTCAGGTTGTTAGATTTCAGCTTTACAAATCTAATGGGTACCTTAGCAAATTTATAAAACTATACGGCCTTTCATGCTTATACTTGGTACCCTGTCTTAGATGATTCAGAAGTGAGCTGAGCCCTAGGGGTTAGGCTGAAGGAGGTCTACTCCAAGTTATTGGTTATATTATGCATGCCTAGTAACCCCACACTAGCCCCAGTTAAGTGGCTGATATGTGAGAGCAGATGTGTACATAGAGCTTCTCCCCCTTGTTAAATTAACAAATTGTGGCCAACAGTTTAAATCCATCCCTGTGTCTTTCATTCACCTGCATGTCCTCATCAAAGAACTGTTGGCTCTATTAGAGTATAATGACATATTAGTTTAATATTAGGGGTTAGTATCAATACATTATTTAATTATTTTAAAATATATTAATACTAGGGCTGGAAGCAAAACAAGCTTTTCATTTTATTAAAAAAAAATCAAGGTTTTGACATGTGATTTCCTTCTGCATAGGAACAAAAAAAATAGCCTTTTCCATTTTTTTCATGAAAAAAAACCAGAGAGAAGCTAACAGCCCCATAATTAGGACACTCACCTGGGATGTAGGAAACCCAGATTCAATTCCTTGCTCTGCTTGACTCAGAGCAGTGACTTGAACCCACATCCCAGTGAGCACCCTAGCCACTAGGCTACTGGCTAATCAAGGGTGGAATAGACTCACTCACTCACTCACCAAGCAGAAAGCTCATCCGAGACTTAGGAAAACTTCTGAATGAAAGTTTAATCAAATTCTCTGAAAAGTTTTAGTTTCTGCAAATCAGTATTTTCCCACAAAACAAAACTTTTCATGGAAAAATTCCTGACCAGCTCTAATTCATACCCTTCACCTGACAATATCATCTAAAATAAGCAACAGAGTATGCACTTTAAATTTGTTATATATGAGTCTTAAAACCGACATTAAAATCATAACATTTTTTTATCACAACTTGCTTTGATAACCATGTAACAGTATATGACAGTGACACTGTAGCTCACTATTCTGTAGTGATCTAATTATATTTAAATGTTACTAAGGCAATCTTTCTTTAAAATAGAATCAAGCTATGAGCTATTTTGCCTGTCTTCCCAATACATTGGTTTAAGAAGCTATCACATATGTTTCATCATAACATGTATCTCTTTACAGTTAATGTGAGGGAAGCTGATCACTAGCAAGCAGAATTGCTAGTGAATTTTATCACACATTTTATTCTCAAATATCCTGCTTTTCAGCTTTGTTCCTTCTAACAGGTATATCATTTAGACACAGATTCCTTTGGTTTCTTGTTCTATTCATGTTTGAGTATAAAAATATTTCACATTTTCCTGTTTTCCCTTTGTTAAGGTTTATTCTACCTTGACAAAATATACCAAATCTCTAGTTTAGTCAAAAGTCTACCTCAGCTGGAAGCAAATAAGCCATCCCTACTTTGAAACAAAGACTTAGGGTAAATAAATATCCCAGTGACAAAAAGCAAATAGAAAGATTACCTACATTTGACAAATGCCACTATAATTTACAGTGTGAAATATTCAAGCTCATAAACTGGAGAACTTTGTTCATCTTCCCCTAAAGCATCCATAGGAAAAAGGAAGGCAACGGATATGTCAAAGGTAGCACAGTGGGGGTTTCTTCTGGTAGTGAATTGTTCAAAGTTTTTAGGTACTGTTCAGGTATTCGTTGCTGGATGGCAGAGTCATCTAAGGTAATGAGGCATAGTAAGATCACAGCTTATCCTAAATTCAAGTGCAGAGCTGTGAGTGAGAAGGCACTAAATGCACTGAATAATAGAATGGGGGGATGGACAAAATTTCATAAGGCTTGAAATCATGCCTTGCTCTTGCATAGTTCTGGGACAAAGGAAGGGATTGGTTGGGGGATTTTGGTCTTTAGTCATATTGTCCTTGGATTGGGCCTTCCTGGGGGGACTTGTTTTTTATCCTGGGGCCTGTTTTAACCATGTTGTGAAGAGACACTTAGATATCTAAAAACCTGATTGTGGCTGTAAAACAGGTACTTTGACATCCAAATAATGCCACAGTGTAAATAACTGGACAATTAGAAAGATTAAATGCCTCTAGAAGTAACTGAGGGATCAGTTTTGCTCCCAAAATTTAGGACACAAAAACAATGGCCTAATTTTGACACTCTGGCCCTAAAGGTTTATAATTTTAAAAACTACTAAACAAATTTCTTCTAAGCTTCTTATCCATATGTATATATATGTGTGTGTGTGTGTGTATAAAATATATATATACACACACACGCACACCCTGGTTTGCACTTATATTGTACTTTCCATTTGAATATATTAAAGTCCTTTCAAAGACAACAGTTGCCATAATAAAATTATCATTAATGAACTGACCTCTAAGATTTCATAATTATTTCCTATTTTACCTGTGTAACCCCCAAGGAGATTACATAGATTCCTGGCAGCTAAGGGAGAGGGAGCCAAAGAAGACTCAGAGTCCATCCAGCAACCAATAGGAAGTGACAGGCCCTCCCAGGGAGAAGCCCTCCCAGGGAGAAGTCAGTCTAGAGGCAGCCAGGGCAAGGGCAGGACTGGCTGTGTGGGGAGCTGGTGAGTCCCAGGTCTGCAGGCAGCGTTCCCCCAGAGAACAGGCCTCTAGGCACCTGACAGCAGATCCCTCAGCTGGGTTTTTCCTTCCCCACTGATGATTCCCAATTTGTAGCGTTTGCTGGGAAATTTCCCCAGCCAGGCTGAGTTCGCCCTCAAGCTCCCTAGGTGAGACCTGGGACCGACACAGCCTGATTCCTGCCTGAGGATGATCCCTGCCAGCAGACAGCAGCCCCTCTGCAGTGACTGAGGAGTCCAGCGTCATCTTCAAACCTGAGGATCATTCATGGAGTTTGTGGGTGCACCACCTTTTAGTTTGTCAGGGAATTTGTTTTGGGGACCCCCTACTCCCTGAACTGTGTCCACAAGCCAGGGAGTAAGGGTTTGAAGATTTTATAACCTGCTGCATATTACACTTGTGGAGGGATTTACCACCTCCTCCCACTTGTGAGTCCTTTGGGCTGTACTGAATCCAGTCAGCCACACTGCTAAACCACTGCAGAGAAGAATTTTGTGGTTATAGGTCATCAAGGGCCCCAGCAAAGTACATGTACCAACAGGACACTAATTTTACACTTGTTACATCAAGTCACGGATACTTTCAGTGTGGGCACCGGTGACCCTAAAAATAGTGTTTCACCCTGTTATGTTGTATTTGTCTCCTGTTTAATATAATTGTTGTGTTGAATATATTTTTATGTGTTTGTGTTATTTCTTGGAAGTCTCCAACTATCTGGCAAGTAAGTGGGGATTACTTTGTCGTTAGAATTTTCTGCCCAAGCTGCCCTGGTAACCCTGCCAGGAAGGAGCGAGGTGGGTGGAGGCACCGCTAAATAATTTCATAGAAAAAAAAGAAAGAAGATACACCCTGCTGAGTGGGTGCAGGATCCAAAAGAATCCAGACCTGTCCATCAAAACATGTAAGCGGATTGGCATTAAAGGAGGTAACCAGATGGAGAGGGGCGCTATACCTATAGAAAACTCAGCTAGTGCAGATGTTGAATCTCCAAATTCTTGGTCCAATATTCTTAAAACTAGAAAATTTCAAACTGCAAAACAAAACTGCCAAAACCCAAAAGATGTTCAGGTTTTTGGTTTTCCATTGGTAAACTACTATATATGTATATGGAAATTATCTGATATATATATTCCAAGAAAGCAGAAAACTTCCATGGAAATTTTCATTGCTACAGATACAAAAACAATGAGATACAGACACCATAGTGTGGTTAGATGCAACATTATTTAAAACAATTACCGTAAACCACCTCAAAGGTTGTTCCAGTGTGGATCTCAACTGGCACTAAAGGCTCTGGTATACTATAAATCTTAGGACAACTGTGAAGGCCAAGCTGACTCTACACCCACAGGCCACCAAAGGCATCCTGACTGGAAGCCAGAGTCCCAGTGTTATCCTTTCCTTGCTGGAGATAGCAAAACTAAGATGAGGGAAGTCACAAGCTGGGTGAGACAGGCAAACCTTCTCACGCAATGCTGTGCTCAATATCTAGGTGGCCCGCTGTGTCAGTAGAAAACTTTCTACCCCCCGCCCCACCATAATGGTACCTGCCAATCTTGTGACAATTGAAACCTAAACCCCCCAAACAAACCTCCTTCATGTCAGGGGGAAGATGAAAAAATCCCACACAATAGTTTGCCAATTTTGCTACCTGAGAAAAATCCCTTCCAATTCCCCAAATTGGTGATCAGTTCAGCTTCCGGCATCACTAGAGACCCAGGGACTAGATCAAGGGTGGGAAGAGTGAAACACAGAACCCAAAATTGCTATCTCCTATCTAGACAGCAAATTGTATCAATCCCCTTTGCCCTCCACCAAAGAGCCAAACACCAATTCAACTGCCTAATGGCAGCAGTAGGTGGTGGGAAAGGCCCTAGAGGCTGGACCTGCATCACAGGGAATGAAGAGGAAGGGGAAGGAGAGAAGAAGCAGCACCCATATGCTGAAAGGGGACAGAGAAAGGAATGGAGACAGGGTATGCGGAACACTATCTCATCTGCTTCCTGTTGAAATCTCCACCCCGATGTCCCAAAGCATGTCTCCACTGATCCCACTCCCATCACAGTTACACTCTAGATTGTGGGGTGAACATTTATTTGAAAATCTTGTTTTCTGTTGAAAATAGTTTTGATGGAAAATGTTGGACCTGATCGACTTTTTAATAGCATTCACTGTAATAATGAATGAAACTTCTCAATGTCATTCTGAAATATTAACCTCATTTTATAGATTAGAAAACAGAGGCATACAGAATTAAAATGACGGTCTCAAGGTGATATGGAAAATAGCAGCAGAGCTGGGAACAGAACCCAGGTCTTCTAGCTCCAATTCCAGGTCTATACGGCAAGACACTCTTTCTTCCCCTTTCAAATAATTATATCTGTCATCATAATATCAGACACATATGGCACGAGCAATTAACTTAAATGGGACTATTTATGTGAGTGACTTGCTCACTACTGAAAGAAATTCAGTTTGGCTCATATGGATAAAATTTGCAGAAGCCTCTTACAACCTTAAGTTCATATTGTTTTCTTTCTTCATATTAGGCTGCCATAGGCAGACTTCCTGCTACAAACCTTTGATCCATATATGTGTCATATGACATATCTGATGATGTCCAGAATAATTAAACTGTGACTTTTGCTGCACATCCAAGTTTGGGAATGAGGGGAATGGAACCTATCTGTACCCTGCACTCACTACTCATATCACAGGTAGCAGCATGGGACAGTGTTGTGTCTTTTGCTCTTCATACAACAAAAATAGAAGGAAACCATGGGGCACAGCTGGGTCCCAAACATGCAGGACCTAGCTACATGCATGTTGATGCTCTGACAGACAGCTTCTAAAACAGAGCACAGCGAACACCACTAGAAAGCTCACAAATTATTTAAGGGGATACTACCTGATTCCTGTCCACTACACTGGGGAAAGCATCCTCCACAAGCCTGCTACTCCATTTTCCATACAGATAGGTAAGAAAGGCAGGAAAGAGCAGGGAGTCACCACAGCCTTGGCTCAACTCTCCACACTCCAGCCAGCACAGTTTTGCTGAGGCTGAGTGGGAAGTAATCTGTGTGAGGTAAAGGGCTACTTCCACCAGGTGAGTCACAATTTGATTCCTGGTCTTCTCCTGGTGCAAGGCAACCATGTGCTGTCCCTTGCTTAGGGCTTGTAATAAAGCCACAATTTAGCCTTTAAGCTACAGTCCTGCTATTTAGAGAAATATTTTTCAGATAATACTATCCCCCTTTTAGAAGACAATCAGTGATCTTTCAGCTAAGATTGATAGTGGTGATTCTGTTATGTCTTTTGAACCCCAAATCAGTAACCTTTAATGTAAAGAAAAATATTTAAAAGTAATACAGATATGTTGCAAACTACTGATCAAACACTGGTTATGTGTTTTTTGAAATGCAGGTCTTCAAATGCCTACTACAGTCTATGCATAACAAGATAGGCTAACATATCTTTGTAAACATCAAAGTGGATAATTTGTTAAGAGTTCTGCGTACAACATATGAGCAATCCACCATTTTTTTTGCTGAAAGTACTATTTTAATTCCCAAGTGTGGCATACAGACTTGTATAGGTAAGGCACTGTGAATACATTATACTCCTTCTCTACAAACAAAGCTTTTGAACTAATGGTGAAGTTAGATGGTATGTTGCATTTTAAAGGATCCAGTACTCAAACCAGAGAGTTTAAACTAAACCTTGTACATATTTCAAAACCAAGTGACCATGCCACCTGTCATCATTTGGGCTTATTATACAGATGTTATATTAATACATTTTTACACCAGGCAGATTGCTTTCTTAATTCAGCTTTTTGTTATTGACTTTTTCTTATTATCACGTACTCTCAGATGTGAATTGCCACACATATACTGTAGCTTTTGTATTCCCAGGAGAAGGCTCAAATTTTGTCAAAAGTGATATAAGCAATGCAAATATATTGAGTAAAGAGCATAAATTTTCATCTCTTTGCAGCAAATGCATAAAATCCTCAAGTTTGGAATACTAAATTATAATTAATAGAAAGTTTAATAAGGCAATAGAAAAAAGGAAAGAAAGCTAAATTAATGCAAATGTGCTGCTAGCTGCCCAAGTAACTAAAAAACATGAGAATTATAACAACTTCCCATTATGTATAAAACATAGCTGTCGTTAGGCTGTTAACATCTGTTCAGTTAATTAACAATAGTCATTCCATCACAACAGGCCAGAATACTTTAACTCACAGAAGTCCTTTCATTATTTTTTTTAGTATGGATGAAATAATCAAACTTTAATTTGCAGAGTTGTTGTAGCCATGTTGGTCCCAGGATATGAGAAGAGGGAAAGTGGCTGAGATAATATTTTTATTGGTCCAACTTCTGTTAGAGGAAGGCCAGGTTCCTAAAGTTAAGTCAATCCAGTTACAATAGAACCTCAGAGTTAAGAACATCTCAGAAATGGCAGTTGTTCATCACTCTGAAATATTTGTAACTCTGAACAAAACATTACGGTTATTCTTTCAAAAGTTTACATCTGAACATTTACTCAATTCAGCTTTGAAACTTTACTATGAAGAAGAAACGTTGCTTTTAACCATCTTAATTTAAATGAAACAAGCATTAGGAAAAATAGTTTCCTTACCCTGCAAAATCTTTTTTTAAACTTTCCCTTTATTTTTTTAGTAGTTTACATTTAACACAATATTGTACTATATTTGATTTATTTATTTATTTGGCCTCTGCTGCTGCCTGATTGCAGTTCATAAGTCTGGTGTTTGTAACTCTGAGGTTCTACTGTATGCTACTCAGGTTATGAAAAATCCACACACCTGAGTGACATGATAAAGCCAACCTGACCCCCAGTGCAGACCGAACTAAGTCTGTGGAGTTCTTCCATTGATCTAGCTACCACCTCTCAGGGAAGTGAATTAACTAAAATGGTAGGAGAATACTACAGCAGCACAGCTGCAGTGCTGTGGCTGTCCCTCTGTAGCATTTCAAGTGTACACTACCCTGAAGAGACAAGCTTTCAAGCATTAGAGAGCTCTTCTTCAGGTCTGGAAAAGGCATACAGAGTGTCACAGGTAAATACAAGGTAGGACAGATTGTTAAACACATGTTGCAGGAGACAGCTTAGGTCAGGGGTCGGCAACCGGTGGCTCGCGGCTCGCCAGGGTAAGCACCCTGGCGGGCCGGCCCGGTTTGTTTATCTGCCGCGTCGGCAAGTTCGGCCGATCGCGGCTCCCACTGGCCGTGGTTCGCGGTCCCAGGCCAATGCGGAAGGCAGGAAGCCGCGGCCAGAACATCCCTCGGCTCGCGCCGCTTCCTGCCTCCCGCATTGGCCTGGGACCGTGAACCGCGGCCAGTGGGAGCCGTGATCGGCCGAACTTGCCGACACGGCAGATAAACAAACCGGGCCGGCCCGCCAGGGTGCTTACCCTGGCGAGCCGCGAGCCACCGGTTGCCGACCCCTGGCTTAGGTGGTTAATTAACACCTTCGCAGTCATGGGACAAAGGAGGTTTAGAGGATTACAAATTGTTGTAATGAGCCATAAAACCAATGTCTCCATTGAGTTCTGCATTTTTAGTGTCTATCAGTGTCATGAATTTAAGTTTCAGGCTCATTTTTCAAAGGTGCTGTGCAGGTTTCTTTTGAGGACAAGGACTGAGAGGTGCTTCTAATGATGATCATGGTGCAGCTGGGAGGTTGTTTGAAGGACAGAAGAAGCATTTGGGGAAATATATTTCAGGATCTGGTCCCCAACAAATATCAGCTGTAATTTTTTAATGATACCTGGTAAGGGTTCCAGTATGGGGTGGCAGGTGACAACTAACAGTGTGTGGTCAGTGGATTTTTTTTTCTATATTGAAGCAGGTTCTCTTGGAGTATTTGAATGGTCCATTCTTTGATACGATCAACTTCTCTGCTGGAGTGTCCTTGTTTGGTGAAGGTAGTTTTCAGTGTGTTATGGTGTGTATTCCAGTCTTTCTCTTCAGACCATATTCTGTGGTATCTCCGTGCCTGACTGTAGAAAACAGATTTCTTGGTATTCTGGAGTGGTTACTGGATCTGTAGGGGTAAGTCTAGTGATCCGTGTGTTTCTTGTATATCTTTGTTTGTAGGATGTATGAGAGGGGGTGGGAGGGTGACATATATGGTGGAAGGTACCAAAATCAGTTGGACCTGTTAGGTTATCAAGATTAGAAAACAGAAAAGCTGCAGCCCAGAGAAGCCAGTCCAAGAGTGATTGGATCATGTTGTTCCACCCAGAATGAGGTGTAGGAAACTTAGCCTATCATCTAAAGGTACACTAAGAGTTACAAAAAGCGCCTAAGGTGCAGCTCAACTGATAGGTAACCTTGACAAATGGTAATAGTGATTTAGGAAGACATGTGAGAGAGGGAAAATGATCAGTACAACCCACCTTCACAAATATCATTTCAAGGAAAGACAAGTTTCAGCATCTGTTTCCCATATATTCCCATTAATATATTAAAATATATTAAGATGTACGAATTAAAAAACAAAAGCTGATTAATTCTCATTTTAGTCTGAAAACCAAACTCTGCCATCCCAAAACACATTTACCATTAGAGCTGGTCACATACTTAGAAGCACGGAGTTCAATTCACTAATATGATTTCAAGAATATTATTTGTGAGTACTCAGATGACCCTCCCCATCCATATTTGTAAAAATATTGGTGAACAGAAAAAGTTTCAGGAATTTTAGCAAGAACTAACATTTGTCTGTTTACCAGATGTCTGTTTTTTTTCTAAATTCTCAGTTTAGAAATTTGAGTTATGCAGTCAAGGAGCACGGATAATACAATTAAACCTACAAAACCTGTTGCACAACACGAATGGCCAAAGCAAACATAAGCATAAGCTACTGAAGGCTCCAGTCAGTTACAGTACTCCCTATATTATGAAGGGAATATTAGATATAGTTAGATGAAGCTACAAGGTGAAATCCTGGCCTCTTGGAAAGCAAAGGAAATTTTACTTCAATGCAGCCAGGATTTCACCCACAAAATCTAGGTTCTAAGACAAAACTGGAATGTTCATAGATTCTGAAATTCTAAGGCCAGAAGGTACCATTGTGATCACACAGCGTGATCACCATAGGACTTCCCTGAATTATTTTCTATTTGAACTAGATCATATATTTAAAAAAATAAAATAAAATAAGCAAAACCACTGTAGTTAATCACCAAGTGTTTGACTCTCTACTGTGTTATCCCAGTTTCATATTGGTAGATCTGTCCCAGAACTCTTAGATTACATGTATATATTTCCTTCCTTTCTTGTATATGGCGCCTCATTAAACCTTTATCTGCAAAGAATGGAAGTAACTTGTATGAAAATAAAAAGAATCTTAATTTTAAATATAAAGAGTGATTAATTTTATTATAAAAATGTACTCAGCCACAAATATGCATATTTTAATGTAAGACAATATGCTAAGAAAACTGGGCATGGTGTGTCCCAGATAGAGGTAGAGGAAGAGGAAGTTTTGGAACAAAGTGATAAATTAAACAGCAATAAGTTACCAGGACCAGATGGTATTCACCCAAGAGTTCTGAAGGAATTCAAATATGAAACTGCAGAACTACTAACTGTGGTACGTAACCTACTGTTTAAAGCCAGCTTATTTGTCAAATGACTGGTGGATAGCTAATCTAATGCCAATTTAAAAAAAAAAGGCTGCAAAGGAGATCCTGTCAATTCAGGCTGGTATGCTTAATTTCTGTACCGGGCAATTGGTTCAAACTATAGTAAAGAACAGAATTATCAGACACAGATATGAAAACAGTGTGTTGGGAAAAAGTTAATAGGGCTTTTGTAAAGGGAAATCACATCAATCTACTAAAATTCTTTGAGGAAGTCAATAAATATGTGGAGAAGTGTAATCCATTGGATATAGTGTACATGAACTTTCAGAAAGCTTTGGCAAGATCCCTCACCAAAGGCTCTTAAGTAAAGTAAGGAGTCATGGGATAAGAGGGAAGATCTTCTCATGGATCAGTAACTGGTTAAAAGATAGGAAACAAAGGGTAGGAATAGATGGTTGGTTTTCATGTGGAGACAAGCAAACAGTGGGGTCTCCCTAGGGTCGGTCCTGGGACCAGTGCTGTTCAACATACACATAAATTATCTGGAAAAAGGGGTAAACCATGAGGTGGTGAAGTTTTATACAAAATTTCTCAAGATGCTTATGTCCAATGCAGACTATAAGGAGTTAAAAAGGGATTTCACTAAACTAGGAGACTGGACAAGAAAATGGCAGATGAAATTCAGTGTTGATAAATGCAAACTAAAGCACATTGGAAAACATAATCCCAACTATATAGACAACATGATGGTGTCTAAATTAGCTGAAGCCACTCAAGAAAGATCTTGGTGTCATCCTGGATAGTTATCTGAAAACATCAACTCAATGTGCAGCAGCAGTCAAAAAAGCAAACAGAATGTTAGGAGCCATTAGGAAAGGGATAGATAATAAGACAGAGAATATCATAATAGCACCACATAAATCCATTGTACATCCATAGCTTGAATGCTATGTACAGTTCTGGTTGCCTCATGTGAAAAACAATATATTAGAATTGGAAAAAAGTACAAAGAAAGGTAAAACAAATGATTGGGGTATGGAACAGATTCCATATGAAGAGAGATTAAAAAGCCTGGGACTATTTAGCTTGGAAAAGAGACAACTGAGTGGAGATAGGAGGGAGGGCTATAAAATCGTGAATTGTGGAAGAAAGTGAATAATCGCTTCACATAACACAGGAACTAGGGTCACCCAGTAAAATTAATAATATCAGGTTTAAAACAAACATAATTAATTACTTCTTTGCACAACACACAGTCAACCTGTGAAACTCATTGACAGAGGATGCTGTGAAGGCTAAAAGTGTAACTGGGTTCACAAAAGAATTAGATAAATTCATGGAGGATTGGTCAAAGATGCAACCCCATGCTCTGGGTGTGCCTAATCCTCTGACTGCTGGAAGCTGGGATTGAACAATTGGGTTTGTATCACTAGATAAAGTGTCCTATTGTGTTCATTCCCTCTGAAGCATTTGGCACTGGTCACTGTCAGAAGACAGGATATTGGGCTAGATGGACATTTGGTCTGACCCAATATGGCCATTCTTATTTTTTTTATATGTGAAAACCAAATTTCGACGTGATCTGCATATTGTATGGGAATCCTTTTTTTCATATCAGTTTAGGGAAAATGGTATTTTTATATGATATATTTACTGCTTTTCAATAATTCAATTACAGTGAATTTTTATGTATACTAGTTTAAAGTGAGCTAGGCTTCATGAATAGGGAAGACCTTCATGCTGAAGTCACCTGAGAGCACTTTAGCACATTTCTAGAATCCTTTTGATTACTTACAGTTAATTGAGGTCTAAAAACAACTCAGTACATTTATTTCTGTTTATAAAGTCAAAGTAAATAAATGTTCTGATGCACTTGAGTCATAGAGTTTCTGTCCTTCAGAACTATACAGTTGATAAAAGCCCACAGACTAAGGCTGTAGAAAAGAAAAGGAATGTGGAATCTGAAGGCTGCAAATGCAAGCATTCAAAATTGTTGCATACCCAAAACAAAACACTAGACTAGTTTCAAGGATAAATTTAGTTAGGAAACATGCATAATGTGTACTTCAAATGGTGCCTGATTCTAGTTTCAGCTACTCACATTTGGCTTTGGAAGTTATAGCCACAATCTAAGCATGCTGATCTCATAGCTTCAGAATGCCTCAAAATGTTTTCTGCTGTATATAGAAAGAAGAAATGGGTTTTCAAATGGATTAAAAAAATCTAGAAATTATTGTATGAAGGGTAAAAAAACATGATGTAAACAATAAAAGTGTATCTTTTAAGCTGGTCTATATTTGGGGGGGCATTCAGAAGTGCAAAACTTTGTTCTGCCACTGAAATGTAAGAAGAATAAATTTCCCAAAACTGGAGGTATAGTACAGCTTACATGCTGCTTCAAAGCTACTGTATGGACAGGACTGCAAAGTCTTTTCCATATAAGGCAGGAATGGCAAACTTTATGCACATGCCAGTACCATTCCTGCACTGTAGGATGTTGCATGCAGAGGCAACAGTTTGTCAACCAGGTTCTGCTGTATCATATGACCTGTGAAGATTTACCAACAGAACAAAAGTATAAAGCAGCTGCCTCAACTACCACTCAAGAAGAGAAAACTAGTGAGTTTCACTAGAAGATTGCTATGAAGGCAAAGCCTAATCATTAGGACAAGGCTGTCCCTAAAAACGTCTTGTCAAATCATGCTGGGATCATGGGCCAGGAGAGGGTGATGGCAAATATATGTGTACAGATTTTGCCTTCTGTGCCCAAGAAGAGTCTTTTAACTCCCGCCCCCGCACATTCATAGAAGGGTGGACATGCTTGGCAGGGTCTTCATTCCATGGATTTATAAGTGGCAAATCAGACTGCAGAGATTATCAGACAGTCCTGCCTAACCCCATAAACCATGGAAGAAACTGCAGGGACTGGGAGAGATGTGGCACACTATCCCACTATGGTGGCCAGGACTGCAGAGGTGTCTATCCCCTAATAGTCTGGCTAAATCCCTTTCCCTCCCCACCTCCATGAGCTGGAGGGGTTGGAGCTAGCATTAGTCCTAAATATCTATTTCATATCTAACCTACCAAGGTTTGTTTTCTAGTCTTTCATAGAATCATAGAAGATTAGAGTTGGAAGAGACCTCAGGAGGTCATCTAGTCCAACCCCTACTCAAAGCAGGACCAACACCAACTAAATCATTCCAGCCAGGGCTTTGTCAAGCCAGTCCTTAAAAACCTCTAAGGATGGAGATTCCACCATCTTCCTAGGTAATCCACTCCAGTCCTTCACCATCCTCCTAGTGAAATAGTGTTTCCTAATATCCAACCTAGACCTCCCGCACTACAACTTGAGACCATTGTTCCTTGCTCTGTCATTGGCCACCACTGAGAACAGCCAAGCTTCATCTCTTTGGAACCCCCCTTCACGTAGTTGAAGAGTGCTATCAAATCCCCCCTCACTCTTCTCTTCTGCAAACTAAGCACACCCAGTTCCCTCAGCCCTTCCTCATAAGTCATATGCCCCAGCCCCCTCATCATTTCCATTGACCTCCACTGGACTCTGTCCAATTTGTCCACATCCTTTCTGTAGTGGGGGGTCCAAAACTGGACACAATACACCAGATGTGGCCTCACTAGTGCCGAATAAAGGGGAATAAACACTTACCTCTATCTGCTGGCAATGGTCCTACTAATACAGCCCAATATGCCGTTAGCCTTCTTGGCAACAAGGGCACACTGCTGACTTGTATCCAGCTTCTCATCCACTGTAATCCCCAGGTCCTTTTCTGCAGAACTGCTGCTTAGCCAGTCGGTCCCCAGCCTGTAGTGGTGCAAAGGATTCTTCCTTCCTAAGTGCAGGACTCTGCACTTGTCCTTGTTGAAGCTCATCAGATTTCTTTTGGCCCAATCCTCCAAATTGTCTAAGTCACTCTGGACCATTGTTGGACCATTGCACATTTCACCATTGTTGGGACAGATTTCCATATTTAAAGGGGTATTTTTGTGACAGTCCTATTTTGCAACTTTCTGAACAACTGTGTGTTCTTAAAGATGTGCACATCATGTACCTTCCTTGATTAGCCCACACTGATGTTGGTAAAGCATCCCCGGTGATCCATCAGCACTTGCATAACTGTAGAAAAATATTCCTTTCTGTTGGTGTACTTTGTTAAAGAGTGGTCTGGTGCCAAATAGGGATATGTGTGCTGTCTATGGCCCCACCACAGTTTGGGAACCCCATTGCTATAAAACCATCTGCTATGTCCTGTACATTAAACAAAGCCACCGTCCCAAGTGGCAAGAGGCAATTAATGGCCCTGCACACTTTAATGACAAGATCCCTATGGTGGACTTCCTGACTCCAATTTCATTACAGACTGACCAGTAGCAATATGCTGTTGCAAGTTTCCACAGTGTAGTCGCCACTTGCTTCTCAATGGTAAGTGCAGCTGTCATTCTGGTGTTCCTGCAGTGGTGGGCTGGTGCAAGTTCGACACACAGACCCAGAGATGTGTCCTTGCACATCCAAAAGTTCTGCAACTACTGCTTGTCATCCCAAACCTGCATGACAATGCAATCCCACCAGTCAGTGCTTATGTCTCAGGCCCAGATCCAGCATGCTACCGTCTTGAGCTGCTCCTTTAATATCACCAACAACTTTGAATTGTTTCTTTCTATGTCCTACAGCAATCTAGCCTCCAAGGAATTGTCATGTTCCCCGCAGCTCCTCTTACAGCTCTGCTAATACTGCCAGATCATGTACCCAGTACTTGCAATGCTCATGACAACAGTCCACAGCTGTGCAGGTTCCATGCTTCTATCACAGATGGCAGACAGCAAGGGTTTGTGGGATTTCAAAGTCATGACAATTATGGGATGCAGGTAAAATTATGTGATGGAGAACACTGAATTATGGGAAGTTGAGCATATGCTCCCAGTCTCCCCTGAGTGACTCGTTTCTGCCCCATTGCAAGAACTTCCCAAAAGATCCTGGATTGCATGGTGGCGACTTCAAGAGGGACTGAAGTGTGAACAGGTTAAGGGTATTACATATGGGCTCAGGGACCTAATACCATGCATAAGGAGACACGCAAATGAAGGCACAGAGTGATTACATGATTACAGCAGAACCTCAGAGTTATGAACCCCTCGGGAATGGAAGTTGTTCATAACTCTGAAATGTTTGTAACTCTGAACAAAATGTTATGGTGGGTCTTTCAAAAGTTTACAACTGAACATTGACTTAATACAGTTTTGAAACTTTACTATGCAGAAGAAAAATGCTGCATTCCCTTTATTTTTTAGTAGTTTGTGTTTAACGCAGCACTATACTTTGTTTGTTTGTTTGTTTTGGTTAACATATGAGAAGGAGCAAAGCAAGCTGGACATGAAACAAATGTGCACAAGAAGGAATAAACCCTCATTTAACATGTGAGCCTATACTGGCTTTATTTGCTAACATTCAACTGTATTAATGGAGCACCCAAAGTTATGAGTTGTTACTATTTAAGAATTGCTCAGGCGTCAAGGCTGTTTAGAAAAGGTAGGACAGAGAGCGAGATTAAAAACTCAAGGTCTATTGGCAACATTTCTTCAAACAGTCTGAGGAAACTTTGAGTCTCTGCAGCCTTTAACAAGAATGTACTGCTGATGCAGCTGAAGAAATTTCTTTTATCATCTGTCTATGAATGAATTAATGAATAAACAATAATAAATTAATATCAAACAGTAAGATATATATGATTTTGCTATATACAATAGTGAAAAAGGGAACTTGATGGAGTCTACTATTATTATTAAATTAAATTATTTGTATAAAGGGGAAGTCAACTAAAAGTGATGTAGCTTTGGGCAAAATACTGCAAACTTTAATGCCAGGGTTTACCTCCTGGGTAATTCTGTTAGGGAAAGATTTTTTTTTAAGTCTCTACTACCGCTGGATCGGCGGGTAGTGTTTGATATATCAGGGATCAATTTATCGCATCTCGTCTGGATGCGATAAATCAATTCGCTAATCGACGCCCGTACTCCACCTCAGCAGGAAGAGTAAGCGGGGTCGACAGGGGAGCTGCGGCAGTTGACTCGCTGCCATGAGGACGGACAGGTAAGTCGAACTAAGATACTTCGACTTCAGCTATGCGAATAGCCTATCTTAGTTCAAACCTCCCCGCTAGTGTAGCCCAGGCCAAAGTGAAGAATTCAGGCTATCAAGCTAATGAAAAACAGCTGTGCTGAAAGAGACAGTAAATCAAAGAAACTGAAATCAATGTGTGTGTTTATAAGGACACCTGGCCACAGAGTAGAATTATCAGAAATCTATTTCATTAATAATGCACAGACTCAGCTCAGTCACACATATCAGGTTCCCATGAGTGTTGTTAAGACAAAGAGAATAGAAATGGAAGATTTATACAGCTGTTCTAGCCTGCTGGAAAACAATAGTTCTTGGAGTGACTTTGTATTACATAATGAATTTTTAAAACAAGTTTAGAGAGTATTAGACAATATGGAAGGACATTATATAAACTCTATAAACTTTAAACTGGACATTTCAGAAGCCAGCAGTGTTGATGGAGAAACTGCAATTTGAACAAGCATTACTGCAAAGTTGGCCAAGAGATGCACTACAGAGTGGCCCACAGAAAGTGACTTACGGAGGTAAGTTGTTGATTGAAGCAAGCCAACCAGTGTTCAGGATATGCTCCAAAAAGTCCTTTGAAGTTCCTCATACTCCCCAGAGATTGCATTATTCATGTCTCTTTGAGAAGTTACATATAATTCAACAATATATAAACAATTGAATTTTTAATACAGTGGACCCCAAAGGTATTAAACTTAATTCAAAAAGCTTTAACTTAATTCAGTGAGGTTGGTCAATTATATTGTCCTATCAATCACACTCAGGCCCTCCTTCTCCACTGGGTTCTAGCATAGATACCCTGTGCTAAGCAGCTAAGACCTGCTTCTTGAGACTAACTGCTGCTTCCCTGGACCACTTCCTATCTCCCATTGGCTCCAATGGGTCACTTTATCTAGTGATTCAAACCCTACTATCCAGTCTCAGTTTCTAACAGTCAGAGGTTTAGGGACACCCAGAGCATGGGGTTGCATCTCTGACAATGGGTCGACCTATCCTCTATTAACTTGTCTACTTCTTTTTTGAACCCAGTTATACTTTTGACCTTCTCACATCCCCTGGCAATGAGTTCCACCAATTGACTGTGAATTGTGTGAAGAGGTATACTTCCTTATATTTGTTTTAAACCTACTGCCTATGAATTTCATTGGGTGACCCCTGGTTTGAATGTTATATGAAGAGGTAAATAACATTTCCTTATTCACTTTCACCACACATTTCATGATTTTGTAGCCCTCTATCATACACCCCCTCCGTCATTTATTTTCCAAGCTGCACAGTCCCAGTCTTTTTAATCTCTCCTCAGATGTAAGCTATTCCATCCCTCTAATCACTTTTATTGCCCTTCTCTGTACTTTTCCCAATTCTTTCTTTCTATCTATCTATCTATCTATCTATCAGATGGGATGACCAGAACTGCATTCAGTTCCAGCTGTGGGTGTACCATGGCATTATATAGTGGCATTATGGTATTTTCTGTCTTATTATCTATCCCTTTCTGATAGTTCCTAGCATTCTGCTATTTTTTTTTTGGCTGCCATTGCAAATTGGAAAATGTTTTCAGAGAATGATCTATGGTGCCTCCACGATTTCTTTCTTGAGTGGTGACAGCTAATTTAGAGCCCACCATTTTGTATGTATAATTGGGGTTATGTTTTCCCATGTACATTACACTGCATTTTTCAATACTGAATTTCATCTGCCACTTTGTTGCTCAGTCACACAATTTAGGGAGATTCCTTTGTAACTCTTCACAGTCGGCTTTGGACTTGAGTATCTTGAGAAATGTTATATCATCTGCACACTTTGCCATTTCTTTACCCTTTTCTCCAAATCACTTATGAATATATTGAACAGCACTGGTCCCCATACAGATCCTTGTGGGACCCTGCTATTTGCCTGTTTCCACTGTAAAAACTGACCATTTATTTCTATCCTTTGTTTCCTATCATTTAACTGGTTATTGATCCATAAGATGACCTTCTCTCTTATCCCAGGACTTCTTAGTTTGCTTAAGAGCCATTGGTGAGGGACCTTGTCAAGTCTTCCTGAAAGTCCAAGTATACAATATCCATTGGATCACACTTGTCCATATGTTTATTGACCCCATCAAATAATTCTAATAGATTGGGTGAGATGTGATTTCCCCTTACAAAAGATGTGTTGACTGTTCCTCAACATATGACGTCCATCCATGTGTTTGATAATTCTGTCATTTACTATAGTTTTAACCAATTTGCCTAGTACTGAAATTAGGCTTATTGACCTATAGTTACCAGGATTGCCTCTGGACCCTTTTTTCAAAATTGACGTCACATTAGCACTCTGCCAGTCATCTGGTACAGAGGCCAATTTAAATGATAGGTTATATGCCACAGTTAGTAGTTCTGTAATTTCATTTTTGAGTTCCTTCAGAACTATTGGGTGAATACCACCTGGTATTTTTACTGATGACTTATTGCTGTTTAATTTATGAATTTATTTCAAAACTTCCTCTGTGGACACTTCAATCTGGGACAGTTCCTCAGATTTATCATCTATAAAGAATAGCTCTGGTGTGTGAATCTCCATCTTACCCTCTGCAGTGAAGCTCGATGCAAAGAATTCATTTATGTTCTTCACAACAGACATGTCTTCCTCGAATGCACCTTTAGCACCTTCATTGTCCAGTAGCCTCACTCATTGTTTGGCAGGCTTCTTTTGTCCTTTTTTGGGGGGCTTTGTCTCTGAAGTGCCCAGGTCCTTGAACTGCTTTATTCCAATTTGCAGCTGATGAAGAGTCGTCCTCAGAATCCCTGTCTACCTCCTTCTGTCTAATCTACAAGCTCTTATCCCAGCTGTTGACGATCCACCAAAAAGCAGCTGAGGCAGTACCTACTCTGTGGCCTAACCCCTATGCCTAGGTCTACATGGCAGCTGGGAGCATGCTTCCCAGCTAGGGTAGACATTCATGTTAGCTCTGCTTCAGCTAGCATGCTAAAATCGATTCATAACTGGGGGTAGCACTGGAGTGGCTCCAGCTAGCCACCTGAGTACATAGCCAGTGTGTCCAGGTGGGTTTGTACTCAGGTATGTAGGTGAAGCTTTCCCTCATTCCACCTCTCTCTACACACTATTTTTAGAATTATGGCTCAAGCTGAGTCAGTGTGTGTGTGTGTGTGTCTATCTGCACTAGGAAGCATGTTCCCAGAGGCAGTAGTAGAAGTATGGGTGTTTATACACCTATGACACAGGGCCAGAAGGGTTACACAACTAGTAGGCCAATTGACCCAGATTCATCCTTTAGAGTCATCATTTAGATCAGGGGTTCTCAACCTTTTTTCTTTCTGAGCCCCCCCCCAATATGTTATAAAAACTCCACAGCTCGCCTGTGACACAAAATTTTTTTTTCCAGTGGTGGCAGAACATTTTTAGTCCTCGGGGTGATGAAAGCCACTCCTGTCTGTGTCCCACTGAGGCTGGGCGCAGGGCTGTGTCTCCAGGATGGTGAGACCCGGACAGCAGTAAGGGGGCGGAGGCTGTGGCCACAGCTAGGTGTGGGTGTGGGGCCAGGAGCGGAGCCCTGGGCAGGGGCCGGCAGCCAGGACCCCTCATGTGGGGCCAGGAGCAGAGCCCTGGCCATGGAGCTTGGTGCAGAGCCCTAGGAGTGAAACCCTGGGAGTGGGGGACTGGGCACAGGGCTCCAGGAGTGGAGCCCTGGGCGTGAAACCCTGGGAGCAGAAGATGGGGCCAGGTGCGGGGCCCTGCACACAAGGCCAGCAGCCAAGGAGCAGAGCCGATAGCCCAGTCCCCAGGAGCAGCCTTGGGGCCTTGGGCGTGCACACCGGGCACAGCGCCAGTGGCTGGGGAGTGGGGCTGGCGGGCAGGACCTGAGCCCCAGTTGTGGGGTTGGGGAGCAGGGTGTGGGGCATGGGGCCAGTGGTGGGGAAGCAGGGCCGATGGCTAGGACCCAAGCCCCAGGTGGAGGGCTGGAAGCAAGGCCCCGGGGGTGTAGCCAGCCCTGGGGAGCAGGGCATGGGGCCAGCTCCCGGGACCTGAGCTGGGTAGTGGATCCTCAGGCATGGGGATCCAAATGGTAGAGTTCAGGGCCCCAGACTACAGCCTCGCATGGCAGGGCTTCAGCTTTCTGCCCTGGGCCCCAGCGAGTTAACACTGAAACTTGTTCGCGGCCCGTCGAGGGGCCTCGAACTCCTGGTTGAGAACCACTGTAGTAGATAATGATTGTTTTTTGTGTGTTTACATATATACTGTTAGAGGTTGGCAATGTAACCAAATGGTTCCTACCTGTCGCTGTATTCTGTTAGTTCAGAGATCAAAAGGAGATGTTAACATTTAGATGAACTGTGAATGTAGGAATGTCATGGTCTTCATTTTTCCTTGAATTATGTAGTAAACTACCTGTAAATGAACATGAGTACTTGGGGCACTTTAGAGACTAACAAATTTATTTGAGCATAAGCTCTCGTGGGTGGTAGGAGATGGGCAGTGCCTTATGCTAACTGATGCAACTAATTACCAGTGGTACCGGTACTTAGGAAGGTTTTACTTCAAAGCCACAATGCTTCACCCAAGAACTGCATGCTGTCAGGAGGTTTCACCCAAGGACTACATGCTTTCAAGAGGCTGATATTGGATATGGTTTACCTATTTTGGACTATAACCCGATGAACTGATTCTGGAAAGGACTCTTTGCAAATCTAAAGCTCATCATCTCTACTATGAAACTTACCTAAGAATTTTAGTCATGTCTGTATGTATAATGATCTTTTAGCCTATAGTCTCTCTCTTTTCTTTTTAAATAAATCTTAGCTTAGTTAATAAGAATTGGCTGTAAGTGTGTATTTGGGTAAGATCTGAAATATTCATTGACCTGGTGGGTAATGTGTCCGATCCTTTGGTATTGATAGAACTTTATCTGTGATGAACAAGATTTTCAGTACTCCTCATCATAATTGACTTGTCTGTCTGGGTGGGATGCCAAGGCTGGGTTGCTTTAAGGGAACTGAGTTTTGACTTCTGGGTAACCGATGAGGTATTGTGGAAGCTGTTTTGTAGCTGGCTTGGTGAATCTAACTATTAGAATAACCACCAGTTTGGGGGATTGTCTGCCCCATTCTTTGCAGTTTGCCCCGATTGAGCAGTCTCAGTGTGGCCCCCCTGGGACACCAGTCACAACACCCCATCACAATCAGAGAAAGCTTTTTATTAGTTATTATTAATCATTAACGTTTGGGTACCAACAAACACTTTCCTCAGTTTTAGGATCTCATTTCTCTGAGAGCTGTACAAATACGTAGAAGGATATAGTCCTGAAGAGTTAATAATCTCAAAACATTAAAAATATATATATAGATAAAGGTTGAGAGAGAGATGCAATCTAAATGATGGAGGTGGTAATTGGAATGTCTTCTTAGTTACACAAGGTTCTCTTCGTTTTGTTTTCCTTTTCCTTTTTTTTTTTTTTGTAATTTTCAATACATATTTGAATTAAAAATGTTCCATGTACTTAAGCACTCTGAACATTGTCTCTTTGTGGTTCTTATTGCTAAGTTGCCTTTTTATCTGATCACAATGGCACAGTATTTATTTTAGTATATACACATATATATTAGGTTAGACTACCTCAGAAGTACTGGGCAATATATACTGTACCAAAGCAACAGTCTAAGTGTTAAATGGAATGTGAAAGACTATATCAGCATTTTCATTACACTCTCCTGGTTGCAGGAGTTTATAACTTGGACATAAACATTTGCTCCAGGCTATTTCATTCTTTGTATGTGTGAGTGAATTTAGTGTTCATAAAAATAAGGTCTTAATAGTACTGGCATGAGATATGTAATTGCATGTGTACTGAAAGTTCAGGAAAAATCTATGACAATACATCCACACTGCTCTGACATTGCATAAAAGTCCCAACCCATAAAGCACTCATGATTCAAATCCTGGGCTTCTTGTGTAAAAAATAATATTATAACCAGACAGCATGGTGATTTTGTAATGTAAATTCCTGTTGCCATAAAACTAAGCTGAGACTATAAAACTAGTTTTAATTTGTGCACTAAATGGGGCTATATCAGAAGATTATAAGAAGATTTGTGAAAACTGAAACTGCATGTAGAAATCTGTTGATTCTAACATTTTTTTTCAAAAGTCCAAAACATTGTCATAAGATCAAAACATTGTGTTTTAACATTTTCATAATGCAACATTTCAGTTTTTATATTTCAAGATTATTTTTTTCATTTAGAAATTGATTTTATTTTATATTATTTTAAAAATAAAGATGCCAAGACTGAAACAAAACATTCTAATTGACCTCAAATTATTTTTAAACAGGAAATTTCCATTTTTCTTCCAATTCACAATAAATACAAATTTCAAAATTGTTGAATTTCCCTTAAAATGGAAACTTTGGTACCTGCACAGCTCTAAATACAATCTTTCAAACATACTATGCCAAAAACAGTATAGTTAAACTAATCTAGTAACAAGTATTAATAGCATTTTATAAGGTTAGTGTTTTTTAGGAATAGCCTGTATTTGAACTGTAAGAGTTTCAGCTACAACACTGTGTTTGTACTCATGGCTCACTTTCCATATATTTTCAGTTTAGCATAATTTTTTCCTTCATTAGTCTTATTCAGTAATGCTTAAAAAAAAGTTTGTACATTTTTGAGTTTATGAGAGTTAAAGACAAAAATACAACCAAAACCCCTTTCCTCATTGTGAAAATTGTCACACTCTTTTCTATATAGATAGCTCAAACAGCTGGGCACTTAAAACTTGGAATATTAATAATGCTCATTTGGGTGTATGTCTGTGAGCAAATTTTTAAAAAGGTATGGATTGAATAATAATGTGACAACAGATTGGAACAATGTGTAAGATTATTAGGCATCACATTTCTTCAGCAGAGCCTAAAGACACCACCCTCTTTGATACTTCAATCTGGTCATTTCCCGCTCTTGCCTGATGGGCACAGTGGTTGCAGCTAAGATAGTTTCCCTAGGAGAAACTGTGTCATGGAAAGACACAGTATCCTCACCATCAAAGAGAAAGAAAGAAAGAAAGAAACATAAAAAATCATTGAGGAACAAGGAAAAGTTGCCAGCATGAAAAATGTAAAACTTCCTGTGTTATGATATTTCCATAGTCTTTGCTATATTCTGTAGTATTTTTCTTATGCTAAGATTTAGTTTAAAAATATTATATTTCTTTCAGCTGCCAGCACACAACTGACTCAGTGTAAACAGATGTACACCTTCCCACTTAACTCGGTATATAGACAAAAATTAAAGTTGCTGATAGTCAAACATTAGTAGAAGTAAAGTGAACTCACCCTTTCCCACCCCCAATCTCCTCAATAAAGTCTGAACCACAAAGCTTAACTGGGGCCATTTCAATGTAAACATTATTCAGCATGTGCAGTTTGTTGCTTTTGTTTTAAGGCTATTACATTCTTTTTAAAAGGCATGAATGTAAATTTAAGGCTGCACCGTTAAAAATACAAGGCAGTAAATGCAAAATTTACATATTATAAAATAACAGCATCTCAGCCAAATTGCATGTCCTGAATATTGTCTTCTATTCATGTAGGAGCAAACAGAAATAAATAGTATTGTATAAAACAGTTAGCAAGGGAAACAGACATTTTTCTATTAACTGTACAAAGTATTTCTTTCACACTGCATCTTTGTGGATTTAAGATTATATTTTGTTTGTTTGCCTTTACAAGAACAAGGTGCTGTTTGGAACATTTTTTTAAAAATGAAGTCAGAGACTTTTACTATTTGTGAACGATGTTGGGATAGGTAGCCCTCAAGTATAAAGTTCAGTTCTGTATGAAGTCATAGACCAGAGAGAGCTTGCGACTGTCTGCAAACAAGGATCACTTGAGCCAAGTGTACTCTAGCACATTATGCACCATGTATGATGGGGATTGCAGTGGGGTAGCATAGGAGTCAGCGATACTTACTCTGTGCCAGCTGGAGCCTCTTCTGTACTTTCTGGGGAGATCTGCTAACTTTGCAAGCATATTTCACCAGTCCAGTTAGTATAAAGAGGCCAGAGGAGATGATAATTGGAGTAACCACCTCTGCTTTGAAGAGCATACAATCTAAATATGAAATCATTTTGTATATGCTTTCTTGTTTTAATTCAAAGTCTTTATAAACAGCTGACATACTGAGCTGTTTGTCATGGACTCAGCAGTCATAGTACACTTTTAATTCAAACATGATTAAGACTGGACTTTTGGTTGTCATGGGAGACATATTCCATGTATGTCATTTTAAATATACCAATGACTTTTGTAAATTTCAATGCAGGGCCAATGAGGAGGCCTTTCTGATGAAATATAGGGCTGCATAGCTATTCTGCTCTTGGGTCCTCAATGCAAACATTATATGGGACTTAAGTGGTGTCGAGGGCCTTAAATTGGTATCTCATTTATGTCAATAGGATTTTGTTGTTGTTCGATTTCAGCCTAAATATAGATATTGTTCCATGATATATATAAATATGAAAAGGAATGAATTTTGTGCATCAATTTGTTTCAGTAAGGTAATGCAGCTAATACTATATGAAGGAGGAAGATATGGTATATTTTGTATTCTGTTATATTACAAAGAAATTTCAAAGACATGCAGGATCAGTAATACACATGCTGAAAAAGGCTGACACCAGGGTACTAACCTAAAACGTCTTCCAGGGAACTTACTTATATCTCCATCGCAGGTCCTCTTATCATGGTAAATATGCTTTTCTATCCCTGAAGTGTGTGGTCTATTTATTATTCCCAATTTGCTATATAGCAATATAGAAGTGGCACAGAAAGATCTACAGAGTTATAATACTAATTATTGGCTAGAACATCCTGACATAGGTGTAAGAGAACTGTGTAATAAATTATGTTAGTCAAATATATATGAAATAATGTTAATGAAATTAATATTACAATAAAATATAAAGGAATTTTTGCATTTTTGTTTTTATGTTTGCTAATACATGCTTCAGACTTTGATGAGACCATTTATAAATCAGATAATTAGTTTGTGTGTCTTATCTGTAAAATTCTTTTTCTGTGGAGGTAGCTCAGTAAAGCAGAGTCAAGAGGGAACTGTTAGCTTTGCAGTAAATAATGGCCAAGTGCATAAACACCTTGTTGGTGTCACTAGGCATGACTCTAGGTAACTCAGGAGAGTGGAAAACCATATGTGTCAATGAAGCCTTCCTGTACTAGGCCTGAATGAACTAAAGTCACTCCATGTCTGACCAAAGCCTTTCCATGTTTGAACTTTAATTGACCTAACAAGCTAGCAACATAGAATGGAATGTGTAACAGCTAGTTATCAGGTGCAACCCCACTCACACCGGTACTAGGAAATAATAATGAGGCCTGTATGCCTCTGGCTAAGGGGCAAAATAACAGATCAAAAGAAATAAAACAAGATAACGGTTCAAAGAAGAGTTACTAACGAGCTAGGCTGGTTCCCGCCAAGTATGATTTAACTGCTTAATGTAATTGCTATTGCAAAGTGTATTTGCTGCATGGGAATGAAAGGTGGGGAGAGAGGGGGAGTGGGGGGGGATAGAAGAGGCTTAGTTAAAGTTATGTATAACAAAGAGAAAAGCGGCTTGTAGCTGGGTGCTTGATTTGAGGCATGTTTGTCTCCTAGCATCACGCTTTGAGATCTCAAATAAACTTTGTCTGCTTCTCCACCTTGGTGTGTTTATTGGAGCGAAGCACACCGGGCAATGAACCACTATTGCTATCCTCGGGCATTCTGTGCTGGCAACAACCTCTCCAACCAAGAGAAGCTAACAAGTAAAAACCCAAGGCCCCAAAAACAAACCACTAAAATAGATAACAACTGTTGTGACTATAAGAACAACTGGATGGAGACAATGGGAGGAAGATCAAGGAATAGATATGTTAGGAACCAGACAGACAAAAGTAAGTTTCAGCAGGATGAGCATAAATGTATTAATTTAGGTTAGTGTGTAATAGTTACTGTGGTACCTTGGAATGGGACTTGCTGCTTGCTGTCTGCATGACAAGAACCAGGAAGTGGGAGGGTAAAGGGAAAGCCCTCTAACATATGCATGAGAATGTTTTAGTTAGGTGGTTAGAATGGAATATATATAGATAGGGGCACAGAGGAGGCAACTTGTTAAACTGAATCTGTGCATAGAACAGGGGTAAAATATAGATGACTGATAATATGAACATGGAGAATACGCGGCAGAGATCAGAGATTTGAAAAGAGACACTCCATCCCCAAGGAAGGTAACTTGATCATTTACTTTTCTGGCCTTGTCTTCTTTTGCATGTATATGTATGTTATAGGTGTTGATAGCATTGTCCTAAAACATACATAACAAAGGATAAACAAGCTGTTTAAGCTTAACTGAAGTGGATCCCATTTCTTACCTAACAGAGTATACAATAACATAAAATAATAATATTAATTAATAATCTGATCTGTAAATGGTAAATAACAAATAATCAAATTGAGTCCTAATTTTGTAATAATCTGATCTTCAAGTATCAAATCCACTTAATTATTTCTCACTATGGTTCTGAGATCCCGATTTCTGCTCTTAACTTAGTGTGCGTCTGAAATCAAGATTCTGGCTTATTATTGTATATTCGGCATTCTGTCTCCAGGAAAAAATCCTATTGACATAAATGAGACACCAAATGGGGAAACAGAGTGTAGAATATGCAAGTGAGCCACAGTGTAGATAAAAGATCCATAAGACCAAATTCTGCTCTCAATTACAGCTGTGCACCCACGCTGAACCAGTGAAGGGATTGAGGCAATGTAGCATAGCAGAACCTGCTTCACATTGCACTTCTAAGACCAGTTACTTATCTTTAATTTTCTGACATTAAGAAAAGCAAATGCAAGAAAATATGGTCTGAGTGATATTCTGAAAGCTTTTTTTTCATTGATTTTGTAATTTGATTTTTTAAAATAATGTAATAGTTAAAACAGGGAAGTATAAATATGTCTAAATCCTTCTTTCAACTTTATTTGTTTTTGTTTTGTAAAGATGAGTTTACTTACAGATTCCAAGAAACTGTCACACACAGACTGTTTCAGTTAGCAGATTGTCACAATGAATACTATAGACAATACGGTGAAATTGACACTGTTCCAAAATTAAAGTAGTAACAAAAATAAAAATAATAACGTCTTTCTATTATATACTGTCCTCAGAGTCAATTATATCAAAGTAGCACCTTTGTCTCAGAAAGAAGAGAAGCTCCATCATATCTTAAATGAAGTAATAAGCAAAAAGCTTTGACATTTTAAAAATCCTCACTAGGCAACTGATTGGACTAACTGTTCTCACAGTGAGATAAGTACAGATAAGTGAAGAAAAGGCTTTAATGTAATAGTTTTACCTGTTAGGTTCATTCCCTCTGGGACACCTGGCTTTGGTCACTGTTCACAGACAGGACACTGGGCTGGATGGACCTTTGTTCTGTCCCAGTATGGCCATTCTTATTTATATGACTACTTCAGTTTATAATGTACCTCAAATGCAAAGTAACACCTAGCACTATCTAGGTATAATATATTTAGTGTAATAGAAAAGACCTGACTCAGTTTTAAGAAAAAACTGAAGTTATATCATAGACAAAACCTAAAGTAGATAATCTAAACTACAAAACATTTTCTCTGATTAAAGACATTTAGTGTAATTACACATGGGCATTTCCTACTTTCTTTGTGTGTGTACATATTCTTCATCAAATTAAGTTTTAATTAATATCATTAATATTAAATTTGATTAAATTTGTTAATGCAAAATTAAGTTTGAGAAAGTACCATCTGGACATGGTCAACTCCTCAGTAAAAAAAATGGAATTGTCCATTTCAAAGATGAAGCCCATGTGTGCAGAAGTGAGGGCCTTCTTGGGGGACTAGCCCATGGCTATGGACTTCATTACCACAATACTTATCACCGGATACATAGTCAGAATGAAAATTTCTCTTCTTCAGCCTTGCTTTCACAAAAAGCAACACCTACTATGCCAGTTATTTTATGCATATAAAACACACACACTTATAATGGGGAAATAAGGTGGACTCAGCCTTTAAGACTCATTATGTAATTTTATTTAAGACCTGGGAGAAATTAGTGAACAGTCTTTTATGAAAATGAATGCAAACCTTTTGGCTACTTAACATTTTGGTGATTTTCTAGCCCCTGAAATTTTGAGTTTTCACAATGTTGCATGAACTTAATAGTCTTTGACAGTGAAATACCCCAACGCTCAAAAAGGAACATTTTCAATGGAAATCTGCCATTGTGGATTTTCAAGGTGACGGGGATGAGGTGGCACCTCTTTCCAGAGGTTATGTGATCTAGTCGAATGAGCACTGGGAACTCAGTTAGGTTGCTGATTGCCATTAACACTTTGTGCATGGATTCAGGTATCATACTCCTGTGAAGTATGCAGCCATCATTATCCTTTTTAAGAAACTAGGATGGGGTAGGCAACCTATGGCACGTGTGCTGTAGGCGGCACACGAGCTGATTTTCAGTGGCACTCACACTGCCGGGTCCTGGCCACCGGTCCGGGGGGCTCTGCATTTTAATTTAATTTTAAATGAAGCTTCTTAAACATTTTAAAAGCCTTATTTACTTTACATACAACAATAGTTTAGTTATATATTATAGACTTATAGAAACAGACCTTCTAAAAACGTTAAAATGTATTACTGGCACGCAAAACCTTAAATTAGAGTGAATAAATGAAGACTCGGCACACCACTTCTGCAAGGTTGCCAACCCCTGAACTGGGATTTAAAGAGGGTAAGTGATTTGTTCCGGGTCACAGAATAAGTCAGTTTTCCCCATGTCCATAAAAAAAGAACTCCCACATCTAACTTTAGAGCATTACCCAGCCTTCACGGTGCTATAGTGGATCAGTAATAGGACTGGGAGTCAGGAGGGTTTTTTTTTTTCCTTATTTTGATACTGACTTACCTTCTCTAGACTTTGGGTGACTCATTTTAACTGTCTTAAGCTTTCTCTACACTAGAAAGGGTTTGCCAGTATAGCTATATCTATTCAACTATAACTGCAGGCCTTCCAAATGTAGACACAGTTTCCACTGGAAAAAAGTTTTCTTTTACCAGTAGAGCTTATACTAGTTCCCCACATGAAATAAGGTATACCAGCAAAAGACATTTTTTGCTAGCATTAGTGTGTCTACATGATGGCTCATATTAACATATCTGTGCCAACTTAAAGTAAACAAATCAATCAATCAATCATGCCTCTCACAGGTCAGTATAAATGTTAAGTGTCAGCCAGGCCTGAGCCTCCATTTCCCCTGTTGAATGTGGTTAATGATAATGATTAGAGAAAAATATGAAAATATGTAGAAATTAAGAATTCCAGTGATTTACATTTTCTGGTTTAAAAATTAAAGTTCACATTCATTTTACATTTTGAGTAAAAATTTCATAAAATTGAGACACTTTTGTAAAAGTTTTAACATACACATAGAACTTGGCATTTGATTAAATAAACATTTTGCAATAAATGTTTCACACAACTCTAGTAGTTTACTTTGCTTCTTTGAAGATGGAGGATGTGAATAAACAAATTTTGATGCAAATTTTGAAGATACTTCAGAAGGAAAATGAGATAATCAGAGAAAATGTTTTGTAGTTTAGATTATCTACTTTAGGTTTTGTCTATGATATAACTTCAGTTTTTTCTTAAAACTGAGTCAGGTCTTTTCTATTTTTCTTTTGCTGCTACCATTATCCAGCATGTATATACTTAAAGCAGGAAAATGTTGGTGTCAAAATGTAGTTCTAAAATACAGTTTTGCTTCCATGAAAGGATACTATTGACAATTGTTGATGATAGCTAGTTTGTTTCATGAAAATGAAAGTTTGCCTCCCTGTATAAAACAAGGCCCCAGCAAGTTTGCATAGAATTAATTCCACTTTCATGTTCTGCTGACATCAAAATTATTCATTTCCTTATGCGGTAAATTGTTTCACTCCATGTCTTATCCTAGCATGCTAGAGCAAATACAATTTGTAGCTGATAATCAGTTTGTCAGAATGTCAAGTCTATTCTAATAGCAAAAGCAATATATAAGCTATAAATCCAGTGTCTTTTAAGACCATGATAAAGACATTGGATTTATGGCATAGTATAATAATCTGTAACCCACTAAACCCCCTTTTTTTCCTGTGACTACAGGAGTGTTAACAGGCAGCTTAGAATATGTGCTAACTACTTATGATAAACTATGTGTTCAATCATGTATTCATTTTGACACTCTTAGTACCTTTCCCAGACCTGAGGAAGAGCTCTGTTAGTTTGAAAGCTTTTCTCTCTCACCAACAGAAATTAGTCAAATAGATGATATTACTTCATCCCCCTTGTCTTTCTAAATGTTTGTATTTCAGTTATACTCACGGCTTAAATTCAGCAAGAGCTGGCTGAAGCACGGCTCTGGTAAATATTCTCATAACCACAGGGCAGTAGTCCTGAGCCCTGGCGGAGCTGAAGCCCAGAGCCCTGAATGGGTCCGGGGCTGGGGAGACCTCCGAGAAATACTTTATGAAAATTTGAACCCTGATTATACTCTTTGTTTCAACTACCTACCCTGGTGTATTTGTGCTGCAGTAGTACCCAGGAACCTCAGTCAAGGATCAGGGTTCCATTGTGCTAGGCACCGTATGGACAAATAACAGAAAATACAGCCATTCTTCTAGAGAATATAAGTGCCAGACTGTACATGACAGGTGGACAAAACAAATCAACTGGGTTGGGTGTGAACATGGGCCTTCTCTGTAAATACCAGTCTAGAGAGTCAACTCACTCACTTTCTCTTTGCCCCAATGACTATTTAATACACAGTGGAAAAGTTTCATTGGGAGAGAGTAAGACATCACTACTCCAGACCATGCTATAGTCTAACACTTAGCACACTCCCTTCCAGTGCAAGAGGACCAAGTTCATGTTTGTGCTCCATATCAGGCAGGGGGAAAAATTGAACCTACCACTCCCACATCTCTGGTGAGTTCCCTATCAACTAGACTAACATTTATAAGGAAGTGACCATTACCTCTCCCCAACATTTTTTTTTACCCTAACCCTTTAAAAAACACCCAATGTTTGGGGTTGAATTATTTAATATTATTACTACCTTAAATTGACTTTTTTTGATCCCCTGATTTTTTTTCAGTTTTCTAATTTAGTTCAACGCAAACTGAATTTTCTTCCCCAATTTTTCAAAACTACCAGTTAACTGGAAAACCAATTGTTCTTGTTGGGAGCACATTATATACCCTACCTAAAGCAACAGGCATATTGATCACTGTGGACAATCCTAAAATCATATTGCTTTGCCTCATTATCTCCCAAAACCTGGCCTAAGTCTGGTCTCGCTGAGACTGGTTCGGTCAAGTCAATAGTTATGCAGGTGTAAGACTGGTGTGAGAGCAGACTCAGTCCCCTGGGCTCTAGGGAAATCCCTCTATATGCACTTAAAAGCAGAATGCACCAGCAAAGGTCTGTCCAAACCATTCTTATTATTTATTACTATTATTTACATTACTGTAGCACCAAGGATCCTAGTCAGAGACCAGGACCCCATTGTGCTAGGCACTAGATCCTTGGCCAGGTGGGGCTGTAGAGTGTAGGTACATAAGGAGAGTGCAGTGTAGAGATACCCAGAATCTAAAGTCTTTGGGGTGTCAAATACTATGTATGCAGAATTTGTTAGTGTGCTAAGGTGATTACTCAAAAAAGGAACAGTACCACTTACTACTTCACTACAAGGAGAAGTTTTCACCTACCAAGCATGTGCTATCAGTGTCCCCTTGGTGATAATGATTAGTCAACAGGTGCATGAGCTCCCAGAAGAGTGATGAAACCTACTCTGTTCCACACTGGGTGAACTAAATGGGGAAGGAGAGCATCTTTCTGTACCTTTCTCCCATCCTTCCAACACAAAACAAGATCTTGCCATTTGCTATTCAAATCACCTAAATTATCCAGCTCTGATTTTGTTTTCATTGTATCTATTTGCTTGGCTTCTGATTATAGTATTATCTGCAGCCTTGGAGATCTTTCCATTATATTCTTCTGAATTCTGCCCTGATTTGAACCATGTGAAACTATGTTTAATTAAACATCTTCTTTTAAGAACCTGATTGATTTTTCCTCATTTTAAGATCCAAGGATTTTGGATCTGGGCTCACCAGGAATTGGTGGGGGGAATTTTCTTGAGTCTACCCAGGAAAAAAGGGTATAGAGACTTGGGAGAGGGAAATTAGTCAAATCCTGCCAGGAAAAGGGGGATAAGGAATGGGGAAATATTTGGGGGAAGGCAGAGTTCCCAAATGGCTCTCCCTCAACATTTTTTTAAAACATTTGGTGGTGGCGGCGACTGTTTTGCCTAAGCTGTTAAAAATAAGCTTAGTGGTTATTCATGCATGTCCCTACATCTGTACCCTAAAGTTCAGAGTGGGGGGGACACCTTGACAAGAGACGTGTTTAAATACCTACTATGCCACAGGCTTCCTGTTTGACCTAAGAGGCTTCATCTCTCTGTGCCTCAGTTTCTTATCTGTAAAATTGTGATAATAGTAACTACCTCAGACAGGTGTTATGATGATAAATATATTACAAATTGTGAGGTACTCAGTTACTATGGTAATGGATGCATAAAGTACGTAATATAGATAAAAACTCCTCCAAGGTAGCACATGGTCCACTTCAATAGTGCACTTTAAAAAATATTGTAAATATGGGAAGTTATATTACTTTTTAGTGTGGCTTGCTTAAAATTTTAGGTTTTATTTTTATAACTTTACCAACCTTCTTCTTTCCTAGGTGTTAGTACCTTTAAATACTGTTTGTCTCTCAAATTTGTGTTTACCTGCAATGATTCGTGTCTAACTTTTAGCATTTTTGATTTTACTGTAATCAAATTTTGATTATAGTCTCTTCAACAACTGTACATTTAATGTTTCCCATACATAATTTAGTTTCAGCCAATTTTCTCATTTTTGCTCATTTTGCTTTCCTTCAAAGACTGCTAAAGTCTTACGCTAAAATACTTGTTTTTCATATTAACATTTTTTTCACAGAAAAATCGTATCTTAGCTTGAAGTTAAGAAGAAACTGCTTAGGAAGAATAGAATGTAGCTTTTTTCAAATTAATTGACCTCATAAAATGATACAGTTTAATAAGATTCAATTTAAAAAGCAATGAAAGGCCGGACTGTGTCTTCAGATGCATACACTTCTCTCTTCCATTGAAATCAACAACCATATTCAGTCAAAGTCAACAGCGTTGCTTAGAGTTTAACTGAAGGCAGGATTCAGGAGAAGATAATGAAAAGATCTCCAAAATGCAGACAATATCGATAAGAGCAACTAAAGCACATTCCAAGGCATTTGGAAAATTAGAAGCCTCTGGCCAAAAGATGGCAAGTGATGTTCAGTTCAGAGAGGTGAGAAGGCTGAAACTCTTGCTTTGTACTACATGAATATACTGTGGGATAAAGATGCAGAGAGCCTTTTTTCCTGGCTCACCCAGTATACCAACCATGCCGTGGGGCAGGGTCTCCTTCTGCTATTCTTAGAAGGGAAAGAGACTGGCTCATGCACCATGATATAGTATTTAGTAGGGAGTTCTTGGGGCATAATGGCTGCTGCTTTGAAATGAACCCTAAAGAGAACTGTCCATCTTCATATCTCCCCCTCTATGTGGGACTGAGCCCATTGCCATGGCTCAGGAACTAAACCCCAGTTATCTGACTGAACATTCTGAGAGAAAATTCATGCTAAGAAAAAAACAGAACTTGGTGCAAGCAAGCAAGTACAAAGTATCCATGTTGCTGATGAAACAGCTGATGAAACAGCTTCTGCAGAGTACCACCAAAGACAGATAGCACAGATGGAGCATACAACTGATGGCGATATAATGCTAGAATAAAATGACATAAAAATGACAATAATAGTGGCAAAAAAGAAAGGCCCACATCCTTCTTGCCTTACTCATGTGAGTAATCCCACTGATTTCAGTGAGCAGCATTGGGCTCTAACTATGTAAATGACTCAAACAAAGGCTTTAAATAATAATGCAGTTATGGTTCCCAGTCTACTACTTAAGTCGTCTTTCCTCTTATGAAAAAAAATAAAATAAAATAAAAACAAAAAATGTGAAGTTCCATAGCAGTTAGTAAGTCAGTGGCTGCCTTGGGTAGTCTGCCTTGCTGCTGCTGACCTAATGCATCATCACAGTAACTGAGTGACAAATTCCAGATGAGACATCACGGTATAAAGCATCAGCTGAACATTTGAAAGAGTCATTTAGATAAAAGCACAGAGCCCCTACAATAGTTTAGATGAACTGTAAAGTTTTCAGCTAGCTATTTTTAATTCACGCTGTTTAATTGTGCTAATTAATAGCCATGGATATAGAATCATAGAATTCAAGATCAGAAGGGACCATTATGATCATCTAGTCTGACCTCCTGCAAGATGCAGGCCACATAAGCCGATCCACCCACTCCTTTAGCAAGCGACCCCTTCCCCATGCTTCGGAGGAAGGCGAAAAACCTCCAGGGCCACTGCCAATCTACCCTGGAGGAAAATTCCTTCCCGACCCCAAATATGGCAGTCAGCTGAACCCCGAGCATGCGGGCAAGACTCTCCAGCCATACCCTCTGGAAAAAGGTTAAGAATATCATATCATTGACCCATTGTGCTATTTACCAGTGTGGCACTTAATTGACCTATTGACTAAGCCCGTTATCCTATCATACCATCTCCTCCATAAACTTATCTAGCTTAATCTTAAAGTCATGGAGGTCCTTCGCCCCCACTGTTTCCCTCGGTAGGCTGTTCCAGTATTGCACTCCCCTGATGGTTAGAAACCTTCGTCTAATTTCAAGCCTAAATTTCCTGACTGACAATTTATATCCGTTTGTCCTCGTGTCCACATTAGCACTGAGCTGAAATAATTCCTCTCCTTCCCTGGTATTTATCCCTCTGATATATTTAAAGAGTGCAATCATATCTCCTCTTATCCTTCTTTTGGTTAAGGAAAACAAACCGAGCTCCTCAAGTCTCCTTTCATACGACAGGCCTTCCATTCCTCGGATCATTCTAGTGGCCCTTCTTTGTACCCGTTCCAGTTTGAATTCATCCTTCTTAAACATGGGAGACCAAAACTGCACACAATACTCCAAATGAGGTCTCACCAACGCCTTATATAACGGGACTAGCACCTCCTTATCCCTACTAGAAATACCTCGCCTAATGCATCCCAAGACCGCATTAGCTTTTTTAACGGCCACATCACATTGCCTACTCATAGTCATCCTACGATCAACCAGGACTCCTAGGTCCTTCTCCTCCTCCGTTACTTCCAACTGGTGTGTCCCTAGCTTATAACTAAAATTCTTATTAGTCATCCCTAAATGCATAACCTTACACTTCTCACTATTGAATTTCATCCTGTTACTAATACTCCAGTTTACAAGGTCATCCAAATCTCCCTGGAGGATATCCCGATCCTTTTCCGAGTTGGCAATACCTCCCAACTTGGTGTCATCCGCAAACTTTATTAGCCCACTCCTACTCTTGGTTCCCAGGTCAGCAATAAATAGATTGAATAAAATCGGACCCAAAACCGAACCTTGAGGAACTCCACTGGTAACCCCCCTCCAACCCGACAGTTCCCCCTTCAATACTACCCTCTGCAGTCTCCCCTTTAATCAGCTCCTTATCCACCTCTGGATTTTCATTTCGATCCCCATCTTTTCCAATTTAACCAGTAATTCCTCATGCGGTACCGTATCAAACGCCTTACTGAAATCCAGATATATTAGATCCACCGCATTTCCCTTGTCTAAAAAATCTGTTACTTTCTCAAAGAAGGAGATCAGGTTGGTTTGGCACGATCTACCTTTCGTAAATCCATGCTGTAATCTATCCCAGTTGCCATCGGCCTCATGCTCCGTAACCACTCTCTCTTTTAAAATTTTTTCCATGATTTTGCATACTACAGATGTTAAACTAACTGGCCTGTAGTTACCCGGGTCACTTTTTTTATAGTATAATATGCTCTTGGCATCCACTATGATATGCTTGATAGTCCTCACTCTTAAAATGTGCAGTGCATTTTGGTTTTCCAAACATGCTCACTAGTAAATGCAGATAAAAAGGGATACATAAATAATTCACATTGAAATTATATGATTAATTAGCTTAATGGAATCAAGACAAGAAGAACATTGTAACAGAAGAAAATATGTAAATTTGATTCTTCTTCTAATCTTTGAAATAATTTGCAAAGTTTCCCTTTGGTAACACTAAAATATAAATTGTGATGTGGACATAACTGCAGGAGTACAGTCAGAAGACTTTAATTTTGCAGGGACTTGAAGTTAATTGGCTTAGCAAGACTGCCAAAGCAATTAAAACAGCAGTGGGTGGTTTGAGGATGATGCAGATCATTGATGCCCCATCAAGTTTAATAAAATGACAACCATATTTTGCCTGAATGGATCCTGAATGAACCACCCACACAAGAGAACTATTTTAGAGTGTCCACCATCAAATATGCTTAGTAATAATTGTATCATGAAAAGTGTTAAATATTGCATCTTTCCTTTGCTCTAGTACTAGTTCATAGAGTCATTTTCAGAACTTTCACTTAGAAACACATTTTTAAGGAGACTTCTAAAACTATTAGGCCAAAATCTGAAGATGACAAAAAAAGAAAGAAAGAAAATAAAAGAAAGAAAGATGAGTGTTTCATTAACTAAACCAGAAAGAAAACTGAAATGTAAATTACAATTAAATGTAATTTATCAGAAACGTTATTTAAAATAAGCTTGCATCATCAATATAGATTCATTATAATTAAAAAATCTCATTTAAGCATAATTGTTCAATATCTCTGACTACATTCAGATAATCAAAGTTGAATAGCAGATACAATAATACACTGCAATAAAACATCAAACACCAAAACTATTTGCAAAATATTTAACAAGTTTCTTTACTGACATCCACTTTTCATATAACAAAAAATAGATGAACGTATGTTTGCTTCTAAATCCCAGTCTTAAAATATCTGTAGAACAATAATTATTAGTTATTCATAAATAATGATGGTCACTAATATTCTAATTACAGAATTATAAATCATAGAATATTAGGGTTGGAAGGGACCTCAGGAGGTCATCTAGTCCAACCCCCTGCTCAAAGCAGGACCAATTCCCAAATAAATCATCCCAGCCAGGGCTTTGTCAAGCCTGACCTTAAAAACCTCTGAGGAAGGAGATTTCACCACCTCCCTAGGTAACCCATTCCAGTGCTTCACCACCCTCCTAGTGAAATAGTGTTTCCTGATATCCAATCTAGACCTCCCCCACTACAACTTAAGATCATTGCTTGTTCTGTCATCTGCCACCACTGAAAACAGCCTAGCTCCATCCTCTTTGGAAACCCCATTCACATAGTTGAAGGCTGCTATCAAATCCTCCCTCACTCTTCTCTTCTGTAGACTAAATAATCCCAGTTCCCTCGCCTCTCCTAGTAAATCATGTGTCCCAGCCCCCTAATCATTTTTGTTGCCGTCTGCTAGACTCTCTCCAATTTGTCTACATCCCTTCTGTAGTGGGGGCCCAAATCTGTACACAATACTCCAGGTGTGGCCTCATCAGTGCTGAAGAGAGGAGAATAATCACTTCACTCAATCTGCTGGCAATGCTCCTCCTAATACAGCCCAATATGCTGTTGGCCTTCTTGGCAACAAGGGCACACTGCTGACTAATATTCAGCTTCTTGTCCACTGTAATCCCCAGATCCTTTTTGAAGAACTGCTGCTTAGCTAATCCGTCCCCAGCCTGTAGCAGTGCATGGGATTCTTCCTTCCTAAGTGTAATTAGTACACAAAAAGTGTATTTTCATGGTTAAAGACCATTGGGGTATAGAATCAGTTGAAAGGCATTAATATTATTATACCAAGACAGTATAAATGTTACTGTGAAAGCAAAAGAAACATTGGCCATCACATATAAAGATTTGTATGCTCATATAGACAAAGGAAAATATGATATACTAAATAGTCAACAATTAATTTATTAGGTTAGGAAGAAACTGCCCTTGTGGACAGATTATTCCTAAATTGTCAACGACGTGGTTTCTTGAATCTTCCTTTGAAGCTTCTTTGAACCATCATCAGGAATAAGATACCAAACTAGATGGACCACTGCCTTCTCAGATTAGGAGATGGTTGTTACATAGTGATAAGAAGCCCTCGCTATCCCCATTCCATAATGCAGCAGCACAGACCCGCTATCTGCTGCTGCAAGTAGTTTTATTTTTAACCTCTGACATAATAAGGCTTTATTACCATATGGTTAGACTCAACCATTCAGAAAAAAATAGAACAAATATGGGACTTCTGCAGTCAGTTGCAACAAACTAACCTTGTTCATAAGAAAAAAATAAAAAAGAACATATGTTTGTCAGGAAAACATTCTCAGGCATTCTAATACCACCTTTTTTCTGCAGAAAGTTTTGCTGAACACATTTTTTCAAATTTCATAACATTATTCCCACTTTGGGAATGTTTCACAAACTTGAAAGTAGTTGTTACAATGCAAAAACTTATAATTGCAAATATTTCACCAAACTACATGTTACTTATGACTAAACAACAAAATTTGCAGTCAAGGAAATATCTTTAAAGTTTCTTGGAAGAAACAAAGTGGGATTAGAAAAAAAGGAGGGGAACAATAAATTAAATCCAGTATCTGAAGCTATGATTAATGTTCCAGATAACACATAAAACAAAAAAACATGACTTTACCAACTGAAACTCTGGGAAAATATAAGACATGTATCTCCCATTATCTTAGATGGAAAGCAAACTGCTTAAAATCCATATGCAATAATTTGAAAATTTACTCAAAAGAATCAAATACAGATATCAAAGCTGATTTATTAATATCCCTGAATGAAACCACACTACCTCTAGCTATGTCAGATGACAGAACCTTCTTCAACCACTGAGAGAACTTGTCAGCAATTTCTGTCTCTACAGTTTATATCAAATAAACATGTGTAAAGAAATTCAAACAAAAGCTCTGTACGAAGACTTCAAACAACTAAACAGAACAAGGATTTTCTGTCCAATGTTTGAGAAATGAAAGATGAGCTTCTAGTATCTGACGTTTTACAATATGCTGTAATACACTTTTCTAAAGAGTCCAGATTTATGACCATTATCACTCAAAAAAAATCTGAAAATAAAGATAGCTTTAAATAAAAATCTTTCACCAAAAACAGTTCAAGACCAAACAATTGGGGTTTTTTGTTTTGTTTTTCAGTAGCCTGGAGTGATTTTGCTATTGGGCATTTTTTCACTTCCCCAATTCAGCCCTGAATCAAACTCAAGGACTAGATACTGTAAATTAAATCCACCAATTTTGTGTAAGGTAGAAAATTAATGCTGCTGTACCAATTTGGATTTGACACTCAATGTCTAAGAACAAACTAACAATCAGAGTCAGAGAGAGAAAATATAGATGAAAGCCAAGCCCTAGTGAAATTAGTGGTAAAATTCCCACTGACTTCAATAGGATCAGGATTTGTATTGTTTTTTAATCTAAACAGAGTAAAGAGACAGTGGGTATAGTGAGATGTACCTACCCCAAGGCTATTAACAGTGTGAAAACTGCCCATGCTCTACAATCCTAAAGGGGGTTACCCTCTTTTTTAACCCTTGTCTTTTCTGCCTGAGAATTAAAAAAAATGGAACAATTATTTAACAAAAAATATGCAGACAGTATATACATTATGTCCTTTGTCAATGCCACCATGCCATGGCATTACATACCTACCCAGTTCATAGATGAATACCCCTTCCTGTATGAGTACGGCCATGGGAACTGCCAGCTTACTAAAAACGACAACAAAATCCCATAACACAGTCAGAGTTGAAAGGTAAGAGGAATACTGATATTCTGAAGACATAGTGGAAGTGGAGGAATTTGTAAGGTGCTGATCAGATTGGAATAGATAGGTATTAGGTAAGCATTTTTTAAGTCTACAGAGAGGAAAGGAAATCCCTCTGAAGTGAATACATTTCCTGATACTCTTCTGGCTGAAAATCTCTACAGCTCCTATTTGTTGCTGATGTTTGATAGCTGCTTTCGTATTCACTCTCTTCTATGGGTATCATCATTTTTTCCCCTAAATATACTTCAATTCACTTCTGCCCATGTAGAAACTCTATTTGACTTTATTGAAGGTGCAGCAATTTTGAAAGTACATGGCACTGACCCAGGAGTTTTTGAGAAGGGTTGCTGAGTTCAGTTATGTCGACCATTAGCAAAGCTTTTAATGTATCCATGTCAACGGATTCTGCTCCTTTGCACTCAAAGCATTTTAGCTAGCTTTCTCTTTTATAAGGGCCAGGACTCCCAAAGCAATCTTTCACCTGCAGCAATAAATAAAGTTGCAGAAAAGCTGACCCAACCTATTTACTGTCAAAGCAGTGTTTTTGACCTATTGAAAAAGGAATGACTTTGAAATTCTGTCTGAACTGGGTAATATCATGTGTATTATTATAAATGTGTGTAACCTGGCTTAAATATAACTTGTTTTGTCATAGATAGAATAATCCGTGTGGCTATAGTATTGAAAATGTTTGGATTTTTTTTTCTTAAATCTAAACACAAATAGCAAATTGCCATATAGAAATGAGAAATGAGTAGACATGATTTCATAATCAGGTCAGACCACTAAATAAGTTCACTTCTGAGAAGAAAAATATACATAAATTGAAAAGGAACATTCTTATTAAATGGCAAAAAAATAATTAATAGGCCTTAAAATTGGAGATAATTTAAAATGCATTTTCAATATAACCGTGCAAGACTTTTAAAGGTTTTTTTATTAAAATGTGTAATATGGAAGCAACCATAAGTCACAGTCAGGATTGTGATCCATCATTCTAGGCACTGTCCAAGCATGTATTAAGAGATAGTCACTGCCCTGAAGAACAGACAATCTAAGACCCCAATTCTGCAATCTGATCCATGAGGGCAGAATCATATTACTTCAGGGAATCCCACTGAAATGACTGGGGTTTCACGTGGATGCTGAGCCCTGAGCGAACGAGTCAGGTCACAGGATCAGGTCCTAATTTAAGACATGATGCAAAAGGTGGGTGTAGTAAACTATTTCCGGAGGTGGGGAAGGAGGACAAGGGTAACAGTGATAGGAACACATAAATGTGAAGGAAAATTAATAATTTGTGCATAGACTAAATGAGATACAGTTACAAGATTTCAAGTCATTTAACATTTTACATTCCTAATACATAAATAAAATAGTGAGTAGCAGTGTTGACAACCCCAAGCAATCAAAAATCATGATTCATGCCCCCAAAAGCATGATATTTAAAAAACAAAAAACAAATCCTGAATTCTTTTTATTTTTCTTCTAGTGTTAAAACATTTAGGGTTCACATTTTCAAGCTTTCCTCTGTAAATACATGTACTAAAACTGTAAACAAAATATGAAAGTTGAAATTCTCTTGAAATAATATCTTTCCAGAAGCTGAGGGTTTTAAGAAAAAAATCACAAGAATTGCAATAAAATCTCAATAGCTAGCAATGCTGGATCAGCATTGCCTAGTTTTACAGTTTAGCACATTTTCTTCACCGTTATCTTAGAAGCTGCACACATGCTACTTAACATTTAGAAGGATGCTATAATATGCGCATTTTCTGTGTATAAGCCTATGCCATCTGAACATTTTCATGCATAAATGTGCACTTGCTCATTTTCCAAAATGTTATCCCATAATGTAGCACAATAAATATTTCAGACGAGTCTGGTGATAATGTATGCTATCACCATGCAAGAAAGCCTAGCATGCTTCTTCTTTCTGATCAGTCTGTCCTGAGAAAACACTCTGACATTAGAGAGAGCTGTGTCTCATGGAGTGAAGATTTCATGTGTTGTTACATTACATCCAGACACTCACAATTTCTGGGTGGAAAAATACAATGAAAAAACTTGGAGCATACGTTTTCTCCCAATTCAAGCAGATGTTCAATACCACCTGATTAGCTGATTAAGAAGCAATATTTATGAGCTATGGAGGGATTTCCCCCCCCCCAGTTCTTGAATAACAGAATGGAGGCTGAGACTTGGGGGAAGAGAGAGAGAGAGACTGGAGGGAATATGGGATGAAGAAAGGCTATTTGGGCAAAGAAAAGGTGGACATGCAGAGAGCTCAACTGGAAGAAGACAGATATGTAGGAAGAAGCCTTTTACATACACAAGATTTATTTTGCTGGTACTATATGAAGGATGTAATAGCTACAATAGTACACATTTTATTTAGAATATTTTTAAAATACACATTTTATTTAGAATATTTAAAAAAATATTAATGTTACCTGGTGACAGTCTTTATATATAGCATTTTTAGTAGAGTGTCTGTAGTTCATCAATAGCTGTATTAGGATGGAAACTGTGGAATTTAAATTGTTTTTCTGCTGTTTTGTAGAATATGCCATTAGTGATATACATTTTTAATTGCAGTTACATTTAGTCAATGTATTTGACAACTGAACTCCATTTCAAACTGTTTATCAGAACATACAAATGTTCATATTTCTAAAATGAATAATTTAGCTGCAGCTATTCAGTGATCCGAGTGATCTCACATTTTAGAGAGAGACTGTTCAGCCAAGCAAATTTGAGCTAGTCATTAAAACTGCCCAATTAGAAAAGTCTTACCAATCTTAATCACCAAGTTAAGCCAGGCCACTACGGATTTCATGGAAAATAAAGGCACCTTCATTAGCTATTATGCCTCTGTGAAAATATTGGGTTTTTTTTATTTATTTGTTTGTTTGTTTTTAGATAAATACAGTTATGTTATATTCTGGAAGTGAAAAAAAAATGGATTAGAATTGCAATGTTTTAAAAAAATTAAGGCAAAGTTACAATAAAACATTAACATATTACATTTTATATTACTTATTCAGGATCAGGTTAATATTCAACCAACCTGGCTAAAGATTCTAGCTTGCTAGCTGGGGAGCCCTTCTCCTCTGAGTATGCTAGAAAGGGTGACCACATTTCTAAATACCCGTCATCTTTTAGGTACTTCTCTTGTGTACATTTTTGGGGGTGAAAGCTTTTCCATTACAAGGACAGGCCACATTTTACTATACTACAATTCCGTAGGAGGAGGGATAACACATTACCAATAATGTGAAATACAAAGTCTAGCTGCTAACAATAAAAAAGGAATTAATTTGCCATTCGGTTTAAAATGCAGATTCTTTATAGACATATTAATTAAGCATGTCGGGGGATCTCTGGGAAGCTGGCATTTTGTCATAAAATGAATCTCTTTAATAATTCCCTCCCAATGTGCAAATATGTTACCCTTTCCCCACAACCTCTCCAGCATAGTTCCTCCCTAGTGGCAAAAAACATGATGGATCTTAACTGGAGTCAAATGACATCCGTACAGTAATTTGGAATTGCAGTTGTCAGTTGAATGGCTTGAATTCGGAAAATCTACTTCTGGATTTAAGCTTTCTAATACCAAATAAATGCTATCACAGTTTCACTTCTGTAAATCAGCAATAATATTTGAGCAAGTTAATGATTTTGACAGTGTATTTAAAGTACACATACTAATAGCTTTATTTTCAAAACCCTATTTTGTACACAAAGGTAGTCATGTATGTTTAAAGTCATATGCCAGAAAACTGGAAGTTTTCTTTTGTGGGAAAAGAAGGATTGAAAAACCGATGAGAAAGAGAGGGAGAAAGTGTGTGAAAAGGTCAAAAGAGGGGGAGGGGAGAGAGAAGGCCAAATAATATCACAATGAGATTGAACATAGAAGGGGCTAAACTTGAGCACATATTTCTATATACAGTATATTTTCTTGCAGAAAAAAAATGTTACTGGAAATCATGAAAAATTTTGCCTATATTTTTTGCAGTTGTGAATCATGAGTCACCCTGTGGGCATTCCAAAGACTTTAAAAAAGCTTTTTTTTTTCCTCTCAGATAATAGAAACTGGAATTTTCTTAGTCATTTAAATATATTTTCAAAAGATTATTTCTTTATTTTTTTTATGAAAGCTGAAATTCTTATGTAATCATTTGACTCCAGGAACTTGGCTTTAAGAAAAACACCAAATATCACTAGATGGAGTAGGGAGTACTAATTTGGCAGTTACATAGAATAAAATCAGTAATGTGAATTCCATATTGTAAAATAGTTTTCAGAAAAAAAATCATTCACTTGATTTACTACCGTTGCAGTTTAAATTCTGAACTTTCTTCTACTATGATCTTATGAGATTTCATGCACTAAATAAGGGTTGGTTTGGAGCAGCAGTTGGGTGAGAGACAAGCTGTCATAGGTTTATTCCCCACTTTGAACTTTAGCGTTCACAAGATGGGGACCTGCATGGACTCCTCTAAACTTAAATCCTAGTTTAGATCTGGTAAACGCTGCCACCAACTAGAAATTCCAGTGTGAGTACGGCCATGGGAACTGCCAGCTTACTAAAAACGACAACAAACTAGAAATTCCCTGGGGAACACAGATCCAAATTCCTTGAATCTCAGCACAAAGGGAAATAAACCATTCCCCCCTGCTTCTTCCCCCTCCCTTCTCTTAGTCCTGGGGAGAGATACCTGGATTCAAATTCCTTGAACCAAACAGAGAGGGATTCACTTTCCCCCCCTCCCCTTCCCCTGAAAATCCAAACAAGGGAAGAAATCAATCAAGTTCTAAAAAGAAAATATTTTATTAAAGAAAGAAAAAAGTACACTATCTCTGTATTACCAGGATGAAAAAATACAGGGTCTAACTTAGAAGCCTGGAGAGGCTTTTCCCCCCCTCCTCCTTCCTCAGAATAATCAAAGTAACAGCAAACAGAAATAAAGATATTTCTTCAGCAAACACACAATTGCAAATGCAGAAATTAATTATAAGACTAATTCGCCTTTCTAATACTCACTATACTGAATAGAAGAAAATACTTCAGGAAACTTTGGAGAACTTGAAGAATATGTCTGGCCTCTCTTAAATCCAAAGAGAGAACGGCAAATCAAACAAAGGACACAGACAAAGCCTTCCCTCCACAGAGATTTGAAATTATCTTGTCCCTTGATTGGTCCTCTGGTCAGGTGTTCATCAGGTTACTGAGCTTGTTAACCCTTTACAGGTAAAAGAGACTTTAACCCTTAACTATCTGTTTATGACACAAGCAAAATTTGAATGAGAATTATTCCAGTGGGAGGCGTGGAAAGTGGTATAAATTCAATAAGTGGCAGCCTGCTTTCTGGGTCACTACTAAAACAATATTCTAGAGTGTTACATGTTGGCATTAAAGTGCACTATGCTGCTGAGTGGGTAATCTTTTGGATAAGAAATAAAACAGATCCTGACAATTTGTAGCACTTTTTGTATATTCGAAGGTACAACCTCAGATACTGTGGCCAAATTCTAACTCAGGCCATCTAAGAGCTAGGACTTTCATGAAGGTGACAAAATCTGGAATCTGACAAAGGTGATTTAGGACTTGCTAAAGATTTTGCCTAAGAAGATCTCTGTCTAATTTTCTCTGTGAAGGATTTTTTTATCCTCCTTCCACCATTGCAAAAGTTAGCCCGTATTGGTGCCATTTAGAACTTCAGGACTGACTGGCAGAAATGAACCCAGAAGAATCCAGAGAAAAATCTAGCCCTGGAAAATTGGATTTGTATCAGTGAGCATTCCTTTTAATTTGCTGAAAAATGGGAAATCACAAGGCCCTCATGGCTCAAGGATTGAACAGGAGGCAAAAGGTTTTCTTCATCAAGTTTGGGGAGCCATCTCTAAGAGAGGGCACATCATCTTACTCTGCAGTCCTTCAAATGTTTGTGACTTCTGAATCAAAACTAATTTTTATGTCCAGAAAGTCGACTAATGGAAATGAAGAATCATCCTGTCTCCCCTTGAGGTAGGAGTTTCTGTGAATGCTGCCTTTGGAAGGTGGTTCTTGCACATTAATCTCATAGAGTTCCCCTCCACACATCCCTTCTAATACCGCAGGTATCCGCCCTATATCTTTTCTGGATTTGGGTACCAGAGTTAAAGTTCTCACTGTATGGCCCAGCATAGAGAATGTTGGAAAATTTTTATTTTGTACATCTCAAGGGCCCAATCCTTCATAAGTGCCCTGGTGCATCTATACAGAACCCCAATAAAGCCAATAGCACTACACATAGGTGCTGCAGTCCCCCTTTGTACTACTCATTGCAGGATCAGGTTCTAATGTGTTTTTTCCAAGTCTTTCTACTCCAGACTACACATCTCATTTTTTCTGTTCTACTGGAGGAGCTGGGTCTGTTTTTTCTGATGCATTTTTCATACTTAATATAATTTCATTATTAGTCAACAGGGTCCTGATTCTGCCATCCCTTCTCATGTAGTTTCCCCCGGTCTCAGGATTTTATCACAAGTCTCCCAATAATAGGTCTTTTACTTAAAGTCCCAATTCTTGGAGGTATGTGTTTATGAAAGAATCTCAGCTTTAATTTAGTGTGTGTGTAAATTTCTAGCCCTCATGTTTGCAGAGACAAAATTGACAATGTGACCCAAATGCACCTTAAAGGCTCAAAAAGTAGAAGGCAAATAAAAAGAACCCAACATGTATTATTAACTTTTTCAAAATGTCATTTTTAAATTGACTGATTTTGAAGAAAATGTCATGATTTTCCAGGTCCTGATTCATGATTTTTGAACTCTTCTGGTTCATAATACAGCTCACATTTAGTAGTACTTTTATCATATAAATAGTCCCATTGAAACTAATGGGCATACTCCCAGAATAAACTACTATTCAACATGAATAAGTGCGGCAAAACCTGGCCCAAACGGAGCAGCATTAGCCAGTCACTCTCCTTTGTATTTTTGCCTGACTACATGCACTGGTTGAAGGATTCATCTCACCTATCTGGGCTTTTACAGAGGCATTTGGAGAAGCCAAATTGGCAGGCAAAATTACCCTTTTAAAATTATATTCCAATTGTCAGAATCTCTCATTCATACACAAGTCTTTGTTCTATTGCAATCTAGCTCTTTTTAATGAAGATAATTGCAGCAGAATTTGCTGAACTTTGAAAGGTGAGACAGATAAACATGCCTGCTACAATATTGACTTGTGATTTTTACTTTAAATAATAATAAAAAGAATTAGACACCCTCTGGACCACCGTAGTACTTTATATTCTAATAATAGGTTGTCTACACCACAAAAGTCAATATAGAGAAGATCAAAGGAAAGGAATGACAGAGTCTAATTTTCACTCACACTAGTAGGTCACAACATTCACCTCATCCTGATTTTAGGAAAGATGCACAGAAAAATCTCTCTTTATGTGTTTCCATACAGAATTGAATGTGATGAATAATTTCACCACCTACTGTGCTAAAAATCTCTACTATTTTCCCTTCGTTTTGCACAGTGCCTGCTTTAGATGAGTTGTGTTGAATTACTGATTCTACACAAACTATTTCTAGATAAAAAAGAAATATTTCTATGGCCATCTGACTGACCTAGCTTTTGCCTTTTATTATCTTACAATGTCTTTTATTACTTACCTCCCTTTTTCTTTGAATCAGGCATAATAGCTATCTTCCCTGCATACCTCTTCATGTGGTTCAATTTTTGTTTCCAGTTTGGAAGAATACCTTATACTGTGACTGTATTTTAAATATCATTGGTATAATCTCAATGTGCATGTTGTGTGTAGATAAGTATGGGAGAAGAAATTTAAATGGTCAGAATATTTTCATACAATTTTCTTAATGTTTATTCAGAATTAGTTCATCCCTTTTGAGACAATTTGTCCTCACTGGAGGGTTTTAACTTCCCATGATAAAAAAATCTACCATTGATACAAAGAGGTTGATGTTGTGAAATGATCAATATAAATTAAAAGTTATGGAGATAAAACATATCAATGGCAAAATAGTTTTAACCAATCAGATTCTGGGAAGTTTTTGGTTAATTCAATGACTACGCTGTCTCCCAGTGCCTGAAGGCAATAAGCCAGAGGAGCACTTGGCATCCTGAGACTGCTCTGTGCCAAGTGATTCCAGGTGCAAGTTATACCAGCTTAAAACTGCCAATAGTTTCAAAGGATCATTACGCTACCTGGCGATTTCTGAGAAACAGCCAACCCCCATCCTTCCCTAAGGCCAGGACCCCTGTGCCTGCTTCAGGGGTGGGGGCTGGCATACTGCTGCTACATTGTCTCTACTTTCACAATAAGAACAGGAGTACTTGTGGCACCTTAGAGGCTAACAAATTTATTTGAGCATAAGCTTTCATGGTCTACAGCCCATTTCATTGGATGCATAGAATACTTTCACAATGATTCCTTTGTGCAGGGAAGATTCTGATAGGGGGCAGATCTATTAGGTTTAAGGGATAATTTCCACCTGTGGAGTAGCACAAAGCAGGAGGAGCACAGCCTGGGATGGGATCAGTATTTAAACATGTACCATTCAGTTTTTGCAATTCAAATAATTCTTCTATTTCAGTAAAATCAGATTTTTTTTCTCGTAAGCATAAAATAATGAGCTGATAACTGAGACGAGGATGCTTTATTGTGCTGACCATTATTAATTATTTATTATTAGTTATTATTATGCACTTATATAGGAATATGATATGATTTAAAATATGACATATTGACACAAATAAAGACTTGCATAGTGATTGGTAGCATGCACCTTGGGCTAGAATCTTATCACATCCTAGATTAAGACGATCTGGGATTCGCTTGATTTGGATGATGCAGAAGTGGATGAATGTCTCATTCAATGGCACCCTTCACTTTGACTTACTATCAAACGAATACCGCAGTATAGTGTTAGAGAGCACGAGAGATATCTGAAGTACTCTCTTCTGGGTGAGATGTTCAAAAAAAGCAGAGTTTGAGTCCCTCAGGGAACTGATGGGCAGGATTCCCTAGGAGAATAACATGAGAGGCAAAGGAGTCCCAGAGAGCTGGCTGTATTTTAAAGAATCCTTATTGAGGTTGCAGGAACAAACCATCCCGACAGGTAGAAAGAATAGTAAATATGGAAGGCAACCAGCTTGGCTTAACAGTGAAATCCTTGCTGATCTTAAACACAAAAAAGAAGCTTACAAGAAGTGGAAGATTGGACAAATGACCAGGGAGGAGTATAAAAATATTGCTCAGGCATCCAGGAGCAGGGCCGGCTCCAGGGGTTTTGACGCCCCAAGCCGCCAAAAAAAAAAAAAAAGCTGCGATCACGATCTGCAGCAATTCAGCGGGAGGTCCTTTGCTCCGAGTAGGAGTGAGGGACCCTCCGCCGAATTGCCACCGAATACTTGAAAGTGCCTCCCCGCTCCGGAATGGCCGCCCCAAGCACCTGCTTGATAAGCTGGTGCCTGGAGCAGGCCTTGTCCAGGAGTGAAATCAGGAAGGCCAAATCACACTTGGAGTTGCAGCTAGCAAGAGATATTAAGAGTAACAAGAAGGGTTTCTTCAGGTATGTTAGCAACAAGAAGTAGTCAAAGAAAGTATGGGCCCCTTACTGAATGAGGGAGGCAACTTAGTGACAGAGGATGTGGAAAAAGCTAATGTACTCAATGCTTTTTTTGCCTCTGTCTTCACGAACAAAGTCAGCTCCCAGACTGCTGCACTGGGCAGCACAGCATGGGGAGGAGGTGACCAGCCCTCTGTGGAGAAAGAAGTGGTTCAGGACTATTTAGAAATCTGGATGAGAACAAATCTATGGGGCCAGATGCGCTGAGTTTGAAGGTGCTAAAGGAGTTGGCAGATGTGATTGCAAACCCATTGGTCATTATCTTTGAAAACTCATGACGATTGGAGGAGGTCCTGGATGACTGGAAAAAAGCTAATGTAGTGCCCATCTTTAAAAAAGGGAAGAAGGAAGATCCAGGGAACTACAGGCCAGTCAGTCTCACCTCAGTCCCTGGAAAAATCATGGAGCAGGTCCTCAAGGAATCAGTTCTGAAGCACACTTAGAGGAGAGCAAAGTGATCAGGAACAGTCAGCATAGATTCACCAAGGGCAAGTCATGCCTGACTAACCTAATTGCCTTCTGTGAGGCGATAACTGGCTCTGTGGATGAGGGGAAAGCTGTGAATGTGTTATCCCTTGACTTTAGCAAAGCTTTTGATATGGTCTGCCACAGTATTTTTGCCAGCACGTTAAAGAAGTATGGGCTGGATGAATGGACTGTAAGGTGGATAGAAAGCTGGCTAGATCATCAGACTCAATGGGTAGTGATCAATGGCTCCATGTCTAGCTGGTAGCCGGTATCAAGCGGAGTGCCCCAGGGTCAGTCCGGGGGCCAGTTTTGTTCAATATCTTCATTAATGATCTGGAGGATGGCATGGACTGCACTGTCAGCAAGTTTGCAGATGACATTAAACTGGGAGGAGTGGTAGATACGCTGGAGGATAGGGATAGGATACAGAGGGACCTAGACAAATTAGAGGATTGGGCCAAAAGAAACTTGATGAGGTTCAGCAAGGATAAGTGCAGAGTCCTGCACTTAGGATGGAAGAATCCCATGGACAGCTACAGACTAGGGACCGAATGCCTAGGCAGCAGTTCTGCAGAAAAGAACCTAGGGGTTACAGTGGATGAGAAGCTGGATATGAGTCAACATTGTGCCCATGTTGCCAAGAAGGCTAATGGTATTTTGGGCTGTATAAGTAGGGTCATTGCCAGCAGATTGAGGGACGTGATCATTCCCCTCTATTCAACATTGATGAGGCCTCATCTGGAGTACTGCGTCCAGTTTTGGGCCCCACACTACAAGAAGGATGTGGAAAAATTGGAAAGAGTCCAGCGGAGGGCAAAAAAATAATTAGGGGGCTGGAACACATGACTTATGAAGAGAGGCTGAGGGAACTGGGATTGTTTAGTCTGCAGAAGGGAAGAATGAGGGGGGATTTGATAGCTGCTTTCAACTACCTGAAAGAGGGTTCCAAAGAGAATGGATCTAGACTGTTCTCAGTAGTACCAGATGACAGAACAAGGAGTAATGGTCTCAAGTTGCAGTGGGGGAGGTTTAGGTTGTGTATTAGGAAAAACTTTTTCACTAGGAGCGTGGTGAAGCACTGGAATGAGTTTCCTAGGGAGGTGGTAGAATCTCCTTCCTCAGAGGTTTTTAAGGTCAGGCTTCACAAAGCCCTGGCTGGGATGATTTAGTTCGAGATTGGTCCTGCTTTGAGCAGGGGGTTGGACTAGATGACCTCCTGAGGTCTCTTCCAACCCTGATATTATATGATTCTATGATTCTATGTAGGATTCCTGTTCAATAATAGACTGTAAACCACTTGGGGCAAGGACTGTCTTTTTGTTTTGTGTTTGGACAGCACCTACCGCAATGGGGTCTGGCTCTATGACTATGTCTACTGGACACTATGGTAATACAAATAAATAAATCATAGAGCTGGGCAAAAACATACTTAACCAAAGTTTTTCTTCATGGATTGTGCTTGTTTTCTTGGGTTTGAACTCATAAAACTTGCATGAAAATGGAAAATTCTTTTTTTTTTTTCAAAATGGTCCACTGAAATATTTTTCATTATCTGGATGTTTGTGAAAATTCAAATGCTATTTTCTGGCAACTAACATTTGTCCTGTTTGAAAAATCCATTTGAAAAGGAACTGATAGAGGAAGTACTGGATCAAAAAGCCATGGAGTTAATATATTTAAGGAAGAGGCTGGAAATATGGAGGTTCTATTTTCTATTTCTTCTGACTGGCCTTTGTACTCATAAAATTATGTAATAGACAAATGTCTCTATTTTATAGATGGAGAAATCAAGGTCCAGACTTACTTGTCTAAGGTCATACAACAAGTGTGTTCCAAAACCATGTTTAAAAACTATGGGCTGTCTCCTGCCCTATACTAAGTTTGCTTTATGCCATTCTGGTGGTGCAAAGCAGTCAATGCTGCTATAAGGATACATGGATATTCCCAGCAATGGGGAATCCCCAGTTGGATCAGACTTCTAACATAGAACTATTCACTTCCCGTAGATCACACTGAGTGCATTTCCAGCTACTCATTCTTGCATAAGTCTTAAAGTGACAAGGTCTCTTTTTATAGCATTAGGGATGATTTTTGTATTCATTTGCATGATGGTCTAGATAATGTGGTTTTATAGCCTCATCAGCAGTGTAGCCCATATATCACATCAACACATCTCTAAAGATCATTTCTCTAAATGTCTCAGAGGTGTCCAGGACTTCTCACAAGGCTTTAATTATACAAAATTAATGTACCAGAAGACTTCTGAATTCAGTAAGGTTTTTTATTATTTTTTTGCTACACAAAAATAGTGTATCATGTTTCCAAATATCAATTTTACTAGCCAATATTTTGCACAATTTTGTTTAAAAAGACAGATAATTTATACTCTCCCATCATACTGTAGGTGGAGTAGCATTTCATGATTTGAGTTCATAATTGAACACTAAAGCCCGAATGCTCATTTACACTAAGACCTGTTTTGTCAATTGGGCCTACACATTTACCCTAATTGTGAGCTCAACTATAAGAAGGGTGTGTAAGTTCACAATGACCTATAGCAACAAATGTTGATGAGAAACAATATGAAAGGCAGAGACAGACAGAGTGAATTAGGTGAATGAAAAGCCTAGTGATAAACCTCAAGGACTGTGTTAAGATCATGCTTGGTAAACAGGAAAAGTGTGGAATCAGAAATCAGCGACCCAAAATCTGTGTGTCAGAAACTAGGCCCAATTGGTGGACAAAACAATGAGGGGATGAGGTATTTTGCCCACCACTCCCCATGTGAGTCCTTAAAGGAAGAGTCTGTGGTGAAAAAGTGGCTACTGGAGTCAGTGTCATCATCATGCCACCCCCACCATCTTCTGACCCAGGCCTTTGTCATCCTAATCCTGAGAGATGTCCTGATCAGATCAGGTCAGAGAGAGGTACCCAGATAAAAAGAGGTATCCAGCTGAATCCTATTCACCACCTGGGATGAAACAGGATTGGACTTTAACATCAACAGCTCCAGCCCATCTCAACTAACTTCTCTTTTCCTCAGAAGGACAGTTATTATCATCTAAAAAACTGTCCAATTACCTTTTTTCCCTTCCCCTTCTAAAAACTCTGTCCAACTAAAGGGAAGTAGCAAATTTTATTCTAAGTTTAGATTTTTTTGTTATTTTTAAACTGTCATAGGCAATTTTTCATGTGACCAAGGTATGGTATGTAAAATTCCATTCCATTATGACACCAATTTGAATTCTACCTTTATGAAAATAATATTAAAGTATTGATATTTTGTTACTTTATATCTGAATGGTTCTGTACTTTTTGAAACCACCTCAGTAATATATTTGTGAGTTCCCATGATAAAAAAAATAAAATAAAATCCTGTAGAATATCTTTGCTTTTGGGTTTTACTCGCATCTTCGTCTTTCCTTGCTCCTTCATGCTGACTTCACAGATTACTTAGAGATTATGTGAATAGGCTTTCCCACTGAAATGAAGCAATCTGGTCAGGTCCCCCATTCTGAATTAATCATTTTAAAGTGGCACTGAGGAGCAGCAGTCAAAGCTGAAGACAAATAGAGATTGGATTTTTCTATTAAATATTTCTGTGAACTAGGGATGAGAAAAGAAATAGGTTGGGAAGCAGCTGAAAATAAGACAGAAGAACAATATATATGACTCCTGTCCATAAGAACATAAGAACAGCCATTCTGGGTCAGACCAATGGTCTATCTAGCTAAGTGTCCTTTCTCTGACATTGGCAAGTGTCAGATGCTTCTGGCAGTTGGAAGTTTAGGGACATCCAGAGCATGGGTTTGTGTCCCTGATGGTCTTGGCTAATAGCCATTGATGGACTAGCCTCCATGAACTTATCTAATTCTTTTTTGAACTCAGTTATACTTTTGGCCTTTACAATATTCCCTCCCAATTTCCCACAACAAATTCTACAAGGTGACTGAATTGTGTTGATTTCAAAACTACTACCTACCAATTTCATCGAGATACCCACAGTTTTTGTGTTATGTGAAAGAGTAAATAAAACTTCCCTACTCACTTTCTATATTAATGATTTAATGACCTCTATCATATCCTCCCTCAGTAATCTCTTTTCTAAGTTGAACAGTCCCAGCCTTTTTAATCTCTCCTTGTATGGAAGCTGTTCTATCCCCCTAATGATTTTTGTTACCCTTTTCTGTACCTTTTCAGGGCAGGAAAAATACATCTCCTTAAGCATATCTGGACTAAGCATCTAGTATTGCAGAAATAGTAAGTAATAGCAAAGACATGTGTTAGATTGTCTTTTGTTTTAGCTTGTGAATTTTCCCTGTGCTAAGAGGGAGGTTTATCCCTGTTTTTGTAACTTTAAAGTCTTGCCTAGAGGGGAAATCCTCTGTTTTTTTAATCTTTTGTTATTCTGTAAAGTACTTACCATCCTGATTTTACAGAGGTGATTCTTTTACTTTTTTCTTTCTTTATAATAAAGTCTGTTTTCTTTTTAAATCTAATTGGGTTTTAGTGTCCTAAAACCCAAGGGTCTGATCTGTGCTCACCTTGTTACCTATCTGATTGGTAGAATATTTTCAAGCCTCCACAGGAAAGGGGGTGAAGGGCTTGGGGGATATTTTGGGGAAAGAGGAACTCCAAGTGGTCCTTTTCCTGAATCTTTGTCTAACTCACTTGGTGGTGGCAGCATACTGTTCAAGGACAAAGTAGAATTTGTGCCTCTGGAAAGTTTTTAACCTAAGCTGGTAAAAATAAGCTTAGGGGGTCTTTCATGCAGGTCCCCACATCTGTACCCCAGAGTTCAGAGTGGGGAAGGAACCCTGACAATGATTTCAGAAGAGAAAGTACATAATCCTATCAAACATAAGTTTGCATTTCAAATATGAAATCAACATACTTTTTTTCTTTAAGAATGACGCGCAATAGGTCAAACTGTACTTAGAAAATACATTTTATACAGACACATATACACACACAATGTGGTTTCACTAGAATTCTGTGTAGTACTAAAGAATATAAAAAAACTACAATCATATTTTAAAAACTGGCCATAAAGGAGCATATGGATATTCTATAGTATATAAGCAATATAAGCAAGCAATGCAGCATGAATAGGAGTAAAAGTAAAATTGTTTTATCATGAAAAACCTTAAAATCACCAAGTCGTCAATAAAAGTTATTGTATTTAAAAGAAATATATTAACAGCTTCTGGTACTGAAATACCAGGCACAAAGGGATATTCAGTGCCATAGGCTGGTAATTGTCAATTTACCTATAAACTCGGCACCTTTGTTTTAATCTGAGGTTTCCTACATTATTCTTATGATGTAATAGAACTAATGTGCTAACCAGAGCTGTGCAGGTGATCGTGTAGCACTGACAGACCCTGGTCGTCAGTGGGCGGGATCAAACCTGGGGCCTCTGGAGCTTAGTGCATGAGCCTCTACTGCATGAAATAAAAGCCAAGTGGCTGTAGTTCAGACACAGTCTCTCTGTCTAAGTGGTCTTGGTGCCACTAGATGAGACAGAACAGCACACCAAAGAAGTGTGTGTTACATACTCCCCCTAGCGGAGAAAGCATGTCTTGAGCTTCAGAGACTTCCCAGTTTAAATTGTGGACGAGCCCCGACTTGTAACACCGACAGTCCCTGGTTGTCAGTGGGTGGGATCAAACATGTGGCCTCTGGAGCTTAGTGCATGAGCCTCTACCGCAAGAACTAAAAGCCAAGAGGCTGTTAGCTAAGGTTGTAAAGCAGACTCAATCTCTCTGTCTATGTGATCTCGGTGCCACTAGATGGGACAGAACACCATACCCAGGAGCTGTGTGGGTTACATTCACTAAACCCATTAACTTACTAAATTACAGAGCAAAGTTTGTTCTTTATATATTTATAGTGAATCTCCTGATTTTGGAGTAGGAAGAGGGGACTCTCTGGGCCAAATACCCTGGTGGCCCTACTATTGGGTTCTTGGGCTGGGGTGGACACAACCTAGCTTACTCCTTTCAGCTGCTGCTGCTGCACCCCCGACAACAGCCAAACCTTCCTTCTTGTGGCTCAAACTCTCTCTCTGGAAAGGCAGTGGAGTAGTTATTTGCTTTAGTGTGCTGGGAGCCTATGTTGATAGATCTAGGTGCTTGAAGGCCCATTCACCATCAACTTGGATAGCAACCAGTCTCTGTCCTTCCCAGGGCTCAAGCTATGGCAGACCCTCCTTTTCTTCTCTTTCCAGATAGCTTTCTGTTGCTCTTAGCATATAAATTATATACTTTTCACAAGGTCTTTCTTCTTCATAATACTTTCAATACTGTTGGACAGGTTAAAAGTTGTGATGGGCCATATTAAATACAGCAAATGGATACCCTGTATTTGCTCTGTAATATTTACCATTTATTTCACAAATGAGGAAATTTTGCTACTGTCCACCAAGTGTAGAGATGGGGTTTGGCTGTGCTATTCACTGTAGAGTTCCTATTCTGTAAGTAGATGGCTTCAACCTGCAGGATATAATTCCAGAGCACAAAGGACCTGATTCTGTAGTCTTTACTCATGTTAAATAGAACTTATTCATACAAATAATCCCAATGAATTCAGTAGGCACTGAATTCAGGCTTTTTAATGTAAGGAAAAATAAGACACTTCTCTTCACAAATAGTATGGACATCTTTATTCACTCAAAACAACAGCCCATGCCCCTTAACCTTGGAATCTGACTAAGGACCTGATTCAGCTGCTATTGCAATCCATGGAAATCTTTCCTTTGACTTTAATAAGTATTTGTTATGGCCTTAAAAGACTTCAAGCTTTTGGTACTGTCCCTTCTACAGAACACTTACAGAAGTATGGCTAATTTATTCCTTTTAGAGAATGCACATAAAATATAGGGGGAACTGAAAAACAGAGAGCACCTGAGAAGCCTTTGGTCAAAGTTATTGTACCAGTGGGACACTCTTTTGTATGTGATATGCTTCTTCTTCTTTTTAAAAAGTTGGCAAAGTGTATGCAGAAAGATGAAAAGGAGAAGAGTAGGTGTTTTGGGAAATTCCTTACACATCAGTAGATGAGTGATAGCAGTCTATTAATCATGAACCCCTTCTCTGCATCTGATATAGATCTAACAAAGGGAAATTGTATAAGATACATTTTCACTGTTGCAGATCACACGAGAATTCTATTGCAGTTTCAGTATGCATGGGAGAGACAGAAATGAGATTTAGAAGTTCTGGGTTGTATTCACAGCTCTGATGGTGACTGTGTGACACTGGACAAGTCACTTAACTTGCTTATGCCTCAGATTATGCACCTACAAAATGGGGATAATAATATTTCTTATATCACAGGCCTACCGTGAAGCTTAATTAATGTTTGTGTGAAACTTGGAAAAATACTAAATTATTCATAGAAATCATATTTTACTGCTAGAAATTTATATGGTGCTTGTCATGTCAAAGGATTTACAATCTAAGGGCCTGGTTTTGCAAACCCTTACTCATGGAAGTAACCCTTAGGTGTGCAGCCCCATTGACTATTCACACAGGTAAAGAATACTTATAATATTAAGGGTTTACAGATCTGTCTCTATGGCCTTATCTATGCACAAAAATTGTACTTCTTTAAGTAAATCCATATAGTTAAATTGATACAAGCCAGCTCCCAAGTGTGGGAGTTATAAAGGTTCATATAGGGGTATAGCTCACTCACATAAGACAACTTTATACTAAAATAACTGCATCCACACTGGCGTTGTACTGATATAACTATTTTGGTAGAAAATCACTTCTTTGAAAACAGTTCAATTGGTTCAGAAGTTGTGTTTAGACTAGGCTTAAGTAGACAAGAATGATCTGAAAGTAAATATAAATTACTACTGATAAAATCTTCAGAGGAAAGAGTGGCAGAATGGCAAAAATAATATGGACAAGGCAGTCAGAGAGAGATCTGGATCACTTGGTAAGATGGACTTGTTAAAACAAAATTTGATTGTAGTCAACTGCAGAATTATAGGTCTAGGAACAAGGAATGCAGACCATACCAAAAGAAAGGGAGACAATATCCTGGAAACAAGTTATTCCAAAAAGGATTTGGGGTTCATATTGGACAAACAACTCAACATGAACTCCCATGGGAATCCTTTTGCAAAAAAGGCTAATGTGAGCTTTGGGTGTATAAGCAGGAGAGTAGCAGTAGGGAGGTGATTTTATCTATTGCGTTTGTGATACCGATACTGGAATACTGTGTACAGATCTGCTGTCTTCATTTAAAAAAGAATGTTGAAAAATTGAAGAGGGAGCAAAAAAGAGCCATAAAAATGATTAGAGGGCTATAGAAAATACAAGTAATTGGGTTCAGTATAGTGATAGCTGGGTGAAATTCAATGGCCTGTGATACACAGATGGACAGAGTAAATAATCTAATAGTCACTTCTTCCCGTAAATTCTATCTATAAAAATAACAGAGAATTTTGGAAAAACTTCAGTTAGCTAACTGAGGAGTAGAGATAATTCCAGGTTTTAAGGAAAAAACTCAAGAGTTAGAGAACAGAATATACCAGATTTTCCTTAAATTAGCCTTAATGGCCATTTGTCACTCAACATGCATGTATTCTAGTATGAAAGATCTCATACATGCTCCATTTTAGGTAATGTATAAGGATCACAAAAGCAGAGGAATGGGAAATGGATAAAAGAGACCCATTAATTATAGTACTGAAAAAGTTAGAGATTTGAATGTAGCTTTAAAGGGTATCTAGAAAATAGGGTTGAGTGTAATGAGGGGATGCGGCCTCCATCAGAGATTGATGGGGAGGAATCGCCAACTGCCCCTGGGGACAGAACCAAGACACCCACACCCACCTCACCAGAAGCAAGGGGGTGCGGAGACAGGAAGAATAAAAGTCAGGCCTTGCAGTTCAGGTGGGCTGGAACTGCCAGAAGAGACATATGCCTCCTGTCCTGCTGCTGGAGCCTGAAGAGAATCCCTGCAGTGCTGAAGACTTGGCAGAGATGCCATCCCACCAGGGCACAGAGGAACTGCTGGAACTGCCACTGGCTTTCTACCCTGGGGAGACAGAGGACATCAACAGAACTGAGGTACTGAATGAAGGGGTTGTAGGAAGTAGCCCAGGGACACTAGAGTATAGTCTGGTTAGGTTGTTCCCTGACTCTAGGTCAGCATGTTTCAGGTGCATCCCCACTGACCCAGTGGTGGAACATTCCACCATTGTTAGAGACCTGGGTTGGGACTCTGTGCAGTAGGGTGGGTATGGGTCCCACTACCCCCTGCTGCCAACCCCACCCCTGGGGTTGCAGCCTCCCCACCTTAAGCCAAGAGGCCTTAATTTGTCTGCTGTCTGGCAGAGCTAGGACATCAGACAGGTTTGTGCTGCGCTCTAAGAGCCTGAGCTTCTAGACTGTTTAGGGCTCTGCCCTGCCTGAGGGCCTGAACTTCTAGACTGTTTATTGCATCATCCTGCCTAAGGACTCGAGCCCCTAGACTGTTTGTTGCATTATTCCTGCCCGCTGGTGACCAAGAGCAGTGATGTGTGCTGGCATATACCATCCATTGCAAAGAAATACTTGTGGGTTTTTTTGTTTTTTGTTTTTAAGTAAATGAGTTTCTAAATACATTGGACATACATCTACACAATAATGCTTATTTCTCAACACACTGTTTCTAAACTGTCATGCAATAGAGTCAGAATTTATTATTTGCCAAGTTGAGCCCAGCTATCTAAATATAAAATGTTGAGACAGCAGACCTTTACAATTTTTCATGATTTTTGTAATGCATTAGAAAAAAATATTATTACATTCTCAAATTCCCTAAATAATGTTTGACACATACAAGAAACATTAAAGTACTTATGAAAACCACATTTACTGCTTTAATTCAATTTTCCAACATTTCATGTGTGTGTACCTCTCTATCTGTCAAAATAAAATATGGAACACAACAAAAAAATATGACACAAGAAGTAGAGGAAAACATACAATAATATAATGAAATATTGAAAGCTGTCACAGCATTTTATATTATTGTTTTCTTCAGACAAAGATCTGAAGCTAAGTTTCATTGTCAAGCAGTTTAGATACAAGTTAAAAATAATAATTAATAGATGGCTTAAGTGATAATATCTTATATGTATATACTCCCAAAGGGCTCAAAAGCATTTTATAAATTATGGGCCTCTCCTACCTATATTTAGAAGAATCACTTCAGTCACCTCTGAGATGAAATTACAGCTGTTTATTAGCAGCTCACTACTACCCCATGCTACTCATCCATGTGGGCACTAATGATACTGCAAGGTATGACCCTCAACAGATCAGCGCAGGTGGTGTTCTCTTCAGTCCTTCCACTAAAGGTTAGGGGGCTTGGCAGAGCCAGATGCATCCTGAAGGTGCATGCCTGGCTGCGAGGATGGTGTCGCCAGGAGGGCTTCGGCTTCCTTGACCATGAGATGCTGTTCCAGGAAGAAGGACTGCTAAACAGAGATGGGGTCCACCTATCAAGGAAGGGGAACAGCATATTTGGCTATAGACTGGCTAAAATAGTGAGGAGGACTTTAAACTAGGTTCAATGGGGGCAGGTGACCAAAGCCCACAGGTAAGTCAAAAACATGGAGACCTGGGAGAAGGGTTGGAATCTGGAGGAGCATGGGTTGTTATAGCAGAAATAAGGGAGAGACAAGACAGAACTGGGGGTGGGGGAAATGAAATCAGTATCTAGATGTCTGTATACTAATGCAAGAAGTATGGGAAATAAGCAGGAAGAACTCGAAATGCTAGTAAATAAACACAACTATGACGTAGTTGGCATCACAGAGACTTGGTGGGATAATATGCATGACTGGAATATTGGTATAGTAGGATACAGCTTGCTCAGGAAGGACGGGCAGGGAAAAAAGGGAGGAGGTGTTGCCTTATATATTAAAAATGTATACACTTGGACTGAGGTTGAAATAGAAATAAGAGACAGTCTTGTTGAAAGTCTCTGGGTAAGGATAAAAGGGGTAAAAAAGAAGGCTGATGTCATGGTAGACCACCAAACCAGGAAGAAGAGGTGGATGAGGCTTTTTTTAAACAACTAACAAAATCATCCAAACCACAGGACTTGGTGGTGATGGGGGGACTTCAACTACTCAGACATCTGTTGGGAATATAACACAGCAGGGCACAGATTATCCAACAAGTTCTTCGAATGTATTGGAGGCAATTTTTTATTTCAGAAGGTGGAGAAAACTACTAGCAGGGAGGCTGTTCTAGATTTGATTTTGACAAATAGGGAGGAACTGGTTGAGAATTTGAAAGTGGAAGGCAACTTGGGTGAAAGTGATCATGAAATGGTAGAGTTCCTGATTTTAAAGAATGGTAGGAGGGAGAACAGCACCATAAAGACAATGGATTTCAAGAAGGCATAGGTTAACAAACTCAGGAGATCTTCAATGATCTAAAACTCAGAAAAGTGTCCTACAAAAAGTGGAAACTTCGTCAAATTACAAAGGATGAATATAAACAAATAACACAAGTATGTAGGGACAAAATTGGAAAAGCCAAGGTGCAAAATGAGATCAAACTAGCTAGGGACATAAAAGGAAACACGAAAACATTCTACAAATACATTAGAAGCAAGAAGAAGACAAAGACAGAGGGGGGGAAGACAATAACAGAAAATGTGGAAATGGCAGAGGTGTTTAATGACTTCTTTGTTTGGTTTTCACCAAGAAGCTTGGTGGCGATTGGATGTCTATCATAGTGAATACCAGTGAAAATGAGGTAGGATCAGAGTCTAAAATAGGGAAAGAACATGTCAAAAAATTACTTAGACAAGTTAGATGTCTTCAAATCACCAGGGCCTTGTCATAGGATTCACCCCCACTCTGAAATTTAGGGTATAGATGTGGGGACCTGCATAAGAACCCCTAAGCTTAACTACAAGCTTAGATTTGGTTGCTGCCACCACCCAAATCATTTAAAACAGCTATTTATGAGTTATTTGGTAAACTTTGTTCCCCCCCCCAAAAAAATGTTTCCTTCCAAGTACTGTAACCCTTCCCTGGGTAACCTTGCGAGACTTCTTTACCAATTTCCTGGCGAACACCGATCCAAACCCCTTGGATTTTAAAACAAGGAAAAAATTAATTAAGTTTTTTAAAAGAAGACTTTTAATTAAGGAAAAGGGGTAAAAGAAATACCTTTGAGAGATTAGCATGCAAGCTACTTTTACAGACAACAGATTTAAAACACAGAGGATGTTCCCCTGGGCAAAAACCTTAGTTACCCAAAATAACACCCAATTTGATTATTTCTTTAATGCAAAAAGACAAAGTTACAAAAGGAAATAAACATAAGCTAATTTATTTCTTTTCTAATACTCACTATCCTGAATAATTTCTTGATTTTTTTACTCTGGCACATAACTTACTAAATAGTACAAAGGAAGAACTTCCCTCCTTCCTCTTGAAACATCTTGTCCCCCCCATTGGTTCCTCTGGTCAGGTGTTAGATAGGCTAGGTGAACTTCTTAACCCTTTACTGTCTGTTTATAACAGGACTGATGAGATGCATCCTAGAATACTCAAAGAGCTGACTGAGGAGATATCTGAGCCATTGGCAATTATCTTTGAGAAGTCGTGGAAGATGGGAGACATTCCAGAAGACTGGAAAAGGGCAAATGAAGTGCCTATTTATAAAAAGGAAAATAAGGACAACCTGGGGAATTACAGACCAGTCAGCTTAATTTCTGTACCCAGAAAGATAATGGAGCAAATAATTAAGCAATCAATTTGCAAACACCTAGAAGATAATAAGGTGATAAATAACAGTCAGCATGGATTTGTCAAGAACAAATCATGTCAAACCAACTTGAGCTTTCTTTAACAGGGTAACAAGCCTTGTAGATAAGGGGGAAGTGGTAGATGTGGTATATCTTGACTTTAGTAAGGCTTTTGATACTGTATCACATGACCTTCTCATAAATAAACTAGGGAAATACAACATAGATGGAGCTACTATAAGGTGGGTGCATAACTAGTTGGAAAATCATTCCCAGAGAGTAGTTATCAAGGGCATAACAAATGGGGTCCTGCAGGGATCAGTTCTGGGTCCGGTTCTGTTCAATATCTTCATCAATGATTTAGATAAGGGCATAGAGAGTACACTTATAAAGTTTGTGGATGATACCAAGCTGGGAGGGGTTGCAAGTGCTTTGAAGGATAGGATTAAAAATCAAAATGATCTGGATAAACTGGAGAAATGGTCTGAAGTAAATAGGATGAAATTCAATAAGAACAAATGCAAAGTACTCCACTTAGGAAGGAACAATCAGTTTCACACATACAAAATGGGAAATGACTGCCTAGGAAGGAGTACTGCAGAAAGGAATCTGGGGGTCAGGGTGGATCACAAGCTAAATATGAGTCAACATTGTAATGTTGTTTCAAAATTAGCAAACATAATTCTGAGATGTATTAGCAGGAGTATTATAAGCAAGACATGAGAAGTAATTCTTCCACTTTACTCTGTGCTGATTAGTACCGAACTGGAGTATTGTGTTCAGTTCTGGGTGCCACGTTTCAGGAAAGATGTGGACAAACTGGAGAAAGTCCAGAGAACAGCAACAAAAATGAGTAAAGGTATAGAAAACATGAGGGAACATTGAAAAAAATGGGTTTGTTTAGTCTGGAGATGAGAAGACTTAGAGGGGACATGATGACAGTTTTCAAGTACATAAAAGTTTATTACAAGGAGGAAGGAGAAAAAATGTTCTTTAACCTCTGAGGATAGGACAAGAAGCAATGGGCAGCAACGGCGGTTTAGGTAGGACTTTAGGAAAACTTCCTACCTATCAGAGTGGTTAAGCACTGGAATAATTTGCCTAGGGAGGTTGTGGAATCTCCATCATTGGGGATTTTTAAGAGTAGACTGGACAAACACCTGCCAGGGATTGTCTAGATAATACTTAGTCCTGCCTTGAGTGCAGGGGACTGGACTAGATGACCTCTCAAGGACCCTTCCTGTTCTATGATTCTACGATTCTACAACAGCCAAGGACAAGAAATGAAGAATACTGAATCTGTTTGAAACTGTTAGTGTGTCAGAAAATGTCAATTTTAAATAAGGAACACATCTCTTGATGTTGAGTCATTTTATATCATCAGAATGGTCTACTGACTTAAAATCAATCCACTAAAAAGATTTCAAAGTCTTCCTACGACACCTGTGTGTATGTATTGTCAATAGACAATAAAGTAAGAATAAATGATATTGAATTATAGAAGGCAAAAACACCCTACACCTATGATTAGGGGATAGCTATATAATTCAGTGCCTGTTGCTTCTTATGACACACAACTCCCACTTCTGTTTCTCCTGATGCTGCTTTACTGAGATTTTAAGGCAGGTGTGAGACAAATGGGGACATCCACATATGAAAAGTATCTGATGATATACTATACTATGATTTTGTTCTGCATAAAACCTCATGCTTCCTAGATCAGAAAATGGAAGGAGGCCATTTCAACTTATTTTCTGAGTAAAGAAAAAAGCTATAGGAGGAGACTTGTCAGATTGTGTCATTCAACAACACAATGAAATGGTGTTTGCTTCTATATAGTGCACCACAACTATTACAGGGATAGACAAAACGTGTACCACCTAATTATATATCCTTTTGTTTTGTGCTATGGCGATACCTTTATGCAACATATTAATTATTACAAGGTGCTGGTGCTTTTGCCTTTTGTGCATCTCTGGAGACCCAAGTACAAATCCTCATTAGCTCACCAATGAAAGTATATTTGTTGATTTTGTTCTATTCCCTATGTGTCCATATCATTAACACACTGTGTCTCACTGCATAATTGGTTTGGAGAATGAGATCTGAAGTAATGAACATAACAGTATATACTTGCCTAGGTAGCTATCCAAAATAAAGTAAAGAAGGACTAGAACCACATTATTTGTGCAGGTCATGATTAAAATTTTTGGAAGAGGTGTGAACCATGAGCTGCACCTTTTTATCTATCTACATCAGTGGTCCCCAACGCGGTGCCCGCGGGCACCATGCCGCCCACCGGGGCATTTACATGCGCCCGCCTAGTTCCCAGCAGGGGGGAGAAGCTGCATCCCTGCACCTGCCGGGGATAGAGAACTCGCAGGTTCCCGCAGGTTGCAGGCGCCGGTGTTCTCTGTCCCCAGCAGGTGTGGGGCTGTGGCTTCTCTCCAGCTTCTCCAGGGCTGCAGGCTGCGGGCGCAGTTCTCTGTCTCCGGCAGGGGCGGGGCTGCGGCTTCTCTCCGGCTTCGAAGCCGGAGAGAAGCCGTGGCCCCGCCCCTGCTGGGGACAGAGAACTCTGGGGCTGCAGGCTGCGGGCACCAGTGTTCTTGGTCCCCATCAGGTGCGGGGCCGCGGGCTTAAGCCGGAGAGAAGCCGCAGCCCCACCCCTGCCAGGGACAGAGAACTCCGGGGCTGCAGGCTTCATTCTATGTTGAAGTAAGAATAATAAATATATTTGGACTAGCAGTTCAACAATGTTTTACTTTTTTTAAATAAATAAGATGAAAACTGTTTATGATATTTATTTTGTAAAAACTCCTTAATTTTTCTTACAGGTAGATAAAAAAGAGCAAATTCACATGATAAGATGAAAGAGTAATTGCCGAATAATGTAATTAATACCTTTTACATGTAAAATTACCCTTTTTATCTTATGGATTCATATATTATGTAATATTAAATATGATTTTCATATTATTTAATGTACAAATACAAAATAAGCCTTGAAAAATTGTTGACGCCCACCACACTTTTCTGAAAACATGAATGTACTACTGGCCACAAAAAGGTTGGGGACCACTGATCTACATAGTACAAATCACTATGGTATTTGACTGTCTTACAAAATTTATAGTACAGGTGTCACTTCCTTTGTACTAATTCTTTCCCTTCTCTATGTGAAAAGGAAAGATCATTATACTTTTTATGGTATTTTATTTATTCCTCTTGGAAAGTGAATTTACATTTTGTCTGAGGGTGGTATGGCATATGGTCATCCTGCTAGAATGAGTTTTCACTGATGACTGAAAGTCAGGGTAGTGGAACTGTGAGCCAGGAATTTGAGTTTGAATCTCAGCTCTGATAATTGACTTATAGTGGGACCTTGGGAAAGCCACTTAACCTGTTTCAGATTCTCTAGCTAGGAGTCCCGGGTTTTAAAGTCCCCTTTATACTTCAGGAATAGCAGTGAGTTATATGGGCCCATGGTGCCCATGCTCCACCAATATTCAGGAACGAGAGCACAACTCCACCAATGTTTGGGCTTATATTTTCAGAACTATCCTGTCCATAGGACGGACCGGGGCAACCACCCTCTGAACCACACTTTGGGGTCGCTTTCGGGTCTCTCACTGCTGCCAGCACCAGCCCCCCCGCTAACCTCCCAGGCGGGGCCCAGGGTGGTTGCCCTGGTCCATCCTATAGACAGGACGGCTCTGCTTGGACCCATTCTGGGCACCACCAAAAATGATACAAATCTGGCACCCATGGGAATAGCACAAAAGGAACTTAACTATGACTGAGGATCTGGCTCCGTCTGTCTAAACAGGAAAGTTCAAAGAGTTATCAAACCAAAGAGATCTCTGTTGAAAACTGGAAATCCAACATTAGTACATCCAATAGGAAGGTGCAGAAGCTATAAATGCAAAAAAGTTAAATGCAAATTAGGATCACTCAGATGGAATTTGAAGAGTAAATAGCCAAGGACATAAGAACAAATAAGACTTTTTAAAAATATCAGGAACATGAAAACCTACAACAGAAGTAGGTCTGCTGTATTATCTGGGAGTAAAGGCATCAGTTAAGGAAGATAGGGACACTGTAGCAAAACTAGATGATTTTCTGGTATGAGTCTTCACCACAGAGAATGTTGGGGAGGTGCCTTCCATGGAGCTACCCTTTAAGAGGAGGTGCTGTCTGTGGCCTGGTCTACACTAAGCGTTTAAACCGGTTTTAGGAGCGTAAAACCGATTTAACGCCACACCCATCCACAATGAGAGGCCCTTTATATCGATATAAAGGGCTCTTTAAATCGATTTCTGTACTCCTCCCTAACGAGAGGAGTAGTGCTAGTATCGGAATTACCATATCGGATTAGGGTTAGTGTGGCCGCAGATCGATGGTATTGGCCTCCGGGTGGTATCCCACAGTGCACCACTGACCGCTCTGGACAGCAATCTGAACTCGGATAGCTACCCACAGTGCAATGCTCCAGAAATCGACGCTAGCCTCGGTTCATGGATGCACACCACCGATTTAATGTGTTTAGTGTGGCCGCGCACACTCGATTTTATACAATCTGTTTTGCTAAACCGGTTTATGTAAATTCGGAATAATCCCGTAGTGTAGACGTACCCTGTGTCTGAGACATGAAAATAGAAAGAGCTAGAAGAGATTGTTAATCTGAAGAGCAAGAGGTGACTAGGATGGTATATGGCCACGAGTTCTGAAGGAATTTAAGAATGAAACAAGAGCGCTAACACAAAAATAAAATAATTCACTAAAATCAGCTACTACACCAGACAACAAATAAATAACAATTGTTACTCAGTAAGGATGACTATAGAATACAGTCTAATGGTCCTTACTTCAGCACCAGGAAAACTGGTTAAAACAATTACAATCAGAATTATAAAATGACCATGATATGATAGGGACAAATGAACAGTTCTGTAAAATAATGTTGCTAAATCTGTTAAAATTCTTTGATCATATAAGAATATGTGAGGAAAAAAGAGAAGCAGCAGGTAACAATTAATTTGAACCTTAAAAAGCATTTGACAAACTTCCTCATAAGAAGCTATTATGAAAATGTATGTCCCAGTCCTGCACTTGCCTCTACAAGGACAAAGTCCTGGGTCTGAACGGAGCTGGAAGAGAACATTCTCTGAAGTCAATGGAAGCCTGCATGGGAGCAGTGGTTTGCCCAAATACAGTGAACTGCAGGATCAATTGCACTCTCAATATCATGGAGTGAAAGATCAAGTACTGTCATGGAATTGAAATTTGCTCACAGAAAGGAATACATAGTTCAATACTCTATATGACAAAAGGTTAATGGTGAGGTCCTCTGAGAGCTTAAAGAAGCCATTTGGGCTTTGAGTCTCTTCTTGTACATGCAAGGATTTAGCTGAAGGATGCAGTCAGACTCTGGGTTATTTAATTGTTTCTACCTAGAGTATGTATATAGACCCAATCACATGGGTCACTTATACATATGTAAGTGTCTCCTGATCTTTAATGTATTTATCCTCACAACACTCCTGTGAAGTAGGGCAATACATAGGATGTAGGACTGGAAGGGAACTACTGGGACAACAACTCCAATCCCTTATTATCACATCATATAAGCTGTTCATAAATTAATCAAACATCATTTTACCCAGTTAGGCTATTTGACTCTACTAATTATATTGGAAGGCTATTGTGGAATTTCACTCTGATAGTCAGAAACCTTCTTCCAATTTCTAGTGTATTCAAATGTATTTGTTCTTGTGCTAACATTGTCCTGTATCTTCTGCACCCACTCTGGTGTTCCCCTCAACCCCAATGTGCTTAGAGAGCAATCATATCCCCTCTCAGCCTAACAAACCCAAGCTCTTTTACTGTGATTTCATAAGATAGGCTCTCCTTTTCACTGAACATCTTAGTAGCCCTTCTCCACACCTTTTCCAGTTTGAATTAATCTTTCTAGAACATGAGTGACCAGAATTCCACATCATATGAGGTTTTCCTAGAACCATGTAGAATGACATTAATGCTTCCCTTTCTCTACTGGAAATACTTCACCACATACATCCTAGGATCACATTTGCCTTTTATTATTATTTATTTAATTGTAAACAATCAGACTGCATTGATGGCTCATAGAAGCACCTAGCTTCTTGCAGACATTCTTCTTATTACTCCCTAAATGAATGACCTTGCACGTTGTACTATTAAATTTCATCCCATATCTATTTCTCCAGTCCATTGGTCATCCAATTCTTCCTGTATAATATTCTAATTCTTCCCTGTATTGACAATGCCTCCCAACTTTGTGTCACTGGGAAATTTCATTTGTGCACTCCTACTTTTTTGTGTGAAGATCATTAACAAAAATATTAAATAAGATCAGTCTCAAGACTGATGCTTTATGAACTCTGCTAGTGAGCGAGCACCAGCCCAATAGTCCCCCTTTCTGCACAACTCATTGGTGTGTCCCCTTTAGCTAGGTCCTTAGAATTCTTGTTATTAATCCCAATCTTCTCCAGTTTAATAATTTCCCAGGTGGTACCATGTCAAAAGCTTTACTGAACTCCAGATAGCCTGCATTTCCAGTGTCTAAAAATCAGTTATCAAAAAATATCAGATTAGTGTGGCACAATCTACCTTTAATAAAACTATTTGCATTTTATCTCATTTTCCATTTACCTCCCTTCTTCAGTTATTCTTTCCTTCAAAATTTCCTCAAACTCCTTGCATACTATTGAGGTCAGACTAACCTCTGGTCTGTGATTGGCTGGTCTGTCACATTTTTACCCTTTCTTAAATATAGGTATTACTTTTACTATTCTTCAGTCCTATTGCAAAGTAATATTACCCACATTTGATAGATGGGCTACTGAGGCCCAGGCCCAAGTTTTTAAGGATATTTAGGAGCACAATTCCCATTGAATGCAATGAGAGTTAGGTGCCTAAATACCTTTAACAATCTGGCCCAGAGAGACTAGAAGACTTGCCAAAGTTTGAACAGGAAGTCTGTGACAGGACAGGAAATTGAACTTGTATCTTTCAAGTATTAAGCTGGTGTCTGAACCATTGGAACGGCCTTTTTTTTATTTCTTTCTTCCTTCTGTGTCAGAGACATAGCTAGAGGTTTTGGGAACACCAGGGAAGATTTTTTCAGAGGCACAAGTTCCCATTTTCCCTTCATGCCTTGCTAATAGTCAGAATACTTTTTTAAAATACAGCAGTTTCAGTGCAAATACTTGAGCATATGAGCTTAGCATTTGCTTTCCATGTTCATTCATGTGAATACAATTATCACTCAACTGTTTGTATGGCTGACTCTAATATATTTTAAAATCCGAAGGAATACTTATGGAAAGTTGTGTGAAATATTCATGCAGTTCAACTGATTAGTGAGAAATGTAATTTTACCCAGATCAATCACCTAAAAAAACCAAAATGAAAACAAAACTTTTTTATTAATAATTTAGTACTATCACATAGCTTTAGACTCAAGAAATAATTATTCCTTCCCAACAAAAAACAAAATCAAAAGCCAAATTTCCATTTCTTTAATTCAAGCGTGCCTTGATTTCTAGCTAAAGTATAAGAAAATCTCATAAGAGTACCAAAGTGACTGGATGACTGGAAAAGAGGGAATATTTGCATGCATACCTGAGTGCCTAACTGTGCATGCAATTGCATCATGGGCCATGAAAACTTGAGGAATTACATATGCAAATTAATATACGATTTTTTTTAAAACAAATGAAAAAAATATTTCTTGTTAATTTGCATACTGATAAAACTCACTTGCCTAAGATATAATTCCATGCTCGTTTAGGCATTAAGCCCTCAATATAACCATAGCATATGTCTAACTTTAAGCATATAAATAATCTCATTGAAATCATTGGTATGATTTAGAAGCTTAAAGTAAGACAGGGGCTTGATGAAGGCAGTAACATACTGTAACAGGGCATCTGTTATTATTTGCAAAGATTCCTAATTTCCAGCTATACAAGTTTAAATTGCTCATATAATGTTATTGCAATGCAATTACTCCACCATTTTGTATACTCATATTTTCTTTTCTATATTGTTTCACATGCAAGTGATTGCTGAATCATAGCAGAACCAGTCTTTTATACGCCAAACCAACACAGATGAAAAACAATGGGACCAGAAAATATTGCCAACTACAGAAAGGACAAGGATGGTTTTAGTAATAAGGCAAAACCAACAGATCCCTCACTATATTGAGTCACAATATTCTCAGAGCTCAGACTGTTCAATAAAACAACACATATAGGCTTTGGATGTGACTTTGCAAAAAATTGGATTATTAATTTAAATAATGTCAATGTAGACTCATTTAACTAGTGGCTGAGGTAATGGTTAAGGTGTCAGAGAAAATAAAGTATCCAAAATGAGTCAGGAATGATTTGGAAAGTCATTTATATGTTACAAAAGGAAAGAGAGGGACAAAGTTATACAACATATCCACCTGGGACCATGTATATTGTCTTTAGAGCTGGTTGAAATTTCATCCCCCTCCCCCCATTTTTATTTCTCAACATTCAAAAATCTTGTAAAAAAAAAATTCTGAACATTTTGACTAGCTCTCATTGTTTTACCAAACTTCTAGTATTTGGATTAAAACTAGTGACTTTAAGTATTTTTAAATGTGTGTGGAACTATGGTCCATACACCAGTGTAAATGGTGGATTCTCTGTCATTTGAAGTCTTGAAATCATGATTTGAAGACTTCAGTAGCTCAGCCAGAGGTTATGGGCTCCACAATGGGGAAAGCAGCACACTGGGATAGAGGAGATCAGAAGTATTAGCTTCTGAGGCTGCCCCTGTAAGAATAACAGACGGGTTAGCAGGCTGACAACCCTCCCCATCTAAGATGTTCAGAGAGAAAACAATGGGAGAGCAGAGGGACTATAACACTCAGACCAACTGAGAGGGAGATTTCATTATTAGTTATTATTACTTCAGTAGCTCTATGCCTTGCCTATTTAGATTGTTTTCTCTTTGAGTCAGGGATGCTCTTACTCTGTATTTGAACAGCGCTTAAAACAGTGAGGCCTCGATCTTCTTTGGGAGCTGTAGGTATTACTGTGTTCCAAATAATTGTAATGGTAGTAATACAAGCCCAGCTTTCTTTCCCTAATTATGATCAGAGTCAGGTGACATATCTGAAATGCAGTCCTGCCCAATATATGTGTTTGTTTTGGGCTTGTTCCCTGGAAATTTGGGTGTTTAACTTACCATGGTTGTAAGTGTGATTTAGAAACCCAGCTACATAGGTAAGCTCCTCACAGGTAAGTGGCATGAACACATAAGCATAAACCTATCTGAAAATTTGGTTCTAGCTATGGATCCCATTTGCAACTGATAATGTGAAAATGTGGATATTGTGTCTCCTGTGCATCCAATACTCTCTCCACCTACACCTAGGCAGTGTGGAGGAGAATAATGAATAACCTGAAGGGAGAAGAAAAGAGGGGAATAGGGTCAAAAAGGGGCAGATTGGGGAAGAATGTGCCAAATCCATGTGCATGCCTGTGCTGTTTGTAACTACGCATACACACTCCTTCAGAACTTGGAATAGAATCCAAGATTCCTAATCCCCAACATGCTTCCATTGTCCATCAAATATTTTTTAAATCCTCTGGCAAAGTGTGTGTCTCATTAGCCTTTAGTATTGGTCCAATAGAGGATAGCATGTTATTAGTTACTGTATTAGCTCAAGGAGTATAGGTCTGTGTTGTGGATCTAAAGGTTCTAACCCTGCTGATGATTCATACGGACGTGTCTTAAATTGCAGGGAACTGGAGTTGGTAACCCAGAGGATCTTTTTTGGTCCTATGTCAGATATCACATGATGACATTTCTGCTTTACAGTTTGCTTGCTTAAAAAAAACCAACCAAACAAACAAAAAACCAAGTCAATTCCATTAAAAAAAAAGATAATAGAAGAATGTCAAGGTTGCAAACTCAAGCACTCAAAAGCTAGGAAATGTCAAAAATAAGGTTGCCTGTGAAACCTTAATTCACCTCCTTTCTGCATATGCATTATCTTTAACTACATGATCACATACTATGTTTCTTTAAACATTAATTTTATGTTATGCACATATACACATTTTGTTCCCATTATTTGCCTGTCAAAATAATGTAACTAGTATAATGCAAGTGTACCAAAACCTTTCTTCAGTAACTGACTCAGAGCAAGAAATTTATAAACATTAATATCAACAAATTACATCCCTTTATGTTAAAGTATGGTCCAAAGCTACAGCTCTTTCAGTCAATCATTATTAATCCATTAATCACTGACAAATACAATTTTATATTTAAATATGTGAACAAGGAAATAAACAGCCTTACTTATTTGCATGCATGAGTAGGTAAAAGAGCTTAGGAATTAAGGGACTACTCCATTGATTCACAATGCATATCACTGTTTTGTATGAAAACAAGTTGATTATTTAACATAAGCAAAGAACAAAAGAAAAGACAAGATGTTCTAACATATTTGCAGAATGAGAATAATTAAATTAAGTAGAGAATTTAAATAAAAATCAAATATTAATTCAAATGGAAAACAAAACATAACTATGTACACAGCTTCTAGCAAACATCTGTATTAGTGTCCTCATTTTTTTTATCTGAGGCACATCTACACAGCAGATGTTTTACGGTTGTTCCACATTGGGTAAGCTACTCAAAATGTGATAGGTGCTGTACAAACATGTAGGAAGAAACATCCTTGCCCCCAAAAGCTTACAGTATAAAAGTGAAATTAAAAAAGATGAAAAATGGTGGAAGGGGGTGTAATTTAAACATAAATATGCAAACTCCAGTGAAATCCATCAGAATATTTTGATTAACGAAATGGGGGGCTAATCAGCCGTAGAGTTCCCAAGGTAATGATAAACATGTGTCTTGTTTGTTCCATGTTTTGTTTTGTGTTTTTGTTGTTTTTATCTCAACTTTTTTATTTTAGTTCAATTGTGAAGAAATGAGTGTTCAAGAGTGAACTGAATAAGGTAAGTGCGAAAAACATGACAAGATAAACCTATTATAGTGCATAGGAATTGGATAGTATCCCTTTAAATAGTTTTTGAGCCCTCTAGTGGCCCTCATTGTCTTTTATATTTCAGAGGCCCCTCACCAGAACACTGCCAGACCAGTGGTATAATTTATGTAGCTAAGCCATATATATATATGACTGATCTGGTTAGGTCCTGTGACAGTGTCACTGGTGTAGATATGTGGGCAGAGTTGGCATCAAGGTTTGTTGCATGGACACCATCACAGGACCTAACCAGATCAGCCACAACATCACCGGTTCATTCACCTGCACGTCCACCAATGTAATATATGCCATCATGTGCCAGCAATGCCCCTCTGCTATGTACATCGGCCAAACTGGACAGTCTCTAAGGAAAAGGATAAATGGACACAAATCAGACATTAGGAATGGTAATATACAAAAACCTGTAGGAGAACACTTCAACCTCCCTGGCCACACAATAGCAGATTTTAAGGTGGCCATCCTACAGCAAAAAAACTTTAGGACCAGACTTCAAAGAGAAACTGCTGAGCTCCAGTTCATCTGCAAATTTAACACCATCAGTTTAGGACTAAACAAAGACTGTGAATGGCTTGCCAATTACAGAACCAGTTTCTCCTCCCTTGGTTTTCACACCTCAGCTGCTGGAACAGGGCCTCATCCTCCCTGATTGATCTAACCTCGTTATCTCTAGCTTGCTTCTTGCTTGCTTATATATACACACCTGCCCCTGGAAATTTCCACTGCTTGCATCCGAAGAAGTGGGTATTCATCCATGAAAGCTTATGCTCCAATATGTCTGTTAGTCTATAAGGTGCCACTGGACTCTTTGTTGCTTTTTACAGTTCCAGACTAACACGGCTACCCCTCTGATACTTTAATGACAATAAAAAAAACAGGAGTACTTGTGGCACCTTAAAGACTAACAATCTGTCAGCATAGTCTGTGTGGTATGTAGATTGTAAGGTGCCACAAGTACTCCTGTTTTTTTTGCGGATACAGACTAACACGGCTGCTACTCTGAAACCTTTAATGACAATGGCACTCAAACTTTTCTGAGGACAGACGAGAGAGTTACAGCTTGTTGGCAAAGCAGTCAGTAGCTAATTCATTTATGACAAGCCTCAGTGAGCTGTAAGGAAATTATAGAATAATGGGTTGGTGTCAGGCCTAAGGAAATGTGGGATTTTTAACATACACAGATGCTTAGTAATTTGTTACAAGATGGTGCAGGTGAGTCACCCCTAGAAACATTTCCCTCCTTCTCTCTCAAGAGTGCAAAACAATATTTTAGCACTAGATTCTACACAGTTGAAGGTAAAAAGAACACAACTTGCCTAAAGATTTTAAGTACTTTGGCTGCCTGTGTTTGCACATTGGGCTAGATCCCTGGGATAATATGATTGCTTAGCACTATAATGCTGGAATATTTTGGCTTAAGGGAGGATCACCCTACTGTAAGGATAAGCCTGAAGTGGCTTTCATTTCAGTTCAGTAATACCTGATAATCATTACAAGCTGAACAAATGTTGGCAAAATGTTTTTAAAAAATGCCCGCCCACTTCTCTAGGCTTCTATCAGAAGTAGGTACACTCTGACCAGCCTGGGGATTGATCCCCTGTGTCCACATAGATGACACTGGAGCTCTTTGCTGCCAGAGTAGACTTGAAAAGTTTGGGACATGATTAGTGAAAAAGGGGTTTGGTCAGGATGCCCCTATGCTTGCTGATCCAGAGTTAAGTTTTTGGCTCCTCATTACAGATAGGTATAAGTTAGAGCTGCCTTTAAACTGGTTCAACTCAGCACAAGGTAGAAGTGCAGACAGCAAGACCAGAGTAATGGTAGTGCAAGTGATATTAGCTTTGCATACTGCCCCATGACATATACTCTGAGCATTGTGCAAGTACCCAAGGATCTGGCCTTTATTCTTAAACATAAGAAAAACTATATGGCTAATACAACAATAGTTGGTTGCCTAGTCCATATGGCCCAATTTGAGCAGAGTTCAAACTCAAATTGGGCCAGCAGCACGGTACGTATGTTGAAAACGTCCAATGAAGGCCGATTGTTGAGGGAAAAATATTATCATCTAATTATAATTATAATCAATTGTGACATATAGTAAGTCAGACATACAGTAAGTAGGGAACATTCACCCACAGTAACCACACAACAGTATCTGAAATACTAAAGGGGCCTCTATATTTTAAATACCCGGTAACAGTCGTAGTTCAGCAAATGTGGGTAAATGTTGACTTTTAAACAACAATCACTCCAATTACAGAACATTATTTAAAGTCTCTGGAGATACATGCCTCCCCATCCATTAATTAAACATAATGATAATGTTTAATTTCCAACTATTAATCATTGTGTAATACTCTAATATACATTGAAACGTTTTAAAATTGTCTAATTTTTATTCATCTTTGTATAGGACTCTCTGCAATTTTTGCAATGTTTGAAGTGTGGTTCATCGTTCTCTTTTCATAATCTTTAGTCACCTGCAGGATTCTTATAAAAAAAATTTGTAGCTTCAGAGGGCAGCCACCAACTCTGCTGGTGGCAGCTCTGACAGTTTTTCCTAAAATACTTAACTTTAGGGGGGAAAAAAACAAATAAATATGCACATATACATCTCCAAATCATTGTAATTTATTTATGTAGAGCAAGTTTTTTTTAAAACTCAATAATAAAAATAATGTACAGTTGTCTCTATTCTTTCTTGAACCTAAGCAGAAAAGAAACACAAATAAGGTGCTTTGCATGTTTTTTTTTTATTTTGTTGTTGTTTCCTTTGCTTTTTTTTTTTTTAAGACTTGCTAGCTAGTAAGTCTGGTGCTGTGAAAAGTGATATTTCTAAATTTGTTAATATCACATTTCACAGAAGCAGACTTATTAACTAGCTGGGAGACAGTGAAAAGTGAGATTAACAAATATACAAATATCACTTTTCACAGCAGATTTACTCATCCCCAGCAAACTCAGGGACAAATTAAGCCCTCTATGGTGAGGTGAGTGGGAGTCAGGAGTGATGGGGGTGGGTGGATGAGGGTCTGGAGGAGGCAGTGGGGACCAGCGGTGAAGGGAGAATGGTGAGCCTGGGGCCGGAGTCCAAAGCCCTGCAGCCCGGAACTGGAGCCTGCCACTGTGCAGCTGAATCCCAGTGCCGGAGGATGCAGCAGGGGTTAGGAGTGATGGGGGACAGGGGTGATCCCATGGCCAGACCCAAAGCCCCATGGTTGGATCCTGAGGTCCTGTTGCCAGAGCCCAGGACCCCAAGACTGGGGTCCAGGGACATAACCCATCACCATATGGCCAGAACCTGGGGATGGAGGAGGCAGTGAGGGCCAGGGGCAATGGGGTGTGTGTGTGTGTGCCTGGGGCTAGGGGCCAGAGCCTTCCACCATGCAGATGGAGCTCAAAGCCCCACAGCCAAAGCCTGCCACCTACCACCCTGGGGCTACAGCCGGAAGCCCGAGCCCCACTGCCCTTGGGAAGGTGGGGAATTCACACTGGCTGCCTGCTCCACCAGTGTTTATGTCTTCAGAGGGGGCGAAGGCTCAACTCCTTTTGGTGGCCCTGGTGGATGGGCCGCTGCTCCACTCCACCCCATGCCAATTACTGCCCAGGAGGCTGTGGCTGCAAAAAAAGTCCCTGGTTGTTGCATGCAGCCACGGAGGCCACATTTGAGAAACACTAACCTAGAGTCTGAGCTAAAGATTATTGAAGTCCACAGAGAACACTTTCTGTTGACATTGATAGGCTTTGGATCAGGACTTGTATGAGGGAAAAGGAAAAAAAATACCACATGACCTCATTGACCAATCATACCCTGAAAACAATTAATAGAGATTATTCAAAATAGGCTCAAATTGTGTTTGCACAAACAGTTCAAACTATTATGAACAAATACATTAACAGCAATCAATATTAGTTCATGAAAAATTGCGTTCAGAAATAAAAGGATTCGAATTTGGCCCTTAAAGAATAATCTGACCAATTTCTTTTTATTTTTTTTTTAATAACCAGCATTTAATAGGTACCAACCCTTCAGGATGACAGAGGTGACATAAATAGCTATCAGAAGGTGGTAATTACACGACACTAGCCTTGTATTCAAGATGGAAATTTACAATGATGTTTATTTATTAATTTATGTAAGCAGTAACAATTATTTGATGCCATCTTATAATAGCAAACATGGGTCAAATCCTAGCCCAATTGATGTCAATGGGATTTTGCTATTGATTTCAGTGAGGGCAGGACTTTACTCTATCTGACCAAATCAAGCAACTTTGCCCAAACTTTATTCTGTTTCTGTAAGCCCAGTTTTTTTTCTGGGAGAGCATACAAAAATAGAGGTAATTTATTATAAAAATGAGTATTAGAATTTTGAAGTTCATTCAAGCAGCCTACAGGATATGTAAGTAAATAATTCAGAATCATTTTGGAAACAACTACACTAAAAAGGGCAGACATTCACATGTTTGCTGGTGTAATATATACTACCTCATTAAGAATATGGTTTATATCAGCAACCTCTGGCACACGGCTTGCCAAGGTAAGCATCTTGGCGAGCCGAGACAGTTTGTTTACCTGCCATGTCTGGAGGGTTCAGCCGATAGCGGCTCCCACTGGCTGCAGTTCACCGCTCCAGGCCAATGGGAGCTGCTGGAAGCGGCTCGGTCCAAGGGACGTGCTGGCCACTGCTTCCAGCAGCTCCCATTGGCCTGGAGCGGCAAACCGTGGCCAGTGGGAGCTGCGATTGACCAAACCTGCGGATGCAGCAGGTAAACAAACTGGCCCGTCCCGCAAGGGTGCTTACACTGGCGAGCCACGTGCCAGAGGTTGCCAACCCCTGGTTTATAGAATATTTTATATTCTGTGTGACAAATGTCTACAGTAGTTGTGGTAAGCACATTAATATTAATTGAATAGTATAATAAGTACATAATAATAGACTGACAAAAAGAGCTATGACAAATTCATAATTACCCTCAATGAGGTTTAACATACACATAAAGTCTGGAAAATATTTTTAAAAATATTATAAATGCATGCAAATTATGCCTGAGATGGGAATCACCAAGAGCACTATGACAGAACCTAATTGGAAAGAAAGTCTGGGAACTTCAATTGGGCCTATGGGAGTTGGGCACCCCACTCTCAGCAAAATTATTAGGAATGAGATGCCTAACTCTCTGAGGCTCCTCTGAAAATTCCAATGTAAATATTCACACAGAGCTTGCCTACCTGCAGAAGTTCATGTGCAGCTAGCTAGTGCGAGAATTTATAGTGCACAACCTATTCTTCAAAAGCAGCAAAGAATCCTGTGGCAACTTATAGACTAACAGACGTTTTGCAGCATGAGTTTTCGTGGGTGAATACCCACTTCGTCGGATGCAAGTAGTGGAAATTTCCAGGGGCAGGTATATATATGCAAGCAAGAAGCAAGCTAGACATAACGAGGTTAGTTCAATCAGGGAGGATGAGGTCCTGTTCTAGCTGTAGAGGTGTGAAAACCAAGGGAGGAGAAACTGGTTCTGTAGTTGGCAAGCCATTCACAGTCTTTGTTTAATCCTGAGCTGATGGTGTCAAATTTGCAGATGAACTGAAGCTCAGCAGTTTCTCTTTGAAGTCTGGTCCTGAAGTTTTTTTGCTGAAGGATGGCCACCTTAAGATCTGCTATTGTGTGGCCAGGGAGGTTGAAGTGTTCTCACTTCAGGTTTTTGTATATTGCCATTCCTAATATCTGATTTGTGTCCATTTATCCTTTTCCTTAGAGACTGTCCAGTTTGGCCGATGTACATAGCAGAGGGGCATTGCTGGCATATGATGGTGTATATTACATTGGTGGACGTGCAGGTGAATGAACCAGTGATTGTGTGGCTGATCTGCTTAGGTCCTGTGATGGTGTCGCTGGTGTAGATATGTGGGCAGAGTTGGCATCGAGGTTTGTTGCATGGATTGGTTCCTGAGCTAGAGTTACTATGGTGCGGTGTGCAGTTACTGGTGAGAATATGCTTCAGGTTGGCAGGTTGTCTGTGGGTGAAGACTGGCCTGCCACCCTAGGCCTGTGAAAGTGTGGGATCATTGTCCAGGATGGGTTGTAGATCCCTGATGATGCGTTGGAGGGGTTTTAGCTGGGGACTGTATGTGATGGCCAGTGGAGTCCTGTTGGTTTCTTTCTTGGGTTTGTCTTGCAGTAGGAGGCTTCTGGGTACACGTCTGGCTCTGTTGACCTGTTTCCTTATTTCCTCGTGCGGGTACTGTAGTTTTGAGAATGCTTGGTGGAGATTTTGTAGGTGTTGGTCTCTGTCTGAGGGGTTAGAGCAGATGCGGTTGTACCTCAGTGCTTGGCTGTAGACAATGGATCTTGTGGTGTGCCCAGGATGGAAGCTGGAGGCATGAAGGTAGGCATAGCGGTCAGTGGGTTTTTGGTATAGGGTGGTGTTAATGTGACCATCACTTATTTGCACCGTGGTGTCTAGAAAGTGGACCTCCAGTGTAGATTGGTCCAGGCTGAGGTTGATGGTGGGGTGGAAGCTGTTAAAATCATGGTGGAATTTTTCCAGAGTCTCCTTCCCATGGGTCCAGATGATGAAGATGTCATCAATGTAGCGTAGGTAGAGAAGGGGCGTGAGTGGACAGGAGCTGAGGAAGCGTTGTTCCAGGTCGGCCATAAAAATATTGGCATATTGTGGGGCCATGCGGGTGCCCATAGCAGTGCCACTGATCTGGAGATATATATTGTCATTAAATTTGAAATAGTTATGTGTGAGGATAAAGGCACAAAGCTCAGCAACCAGTTGTGCTGTGGCATCATCAGGGATACTGTTCCTGACAGCTTGTATTCCATCTATATGTGGGATGTTAGTGGTCACATTAACACCACCCTATACCGAAAACCTAATTGTAGCGGGGCCCTGCTCCTGCCCTGAAATAGCCCTGGGAGAGGGCTATGGCAGGGGAAAGGCTGAGCTGATTGGAAAGCAGCCACAGCTGTGGCTGGCTTAATGAGGGCCCAGCTAGCCCTTATAAAAAGGCTGTGAGTCAGAGGCCCAAGAGAAGTCTCTCTCCAGGCTGGGAGAGAGCTGGGCCTGGCTGTCTGCAGAAAGGGTACTGAGGTGAAGCAGGGCTGGCGAAAGCCAGGGGAGCTCCAGGCTGGCAACTCCTCAGGCTGCAGTGCCTGGTCCATGGCCCATAGAGGTGCTGGATGGCAGAGGAAGGCAGCAGGTCTGAACCCCTTTGCCTATGATGAGTGGCTTTTACACTGCAGTCTTCCCCAAGGAGCGGGGGCTCGGAGAGGACTAGCGGTAGCCCAGACTGAAGCAAGGTGGGAATTAGAGGGTTGGGGGTTTCCTGGAGAGGGGAGACCCATAGAGACTACTGGGGTATTGCCAGGGGGCAGCCCCAGGGTAAAGGGGCACCGGGTTCCGGGAGGCCAGCAACAAGCAGGACACCAGCCTGAAGAGGGTGCCCAGGCTGGAAAAGAGCTAATTCCCTGAGATGATCAGCAGGAGGCGCCGCAGGGGTGAGTCCCGCACGTTTACACTAATATAGGTCTTAAGACTGAAGTCTGTAGTGTAGACGTGCCCTGTCTGTGCCTACATGGGAATTTAGTACAGAATAGCTAGAGTGCATGAATTTGTTTATTGCACATTAACTTCTCTGTAGATAAGCCCACAATACCTTACCTCAATACATTTCACAATGTACACTTAAAATGGGCAATATTTATTGTGTGTTATACATTCATATACATTTTCCCTTTTGTATTCAACATTTTTAAATCCATCAGTATTTTTTTTTCATTTAGAATAGAGGAATGGTTAAGATGTATTATCTGTACGTACTGACTCAATTTTTTTCAGCAAACACTTTTGGGATGATTGTTAAACCTATGCAATTGAAGAAAGCATATATAAAATATAAAAGAGTAAACCATAAAACATTTTATTTTAGAATTGTCTTCTTATTTCTCACTTAAAATTGCTTAATACACTGGAAGAAAATAACTGAAATCTAAATAGGTTATTATGGTCACTTCCAAATAATATATCTTGTAAAGCAAAGTGTCAGTATAAAGCATATTGACAATACATCTCTAGTATTTTGGCACATTGGTTTTTCTATCTTGTTTGAGCTTGTAAGTTAGGTAGAGTGGCTGTCTTATCCAGAGAAAGTGTCATTCCTTAAGAGAAAGTGATAGTTAATTAGGCAGCTACATCTCCTGGATAAGTCCCAAGAAAGGTGAACCACATGTCTCTGGCTCTTGTTTTAGCCTTAGCAACTCAAATGTAGACTTCCTTAGCTGGCAGCTTCTGATACTAATCAGATGTTAGCTCTACAGATGGCATAGCATTATCCATAATGATATTTGCACTGACATTTTGTTTTGCAAGTTTTACTCTCTGGAGGAAACTAACTTGGCTTCTATATAAAGAATAAACTGTATGGGTAAAATATATAATGCCACATAATTATTACTATTTTATTTATTAAGAGGCAAATTATTTTAGCCAAGATGGTCACAGACTCAATCCCATGCTCTGAATGTCCCTAAGCCTCTGACTGCCAGACGCTGGGACTGGACCCTGGACTTCAGAAAAGCAGACTTTGACTCCCTCAGGGCACTGTTGGGCAGGATTCCCTGGGAGGCTAATATGAGGGGGAAAGGCCTTCAGGAGACCTCGTTGTATTTTAAAGAAGCCTTATTGAGGGAGCAGGAACAAACCATCCTGATGTGCAGAAAGAAAAGCAAATATGGCAGGCGACCAGTTTCGCTTAACAGAGAAATTTTGGTGAGCTTAAACACAAAAAAAGAAGCTTACAAGAAGTGAAAACCTGGACAGATGACTAGGGAGGAATATACAAATATTGCTTGAGAATGCAGGGGTGTAATCAGGAAGGCCAAAGCACACTTGGAGTTGCAGCTAGCAAGGGATGTGAAGGGTAACAAGAAGGGTTTCTACAGCTATGTTAGCAACAAGAAGAAGGTCAGAGAAAGTGTGGGCTCCTTACTGAATGGGTGAGGCAACCTAGTGCCAGATGTGGAAAAAGCTGAAATATTCAATGCATTTTTGCCTCAGTCTTCACAGACAAGGTCAGTTCCCAGACTGCTGCACTGGGCAGCACAGTATGTGGAGGAGGTGAGCAGTCCTCAGTGGTGAAAGCACAGGTTAAGGGCTATTTAGAAAATCTGGACATGCACCCTCGGTCCGGATCCAATGTATCCAAGGGTGCTGAGGGAATTGATTGATGTGATTGAAGAGCCATTGGCCATTATCTTTGAAAATCTATGGCAATCAGGGGAGGTCCCGGCCGATTGTAAAAAGGCAAATATAGTGCCCATCTTTAAAAAAAGGTAACAAGGATAATCCAGGGAACTACAGACCAGTCAGCCTTACCTCAGTCTCTGAAAAAATGATGGATCAGGTCTTCAAGAAATGCATTTTGAAGCACTTGGAGGAAAGGAAAGTGATCAGGAACAGTCAACATGGATTTATCAAGGGCAAGTCATGCCTGACCAACCTGATTGCCTTCTATGATGAGATAACTGGCTCTGTGGATATGGGGAAAGCGGTGGACATGATATACCTTGACTTTAGCAAAGCTTTTGATATGGTCTCCCGCAGTATTCTTGTCAGCAAGTTAAAAAGTATGGATTGGATGAATGGACTATAAGGTGGATAGAAAGCTGGCTAGATCGTCAGGCTCCATGAATAGTGATCAATGGCTCGATGTCCAGTTGGCATGCAGTATCAAGCAGAGTGCGCCAGGGATCTGTCCTGGGGCTGATATTTTTCAACATCTTTATTAATGATCTGGATGATGGGATGGATTGCACCCTCAGCAAGTTCGCAGATGGCACTAAGCTGTGGGGAGAAGTAGATAAGCTGGAGGGTAGCAATAGGTCCAGAGTGTCCTAGCTAAATTGGAGGATTGGGTCAAAAGAAATCTGAGTTTCAAAAAAGACAAGTGCAAAGTCCTGCACTTAGGAAGGAAGAATTCCGTGCACAGTTACAGGCTGGGGATCGACTGGCTAAGAGGCAGTTCTGCAAAAAAGGACCTGGGGATTACAGTGGATGAGAAGCTGGATATGAGTCCAGAGTGTGCCCTTGTTGTCAAGAAGGCTAATGGCATATTGGGCTGCATTAGTAGGAGGGCTGCCAGCAAATCGAGGGAAGTGATTATTCCTCTCCATTAGGCACTGGTGAGGCCACACCTAGAGTATTGTGTTCTGTTTTGGGCCCCCCACTACAGAAAGAATGTGGAAAAATTGGTGAGAGTTCAGCGGAGGGCAACTAAAAAGATTAGGGGGCTGGGGTACATGACTTACGAGGAGATGCTGAGGGAACTGGGCTTATTTAGTCTCTCAAAGAGAAGAATGAGGGGGTATTTGATAGCAGCTTTCAACTACCTGAAAGGGATGTGGTGGTCCAAAGAGGATGGAGCTTGGCTGTTCTCAGTGATGTCAGATGACAGAACAAGAAGCATTGATCTCAAGTTGAAGTGAGGGAGGTCTAGGTTGGATATTAGGAAAAACTATTTCACTAGGAGGGTGGTGAAGCACTGGAATGGGTTACCTAGGGAGGTGGTGGAATCTCCTTCCTTAGAGGTTTTTAAGGTCAGGCTTGACAAAGCCCTGGCTGGGATGATTTAGTTGGAGATTGGTCCTGCTTTGAGCAGGGGGTTGGACTAGATGACCTCCTGGGGTTCCTTCCAATCCTGATATTCTATGATTCTAAAAGAATTGACAATCTGCTGTGTGATGAATGCTGCTGTCTACAATTAACATAACTGTTTCACTCTTACATACTGGATGATAAAATTTTTCGCACAGTGATCATCTTTCTGTTGTTTGTGTGTATAGGGTCTAGCACAATTTGGCCTTGATTCTGTCCATTAAGTGCTACAACAGTGCAAATACATAACTATCTGTAGGGATCTTAACCAGGAGGCCTACTTCAGCTGAGGCTCCCTGTGCATCAGAGTGCAAAAGTATTTTGGGGATAGGCATCAGGATGGAAAGGCCTGGAAGGTTCCGTGATGATTACAACTGGCCAAAACTTGGGTGGAGGGTTGGTTGTGCAAGTCATTTTTTTCATTTTGCTCCATCTGGAGCTCCAGGGGCTGGCAAGCACCCTCCTGGAGCTGTGGCCCTTGGAACATCAACGGGTTTCTAATGGAAATCTGCTGTTTTTCTGCAAAACTACTGTTGTATCTGTAATAGATTTCACTAAACATTTTGTTTTAGCAAATCAGTGTTTTCCAACAATACTGTGTTTCATCAGAAAATTTCCAACAAACTCCGGTGACGGTGCACCTCATCTAGGACTCCTCTGATATAGGAGAAGGAAGTCCAAATCCATGAAGCTAATCAACCCATTGCAATAGGCTAAGTGACAGTCAAAAATGGCTCCACTGCAGGCCCATGTTTGGAAGAAGGAATCATCCCTCATTCCTCCTATGAGTTATTTGTATCAGGGACAGGAAGAGTTAATATTTTGGGTCCACAAGTAAAGTAATTTTATTTATGATCTGACTGCATTAAAGGACATTTTTTACCCATACAAAAAGTGATTCTGCATTAAGCTGAATTTTAACACTCAAAATCCTGTAATAAGACTTTGGCAAAAATGTGCAGTGATATACATAAGCTGTCTTTTAAAGGACCAGTCCTGCAAGATTATGATTGCCATTAACTTCCATTCACTTCAGTGCTTGAAATTCAATCCTCTGTAAAATTCTTATACAAAATTTCAATCGTGCAGTCACAGAACACAAAAAAATTCTCATTGACTTAATTGGAAGCCTCACACACACAATGGCTGCAGGATGTTTTGTGCATTCTTTATCTGAAAGGGTAAAGGTGCAATCAAAGTGTTAGAAAGCACTGAAATAATTATATTGTCCATAAAAGAGAATAATATCCTATGCCAATGAAAAATGAGTGGACATTTCAGAATCTTTAATATTCTCCTTAAAAATAAACCATCACATGCAATACTTACAATAATTAGAGACATAATGAATGGCATAGTAAAAATGGATAAATCTAACTGTGATATATGGCTAATATTACTGCTTTCTGCTGCATAGGAGTTTCAGGATTTTACCTCTTCTTTTTAAATGGATATATACTTCTGGCAGATATAGATAGATCTATCTACATTATATTCTTTTTATTATTATTACATTGACAAAGTATTAGCGAAACCTTCCCATTTATATGTTTCCATTTAAAATACTTACATCTTTCTCATTTTTCTAGTGGAGGCATCAAGCAGAATTGAATAAGTGATTATCTGGATGATTACAACCCACTAGTAATGATTTGGGGCTCTGCTCTTGTACTAATTTTGGTGCAAATGGACCCATCATCTCCTATAGCATTCACTGCAGGACAGAGTGCTGAATGGGTTAAATGAGATTCTGGCAACCAGTCATCTGGAAGTGGGCATTCTTCGGTTTATAATGTCATGCCTCTGAGTAATGCAATGAGCAAAGGTAGTCTTTGGTAGTCTTGCTGTCTGAAGCCAATGCAAAAGCAATGTTTTAAATTAAATGGAATCATGAATTGCATTTATTGTTTGAAATGATGAATAAGAAGTTATTTTTTTCTGAAAATAGGATTGCCACTAATGGATTTCATATGGCAAAAATATGCATTAAGGAATCTGCCATTCAAGTGTGTCAAAATTGTTGAACAGTTTGCTGAAAACTTTCTGGACAATTTTATTGTCTCTCCTCTAATTGGATTTTTTTACTTACCAAACTCCCATTTCCACAAGGAAACATTTATCAAATTAACAGTGCACTAAAAGGCAAAGGTAAGACCCATTATTGTGCTGCGGCCTAGAATTTCTCCAAATTCTTTTCTAGCAAACATTACTAATGATTTCTATATTATTGCTCCTGCTGTGTTGTAATCAGTGTGAATGACTTGCTTATCTCCCTTATCCCAAAATATACATACAATAAAATAGTATTAAGATGGCAGGCTGTGGGTGTTTGAATATTTTATGGTAAAGGTACAGCAATATATAAGGAAGGTCTATACTAGAGACATTACATCTGCGCAGCTGCACTGGTGCATCTGGTGAAGACGCTCTATGCCGATGGGAGACTGCTATCCTATTGGCATAGTTGCTCCACCTCCAAGGGAGGCAGAAGCTATGCCATCTGGAGAGTGTCTCCTGCTGACATAGTGCCAGTGTGGACAGCACTTAGATCACTGTAACTTGTGTCACTTAGGGTGGTGTCTTTTTCACACCCCTGAACGACATAAGCTAGATCGACTTAAACGCTCTAGACCTGCCTATAGAGATCCTTTCACTTTTAGGTTCACAACTCTAACTCATGGTGAGACAGGGGTGAGCAAAAGTTGTTTAGCCCTGATGGCTGTTCATTAGTCTGTGAACTGGCTTTGGTCAGGTTACAATAGTTTGAATTGGGCTGAAAAGATTATAACATTTTGAATTTTCCATTCTGGGTGTCTGCCTTAGGTTGAATTATTCTGGAAAATTTCAGCCCAAATGGGACACTTGCTTCTGAGAATGAGATTAGGGAAATTATGTCAGTAAAGGAAAGTGTAAAGTACTATATTTAGGAAGGAAAAAACAAATGCATAAACACAAAGTGAGGAGAAACTGGCAATGCAGTATATAGTACTCTGAAAATTATCTGGGGGCTATACTGGATCACAAACTGAATACAAGCCAATAATGTGATGCAGTTGCAAAGAAGGTTAATATAATTCTGGGGTGTATTGACAGAAGTGTCATATGTAAAAGATGGGAGATAATTGTTCTCGTCAGTACTGGTGAGGCCTCAGCTGGAGTACTGTGTCTAGTTTTGGGTGCCACACTTTATGAATAGAGGAGAGCAGCTAAAACAGCGATGGGCAACCTGCGGCCTGTCAGGGTAATCTGCTGGCGGGGTGTGAGACAGTTTGTTTACATTGACCGTCCACAGGCATGGCCACCCACAACTCCCAGTGGCTGTGGTTTGCCATTCCTGGCCAATGGGAGCTGTCTCACAGCCCACCAGTGGATTACTGTGATGGGCCGCGTGCAGCCCACTGGCTGCAGGTTGCGGACCACTGAGCTAAAATGATAAAAGTGTTAGATAACGTGACCTATGAGTAAAGGTTATAAAACTGGGAATGTTTAGAGTTGAGAAAAGAACAATGAGGAGGGACCTGATGATAGTCTTCAAATCTGTTAAAGGCTGTTATAAAAAGGATGGTGATCAATTATTCTCCATGTCCACTGAAGATAGGACAAGGAGTAATCAGCTTAATCTGCAGCAAGGAAGATTTAGGTTAGATATTAGGAAAAAACTTTCTAACTGTAAGGATAGATAGACACTGGATTAGGTTACCAAGGGAGGTTGTGAAATCCCCGTCACTGGAAGTTTTTAACAACAAGTTAGGTAAATACCCACCTAGGTATAATTGGTCCTGCCTCAGTACAGTGGGATAGATTAGATCAGTGTTACTCAGACCTTAGCGGTTCAGGAGCCAAATTAGCGATCAACATTACCCAAAAGAGCCACAGTAGTGTGAATTCATTGCTTCATTTACTATAGTACTACATATTCATATTTAATCAAATATGTATGGGAAATATGTAGTTTACATATATTATTCTCACAGCAAAATGACTGACCAAGTATTATTATTTTATCAACTACAATTGGTTAATAACATAGTAAAATCATCCTGATTGGTTAATAATTTAGATTGGTTAATAATTAAATCACACAGTGTTTTAATATCATGTGCTGCAAAGAGCCTCAGGAGACACATTAAGGAGTCACTTGCGGTTCATGAACCTCCGTCTGAGTATCATTGGATTAAACAATCTCCTGAGGTCCTTGCCAGCCCTATATTTTTATGATTCTACAATGTTCTGCCCATGTTAAAAAATTCTGGCAATCTTTTGTTCGAAAAGTTCTAGCATCACCATGTTTTCGAATAAGAACTTAAATTTAGAATTAGGGATATGCCCTTTGCTGTCTTCATAAAAATCCACCTAAATGTAATGATGAAAATAAACCTTGCAAGTTCCACTGTTGTCAGTTTGTTTCTTGTTCATCTAACTCTCTCCCCCCTACTTCCCCTCCCCCATAAACTTACACCAGAAAGGAAAGCACAGGATTAAAATTCAAAACAATCTTGACAAATTGAAGCATTGGTCTCAATTCAATATTTAAAAGCATTTAAAAAATTGCAGTTCCCATAAGTTTATTAGACTTGTTAGATTATAATAGCAAAATTTCCCAAAGGTTCAGTTCACCCTGGGCATGATACAGCTATTTATGGGTTTCTGTGGGTTTCAGGCTGGGTCTGAGCACCTGAAGTAAGAGCAGGGAGACTCTCCTGTGCTCTCAAGGATCACCCTGCTGGGGCCAAGAAATGTGGAGGAAGAAGCTGCCTGATCCAAATGCAGAGGTGATAACATCTGGATAAGAAGGGAGCGGGGAGGAGAAGGAGAAGTAATTTGGGCCAAAGAGCAAGGGACTAAGGACACTGTGATCAGATGAGGAGCTTGGAGGAGGGGGGGGGAAGATTGGGTTGGGAGACAGGATGTATAGGGAACATGGGCTGGGGAGGGCAGGCGAAAGTGAGGGGAACTGAAGGCCGGGGAGGAGAGAGATGAATAACCAGCAGTGGGAGAATTGGGACTGGCTGGGTAAGGGGAGTGTGGCTTGGATTGTGCGGGGCAGACTTGGATGCAGATTCCAGAGAGGTGAGATAGGGCTCACTGGGTAAGGAGACTAGCACTGAGGTGACAAACTGAGGAGTGGAAATTGGGACTGGCTTGGTGAGGACAATCAGATTGGGATGAAGCGCCAACAATGGGAAAGAGACAGGTTTGAGGCAAGTACAAGGGGATGGAGCAGAAAAGGTCAGATATGATATGGTAAGCTAAGTACCAGCCCTGGCCAAGGTCTAGACATCAGTTGAGAACTGACAAACCCACAGCTGGAAGCCTGGGCAACTCACTGTGCATTAGAATAGACCAAAGTGATTTTTAAATGTATAATGGACTTGCTGTTTAAAATCATGAAAACTAAGAGATGTTACATGGTTTTCATACTTATCTGTATCCTGTTATAATATAATAGCAAACATTCATATTATATATACTCAAGAGGCCTTGTATAATGCAAATGAAGTACTTTAACAGGAAAGTGTGAATTATTGCACATTTGAAGGTAAGTGATCATTGTGTGTGTGTGATGATCATAGACCAAAGATGCATTCCTCGATCTTTGCCATCAAAGAAAGAGCCCATATAGGTAGTGACCCTGTCAGCTTGTTTTCTGTGGGAAGAAGCTATAAGAATGGACACAAGGAAAAATGCCTCATCTTTGGACTATTTGGATTCTAACAGGGCAGAATAACTGAACGAGAGGACAAAGATCCCCAGTAGCCCTAAAATACTTTTGGGAAGATGACAGATTACTACATCTCTGCTACCTTTTGGAATTATAGACTGTGACTCACCCACACATCTATTTGACCTCCTTTAACCTCTCAATAACTCTAATTTCTTATTCCAAGCTAATAAACTTTGTTAGTTCACTATAGCATTGGCTACTAGCATTGTCTTTGGTGTGAGATCTAGGATGCAAATCAACATGGGTGAGTGACTGGTCTCTTGGGACTGGGTGAAACCTGAATATTGTGTGATTTTTTTTTGTATTTATCATATAGTTCAGCTTGCCTCGGTGGCAGATAGACCTGAGTGTATAAGGGGACTATCGGTGACTCCATTATAATACTACTGTAGTGCTTTGGGAGTTCACATTTGGTGCTGGGTTGGTGAAATCTAATTTTAGAAAATACCAGCAGTCAAGGGTGTCTTCCCTGCTTGTAACAGTTTGCCCTGAGGTAAGCATTCAGAGTCTTGACCCAATCCAGATGGCATGACAAGAAGAATGGGCAGAAGAATTTATGCCCACAAAAGCATAGTCCCTCAAAAGCCTGTCATGAAACTCGAGATTCTCAAGAATCTTGAATCTCAAGAATCTCAAGTTTCACCATTCACCTGCTGTCAGCATATATCTGTGAAAACCACTCACAAAATGTCCCATCCTTCTCTGGTGCTGGTCAAAACAGAGGATGGCAACCTACTACTTCTATCAGTTACTCCATTAGCTCACATAACTTATGGGGTGTCAGTATGAGGCCACATGATGACATTTCTTTTGTCTGTTTGCTCAGTTTTTTTGTATTTTTTTAACTAGGAAATTACACATAAAATATATATTAAAAGAACATTACATTTGCAAAGTCAAGCACTTAAAAGTTAGGAAATGCTACGTGTTAGAATATAGATATGCAGACCTCCTTGTAAAGGCCTATACTTTAAGAACGTAGGTGTATTTTTATCACTTAGCTAGTTACAGGGGTATAAAACAATTAAAATCACAGTGCACCTGTATATGGGCCTTCTCTAACTAGGATAGTCTGAGGCCTTGTTCTTAGGCTCAGGCCTTTGGCTAAGCAGCAGGGTCAGCCATAAACTGGGAAGAGTACGGTCACATCCTCACATTCCAAGCCAGTCACATTGAAATAAGGTGGTATTGGGCTGTTAGGAAGACGATCCTGTCCTAATAATGCCCATCGCCACCAGATAAAGAAACAGATCTTAAGATGGTTAAAGAAAACTTAGTTTAATAGCATCCTGTCTGGTAAGAAATCACTTATCAATGGTTGTGGTTCTGAAACTCTCATTTCTGTATTGTTGTATCTTTATGGCCCCAACTTTTCTATTGTTAATCTGTCTGATTCTCTAATTATTTCTGTCTGCTGTATAATTCATTTAGCTAGGTATAAGTTAATTAGGGTAGTGGGATATATTTGGTTAGAGAATTATGTTACAATATGTTAGGACTGATTAGTTAAATTTCAGTAAAATGATTGGTTAAGGTTTAGCTGAGAATATTACTATATAAACTGGGGTCAAACAGGAAGTGGGGGGAAGGGACACTGGAATCATGTTTACTAAGGGGGGAAATGGGAATAGGGAATGGGGAACAAGGACACAGGCAAGGCTCTGTGGCATCAGAGCTAGGAAGTGGGACACAGGGTAAATGCTCTGCGGCATCAAAGCTGGGAACGGAACACTGGGGAACAGACTCTGTCGGGATATAGAAATAAGTCTGATTGGTGTGAAGGGCTTCGAAATATGCTTGCTTGGACACTCACCCCAATAAACATCGCATTGTCTGCACTTCAGACTTCTGGTCTTCTGCTTTCTGTCTACATGACAAGAACCAGGGGAGACGGTGAAGGGAAAGCCCTCTAATACCAGAACTAAGGTTGCCTGTGCAACCTTAATTGCTTCCCTTGCACATTGCATTATGATACAATCTTTAATTGCCTGGTCACAAACTACGTTTTTTTCCACCGGAGGCCCCTCCCCCGCTCACTCAGTGCATAGTAGATGGTACTCACTTAATGACCAGCTATTCAATATATTGTTTTATCATTATTCTTTGGTGGGTGGCTCCCGGCCTTTTTAACTACACACTATACAAACCCTGTTCTGAACACAGAACTCATGGACTTTTCTGTGGCTCTCCAAAGACGCAAAATGTCAGGGTTCCCTGCTAGTTAATATGGGTCCCATTCATTAACAGTTGGGATGGTGACATCTGTATCCCAAACAGGAATAGGTCCACTGGAAATACAGATGAGCAGTCACTGGCATTCAAATGTGTACAAGATATACGTGAAGCCCCCAACTGAGAATCAGAGTCCAATTATGTGAACATATCAAATTTGCTGTTTATCCAATTTTCAGCGGCAAGGGGTCAGGAGAGTCTGTGTTTGGATCTGTGAGCACAGTAGTGAACATTGACTCACAGGTGGGTAGCCAGTCCTCTTAGAGGCAAGGCAATTCTGAGTTGGCAAGGCAGGAGGATGTTTACTCTGGGACAAGCTGATGACACTCTTACATTCTTTGGCAGCAAGGAAACAACTACATGAAATGATTATTGTACACCTTGGTGGAAAAGATTTGGGATTTTGTAAAAGGGTTGTCTTAATCATCAGGCCAAACCAGAGGATGACTTTAAATTGGTTTGATATGGTGCAGAAGAGGATATGATAGAGAGACACAAGGCCTCCATGTATTGACAAGGCCAGAAGATATGTGAATCAGGAAGTGGTTAAATTTGTACATGAACAAAAAGGATTGGTGATTAGCCATCAAAACATATGTTTGGGACCCAAGTTTTGCAGGGAATAACTAGGGAGCATATATATTTGACCATGGGGCAGATATAGTTTTGGCTGATATTTGGGCGGTAATTGTCAATTGTCTGGGAACCCACCTAGGAGTGAGGAGAAGGTGGACAAGCTAATAGATGGTGCCTCCTTGTGTCAAGTGGCCAATGCAGATGATTGTTCAGCAGAAAGTCCAGATCCCTCATCAACTGGAATTGGAAGTGGACTTAGGGGGAAAAGCATCCTCTAACAAAGCTGGGGAATGGGACTGAAGTGTCTAATGTCTGGTACATCAAGGCGGCAACTTTCTTTCCACAGGATCTTACCCTCATAATGAGGAGAGGTTGGTGCTGTCCAAGCAACAGGCTAGGGCTAGCTGTGGAGGGGTGAGGGGCTGATGGCAGCCCACACCAGATGGAAACAATTCAGGAAGGAATCATAATTTGCCCTGTACAAGTTGTTGCCAGATAGTTTCCAGATGTGTTAAGTTAATAAAGTTGGGCCTAATTAAACCCCATCCCTTCATTCATATTTTTCTTCCTGCATGTTCAGGACAATGTTGTATTCTCTCTATTGCTTTGGGTATTAATTGTGACAATCATTTGGAGAAGGGAAACTGAAGTGTGTACACAAATATATAAAGTTTTATGAATCATGGAATATCAGGGTTAGAATGAACCTCAGGAGGTCATCTAGTCCAACCCCCTGCTCAAAGCAGGACCAATCCCCAAATAAGTCCCCAAATGGCCCTTTCAAGGATTGAACTCACAAGCCTGAGTTTAGCAAGCCAATGCGCAAACCACTGAGCTACCTCTCCCCCCATAGAGCAAGCCCTTTCAAATACTTAATTTTACAATATAATACTGCTGTGTTTTGTCAAGCTGTGCGCTCATTCTTGTAGCATAACTACAAAATCCAGCCATTCATCTTTCAAGACATAAAACATCATACAGTAGCTAGGTAGGGCCAAACGTTCAACGAGTGTGATGGATGATGAAATATGAGAATAGTGATAAGCAGACAGTCACTACTTTGGTAGAACAGATGTGTATGATAAATGACTAGCTATCATAAAACAATGTTAAAAGCTAACCAGCTCTATTTCTACCCAAGGCAGTGTCCACCAACCCCTTTTCAGTACTGAAACTGTCAAGAATTGTTGAAAAGAATATTAAAGTATTAGAAATATGTGCCTATTTCCACTAATACTGTGATCACATTCCAGACCAGTGGAATCCAGACCAGTGAGGGGTTATATCAGTGCCTGCCCCACAACATGAGTGCCCCAAAATGCTTTGTTGTTGTAGCTCCCAAGCGGGCCACTAACAAACAGCTTATCACCATTCAGGTTATACCCTTTATTTCTGTGTATAGCTACAGCCCTGGTCCAGCAACTCTGACCCAGCAGCAACACACCAGACACACTTTGGCTTTCAGCCACCCTAGTTACTATCTGCAGGTTGATACCAATACACTCCCAGTCCTGAATTTTCCCAAAAATGTGTGTTCTGCACTGCCCAGCCCTTTCCTGGGCAGTTCACATATTAGAGGTCTGTTGCCCCTGTAAGGGCAACATACAACAGTTTGCTACTTTAATGGAAGTTATTAAACATTTCAGTTTAAACACAACACTGGACTAGTTTTGATTAAAAAATAAAACATGTTTACCTAACTGCAGAAAGATAGATTTTAAGTGAGAATATGAATCAGGTATTAAAATAAAAAATGGTTACAAGAGAAATGAAGATAAAACACCTTCTAGTAACTAAAACTTTACAAACTAGAATTGATTCCCAGTAAAACCCTCAACATATGTTCCCAGCAAAAGGGCTGATCAAATTCTCAGGTCAGAACCCTCTCAATGTCCAAAGGCTGGTTCTTTACCCTTCTTATGTGAAAAAGAGGGAGAAAGAAAGAGAGCCCCTTGGGTGTTTTTGCCCTCACTTTTATAGACCAGTCACCCCTTGAAATGCATTTTCCTAAGGGTTACTCCTAGATAAATTCCATCCAGCTGTGAGGACAGAGACATGGAGTCTCATGGTGAAGGAAGTTCCATGTTGTTGCAAGCTAAAATGTTGATCAATCTGATCCTGCCCCACTTTGTTGCAAAAAATAGCCATGTCACAGGTGATTGGCAATCACCTTTAATGACACCTAGCTGAAGGCATTAGCTTGTGCTTTGCCTTTGAGGAACAGGCCTATCCCCTCCTCAGATTTTTCTGGTAAACACATTTCAGTCATAATTTCAGCTTATGTTGATAACTTAACATATAATGTGGCTACACACATTTCACCACATGATTACTGACCAGTGAGTTATTAGTTTTCAAATGATACCTCACAAGGCATATTTTGAATAAACAGCATAGCAATAGTATGTAGGGGGTGAATACAGGGTTGCATTTAGACACAATTGCATAGATACCCATTTGAATCCATGATTTATAAACATTCACTGATACTCTACTACTGAATAAAGACCTAAATTCATCTGTTTATATTACATATTCAACTTTCAGCTCTTCATTAACTTTTTTCTTTCCCACTGTAGCTATCACTCATTTTGTAATAAACGGTCATCAGCTAACTTGGACTTTCTCCTCTTTTTTACCTTAAACTTCTTGGCAAATCTCCATAAATTAACTTCGGTCATTTCTTCAACCCTCTTGATGAAAGAACTGATCTAGTGAATGGTGAGATAAGTTTTTATCTTTTAATGTACTGGACAGAAGTACCAGGATCTTCTCAAATTGTGTAAGTGTGAGAATGATAACATCTTATTCTGGAGAGAAAAGCCCAATATTTGGTTACTGCTAGAAAAAGCTAAATATACAAAGCCATACTGTATTATAATAAAGCAGCAATAGATTTCAGAAACCTTGATTATCGTTGCTAAATTGACATAGTGACAGGAGTCATTTCAAGTCTGTCTAGATAATTGAAGGCATCTTTGCCCTGTTTGTCAGATCACATTAGCACAAATCACCAAGCTAGTCAATGGTAAGGGATCACACCCAGTGTCAACCTCTGGCTTTATTGGTTTTCTGTTCTGGAATGAAAGAGAGACATGCTGGAAAGGATAAACTGACTGTGAGGAAAAACAAGAACCTGTGCTATGTACTGTCACTATTCCATAGCTTTCCAAATAGCACCACTTTCCCATAGACAGCATTTAACTTTCTCTCAGGCTTAGTTTGGTCTTCATTTTCATAGCAAAAACTAATTTTTCCTCAGATTCTGTCAGAGTCTTTGAGCTTGTCTACAGTGAGAGCAGTGCAGCAGCACAGCTGCAACGTGCAACTGCACTGCTGTAGTGCTTAGTGAAGACACTGCCTACACCAACAGGAGAGCTCCTCCCATCAGCATACTTCACCTCCCCGAGAGGTGTTAGCTATGTTTCTGGGAGAAGCCGTCCTGTCGACACAGTGCTGTCTATACCAGGGGGTAGGTTGGTATAAGTATTTTGCTCAGGGGTGTAGATTTTCCACATTCCTGAGCAATGTATTTATACCGACATAAGTTTGTAGTGCAGACCAGGCCTTGCTGTTAGTTTTCTTGTTTAGTTGGCTCTTATTTTGGATCTACATAAAAGCTACTATAAGTGAATGGTTTTTTTTCCCTTCATTTTTGTCACTCACAAAGTAGGGAGGGATTTTGGTTCTAGGCTTCCAAGCTACAGTCAGGCGGCCAAGCCATGGCCTTGCCCCTTTTCTTGTAGGCCATTAGAGCTGATCCTACCCAGGGGAGTTTATACTGCACCCATAAGAGAGTAAGGCAGATTCTACCTTGGCAGGTGCTCTGTCAGACATTCCAAAGGAATTTCAGCTGACACACTTCCTCACTGCTCCTATCCATCCTTGTATGTCAGCACACCTGAATGAATACACATTAAACATTACAAACCATATCTACAACCATTCATGATATGTTATGTGATCATATAACTACATGTTTCATAATGCATATCCACAAAGGAATATAGCTAAGATTGTATGTGCAATGTCCAGGTTGCCATTTCTTAACCTATGAGTACTTAAACTGAAACTTGAATATTCTCTTAAATGCAATTATATTATATTCTATATCTTGTTTAACAAGTTCAGCTTACTACTGATGAGCAATTCATTCAGTTTGGAAGAGTCACTGATTGTATATGTGACTGAATACCTTATATAGTAGTCTAATTTGGATGTAGACATGATATACAAGATTTAAAAATTAACCTTGTTGCCATAAGCTTTGATTACTGAAGGTTGAGGAATCTGTTGTATCATCATTAATCTCTGTTTTCTCTGTTAAACTCAATATCGATTCCTGAAAACATAGAGCTTTCTGAACTACCATGGGAATGGCTAATGGATTCTTGAAGTGAAAGAGTAGCTTGTTTTAATTACAAAAGTGTAGCAGGGTAAACCTCTTGCTACATATAAAGTTCTCCAATTTACAAACTGCTTTTGAGACTATTATTTATAAAATCAGTCATTAAACAGTTAAGACTTAAGTCTCTGACACTGATTTAGCTGGGCATTTTTATGTATACAACATCTATGGAGGTAGACATATGTAGAATGTATATGTGTATGTTAATACCAACAATAATGGCAGTGAATTTAATATAAAAATCATTAAACTACAAATTGCTTCTGGCTTGTTTTTCATGAAACAGATTCAATTTGTAGGTATAAATAGAGAAAAAAAGATGTCTAGGTAAGAGAGTACAGTGGAGAGCTATTTAGATGCTCATAATTCTAAGACTTCATTAGGAATCAATCTTCAAAAACATGAAGAAAAACTTTGTTAGATAAATCATAATGCTACTATTTGTCATAATGCTACTATTCTTATAGTCTATGAATACATTTCATGTTAACTTTCTTAGTGAAAGAGATCCTTCTCCAGTCAACTGCTGAAGAGTTGTTAGAGCAGTATGTCTGGCTCTCACACCTTTCCACCATAAAGTGTAAGTCTGAATCTCACTAATGGAGATATTTGAAGAATAACAGCTTTTACGGCAACATTAATTGTAATAAAGTTGGCAA